>NC_091823.1:64165858-64765858 GCF_038994185.2 Dermacentor albipictus | reverse complement strand
ACAGCTGTGAAAGGCGTTCACTATCTATCTATCTTGTGTGAAAGGCGTTCACTAAAAGCGGCACATAACCAGCGCAATTATGGTGCAGCCTCGTAACGCGTCGTAATGCTGTCCTTGAGGATCCCTGCGGACGTCGGCTCTATTCCACTCAGCATCGGAGAATTTTAGCGGACCTTTTTCGTCATTGTGGAGCGGCACATTTCCAGTGGCCAATACCTAGTTACCAAGGTTACCGTCAAAGTCGTTCATTGAAGAGCGGCGCACACCTACTAGCACGTATCCAGTCACCCAAGTTGGCATCAAAGAGGTTCAGTGAAAACCAGCACAGAGCCAATAGCACACACTCAGTGACCCTTGTGGGCGTTAAATTCTTTCTTCGAACAGCGGCGCCTGCTCAGTCCTGCATCTACAGTGACTCATGCCCTCGTAAAAGGGGTTCGTTGAAGAATTACACATATGTATGTACGCATTGCCACATACTCAGTGACCCAAGTTGCTCCGATGATTGGTTTCTAACCCTTTGCCTTCGGCACAGCAGCCCGATGCGCTATCCATTCGACAATGTACTAACCAGAGAGCTAGGCAGGCGGGAAAACGGTTAGATACAAACATTAGATGCATAGATAGATAGATAGATAGATAGATAGATAGATAGATAGATAGATAGATAGATAGATAGATAGATAGATAGATAGATAGATAGATAGATAGATAGATAGATAGATAGATAGATAGATAGATAGATAGATAGATAGATAGATAGATAGATAGATAGATAGATAGATAGATAGATAGATAGATAGATAGATAGATAGATAGATAGATAGATAGATAGATAGATAGATAGATAGATAGATAGATAGATAGATAGATAGATAGATAGATAGATAGATAGATAGATAGATAGATACGTAAGTACATACGTATATACATACATACATACATACATACATACATACATACATACATACATACATACATACATACATACATACATACATACATACATACATACATACATACATACATACATACATACATACATACATACATACATACATACATACATACATACATACATACATACATACATACATACATACATACATACCCCGGGAAGTGCGGGAAGTAACCTAAGAATGCTAACGCAATAAACGCATTACTAATACTTGTTGGAGGTCAACGATGTGCGCCATCCCTGCACTCTATTCCTCCTGCTGATGATATCCGAATATTTACCCTGAGAAAGAAATCTTCATGCATTTACAGAGCATTGCAAACGCCGCTGTATGGCCGACAATAAAGCTGGTGCCGAACGGACAACACGGCGAGTATGTTTATTCTACTTGCAGTAAGAGCACGCGTTCTTTGTTCTTTGTCCGACTTGCCAGAGGTCATACAAGCTTCCAAATTGAGGGCATCATTATTTTCTCTTTTTTTTCTTTTTGTTCGTTCGTGCCTTTTCCTTTTTTTTCTATCGTATCTATCTCCATTTCTTGTTCTTTTGTTTATTTCGTGGTATTTACGAGATGTTGGCGCATTTATGCGGTGCCGCCTACTCCTTTTGACGTGTAGCACGGATACATACTAGAAATGAAATAACAAGTCAGCACCGCACAGAAGAAAGGCAACAGAAACGGAGAACTCGGGTATTAACTCAGGTGTCATAAATGCACCAAACACAGTTAGCAACAGAGGTTGCACGAAACACACTTTAACGTAAAGTAGGCTCGCATAGATTTACTAAAGACAGAAAACACGAAGCCGTGTCAAGGAAAGGCGTCTGAAATGAGGCACGAAATTTTATTTGTTTCTTTTTCTTGTTACTTGCTTTTGATCGACAGCCATGGCGAAAGACATTCAAGGCAACACGCCCACGTCCGTATACAATGACCACCCCCACCACCATATTATGTAATGATTCGCATGGATGCGGAGAAGATACTGCTGAATAAAGGGGGTAATTATTATCACGCCACATTGCCAATCTAACCTCTCAGTGTTTCAAGTGCGCGGCGAGCCCCTTTTACTGAGAATCTATCTTGATTGAAACACAGCATTTAACCCGTCGTTGAAGACGCATTTCCCGCGGGATTCCCGAAACGGTCGTGCCGCTTGTATAAACCGGATCAGCGAGTGCTTGTGGTTTTTTGTCTTTAGTTCAGTCCCGTAGTATGGGACGTAGTGACAGATACCCGTAAAACCCCGCGCATGTTCCCCTGATTTTTTCTAAGCCTGGCCTTCTAAGTCAAGGTATTGAACAAGCTTCACCTTTCGATCTAACTCTGCCTGTGCTGACGTTCGCGTTTCTATTGCTGCCTTGGTGCGGCATTGAAAGTACTTCATTGAGGAAGCACGTCTCGCACAGACTGGTCACGTAGGAACCAACAAACTAGAGGAAATAAGGTATATAAACAGGAGAGGCGTGTACTTGTTAGCGGGCGTTTATTAACAACTGGTGGCTGGCGGCAACACGTCTTACGGTGTTTCTTGTGAGTCATTTCTGCTTGTCAGTATTATACGGTTCTTTATTTTATTCTGAATTGGCGGCTTTTTTTTTTCTTTAATCGCAGGCGGAAGATAGCGCAATTCTACTCCTTGAGCTGAATCCCTGGAGCAGGTGCACATTACCAGCACATTAAATGAACATCTTGATTTTACCAAGTAACAAAATTTAGACTATTTTACCTCTTGACTAATTTCTTTCCAGGATCGCAGGAGCGTTTCGGAAAGTTTGGGGTGCTGGCAGGAATGGCAGGAGCGACTTCTGTCGTAGTGACTGAGCTCGGAGCTTGAGGAATTGTTGAAGTGAGCTGATTTACTTTCCCTGCATTGGAGAAAGCAGGCTCACCAGCTGCTTCAACGCATGAAATACGCTATCGTAGTCTGAATTCATTTTACCATTTAGTTCATTTAGTCCTTCCTTCCTTCCTTCCTTCCTTCTTTCCTTCCTTCCTTCCTTCCTTCCTTCCTTCCTTCCTTCCCTCCCTCCCTCCCTCCCTCCCTCCCTCCCTCCCTCCTTCCTTCCTTCCTTCCTTCCTTCCTTCCTTCCTTCCTTCCTTCCTTCCTTCCTTCCTTCCTTCCTTCCTTCCTTCCTTCCTCCTTCCTTCCTTCCTTCCTTCCTTCCTTCCTTCCTTCCTTCCTTCCTTCCTTCCTTCCTTCCTTCCTTCCTTCCTTCCTTCCTTCCTTCTTCCTTCCTTCCTTCCTTCCTTCCTTCCTTCCTTCCTTCCTTCCTTCCTTCCTTCCTTCCTTCTTCCTTCCTTCCTTCCTTCCTTCCTTCCTTCCTTCCTTCCTTCCTTCTTCCTTCCTTCCTTCCTTCCTTCCTTCCTTCCTTCCTTCCTTCCTTCTTCCTTCTTCCTTCCTTCCTTCCTTCCTTCCTTCCTTCCTTCCTTCCTTCCTTCCTTCCTCCTTCCTTCCTTCCTTCCTTCCTTCCTTCCTTCCTTCCTTCCTTCCTTCCTTCCTTCCTTCCTTCCTTCCTTCCTTCCTTCCTTCCTTCCTTCCTTCCTTCCTTCCTTCCTTCCTTCCTTCCTTCCTTCCTTCCTTCCTTCCTTCCTTCCCTTCCTTCCTTCTTCCTTCCTTCCTTCCTTCCTTCCTTCCTTCCTTCTTCCTTCCTTCCTTCCTTTCCTTCCTTTCCTTCCTTCACTTCCTTCCTTCCTTCCTTCCTTCCTTCATACACATACTTGTTTTACTGTACGTGTTGCCGTCCATACCCGCCGTGGTTGCTCAGTGGCTATGGTGTTGGGCTGCTGAGCACGAGGTCGCGGGATCGAATCCCGGCCACGGCGGCCCCATTTCGATGGGGGCGAAATGCGAAACACCCGTGTACTTAGATTTAGGTGCACGTTAAAGAACCCCAGTGGTCAAAATATCCGGAGTCCTCACTACGACGTGCCTCATAATCAAGAGAGTGGTTTTGGCACGAAAAACCCCATAATTTTTTTTCCCATCCAGCATTTATGTGGCATGAAAAAGTTTAACCGGCAGTGAGTCAGCAATAACCCTCAAACAAGGCTACAATAAGTCGCAGTGTTTACAAGGATTTAATCACAATCGTACAGAACAAGTCCCTCTGAAGGCACGTAGTTCGCGGCTTTCAAGCTTCGTTAATCGGGTCAACTCGAAAGTTAAAGTTGCAGCACAGCGGCACGCGTCCTTAGCAGATAACAGGATATTGAAGCTTGGCCTGGTTGGCTCACAGTGACCAGTGGTGCGTAGAACACACTTGTTGCGCTCAGTAGGTTTGCTTTGCACTTACAATTGGGACTAATAAGCAGTTCGCACCGAACGCACGGGGAGAAACAAGGATCTTTGTAAACTAGAGGTACCTAAAACAAAGCGACCACCGTGACTTCGAGTTCGTACATGACTGAGGTCGCCGTGTTGTGCCGCTCGACAGACGCAAACAATCTAGTGGGACCTTGAAAAATTGACACCATGCCGCAACAAAAAGAACGCGTGGGTCATGCACTAGCGCTGCGATATCAAACAGGGACTCTTCAGTGACGTAACAGCTGACCGCGTGCTCCGAACGCTCAATGTTGTCAATACGAAACAATAAGATGATTGTTAAATGGTGTAACTGCTTGTTCAGTCGTGACGCA
The DNA here is from genome assembly GCF_038994185.2 of Dermacentor albipictus. Taxonomy (NCBI): domain Eukaryota; kingdom Metazoa; phylum Arthropoda; class Arachnida; order Ixodida; family Ixodidae; genus Dermacentor; species Dermacentor albipictus. The sequence goes on along the minus strand of NC_091823.1, from coordinate 64,761,257 downwards.
GGACTCAACGGGTGGCTAAGAAAGCCGTTTGTGTACGCTTATGAAGTTCAACACGGAAAAAGGTGAAGGTTTCAGTCACTGCGGTTGTACACATTTCTCGCTAACAAGGACCGCCAGCTGTCTTAGGAATCCGTCAGACCGTATTGTTCCTATACCGTTCAGTGGGCCTGTTTACTGCGTACGCGTTTGACTATTCGTGATGTGCCGTGGTTCGGAACACTCGCAGCCGGTATTATTGGGGCGTGTACTACGGGGAAGTATACCACGCGGCGCTCCATAGAGAAATGTATGTCTATAACTCGCGGGAAAAAAAGCGATGAGAATGAACTAGCGCATGCGAGCTGCGATCAACGGCGTAGACTATATTTTCATTTCATTTATTTTCACCTTAAAGGCCCGGAGGCATTACATAAGGGAGGGCTTTAATCCTTGTAACAATGTTAGAAGAAATGTATAGAACAGTAAGGAAACAACAATAAACAAATACAAGCCAGGAACAATTGTGAAAAAGAAAGGAACATCGTGTTAGAGTAAGGGTCGGTGGGATCAGTAATTAAGCAGTGTGGTTATTTAACATTTCGCGGAACGTTTTACGGTCAGTACATGACACGATATCTTCTGGGAGATGGTTCCAATGGGTTATAGCGTCGGGAAAGAATGAAGTGTTCATGGCAGACGATCGGGTATAAATGTTTGCTATGGGACGACTGTGGCTTAAGCGAGAGGATGTACGTAAGGGTGGATTTAACAGGGAATGCCTGGAGTGTGGATGGTAATAAAAGGTGTGAAGCAAGCAGAGACGAGAGATGATCCGGCGGGAAGCAAGTGATGGTAGTTTAAGTGTACGTTTTAGTGCGGTTATGCTGGTATCACGAGAGTAATTGGAAGTTATAAACCGAGTAGCGCGATTTTGTATTGCTTCTATGTCATAGGTTAGATATGATTGGGAAGGGTGCCAGATAGATGACGCATATTCTAACTGAGGACGTACGAATGTTAGATATGCTAGCTTTTTTATTTCTGGTGATGCGGCTTTCAGGTTGCGTTTTAAATATCCAAGGGTGCGTGAAGCATTAGAACAGATGATGTCAATATGAGTTGCCCATGATAGTGTCGATGTCATGTGAACGCCGAGATATTTGTAAGACGGGGCATTATTGATAGGAGCTGAATTTATTGTGTAGGTGTGACTGGTTAAGCTGTGGTTGCGGGTGAATGACAGAGCTTTGCATTTAGTAAAGTTAAGTGGCATGTACCATTTCTCGCACCATACCGCGATAGAATCGAGATCCTGTTGTAGTGCGCAATTTCATTCGAGCTTTTGATTGGGGAATATAGGACACAGTCATCCGCGAAAAGACGCAATTTATTCTTAACGTTAGCAGGTAAGTCATTGATGTAGATGAGGAATAGTAGAGGCGATAAACCAGCACCCTGTGGCACACCCGATGTTACGCTTGCTAAGGGATGAATTATGGTTATTTGCAGAGGTAAACTGTGTGCGCCCTTTTAAAAAGTGTTCAAGCCAGGTAAGCAAGCTATTTGAGATTCCGATAGATGCGAGTTTTTGAAGTAGGTGATTGTGGGAAACGCGGTCGAATGCTTTTGAAAAATCCAAGAAAATGGCATCAATCTGCAAATGAAGATCCATGAAATGTAGAATGTCATGGGTGAACTCGGCGAGTTGGGTCTCGCATGAAAATAGTTTTCTGAAGCCGTGCTGGTGAGGGTAAAAGAAGTTAATAGATTCCAGGTGAGACATTAGGCTGGATGAGATTATATGTTCTAGAAGTTTAGAAGGAATGCTGGTCAGAGAAATTGGGCGATAATTTATAGCACGCGAGCGGTCGCCACTCTTGAAAATTGGTACGACATGGGCTTTCTTCCAGTCGTCGGGCAAAGCTTTCAGTCTTTAAGGATTGTGTAAATATTAGATGTAGTACCTGGCTAGAAATGTTACTGGTGTTAACTAGTATTTTGGCGTTGATTCCATCACACCCGGCTGAGGTGGTTAGTTTGAGTGAATTAATGAGGCTACATATGCCATCAGGGTTGATCTTGATGTCTGACATTAATTTTACTGGAGTGGTGGTATTGGTTCAATGGGAGTGTCATTAGTGATGGAGAAAACTGAGGTAAAGTAGTCGTTAAGAGCTGACGCGCATTTCTCAGAATTAATGAGATTACCATCCGGATCTGTTAGTTCAATCTGTCTAGAATGTGTCTTTACTGAAAGTAAGCGCCAGAATTTGTTGGGGTTTGATCGTAGAATCGTTAGAAGGTCATGATTAAAAAAGTTATCTTTGGCTATCGTCAGCTCCTGAATATATTGGTTAGCGCACAGTTCGTATTTTCCCCAGATGTATATATATACATATATACATCTATATATATATATATATAGTGATACGTTGGGTAGCTTCAGCTCGGGGTAAAATTCGATATCTCCTTCAAAATTCACGTGAAATGCAAACACGCTATCGTTAGACAAGCGTCCAAGCATGCTTGAACGAAATTTGTTGTACGTGAATGAGCGAAATGATGGTAAATGGAGGCTTTCTTTTGTTACTTAGGCACACAACCATTTTTGCGGAAAGAACGGAATTATATAACATAAAACATTTTGAAGCGCTACGCTTTCAACTGCCTACCTCCATATGTATCAAAAACAGGTACCGCAAGTCTGTAACCTACTTCACTTTAAGTACAGAATGCTTACAGATTCAAAATAATACAAAACAATAGTTAAAGTGAGAAGTTTAAACGTTTGCGAAAGTTCTATTGACAGACGGCTGGCTCTTTCACAGCATTCAAGGCGATTTCACAAGTTGCAGAGCCGCCGGAGAGTCTAGAATGTAGGCGAGAATGTCAGAAATATTGCTACACTAGCATATTCAGCTCAAGTATCTTTATAGTTTTCTCTATATCTGCAAATTCTAAATATAGTTTAGAGTATTGTGTAACGTATTAGTTCTGTTCTTTGTAGTCGTCGTAATAAATGTAGTTAAATAAGTTGTAATGACTACTTGTATTGCACATTTACAGAGTTGAAAGCTTGAAGCCTCGTAATTTTAATAATTAATAAAATTACCGGCGCTGGAGTCACTGGAGGCGAGTTGGACACCAGGGACAATCTGACCACTTATAACAATCTCGTTAAGGCATTTTACCTCAGTCGCCGAACCTTCCAACCTTCCCCCCCCCCCCCCTCAACCCAAGTTCAGCCGGGCGCAGGCTACCACCCTGCGTCTGCTACAAACACGTACCCTTCATCCGCCCGCCTCCACCTTATATTCCCAGACGGTTACACTACCCCCAGCTGCCGGTGCTGTGGCATTCACCCGGCTACGCTTCCGCATTTGCTGTGGGAGTGCCCAGCAAAGCACACACACATTAACACCACGACCATTTCGTCGAGGCTGCATGAGGCTCTGCGGAGCTCCGCCCTCGACGACCAAACCTGGGCGACCCAGCACACCCGTGAGGCGGCGGTGAGGCAAGCCCTCGGCGTCCCCTTATGGGAAGCTTATGTCCGGCCATCATAAAGTGCTGTTTCTGCAATAAAAGTGTATCCCCCCCCCCCCCCCAGCATTCTTCAGAAATGATCGATGCCCTAAACAGAAATCAGGTTCAGTGTTCGCAAGAATGAAATTATTTCACGCAAATGCAACAAATTTTTATTTGAATCTATTCAGCGGCACTCTAATCAGGGAAGTTCTGCATGTCAGATTTATTGTTTCAAATAGGGTGCTCGAGTATTACCGAACGGTTTACCAGCGCTACTAGCACCACCAATGACAAAAATTTCATACGCGGCATATAATACAGACGCCACCCCGGAGGACATAGGCGTGGCTGAATGGACATGTTAGTATAATGTTGCATCTTTGGTTAGCAGCTCGACGATCTACAAATTTCTTACTTCCCACGTAGATCGCCGCGATGCTAACTAAGGATACTCCGGAGAAGTGCTGAGCACAGCGCGCGATCCGAGCCTTCAACGAATTTAATTTTCCAGAGCTTACATCAATCTTGTAAGCAACTTTCCCACACATTAACGTAGGTATGGGAAACAGCAATGATAACAAATCATCGGACACACAACCGCGTATAAGCACAGTGCGAGATTAAAAAGGAAGCACTAACGTGAAACGTGAGCAGACGAAGGCTTTTTTTGTTTTTCTTGCAAGTTTCTTATAAACAATGAGAGTACGTAGTTACTCGTACTATATTCGACTGGTCCTTTAGAGCGCTCTGGAGCGTACTGGTGGCGCACTCTTACACTCCGCTTGTCAAAATCGAGCGCTCTTGACAAGTCACCGGGTTCATTCAGAGTGCCGTGCTCCGGCTCAGAGCGCTCGAAGGTGCTCTCACCTTCGAGTTTGGAGCGCGACCGAGATCCCACAGAAATCCAGTTGCGTTGCGCGTGAGCGATTGGCTTGAGCATGCTACCTCTGGCTCCAATCTCTATTATCATCATCATCATCATCATCATCATCATCATCATCATCAGCCTGGTTACGCCCACTGCAGGGCAAAGGCCTCTTCCATATTTCTCCAACAGCCCCAGTCATGTACTAATTGTGGCCATGCCGTCCCTGCAAACTTCTTAATCTCATCCGCCCGCCTAACTTTCTGCCGCCCCCTGCTACGTTTCCCTTCCCTTGGGATCCAGTCCGTAACCCTTAATGACCATCGGTTATCTTCCCTCCTCATTACATGTCCTGCCCATGCCCATTTCTTTTTCTTAATTTCAACTAAGATGTCATTAACTCGCGTTTGTTCCCTCACCCAATCTGCTCTTTTCTTATCTCTATAGAGAGCTACATATACACATCGTGGCAAACCTAGTCGAGGTACGGTATAGCACCAGTCGAATGTAACATGAAACTGCACTTTTTTTTTACATATTGCCACGCGACTGGCCCCTCCGGGCACTTTGCTTGGATTTGCGAGCTTCTTTCACGCTCGAAAAACACTTTTATGTAGCCCGTTTTGAGCAACAGAAATCCTAGCGGGAGTTTTTCATGTTGTTCTACAACTTTCTCATTGACACTTTTCATCTAATTATAATACTTGTATGGTTTATTGATTACTTAAGACTAATTATGTATTTAGGCGGATCGCAAAAAATATATAATTTGAGTATCTCCAAGCGACGGCACACATCACCTCGATTTTGTCCAGCTACGGGGCATTTGCATATTTCTAAATCTTTGTGCATGATAGTTTGACCAGTGCTTGAAGTAAGGGGGGAGCTGGGGGGCCCGGCCCCCTCTTCCATTTTTTTAGGAGTGGCTCAGCCTCCCCTGCCCCCCCCCCCTCTCGGCAGGTCAGCTGTAGCACAGCGGCACCTATGCGTCTAGCGCTGGAAGTGATTTTATTGCACCAATGTTTACTGCCTTTCTTGGGGCAATTGTAATTCTCCAGTTTATCGGATAATGATTTCATCGGAATAATTGGAATATATATATATATATATATATATATATATATATATATATATATATATATATACTGGTCGCCGCCCTATGAAGGTGGTCCCGCTACAGTGAAGGGAAACTTTAAATCCTGGTTGGGACACGCTATAGATCTTTAAGCTGACCCCCAAAGTAGCTTTTTTTTTTGTTTCACTTTTTTTCAGCGTTATTAAGCAAATCCTATTTTAGAGTTATTTTTACAGGTGATCTGCTGAACCTTCAGCACTTAATTATTTCTCAACTGTACTGTGTTCACTCAACCACCACTCTATTCCTTTAATTGTGCATTTTGGTGTTTCCGCCGTTCCGAGCAAAAAAAAAAAAAGAGAAAAAGTCAATTTTGCAATATTGCTTGGTCAAGGGCATAGGTCACACGAATGATTTAAAGATTTAAAGAATTGGTTATTTTGGTAGTCACATCACTCCGTTGGCTTGCCATACACGCGATCTTAACGACTGAATCTTATAATGTACCTTTGGAAAGAAAAGTGTTGTTTTATGCATTTTGCTGAGCGGGGAAAGAGAAGTAAATTGTCGCCCAAAGGCAAGAATATTTTGGGCAGCAAAGATAAACAAACAGAACGCATTTCGAACTTCCGCAAACACGTTAAAATTTTCTCAGCTATATCCGTGATGGTCAGAAAAACGCTGGTTGATTTGACCCTTGAGTGACCTTTAATTTACGTTCCACTGCAGGATGAAGGTATGTTCCACTGATCTACAATGATTCTTTCTTGTCTTATTGCTCCAGCACACACCATCCTTTGCCTGCAAACTTCATAATTCCATCACGCCACCTAGTTCCCTTCCATGTTCGTCTGCGCCTCCCTACCGTTCACACAAATTCTGCAACACTAATAGACCACCGATTGACTCACCCACGCATTACCTGGCCTGCCCAACTACATCTATTCCTCTCAAGCCCAGTTAAGGTTTTTGTCATAATACACCCGTCTTCCCTGTGCAGATAATAGTAGCCTGTTAGAGGACGATTACCTCAGGGCCATCTCAGTGTTTTTTTTTTATTATTGAGAATACTCTCTCTTACTCGCTCTCTTACACTCATTCTCTCTCTCTCCCTCACACACACACACGCACGCACGCGCACACACACACACACACACAGCCGCGAGCCCAGTTTCTGAGATTTGTTATTGAGAGGAATTAATCAAGTGTTTCCTCGCTAGTGTGCGGAAAACTCTTGACTATGCTGGGCATTCCGTACAGCCATCCTTCGTCAAAGGAAAGCGCTCTTGCACTAAGGTTCAGCCTGACTATAGTACAAAAGCTTTTCAAACATACTGTTGCACTTCTTGGGCATGTGGACAAGGGCGACAGACGTTTAAGAGTAAGCGCATTCTCCCTAGCACTTGCGCGCAGATTTTCTTCGCGTTCTCTTGGCCCGTATCTCTCTCTCTTTCTCTTGAGTGCAAAAATTGCCCTCCAGCATCCTATTAACTTTCATGCACGTTACCCCCAGCTCCACTACATGAAAACCACACTAAGAGTTGTCTGCTTAAGATATTTTCCTGTCCCCCTACTTATTCAGTTTCTCTGTATGCTGTACCAATTTTAATAGCACGCAAGCTTTTCATATTCGGACTTGTCTTTTTTTTTTCGCTTCATCGTATACTTGTAGCCTAAAATTCATTCAAACAACCGTCTTGCATCAACCATTGCCGCTATCTAAGGCACGTGCAGTTTAGCGATGCAGAAGCAGAAGAAGCTAAAGATTCAGACCTTTGGGCGAGTGGTCATTCAAGAGCGCCCCCGAACAATCAGGTAAACACCAGTATCGCTACCAGGGACAGCAGTGCCAGCAAGAAAGAAGCAAGATGGGACGACGAAGCAAGCAACGCCGGCGGGGAAACGACGAGCAGTGGCAGGAAGCGCTAAGCGAAGCGAAGGTCCCGACCGTGAAGCAGGCGGCGAATGTACAAACCGGAGTGAGCCCGGCGCAGGGTAATTTAGAAGCGGTAGCGCAAGGCGGATCAGCCGCCCCAGCCAATGCACCAGAGCCCGAAACCGATAGCGGGAAGCAGGTTCCCAGTATATTGTCCAGAAAGAAGCACCGCAGACGCCGACACCACAAAGGCTCAAGGAAGTCGAATAAAAAACACTCGGATCTCGACAAGGGACTGAGCAACGAGTCGGTGAACTCTAAGGGATCAGTCATCAGCGAAAACATGCCGGCTCCCAAGACCATTTCGGAACAAGCGGCGGCGTGGCCGGCTCCTACCTGTGCGCCAGAGGTCCAGCAGCAACCCTTTGACGCGCACACTCAGCTTCCACCGTCGCAAATGCAGCAGCCATGGGTGATGCAGCCACAAATGGCACAGCTTCCGCAAGGCGTACCGTGGCAACCGCAATCACAACAACTGCAACTGCCACCACAACTGGCACAAGCTCCGTTGATGCCTTCTTTTGGTGTTCCGGATCCGGCGGTGGGCCCAGTGACCTTCGCTGGGCCTCTGCAGCCAGGAACAACGGTTCTGCCACCCGCACCGACAGTTGCAGATGCAGCAGTAGAGGCTGCTCACGCTGCAGGTGCGACAGCCCCTGGATTCCTTGCCGACATCTCCCAGCTCAGTGATACGAATTCTTCGACCTCGTCGGCAGGACAGCCTGCGGCAGCCTTGCAAGACAGCCTGCAAGACATGGCGATGTGTGCCTTGCCGCCAATGCCTGCAGCTCGCAGGTCATCGTTGCAAGAAAGTGACGTGCAGAACGCCGAGAACAAGTCGAGATTCGTGGACACAGCAACATGTACGACCGATGTCAAGGTAGGAGAATCAACTATTGCACCACACAGCTTTACTAATGGCAAGACGCAGGTTGGGGCTGCCGACAGGACAAGGAATGGGAGAGAAACACGTCTAACATTCAACAGTAATGTGGAGGAGAACGTTATAGGCGATGATACCAGTGGGGATTACTCCGAACGAGGAGAAGCAGATCAAGATTTTGACAGCAGCATTTCTTCCCGCAGGCGTTCACGATCTGGCTCCTTAACAGGGACCATCCATAAACCCCGCACCACGAAGCATCAAAAACGAGCCGGTGCTTTGTACCAAAAGAAAGGAAAGCCGTCGTATACAGAAGAGAGCTCCCCTCCGCCAATCGGTTCCGGTGGCATACTATTCAACCAGCCGGTACCGTCGACGGCTGTCATAATAAATGCAGAAATGGCTCAAAGATTGCTCGCTGCTCTACAGAAGTTCGAAGAGCAGCCACCGAACGAAGCACCCCCTCTTGCGTCTGAGGCGCCACAGGTGAAGCCCGAAAGGAGTGAACGCGAGAAGAAGCTCGTAACACCGGGAGCCAAGGAGTCCGCAAAGACCGCAATGCCCGAGACCCCCAAACCAGAAAAGTTGGGCAGCTCCGAGGAGTTCTACGAAGAGATAGCAGAAGTCGTGGAGCCAGATAAGAAAGCGGGAGGAAGCCAGAGCAAGCGCGTCATCCGCAAAACCACCAGGTCCCGAAAACATGACGTCACTGAGGAGCCTTGGGAGGATGGCAGTCCAAAAGGCAGCGCGATACCAACCCTTCCGCGCTGGGAAAACATACAGCCGTCTACATCCAGAGGTACCAGCAGCCGAAGCGGCAGAGCTTGCTCATCAGCACGCCCCTCTCGTGGCAGAGACTACTCGAAAGAGGATGGTACGGCTGCGCCTAGTAGAGCTACTGGCGTCAGATCAGCGTCCGGTTGGCCAAGTCACGCGGGCGAGGATCGAGCATTTCCTGCTCCCAGATACCCCCCACCACGTTTTTATTATTCGTCTAGTCCTCGCAATTTCTTGTATGACCCCTGCGTTAGTCGACAACCCCTTCAGCAGACTACTCCGACTCAGCACCCCAACTACGCTGGGCCATCTTGGCTGCCATCTCGGCCGGCTATCTACAATGAGTATTACAAGTATTACGATGCCTATGCGCCTTACTTGAATCCGAATGTTACACAGATGACACCGGACAACGTTAGACCAGCCATACGCCAGTCCACTGTAGGACATATTGGTCAAAGGTATCTGCCTTTTGCAAACGAGGCTCATAGCGGAAGAAGCCAGCGCTTTCAAGTTTCGGCAAGCAAGCCAGCGATGGCTACAACGCAGTCGGTGCCTGTCGGCGACCCTGCAGCCCGACAGGGAAACACATCCAGGGCCTCGGCGCTTCGCCGTCCCCCACTCCCAGCAGCGGCATCTTCGCGCAGTGGCGCACAGAGAGAGCAGTTGGCCGGACCGAGCTGCGCTAGGGTGGCTCCCTGCGGCTGTCGCTGTCACGAGGGCCGATCGACTCCGGCGCAGGTCGGTGTCACGTTGCAAGAGCTCCTGCGCCGCGAGGACGAGATCCGCCGTGACGAGCAGCTCCGCCATCTCAGCCAGCGGCTCCAAGAGGAGAGGATTCGGCGTGAGGTGGAGTTATCCGCACGGCTGGAACACCTGGACAACCTGCAGCGGATCGCGGACGCCGACGAGAGGGCCGAGCGCGAACTCGAGCGAAACGCCCTGTACCGCACGTATAGCAAGGATAGCTCTGCCTGCCAACAGTGCTCGAACGCGGGCCTCCGATCATCGCAGCCCTGATGGCACGTCATCGGCGTGCCCGTCGACAGCTTCGTCAGTCGCACTTCTCCCTCTAGCAGCTGACGCCCGACGTCTTCGCCGGCGATGAATGAATGCCCTGCCTATATGCAAGAAGGAGCCGTCTTCGAAGCTCGCCAGAATATAGAGTCAAGCCGATCGCTCGCAAATACTGTGTATGATAGACCTAATCAAGAAGGACAAAGCGTACATACGGTGCAGGGTGTCTTGCATGAAGTGCCCTATAGCAATCTATTCTGGAAGTACCCGTTCATGTTCCCAAGTAGCGGCCAGTGAAACAAACTGCATCCGAGGAACTCCGTTGGGATCATATTCTTTACTAACAATATTAGACGCTGTGGGTTCAGCTGACGTACCACCGCTTCTCGCGGCTCATTTCGAGTGGTACAGTCGCAGTCTGCTTTTCTTCGAAATCGCCCCGCCGTCTTTGAAATTTTCAGACTGATTATCGTGATTTTTTTTTCGCAACGATTTGTTTCACAACTGCAACGAGCAGCACGGACTTTTTGGCGTTCGTATATTTAGCTACACGAACGGTTGAGTCCTCCTGATCGTGATAAATGAGCCATCTCCCGACTGAACCTGTGACGCGAAACATGGGCGCATAAGTGCCGTACATGTTCTTCATAGTGGTACCATCCATCCTATTCGTTCACTTTTTTCTTAATAAAATTTCCTTCTCTTGTATACCTCCTTCGTCTAAGCAAGGGGGAGGGGGACTGGGGGTTAGTCTACTAATCTCCGCCACCGCTGGACCCCATCAGGGACACAATAAAGTTTTATCTCTCTCCCAAACTTTAGGCGAATCGTGGCGTCGGCGGAAACGTGTTCATAAACGTGATCGTTATGAACAAATCTGTTATGTGCGCGCACGTACATGTTTGTCTTTGATAAAATATGAGTTTACATAACGCACCCTAAATGTTCATATGGCCATACCAGGGTCAGGAAGCTTGGTTCATTTCAACTACAGCTTTTAACTGCTACTAGCATTCTTTTGTAACTTCACCCAGTTTGCGCTAATATTGTCTGCCTGCTTGCACCTTTGTTTGTCCGTATCTAAACGTCACGGGTACGTGATCTTTTGGAGTGAATGCAACTGGTGAATAAACACACGGGTGCTACCTGAAGGCATAAATGTTGCCGGATTCGAGACCCTCGTTATGTAATGAATGAGAAGAAAGGAAACTGAGGACTCGATTTTTATTAGTCATATCATAACAGACCAACAAAGACACCAACATTATCCCTAATGAAAATCGAGTCCTCGGTTTCCTTTCTTGTCGTTCTACACGAAGGGTGATAATTTTTTTTAGTTTCCCAGAATTATTTTAATGATCTCCTGTCTCAGATAATATAATTCTAGTCTTTGAGCTGAATTATTCAGAGAGGCGGACCATATTTGCACGATAAATGAAAACACGCATTGAACTAATTACGAAGTAACACATTAACGTCTTAATTAATTACCTTACGGCCCATATTGCAATTTACGAACTGTAGCCGGTGGGTTCGCCAGGCGTATCCACTTGGAATGAATTTCCAGAATCGCACCAGTTTGGAGATATGTGCCATCGAACCTGCCGTAGATGTGCACTGCTGCTCCGCTTTATTAACAAAATGCCCTTTAATGAAGTGAAACACAAAAATAACGTGAACGGCCATGTATTTCGTCCCACACTTTGGAAAACAACATATCGACACAGGCGTCATCCTGGAGATTCATTTAATGTGGATACGTCTCACAAACTCCCCGGCCACAATATGCAAATTGCAATATGTTCCATAAAAATATTAAATTTAGGAAGTTCGTGCATTATTGTTAATTAGTGGAATATGTATTTCAATTTCGCGCTCTAGTAAAGTCTGCATCTTCAAATAATTCAGCTCAAGGACAACAGTTATGCTACCCGCCGTGGTTGCTCAGTGGCTATGGTGTTAGGCTGCTGAGCACGAGGTCGCGGGATCGAATCCCGGCCACGGCGGCCGCATTTCGATGGGGGCGAAATGCGAAAACACCCGTGTACTTAGATTTAGGTGCACGTTAAAGAACCCCAGGTGGTCAAAATTTCCGGAGTCCCCCACTACGGCGTGCCTCATAATCAGAAAGTGGTTTTGGCACGTAAAACCCCATATATTATATATTACAACAGTTATGCTATCTGCAACAGGTGAGTTTGAACTATTTCGGAAAGCTCAAAAATGATCGCCCCGTAAATTAACTAGCAATTATAGTGTCCTCTTTACATTCCCGTACCTTGCAAGAATATCAGCTGCTTCAGCTCCACAAGACAGTCTAAATTTTTGACCATCTGACCGAGAACGTGACAATTTCTTAGTTTCGCCTGAAGGCCTCCGGTTTCATACTTAAACGAGGCATAAACTTCTATGGTGCAGTCTCTTACGAAACAACTGGCTCTCCTATCATATCTCAGTACTTTTCCTCTCTTTCTTTTTTTCCGTACGGCGACGTTTTCTGATGACCGACGATACGTAGGCGCATGGTTTCTGCAGAACCAGGAAGTATACTGACGCCCCAAGTCATATCTCTCATTTCCTGGTGAGAAACAAAAAAACGAATCACACACACACCCACACACAAAGCTGAAGAAGTCAAAGTGTGGCTACACGCCAGCATTCCTGGAAAGCACACAAGTGCCGCGGTCCCTCCCGCCCGTAACTACATTGCCCAGACATGCATCGCGCCATGTATAACAATAAAAAAAACAACTTCGAGCGCTAAGTTTTTATTATAATGCAACTAGGAATTAACTATTAACTATTAACAACATAGCCCACCTATCCATCCTTTCGCATCGCACTATGGCCTCGGCCGCCTTTTCCCCGCTGTTACTTTCCGGACACGACGTTAAACAGCAACACACAAAAAAAAATGAAGCAAAAAAATGATCCACCAGGCTGGGCTTCGTGTTTTTTCATCTCTCTCTCTTTCTTTCTTTTTTTTTTTTGCTATGCTATAGAAGCAGGAAATCTGCCGGCGACCGACGCCGTTCACGCCGCGCCATGTGCGACAGGGCGTGGGCCGCCGTTACCTGAGAGAGGGAACCGAACGCGTACGGTACGACATCACACGCGTTTCTGACGACGCGATGAAACTCGCGCTGCATACATCGAGCCTCGCCTCAACTTTCCACGTTTGCCGCTCCCCCCGGAGGACCTTGAAAGAACCACGGCGCTCTCGCGAGCTGCAGGCGCGGCTGTCGTCGCGAACAAACGCCTCTTCTCGGAAGTGCTTCATGCCCGGCGGAATTTCCCTGCTGCTAAAATCGCAGCGGGACGCCCAGACACTGTGCACCTGTTTTGAATGCAGACGCTACCATAAATGTTGCCCAAGAGGTTAGTGCGGAGAAGGCGAAGCCGCTAGAAACACTAGAGCGCATGGAAATAATGGTTTGAAGTAAAGCTAAGGGCCCCCGACTCGAGGACTTAACAAGTAGCAATTTCGTGCCCAGCTTTGTATGGCGCAGCTGGGGAGTATACACGTATTTTAAGACGAAGCCGCTAGAAACGCTAGAGCGCATGGAAAGAATGTTTTGAAGTAAAGCCAAGGGCTTAACTCGACTTAACAAGGGCTCGACTTAACAAGTAGCAATTTCATGTCCAGCTTTGTACAGCGCAGCTGGGGAGTGTACACGTATTTTAAGGCGACGCGGAAGTCTGTCCTTGAAATTCAAACATAGGTGCGCTAAAATTAAGGATCCCCTGCTCCAATCTGGTACAGTGACTGCTTGATGAGCTTGTCCCCTTATTTGCTAATGGTGTTTCGACGGCAGTCTACTGAGCTTCAGAGGAATCAGTATAGGCATCAGCAGTTGTCGCGATGCAGCAGTGGTTGTTCCATCATCGACATCCTGTTCTCGTCTTACGGTCCTCCTTCGTGCAATCTTCGTCGTACACTCGCCGCCAACCCATCACCTTGTGTGACGCTGTCGTCATACCATCGTCATCATTTTAAAATCGTCATCTCATAGCCATGCCACCGTCCTCATACCGCCTTCAGCTGCGCCAGTGTATATATTCAAGAAAACGGACGAGCACTCGAACATGGAAGAAGATGTCTAGCGGTTTAAACGAAGACGTTATAAAACACCATTTACACCGAAATGTTATGGAGAAAGCATGACCTTCAGATCCCCAAACGCTTCGGCGAGCTCGAGATTAGGATTGAGAACCCCTAGCCTGCATAACGGCTAATGATTTCCGCCTTGCAAACTCGTAACCGTCCTGTGAGTTGTTTTTTTTTCTCTATAATGAGTGAATTTCTCCATTTGATGAATTAAACTATAGAACTACGTACCACGCTCCTCCGAGGTAGGTTTCCAACTCGGCAAGCACGCCTTCATTCTATTCGCATTCGTGACACACACGTGAGCAAAAACGCACGCACACATACACAAGCACGCGCGCTAAGGCACCTACATACGCAACGACAGTTACCAACTCTTGCTATCAGTAACGAGCAAGCCACACAGTGGCGCTTAACTATGCTAACTGCCGAGACGGCTCTGTATTTACGTGCGAAAAGTAACGCTATTCAGGCGCTTAATTAAATCATTTGCTCCCACAGCAGTACGCCCTCATAGCGACTACATGGATTATTTTATTCTTACGTCCGGATCTTTTTTTTTTCATTGCTGTTCTTTTCGTGTCATTTAGCGCAATTCACAACCCACGGCCCCCTCTGTGGACGACGAGTCTCCTTTCGAGACAGCCAGGCTGTGGCCTGTGAAGAACGGTCATTGCGACATTCGCGGCGACATCGGCCCCAGCCAGCGACCTTCGCGGGCGGTTCCATCACACCGTGACTAAAACGACGCATACTCGAGGCGGCGATTCTCCCTCAGGCTGGCGATCTATTCTCGCACACGGCTCGATGTCAACTTCGCAGCGTGTCGCATGTCCGCGCCCCAGGAGAGGCTCGATGCGTACCCGCGCCAAATCCCCCGCACCTCCGGCCCCTCTCTCCTACCCCCACCCCCGCCTCTTTTTCCCACAGCATGTTTGATAAGTGAGGCACGCCGACGGCGAGCCCGTGTCGTAACACGACGCATCGTACACGTACCGGTGCTCGAGGTGCTGCCACCCGTACACTCGGCTTGC
Source organism: Dermacentor albipictus (assembly GCF_038994185.2). Lineage (NCBI taxonomy): Eukaryota > Metazoa > Arthropoda > Arachnida > Ixodida > Ixodidae > Dermacentor > Dermacentor albipictus. The sequence goes on along the minus strand of NC_091823.1, from coordinate 64,746,055 downwards.
TCTGTCTGATGCGTTCGATTGGCGCGCGACCGTACTCGCGGTATGGCCGGGCGAGAACACATTGACGTGAAACTAAGATGTCGGAGGCGGCAATGTTGTTCACCCACGGGCCCTATGACCCCACGCTTTAAGTGTGAGGTGTCGCTCCCACCGTCTTTAAGCAGACCTGAAAGTGACATTAGATTATGCAAGGTTAGAATAAAGGGGGTTAACGTCCTGAAGCCGCACTAGTGGGCTACACTCTAAAAACACTTACACGTCTTAGAAGTTATCTTGTCGCCTAACGTGATGTTACAAGCAGCACAATTATCGCTAATCCTTGTTCTTCTTCTTGCTTATTTTTCTTCTCTTTTTTTACAGCACTCACTAATGTGTTTTTCTGGAAATGAGTGGTGTCCATGTATCCACACCTAGTGACGGCTCCCTCGAGTAATGCAAACCGATCTCGAAGGTTCTCCTTTTCTGTAATGCAGGCACCGGAAGTGACCACTGACGTCATGGCCGCACATGGTTAGGGCACCTATTATTATTTACTTTGTTTTGTACCCATAATCAGTGACTCTATATCTATTGGTGAGGCCGACGACTATGTCTTCGAGAGGCATCCGTGTAAACAAAGGAACGTGGCTGGCGCGTAGTAACGAAAAAAATTGGTTGATTAATAAAATTTACAACTACAATGGCACTGTTACTCTTTCGCTATTCACAAGGGTAGCCAACCGGAACTACCTCTGGTTAACCTCCCTGCCTTTCTCTGCATTATTTTCTCTCTCTCTCTCTCTCTCTCTCTCTCTCTCTCTCTCTCTCTCTCTCTCTCTCTCTCTCTCTCTCTCCCTCTCCCTCTCCCTCTCTCTCTCTCGCTATTCACAGCTCTGAGGAGTAATCTTCAGCAAGAGCTTAGAAAATGTTGCACCCAACAGCATATCTAGTGCATGTGTTTTGATAAGCTTCCAGTTAATTGATAATATGGACAGCCACAATGGTACTGATTCTTTTTCCACTATTCACAGCTTTGAGGAGCAATCTTCAACAAGCGTTTTGAAGAACTTACACTCCAGGATATCTAGTGCTTGCGTGCGATAATGTTATGTTTGTCTTAACTCTCTTCACGCCAATATTGTAGCAGAGTAGACCGATGGGCCACAGTTGGCACTGCATCTTGAAAACGGCAGCGCTCGGCACAGACCGGACGAGGTGAGAAGGCACGCAAACAAAGAAAGCGCTGACAAGGCACACCTACATAGCCTCGTCCACGTGGCTTCTCTCTTCATCTCGTACGTGTCAAGCGCTGCCGTTTTCGAAATTCCGAAGCCCACGCTGCGCCGGCACCTTTTCGTGACGTCATGCGCTGCAGCTTGTCTACATAGTGTTCAAGGATAGCGGCATAAATGCTGCGTACACTGTCAGACAGACTTGGACAACGTCGCGGTACAATGCAAAGGTCGCTCGCTCATTCACGCGACAAATTTTTAACCGAGTTGGTTGCTGCAATTATTTGGCTGCATTGCGCAACGCAGGGCGGTGGCCCCCGTCTTGATTGTTCTTTGCACTGCGAGTCGATCGCAGTCTAACGGTATTTCGCAAACACCACTCAAGCGGCGTTTCGAGGTGCCGCACCGAGGGGTAACGGAGTGCGGCTTACCTGCCCAGAGGCATTGGACTTCTGTGGCGAGCGCACAAGTCGTGTAGAGGAAACATCCGAGTGACGTCTCTGAATAAGTCGAGCGAGAACATAAACGTAGAAAAGTCCTTCTTTGGGTCAAGGACAACAAGGAACATGTCAGAAGCAGACGGGACGTTATAACGGCTTTTGAACATGCGCGCGAAAGGAGACGTGTGTGATTCGCTGTGCGTAATCGGGACGATCTGCAAAGTGTTTTTTTTTTTTTCATTTGACATGTCGTTGAAGGTTAATGGGGGACTGTGGCATACACAAAACAATCGTAGTGACGAAGTTGCTGTGCTGCTGCTGATGGTGTAAGTTTTGGTACCACCAGGCACGGTGGCTGTTCTGGTGCTCAGTACGAGGTCATGGGTTCGATTAGTGGGGTCAAAACGCCAAACTTTCCCGTGCTTATATTTAGACGCAGGCTACGGAACACCAGGTAGTCAAAATCAAACCATTTTATTATTATGTTTCTCATAATCCGAGTATCGCTTTGAAATATTAAGACCTATCAAGTAATCAATTAGACAACTGTTTCATATTAAACTGCAGAAAGTCACCTGAAGCGTGAAGCACTTAATGGTTAAGGTTTTGACAAGTAAGCTGACATTATTGATTTCGAAGCAGCGCCTAGCTTCGAAGACAGTTTTACGCACGAGAGCGTAAACCTTTACTTCAAATCAGCAAGATTTGAGTCCGGCGTCTTTTAGTGGGTCTGGGCGGTTCCGAGACCTTGTCTCGAAGCGGCTTCCTCGGCTCGCTGGACGGCCCAGAGTTGTAGAGAAATTTCAAAACCTACCGTTCTTAGCAGAGAATGACAGCCATCGTGCAAATCAATCTTCACTCTATCGTATAGAAAGAACGTTGCTGTTTAGACTTTTTTTTCTACCATTGATCTCGGTGATAAGCCTCAAGACTAGTTTACCCAGTATAGGGAACTGTTTATTGCTATATATCATGTGGGCAGCAATTCATGTCCTTTGTGCACCTGTTTATTCCGCTATATTTCTGTATAAGTATATTAGTGCCTCTCCATTGCGCCTTCGGCTGCCACTGCTCGTCTGTGCGCTTTTTTTCTGTCTGATTTTCTTCTTTTTGATCCGCCTCTGTGCTCACGAAAGTCACTGCGCACATCTCCTGCGCGTCCTGTTGAAACACCGGCTGCGTCATTATGTGCGCTCGTAATGTAATGGTCGTCGCACAGTATCCTTTGCCGGCCCAAGAACCTGGAATAATATACGTAGCCCGAATAAATGCCTTCACATATTGTACCGGTGCTCAAGAGATTCATTCAAGTATCTACAAATCACCATATTGACGTTATTCTCGCAAATTATTGTTAGTATCGTGCTCTCCACATTGACGTTGCAATATTGCAATGCAATATTGCAACGCAACTCGCAGCGTACAACGTACAATGCAGTATTGGAACTCGCAATTATTGATGTTGTACTCGTGAGCCGGTAATGCTCTTTCCATTTGATGTAGCACTTTTTTTTCTTCATATTAATATTGTACTCGAAAACTCATGCATTTACGCAGCTTCTTTTTCTTGTTCTGGCCCACTACTAGCGGCATTAATTTATTGGCTATGGATCAGGATGCTGTCGCAGTCATTTTGTATACTTTTTTAAGCAATATACATTCTTGTTATCCTTTTTTTCTGACGTGTTAGCAGCTTCTTTTTCTTGTTCTGGCCCACTACTAGCGGCATTAATTTATTGGCTATGGATCAGGATGCTGTCGAAGTCATTTTCTATACTTTTTTTAAGCAATATACATTCTTGTTATTCTTTTTTGCTGACGTGTTAGCAGCTATCTCAGTGCGCAATCATTCGGACACTTTTCTCCCGCTGTGGTCTCATGCTTGGAGCAGTAGGTTGGCATGTTTAGGTAGAGTGATAAGCGCACCATGCCAGATGCCAAACGAAGCGTTTCACCTCGACGTTCTTTCAAGGGAGGACACTTCCCTTCTTAATTCGTTGCCTGTCAACAAGATATTACTTTTTTGGCACGTTCGTTTAACGCGAACAGCGGCTGCGCTGTATCGCAACCTCCAAATTTGAGAGAATATACGAACGCCCGAGCGTGTATGGAGAAAGTCGCTGAGCACCGAGCAGATCTGCGCTTTTATCTCACACCTCGACGTGTCCAGTTATCCACGTTTCTTTATTATTATTATTATTATTATTATTATTATTATTATTATTATTATTATTATTATTATTATTATTATTATTATTATTATTATTATTATTATTATTGCGAATGAAACTTCTCGAAATTGTTTTTCTTCACCATTTCTTTCCATCAGAGGCAGCGTTTCCACCAGAAAGCTCGCCTTCGTGCATAGTGTACGCCCCCAGCGAGCGTTTCCCGGTAAACATTATGGTTACATAAGCTGCAGTGGCCAGGAAGCGTGAGAAGCAGTCAGGGATATTTGAATGCTCTCGCTTTCCACTCTTAAATGCACCCGTCATGGTTGCTTAGTGGCTACGGTACTGAGCACGAGGTGGCGGGATCGAATGCCTGCCACGGCAGCCGTATTTCGATGGGTACGAAATGCGAAAACACCCGTGTACTTAGATTTAGGTGCACGTTAAAAAAAACCCAGGGGGTCCAAATTTCCGGAGTCCCCCACTACGGCGTGCTTCATAATCAGATCGTGGTTTTGGAACGTCGAACCCCACAATTTAATTCTTCACTCTTAAAGGCGAAGCTTAAGCGTCCTCCAAATTTTTTCAGCGCGAATGAAAGTCACTGAAGATATACGTGTAGTCTTTACGGGTTCTTCAATGAAGCCACTGCATTGAAAAGTGATGACTGTGAGACGTCCGCGTTGTATATCATACAATATCGTTGTCATGGAAGCCTGCACCGCGAAGCACTTTGGGCTCAACGCCTACAATTTGTAAAACTAAGCTGATAAACTAGAGCTCTCGACTCCAACTAAGTTGATATGGTTACGTGGAAGACACACTAGGCGGCAAGCCATTTACAAGGTACATTTATCAGAGTAAAAGGCGCTAACCAAGACGGAAGCCAGCCCACATCAAGAAAGGTATAAGTCGTCGTGTTCAGTTCACGCAGTGGCCGCTGTGGATGTGTCCCACTAAATGCAAGGATCTACATCTTCTTCGAGTGTCAGTAATATGGTAATATTTGTTACCTTCGTCCCGTTTCATCGCGTCTGCCACGTGTATTATTATCATCATATTTATCGTCATGTTGTCCATAGTAGAGAAAGAAATCATCACAAAAGGAAACTATATCATCCCCCCACCACAAATTTGGTTCCCGATCCCCAACAAGTGCGCCGTCGTGACGTCATCGCTGATATTGTCGGCTCAACTACAACTGTGTGTACAGCGGCGCCCTAAGGTCTTCCTTTCAATGGCTCTGTGAGTTTTGAAGCTCCTTGTCTCATAATTCTCGCACTGGTTCTAGTTTCGCCAAACTTTCATAAGTTAGCGGGTCACGATACATAAGTTCTGCACAAGACGGTAAGTTGAGCCAGTTGTTTAGGATTCATTGTAAGGTTTGTAACAGCGCAGCACAAGACAGGGACGAAAGCCGTGTTGTCGTTTTTTACCTTCCTTTTGTCCGTGTCTTGTATTGAGCTGTTACGAACCTTACAAGGAGTTCTGTACAGTATCTGCCCCCACTGGCACTCGCAGCCCCGTCTGTCCACTCGAGCTATAATTACAAAAAAGAAAGGCAGGTAAAGCCCACTATTAGGTGTTGTGGGCGTCGAAGCGCGCACATGCCATCACTCTACTCCCCAGTTGCGACATAGCCGCTCCCCTGTACCCTTTTGCGTTGACATCAATGCAACGGATAGTTCAATACTACCGATAATCTGCTGTTTTATCGTGCATACAGCCCACACAAATGCCCTGGCACAGGCACCCAAAAAACGAAAGTAAACAAGCAAACAGACAAACGATATACTGCATACGCATATAGAACACTAAGTCTGAAAGCTCCTTGCAAAAATAAAGGGTTGAGTGCGTGCTAAGTCACTCTTTTTATGATATACGTGTATTTCCGTCATGAGTAGTTGCCCACTCGTTTTTGTAAACAAGCGCCGTTTCCACAAAGACTATAATCAACATCCCCCCCCTTTCTTTTTCTTTATATTGCAATCCTCGAGCTTCTGTCCGCAGCTGGTGAATTGGCCGCATTAAATTTTAGCTAAATACAAAAGCTAAATACGAAAAACATCTTCTTCGGGTAGCACATAGCAATACCTCTGGGATAGTCTGCACTTGGCAAGTAGTTCGCACTAGTGAGCGTAAACTTTAATTTCAAATCAGCAAGATTTGAGTCCGGCGTCTTTTAGTGGGTCTGGGCACCCGCCGCGGACGCGGTTCCGAGACCTTGTCTCGAAGCGGCTTCCTCGGCTCGCTGGACGGCCCAGAGTTGTGTTGTCAGGTCAGAGCTGAGCAGTGCGGTCATCCAGCGTGACTGGAGGCTGGCGGTGGAAGAGACGGAGGGGTCGGCACTGCCCGACTTGTTTGTTAGGTCCCGACACTCCCATAGCATGTGATTTAGTGTGGCAACCTCGCCACACGATGTGCATCTGTTTGTAGTGTACATGTCTGGATACATGGCGTGCATGAGTCTGGGGTTTCTGTAAGAGTCTGTTTGTAATTGTCTGAAGTGTACTGCTTGCGTCCTGTCTAACATAGCGTGAGGGAATGGGTATATGCGTCTTTGTAATTGGTAGTGTGCCGTGATGTCGTGAAAAGTGGTCATACGATCCTCCCATGCCCAGACGTTTGCAGTACCCCGCGGGGGCTCTTCCTCCGATGCTGCTCGGTGAGTCAGGCCTCGAGCAACGCCGTGAGCCGCTTCGTTGGGGGTGCTCATTCCAGTGTGTGCCGGGATCCATAGCAAATGCCTTCGGTTATCAACGTCGGCCTCTCCCTGGTGTATGGGATGTCGCTGGAGTATCTGATACGCCTCTTGCGAGATGCGCCCATTTGCAAAATTGCGAATTGCCGTTTGCGAGTCACAGATCACGTATGTAGCTTTGGTTTGTGTGTGTTTGCACACACAAACCATCCGAAACACACACACAATCCTGTGTGTGTGTTTCGCACTAGTGAAAAATTGGTGAATAAAAAGTACGTATGTGTACTTGCTACCTATGATTTCTTTTTTGCCGACATAAAAACAAATACGAATGGAATTGGAGTGATAAATATTGCATAGCAATAATAAAATGGTAAATTATCAAGTGACATTACCACCATCGATGTCGTCTTTTGACTTGTTGGTTGCGGAGTCGGCTATGGCTACTTTCCAGCGGGCTGTCAGCACAAATTAGTGTCATCGCTGCTCACGAGAGAACAAAGCATCGTCATTGTCTACGTCACGTATGGCTTAGAAAGCGACATTGTCAACCTCAGAAAGCGCCTTGACCGCCACAATCACGGAGCAAGATAAAGAGGAGCGCCGACATTAGTTGGCCGCGCCAAATGCATTGCAAGATAGACGAGGTGGTGCCCCTGTACATTTTACTCCGTGTCCACAATGGCGCTGCATATGCAAGCATGGAATGCACGATCTTGAAAGCAAAAGGTCGTGTATCGACTTTGGAACCTTTGAGCCAGAGGTATAGCATACGACGGTCTATTGGCCTACTCCTAACTTCACGTATTACATGACTCCTACGGTTCAGAGCATATTCTGCATCCATCGTCGTGTCAGTGAGCGGTGACGCTAGCCAAACACTCTTAAGCCCTCCCCCCCCCCCCCCCTTAATCTTGTACAAATGTACCCAATAGAATAGACGGTAGAACGGCCGCGGCAGTAGCTCAAGTGATAGCTTAGTTGCACGTGTAAAACGAAAGATGTTGGTATACCTCCCACCTGCGACAAGTTGACTTTAAGTCCACTTTCATTTCCCTTAATTTACCATGTAACTTTTGCATTTTAAATAAATAAATGTTCAGTTGCCCCCGTTGCTTGCCTTCGCTTCATCGTCGGTTTGGTTCACGTGGTTGTAGTTAAGGTGCTGTTCAGTCGCACATATAGTTAGTCCATACCGCGTCAAAGTTGAGCATTTAAACATGCATAGTTGACGAACCATTTAAACTATACATGTCTCCGTATGTCTGACTCTATCATCCTCAAACGTTGACGCGAGGCATGCACATTTGGAGACCGCTGGTACAGCCGTTCGTCTTTCGGCACGTTATTGTAACTCCCGAGACCTTAAATATTCGTAAGTGTCGTCAATCACTGCGGGTGATGCACTACGCGTAATCCAGGAAAACGAACCATTGGTGTAAATTCATTAAATAGGAAACCAGTCTTCTTACATGTCCATGTCCTTCGGTGGACATGAAACGCGCTGATGACATAGCATGATGATGACCCGTACGAGAACTACAGTTCGAAAGTTAACGCCTTTTTTTTTCTAGTTTGATTCGCTCCTGCAGCCTCTGTCGTCAATGAATGCGCCTAGCGTAGCATCTAGCGCTCACGCGAGTAACACATTTCGTCCGGTGTCCCCCCACCTCTGGACTCTTTCCTACTTTCCTCGCTTTCCCTCATTTCTCCAGAACCTGAGGGTGGGCCCATGCACGAGCCAGCGAGGTCTGGTGCTTCAAAAATAATGGCCCTCCACGCCAAGGCCACTCGACTAGGGGCAGAAACGTCCTGCACGCGAAACGCGCACGAAGGAAATCGCGCGGAAACCCTGCAGCAGCTCCAGGTGCGCACACGCGCCGAAGGCATCAGTCAACACCGACGCACGTATGCATAGGACGCCTGACCCTGGCATTGAAGCGAGGCCCCCTGACGATTCGGATGGCCTCTTCCCATTCATTCCCTCTTCTTTATTTCTTTATCTCATGCCTCTATTCTTCTTTTTTTTTGTTCTGGGTCTTTTGATACTGGTCCAATGACTTCCTTCTTACGAAATCTTTTTGGGTTTGTGTTATCTCGACTTTCCTCCACACCGAATGCCTAGTCGTATTCCGTCGATGATGGAGAATTTTTCACTCCCCTTGCTTCTTTCGAGCATTTCGTGCTTCAGACACATCGTGCTTCGTGCTTCACATCAGACATTTTGCACGTGCCACCTATCACCACCTTGCAGCACTACCTTCGGACAGGCACCAATCATCATTCGCTAAAACTATCATCAAATACAACGACAAACTGCCATCGGGCTTCACCGCTGCATCTAAACCATCGATACCCCCTTGGTGTCTTATCAGCCCTACAGTCCATCTCAGTGTACCAGGAATCGGAAAAAAGTCTGAACTGTCGTCGCCTGTGCTCAAACAACTGTCTCTGCTTCTTCTGCACGAGAGGTACGCGGACAGGGAACACATTTATACCGATGGTTCCACAAACATCCAGTGTTCGTCCGGTGCTGTGGTTGTCCCAGCAAAAGCTATTACCATCAGCTTTAGGACTGACCACCCAACAACATCGACATCTGCTGAACTAGCTGCTCTTCGCGCTGCACTTCGTGTCGTCAATCGGGAGCCACCTCGGCAATGGTCAATCTTCAGCGATTCAAAGGCAGCCCTACAATCTGTACTATCAGCTCTGCATCGCGGGCCATTCGAACAGCTCGTATTCGATATTAGATGCCTACTCCATACATCACAGGAGAAAGGACACCATGTGACGTTTCAGTGGCTGCCAAGTCACTGCGGCGTCACTGGAAATGAAGACGCCGATAATGCCGCTCGGGCAGCTCTTGAAGACGCACAAGAGGACGCCATACCGCTTTCACGATCCGACGCAGCTAGCAGACTTCGAGTGCTTGCACATGAGATCACGCTATCTCTTTGGTGCACACCAAACAACCAGACCACCCAGAGCAACCGTCAATACCACCTGCCCTCTTTGATGCATCTCTATATGCCAACTGGACTGCGTCGAAGAGAGGCGACTCTGCTTTATCGCTTATGGCTGGGGGTGGCTTTCACCAAATCTTACTCATTCCGCATTGGAATGGCCGACAACGATCTCTGTAATGCCTGTCTTTGCGAGGAGACGCTGGAACATGTTCTGTGCGACTGTCCTGACTATAACGTTCAGCGACAGTCCCTGACATCTGTTCTAGCGCGCCTTGACAGTAGACCATTGTCGCTCGACACGATTTTCACATGCCGCCGACAGAAGATATCGCAGGTGAAGGCGACAAAGGGACTACTTCGGTTTTTGAAAGAGACGGGATTGGACAAGCGGCTGTGAGAGTGACGTCGCGTACCATGCCAGAATGATGGACTCCAACGGACGATGTGTGTGTGCTGTGCTATGTGCTCTCTCTCCCTCTCCCCCTTCCCCATCTTTAATCTCCCCCATCCCTCTCCCATGTGTAGGGTAGCAAACCGGTTAAGCCATACTGGTTAACCTCCCTACCTTTCCTTCTCCACTTTTTCCTTCCTTCCTTCGTGCTTCGACCGATTACGTGCCTCTACTACCACGTGTCAACGCACGGGTTGAAGCGATTTGAATGTGGTTGTTTCCGCCTTAACCAAACGGGGAATAACATGCACAGGTGTAGCTTGCATCCTAATGCTATGCCTGGTCTCTTAGGAACAATGCTAACTAAATTTAGAGGAATACAAGTCGACTTTCACCTGCAGCGTTTCTGTAACACGAGCATAACATTTACGAAAGCAGACGCTTTCACATTCCGTTCCCACCTGAATGTGGCAGCCATGGCCTAGAATGGAGCACACGACTTTCTTCTTGATAGCAGAAAGGCATAGGTTCCGAGTCATTGCAGGGAATCGACGCACATTGGCACGAAAACAAAAGCGCATTTTGACCAAATACCTTTTGCACAAATACCCGAAGGACGTGCTACACTCATCGGACTTGCGACATATCCTTTTTTGGTAGTTGTCAGCGGTTTTCCTTATCGCCGCCCATTGGAAGCAACGACATACCGCGGCGCCACCTGCCGCCAGCGCCTAAATGACATACCAAGTTAGATCAGGTGCGGGAGCGTCTGCTTCGGCGCCGTCGCAAGCTTCGTTTTTCGTCATACTGCCACAGAATTTGGGTTGATTGCGATAGTTCAGTGAAACAGCGCCTGTTCTTTGGCAAAACTTTAGCACGGCCTTGTGTGTTGAACACAATCGTGTACAGAAGGTACCGCAAACAAGACACAATCACACGGGAGGGTACGGAGGACGAGGGCTACGTACCCATCGTTGTCATTGCGTCTTGTTTGCGCAAACTTCCGTTACAAGTAAGCGGTTGTTCCTTGTTTTTTTTTTTAAGTATTGCATGCTGTGTAAGAGAATGTTCTGTATTTCTCCATGCCCATTTGGGCCATATGTTGCTCTACTTACTATCGAAGGCATAGAAAGCAGGATAGCTTCTACAGAAACACAACGGTCGTTAAATCTCGGTGGAAAACTTTAAAACCCGCCTATACAGTATAACAAATTCTATTCCCAAGACTGAAGTAGTCCAATACGTGAAGCAAGATGTACACCCGGCCACAAAAGTTTACGGACCACGGGATCGCAGAAAACGTTCAATTTCCAAGCAGCCTGTAGCAGTAGCCAGTAGAACTGTATACGAAAATGTTCTTAACGTATTCTAGCCGATGCCCGAAATGCAAATACCAGGTTGCGTTGTGAGGTTGTGGAGATATTCAGCTTTTTCTCAAATTTCATGGTCCGTAATATTTTGTGGCCGGGTGTACGTGACTGATGCAGCCATTCATTAGCGTGACACAGCAACGCATCTCGTAAATCTACGGCCTTTAGTTGGTTTGAACATGCGAAAGGGAGCTTGTCGTAGATGTCGGGGATTCATTCGTATGCTTTATGGTAAGTTATTCAGGCTGTCGCAAAAAAGCCTCCGACAAGCTTACTTCCGCATAAACCAGTTCTTGTCGCTGCATTCGTAAGGAACAATGCGACTAAAACAAGAACGTATCGTGGCCTTTTCCAGATACATTCCGCAATGAGCATACTAGTTAAAGAGCCCTATAGAAGGGCCCGACCAACTTTTCCTTTTGTAATACGGCAGTCTGTGCTATTCAACGGAAAAGGAGCAACGTTGACCAACAATGAAAATAAAATAAATATCCTATGTCACGGTATAATTTAAACAGTCGCGTGCACTCTCGCCGCGACGTGATGCCACGCGATCCAACTACAGCGTGATCCAACTTTAAACAATGTCACGTGATCCAACTTTAGGTGCAAGAACGATCGCACGCGCCGGCGCTTCCCTGGTAGCCCCCGCGCCCGACGCTATAGCAGCGACGCCAGGGCTTCCGTAAACAAAGCAGGACCGCATTCACAGCTCTTCTCATTCGACACAACTTTTTAACATTGGCCGGCAACTTCGGTTATATGTCAGTTATTATGATTGGCCGTCACCTATTCTTACGAGCCTCCTTAGTGTACGAACAAACTTCGTCAGTACGAAGCCGCTTTCCTTGATGCGTTGTTAGCACATGAAAAGCCGGTGTTAAATTATTATCTAATGACATCGTAAGCTATGCAGCAAAGTTTATGGAAATAATGTCATAACTGATATCACGGAGATTATAAAATTTAGCCTTATGACGAGGTACCCAAGATAGCGCAGACCAATCGGAGAAAGAAAGATTAGAACAAAAAAAAAGGGGAGGGGGCATCTCAACAACAGTCTAGACGCGTTTGCGCAAAGTTCACCTCTTTCTTTTCTTTTTATGAGGGGTTTTATGTTTGTTATTTGCCCGACGCAGGGACTGGCGCACTACAACCGAGAGCGAGATTGCGGGGTCCGTACCTGGCGGCGACGGCCGCGGCATTCCGATGGAGGCGGAAAGCATGACACCGCTCATATAGCTTCGGGTGTGCGCTTCAGAACACTAGATAGTCAAAATTAATCCATAGCCACCTACTACGGCAACTATTGAAGCTCCGCGTTGCATCGGTCAGTCTATCTATCTATCTATCTATCTATCTATCTATCTATCTATCTATCTATCTATCTATCTATCTATCTATCTATCTATCTATCTATCTATCTATCTATCTATCTATCTATCTATCTATCTATCTATCTATCTATCTATCTATCTATATAATGTTTGTATCTAACTGTTTTCCCTCCTGCCTAGGTCTCTGCTGAGTACATTGTCGAATTGATAGTGCATCGGGCTGCTGTGCCGAGGGAAAGGGATTAGAAACCAATCATCGGACCAACTTGGGTCACTGAGTATGTGGCAATGTTTACACACACATCTGTAACTCTTCAATTAACCCCTTTTACGAGGGCATGAGTCACTGTAGATGCAGGACTGAGCAGGCGTCGCTGTTCAAAGAAAGAATCTATCTATCTATCTATCTATCTATCTATCTATCTATCTATCTATCTATCTATCTATCTATCTATCTATCTATCTGTCTGTCTGTCTGTCTGTCTGTCTGTCTGTCTGTCTGTCTGTCTGTCTGTCTGTCTGTCTGTCTGTCTGTCTGTCTGTCTGTCTGTCTGTCTGTCTGTCTGTCTGTCTGTCTGTCTGTCTGTCTATCTATCTATCTATCTATCTATCTATCTATCTATCTATCTATCTATCTATCTATCTATCTATCTATCTATCTATCTATCTATCTATCTATCTATCTATCTATCTATCTATAAAACAAAACCGAGTAAACGGCAACGCGCACGACGCGAGCGTCACACGCCGCCCATTTAGCGAGGAAAAGTCCAGACCACTGCGTCATGCTCACGATGTGAGGTGTCGCTATCAAGCGCAACGTCAGGCATGCCTGCGTCGTGCCATCGTCCTCTGTGTAGTACACAGATTTCAAACAAACTGCCACAAAACGTTTCGCGCGAGCTCTTTTGCTTCGAACAAACGTTCTCGAACCTTGTTTCCCTGTTTCGCTAAGCGCTTCTAGAATTTTTCGCCTACAGGAAATAATATACAGCGGCCGTTCCGGGATAATGCGTATGCATGCCACCACCGCGCACGTTAATCGCAACGTGTCGCGTTTACGCAACGGGACATGTCTTTCTGTGCTCTTACAATGAAGCCTATTTATCGCGTCATCGGAATTGTACGCAGCTTCACTTAATAAACTTAATAATAGTTTCGCTAATCGCTGCTGCAAAAGTGTAGATCGAAAGAGATTGTTTGTAGAAGTAGTGTATTTTTTTTTCCTATCTCTTTCTGTGGGGTTGATGGACAGCGCGTCAACCTGCACAGAGAAGACAATGCGCGACAGCCGCTGAGTGGCGCCTCGCGAAATTGTTCAGAGACGCCTTATCACTCAAGTCGGCGTCCAAACAACGTCGCGTACGCAGCCTTCACCCCAAATCCTGTGGAAGGAGCGCCGAGATTAACGAGGTACTACAAAGACGTCGGCGGGCGCAGACAAGACCGAATCTCGGCAGCGCCTTGTTTGTTATATAGCGTCGCCGTAGACGCCTCAACGTTTGCCCGCTTCTCGAAACTCCGACCGCTTCTTTCTAGGCAAGACGGCTACACCGAGTCCTCCCGAGAAGGCGCGTCGCGACTCGACTGCTATGAAATGTGACGTCGGCAAGAAGCTCGCCGCCGTGTACACGTCGACGATGCAGAAAGGGCTGACAGAAACCATTGTCCTTTGTTGAGCGCGCGTGAATGGCGTAACCACGCCGAAGCTCTTTATTTGACAAAAACAGCTGTTGCTTGTGTGTCCTGCCGTGGCGCGAACGTCTGTCTCTTCCCGCGATCCCGGAATATTACCGTACACACGCTGCAGGACTTGAAAACGACGCGTATGTAGCAGTGCGCCTACGCGTGCACGCTGCACCTGCGCGGAATTGTTGTTGTCAGCGCCGCAGGTGTGAACGTGACCTCGCTTCAGGCAGACGAGGTACCGGGTTACGCGGCTGGCCTGAATCGTGTTCGTATAACGCGCCGAGTGCTCCGAGGGCGTACGCAGCCATCCGGCGACTGGTCTATCCAACTTTTACGTTCGCTCCTTTTTCCCCTTGAGCTCTGCGAGGTCGCATTATCTGCGTTGTAGTGCACGGCGATCGACGAAAACAGCCGTAGTTTCTGAGTTGGTTCGTTACTTAACCGTTCACCGATCTCAAGGTAACCGCACTCCATGTGCTTTGTGCCGAAAACCAGTGCGGAGTGCCAACAACGGTTGACCCCATTCAGATTAGCCGCCGCTTTTCCAGATTGCCTCTTTCAGCCGCCTGATGTAGGTCTGACGTAATTTCTTGCAAAGAAAGCACGATATGTAAGTTATGTATACTGACTAGACAAGAATAAAGGCGCACCTTTACTTCGACTTTATCTCAATTTCAATTCTTCAAATATTTTCAACTTTCACAGAGCATGCTTCTGTCCCCCAGGGCCTGAAGGAAATCACTGGTCAAGTGATGACAACATACAGTGCCAAGGCGAACATACCATTAAAGCAAAACGCGTGTGATTCTTTGTCACTGGCACCCTTGCTATTACCACCCGCCTCTCTCCGTTCAGTAGCATGGCTCAGTTGCACATATTCGTGTTACACATATTCGTGTGTATTACAGTCCCAATGGTTACTAAGTTCACCGACGAACTTGCTGAGAAAAGTTCACGTTGAGCATAAGTCTCTCGCGCATCTCGGTGTGAAATATTCAATATCACGTCGCTCCCACGACAAGTGATGCACTGTATTAAGCAATGACAACTTCCCACCTTCAATAAATATGTCGGCGAGTCCAGCGTTTGTAGCTTTCAATAGCCATTTAACGCAGGCAAGCTGCACTGCACAGATATATGACATATATGTGACATGCACAGAAGCACAAACACAGTCATGTGCACCCGTGATGTTTGTCTCTGCCGTCTTACATTTAGCTAACATCTACAGAACCAAACAAGCTGCAGTTGGCAGCGGCATTTGAAGCAGTGTCCTTGACAGCTGCAGCTGCGGGTAGTGGTTACGCGTCGTTGTGTTCAGGGGTCGTTACACGTTTGCGCCACGCTCCGATTTCCCGCGTTTACACTGTAAGGTAACTTACGCCCTTGCAAGTGGTTATTGGTGCAAATCGGTCTGTTACTCTTTTTTTGTGTGTCCCACCTTTCCTTGTGTAACGGTGTGATTTATAGACCGACCTACACCCTCATTCACTATTAAGGGCGTAAGTTATTTTACAGTGTAGACCACGTAGAGGAGGCAGGGGAACAAAGAAAAGCAGGGCGCTTGCTGTCAACACCTCGCGTCATTGCGTGTCGGTTTTTCCATAGCAGTGAATGTAAATATAGCGTCGTGTACACTTTCATAGAGTTGTATATAGCTGAGCAACGTTGTTTATCTTTACGTGGCCATCCATCGCTTTCATCGACATAAATCAGCCAGAAGTAGCACGAAGACAGAGGTTGCATTTTTTTTTTTGTACTTTCGATGAAACGCGCGGTATCTGACGTCTTCATAAAACAGGCGAACTGGTCTGGTCGGTTAAAGGTATTGCGACGGATAACTTTGTTGGCCTTAATATCACGCAGGACAACAGTCAGCGCACTTTGCTGCGTCCTCCGTGTCCTCTCATTCGGTGGTGTCCTGTCTACTCCTTAGCAACTGCACGTTCCGCCTCACAAGACGACTTTGTTGTTAGAGCAGGCTGCACATCCTTCACGCACGCGCGCACACCGCTCGACAGCGAAGCGCGCGGTCCTCGACTTTTCAAGAAACGCGCTCCAAAGAAGTTATGGCGCTGTCATCTCATCGTCACCTGAAAGAACCGTCTCGCTGCAACGCACGAACACAAAAAGGAAGATTATCACCTTGAAGAACGTAACCGGTGTAGAATGTCGCTTCTTGTTCACGTAAGGCACGTGTCTCGACGAGACTTCGCTCTCTGTGCTCGTTGTGTGAGATGGGGACATCTTCTTTTGCTTAAACTAGCACTAAGTATTAGCAATCCTGCGCAGCACTTCTGAAGCCACTATATCCGGTGTTCGTGTTTACTATGTCCGATACCGGCCATGCGTGCAAGACTGTAGCCAGTAAAGAGCAGGGATGACTATGGAAGGAGGAGGATGGCGCGCCGACGACGTCAGTTTCAGTATGAGCTACGCGTTCGGCCAGAGCTATTATTAAAGTCGAAGAAAGAGACAAAGAACGCTTCGCTTTAAGAGGCAGAAAATGTTAAGGATTTCAAGATGCAATCACCACGCGCGCAGAGAAGAAAAAATGCGAATGACAAAGCAGTTTTCCCTTCCGATTTTCCCTTTATAAAGCAAATGCTCATGAACCTGAAGCCTAGATGCAGGGCTTCTACCTAACATCATTCTTTTTCTCTCTCCTCTTCTCTTCCTACAATTTACGTCCTTGAAATCACGCATTAGGGAAAGGGAGGCCGCGCAAATATCTTTATAAAGGGGTTTCTTTTAATTTGGCTGCACCATTTCTTTTCTTTTTTTTAGGTTGCCTGTGGCAGCTAGCACGCTTATAACCATTGACCTCAGTTACTCGATGAGGCGGCCATTACTATTAAGAGAAATCAAAATGCTTAAATGAATCATTATCATAATCACGATGATTACCATTTTATTTAAATGCATCCCATACTATATTTCAGTCTACGAATTGCAGCTAGTGAATATCCAAGGCGTATCGACTTAGAACGAATTCTCAGGATAGCACCGGTTTCGAGATATGCGCCGTCAGATTTGTGCTAAAAATGCACTGTTGTTCCACTTACTTTAGTTAAACGCTGTTCTACAAATTGCAGCACAAAATTAATTGGAAAGTCAATGCATTTTGTCAGAAAATTCGGAGGCTAATATACGGAAACTGGTGTCGTCCTAAAAATTTCTTCCAAGAGGATATGCCTTGCGTACTCCCAAGCTATAGAATTCGTAGATTGAAGGATGTGCGATAAATTAAATAATTGGTAAGCTTATTAGCGCAATCGTGTTAATTATTCCATTAAGTATTTCGGTCTTCCGTATAAGTAATGAACGCCTCGTCGCGTAATCTAGATCAAGGATTGAAATTTTGCTGCGGCCACAGGCAATCTTTTAAATTTTGGTGTGGCTAAAGAAAGGACATTCTATAACATCTGTTTTGTCGCCTTATGGTTCTAGGAAAGTGCCGATATCTGCGATCCTATAATCTTCCGGGCTCATGAAAGATCGGCCAACTGGAATTATGCGGCCTTCTTGCTTCGCTGTTTTCGCCACAACCTACGTAAACTTCCCCGCAATAGATTTCGGAATATGAAGGCGCGAAAAAAAAAACGCGTATATTTCGTAGACAAAGCTTGGAAAGTCGAGTTACCAGAGGTCGGTGCGTATGCGCTCCGCATCCAAATACAGAATGCATCTTGGACATGTAGTCTGGGTGCAAAGTCTGTGAAGTCCATGACTATTCTTTTTTTTTTCGGTATTCCCGCATTCCACAAGCCTTTGTAGGCAAGCGTTCGTGTGCTCTCATTGAATACGCGAAAAATTCTCATTGCGAGGGTGCGGATACCACAACGCTTCTCCAAGGCATGTCATGACACGACCGTGTAGCGTCGATTACCCTTCGAACCACCTCCCATCTGTATGCCATGATTACAGCACCGCTACGGCGACAATTTTCCCGACTAACTTCGCGACTTGGCCGTTCAAGAATTACCTGTAAACCTGTTTAGCGAGTGAGCGGCGCCGTGACTTGAGGTCTCTAAAACGCGAGCGCTGCTGCAAGACAGGCCGTAGTTGTAACGCACCTAAAGAACTGCGCCCAACTGCTACGGGGCACCGCTTCGCGCGTCTTCGCGAAGCGTTAGCGCGTGCGGACGTTAGGCGATACGTGTGGGTCGCCTCCGCGTTTTACGACACCAGTCGCTTGCTCGTCATCGCGCCACGTCTCCTCTCGTTAAGAGGCAGGCGCGACGTCGCGACGTCAGTTCGCTGTGGACCGTTCGTTTAGTTTCGGCCTTCAAGGAGACCTGCGTGCTTCTCTGCTCGACGTGCACGGCGGGCCCGGCGCATGCAAATCGCGCAGACCAGTGGAGCGCGTGCGCGAGACTCAATTATGCTCCTCGGTTGCGCATCTCGTTTACAGGAAAATGATTTGGCCGACGCAACCCTCAGTTCGTTCTTACGCGTTAATACTATGATTGTAGAAGTGGAAAAAGGCGCATGTGCCTGTGTGCGTGTGTGTGTGTGTGCGTGCGTGCGTGCGTGCGTGCGTGTGTGTGTGTGTGTGTGTGTGTGTGTGTGTGTGTGTGTGTGTGTGTGTGTGTGTGTGTGTGTGTGTGTGTGTGTGTGTGTGTGTGTGTGTGTGTGTGTGTGTGTGTGTGTGTTTGTGTGTGTGTGTGTGTGTGTGTGTGTTTGTCAGCTGCGAACGGCACCTTTCCGAAGCGGCCACAATAACCAACGCCAAAACATCCAACGTTCATAAAGTGGATGGGAAAGCGGCGCCGCGGTAGCTCAATATTAGAAAGAACGTCGCACTCGTAATGCGATGACGCGGGTTCGTATCCCACCTGCGGCCAGTTGTTCCTTCATCCACTTCCGTTTTCCATTTTATTTATCATTTATTTCATTCGATGGAGAACTGCAACTAATTTTCCCTATGCTGTCCTTTGTGTGGTTGTTTGCGGGCTTCTTCTCATTAGACTCGTAGCGCTCCTTCAAGGACGCTACGAGTAGAAACGGCGAGGCAGCGGGAGGCACCGTCTCGAAAAACACCAGCGACCACAGCGAGCCGAGCGCTGCCGATGCTTCTGGAAGGAGCCGCGTTTTCTTCTTCAGAATGTATAAAGGGCGTCCCAGCTAACTTTAACCACATGTTAAAGATATGCCAATGCCACGTACCCGGACAGAACCAAGGTATACCTTGGTTCTGTCCAGGCAAACAACATTATAATGTTTCTTGCCTTCGCTTGGAGATACTCAGATTACTTTTCTTCGTTCTACCTAATTAGGTAATTAGTTATAATTAATTAATCCGCTTGTCAAATATTATAATTAGATGAAAAGTGTCAACGAGAAAATTGTACATAAAGATGAACAACTCCCGATGTGCCTCGAGCAGCCCGTCGCTCGGCAATTTTGCCTGTATTCGCGGGCTTCTTTCACGCTCGGAAAAGCACTGTTATGTAGCACGTATTGAGCAACAGAAAGCTGTATCGGGAGTTTTTCGTGTTGCTGTACAATTTTCGCATTGATACTGTTCATTTGACTACAATATTTGAGAAGTTTATTAATTAATTAGGACTAATTATGTAATTGGGCGGGAAATAATATGTAACCTGACTATCTCCCAGCGACGGCAGACAACACTGCCTTTGTTCTGTCCAGCTACCCGGCATTTGCATATATTTAACGTTTGGCTAAAGTTACGTGGGACACCCTGTATATTGACACATGTTTTTATTAGAGCGAAGTTGCATACGGCTAAGTTCTGATGAAAAATGTCTCCGTGGGTAAGAGCCGTGCATATCGAGAATTTCTCCCCATACGTGGGCCGATCCCGAAGATAGTGCAATACCGGGCCGACCCGCGATGGAGGTGAAGCAGGCTTTAAGCACTCCGCCAACTTCCAAAAATAGGTTTAATATCTTAGGTTCAAATACAACCCGTATCAGATATAGAGCTGATAAGAACGCCATGTGGATGCTCGCACCGCCCTCTCTTTGTCGGCGTTCCAAGCACTTACGTATCTTATTTCCTTCCGCTCTCTCCTGGTAGTGGTCCCGTAAGCGTGCTACCCGCCAGGGCCGCGTGGCGCAAGGAAATGCGAACCGTCCAAGTGACCCGGATCCGCCAAGCTTGGAACATTTCACCGAAGCAACGGCCAGATTTCAGAAGGAGTTTGTGGAGAACCAATTGTGTGTGGCCTGTGTGGTGTGCGACCGCTTGTGCTTTTCGAGTGACCTCACAACCATTATTGCACTGCGGGATGTCGACCAACGCACGATCGCCTCGGCTACGGTGAGGCAGTGTGTGGCCTCGGAGTGCGTTGACGTGAGCGTCTGTTCTACGTGCCGGGATTCGCTAGTAAAAGATGTCGTGCCGCGTTTTGCAGCAATACATGGGTATGTATACACCTCCGATGCCTCATCATCTCCCGAAGCTCAACATCGCAACTAGTCGCGCCTCGCCTTCCATATACGAGTATGTGCATACCGCGTTTGACGCGCGACAGTGGAATTAAGGAGCACACATACACAGCTTCGCTGGTCATCGACCTTCACAGAGTGGAATACGCGCCTGCATGATTGGAACTTACTGGAACGTTATGGATAGCTGTACGCGTTGTCTGTTGTGACCGAAGCCTGTGTAATCTAGTTGTATGCGCGACGCGAATTGTGTAGCACTTTCTGGAACACACGCGGGCACCAGCGATTACCTTGGAAACTTCGATGACTCGTGTATAAAAGCCGACGTGCTTGACCGGCAGAACCGATTTTCGACGATCGCCGACGATCGCCGGCCGCTACCGTTGTGCTTTGAGTGTAAGTTGCTTGTGTGGGGCACATGTTCGCCCAATAAAACGTCAGTTAACCTATTGACTGTTTTGCTGGTGTGTTTTTTCACCGTTATTACTGTGTGACAATATACATATATATATAAATATGAAGAAAGGGGGTTAACCGAGGGGCCTGATTTTTATTAGTCATATCATAAGAAGCCAACTGACACTGACATCAAGGACCACATAGGGGAAATTACTTACGCTTAATAAATTAACTAAGGAAACGATAAATTAATGGAAATGAAAGTGGATGAAAAAACCACTTGCCACAAGTGGGGAACGATCCCACAACCTTCTCATTACGCGAAGGTTGTAGGACCGTTCCGAGATATCGCTCTGAGATATCCGAGGATCGCTCCGAGATATCCGAGTAACGGATATCTCGGAGCACAAGCACGTTAGAAGAATTCTTCCAACCAATACTGAGTAGAAACACCCGACTGCCGCTAACTATTCACTAAAAACATACCCATTTACTGCAGTCAACAAAAATTTAATTATTCAGTTTTACGTAATTGGGCTGCTGGCAGCGATAATTATCATCTCACTTTGTGCCCCTCTGGTCACATAACTTATTTGCACAAGTGGTATTCGCATGCCTCCCAGTGTCCAATTTTAAGAAAACTATAAATTTAATTTTGAATACCCTTTCTATGGCCGCACCTACGTGACTGCTCGTTAATCTATTGCAGTAATGCGATTTATAGTAAGGGATGCAATGCAAATTTTTGTCATCGTGAGTATATCTGCTATTGAAGACACTAAAATTGCATAAAATAAGCTTTGATAGCCACCGCTGCAAAACTCTCCAGCCGGAATATTTTGGTACTCGTCAGGAGGTGAGAATTCAAATAGTTTTCAATCATTCACTCTTAAAAAGATACTTGGCCTATGGCCAACTGCGGGCCTTCAAAAAAGAGCACTTCTAGCTCTGAAAAAGTTTTTAGAGGACACCAACATTTTGGGAAAATATTAGGTATCCAATGATTCGTATACGCTAAATGAGTTACATAAATGTTGTTAGTAATTCATAAGTGGTTTACGTGGTGATCGCAACTTTTACGCAATATGTATACTTCTGTTCTGTACTTGCAGTGTATTACATGTGTGTTTTGGCGGTTCAAAACATCTGACTTTATATATGTGTACGTGGACTGAACTAATGCACGGAACTTTGCACCTCATGTACTGTTGTACTGTATATTTTTTATTCATCCAGTGTTCTACTGAGTGTTATTTTTTGTGTCGCTATTCTCCCTTTTTACGCAAATTTGTTTCGCTTGCCAAGTGACAAGGAGTAGCCGGTGCCACCATGAAGGCACCAACCTCTCCTAACATTCACTTCAATAAAAAAAAAAGTTTTCAACCGACACTTCTCTCACCGAAGATGCAGTTTGAGCTCGCTTTGTCCCATACAATAAATGTATTACACTCTTAAAGCTAAGGGAGTTAGCCATATATAAGACAATCCAGCACCCTTAAAGGTGTAAAAAGTAATGTTTAGAATGCATATGATTCGCCGATGTTTCATAAACATTTCGTAAACTGCAACCTGAATTTCTCGTAGCAACGGACTCGCACATCGCGAGGAAAATTTTCTCGTCGCACGTTCAAGCTGGCGCGAGGAGCGTCGGCCACATCGACATTCGGCGTGATGCGCCAATTTCCTTATTTCATAGCTGCACTCCCGGGTATACGAGCTGTATACGCGCTCTGATGGAGGTACAGCGACACATCAAGTTGATTTGTCGCCATTTCTGCGCGGTTCTAAGTGTCCGGGAAGTGCGCGCATATCTCCCAGACAGGCACGCCTTAACGCGTCCACCGTTGGCCATAAAGCTCGGAACGCGCATCAAGCCGACGTCGACTACAGACGAGTGCTATTCAGTCCGGCCCTTCGCTCACCCACCATTGCAAGCAAATGAGTTCCTCGGCCGTGAATAAAAAGAAAAAAAAAACATTCAGATTGAGAGCGAGGAATAAGAAAGAAAGTTAGTGGTATCTGAACAGGTTAGTCTAGTGACAGACCACTCCAGGTGACATGGTGAGGGATGAAAAAAAAGGAAAGAGATCGAGATAAAAAAAAAAAGAATTTTCCAGATCCAACGCACATAGCCTTTTATAACATTATATTACCAGCTTCATGAAAGCAAGTTTTCGTGTAGCTGTTAGTAGAATGTTATAAAGTTAAATGCAATTGTCATCCTATGCAGCGTGTAATCTCGTGAAAAGTTTATGCTTAGGCGCCGCAAAGGTCGCAACTTAAATTTCATGTATCGCTTACTTTTATGAACAACGCCGTTGGCAATCTATGCGGAAATTCGCACAGCCCTTCATGCTAACGCACTCCATGAGATGTCGACGCAGTGATGCTACAAGGAAGAAGGCGATGTTTGATGTTTGCCTCGGGAATAATGGTGAGGAGAGGTGTATTCAGAGGGTACTAGGCGAAATACGTAGAGTGACAAGCTTCAGTATTAGACTCCCGTTTTACTCTTGCGTCTTTGGCCTAATGGAAACCAGCATGCGCTCACACGTGCGCTGTTCCTCAAGACCTCAGGACAGCAGCAGTGGTCAGCAAAGACCGGAAGGGTAAGCAGCGAGAGCTATGCTGTAATATATATATATATATATATATATATATATATATATATATATATATATATATATATATATATATATATATATATATATATATATATATATATGCGCTTAAGCTTCGCCTTTAAGAGTGCAACGCGATAGCATTCAAAGATCCCTGACTGCTTCTCACGCTTCCCGACAACGGCAGCGTACGTCACCGCAATGTTTACCGGGAAACGGTCGCGGCCCACGCTATGGAGTAGGCGGGCTTTCTGATACAAACGCGGCCTCTTGCGTCGGCCGCGATCCGGCGGTGGTGAGCACCATCTGAAAGTTTCAAGGAAGCGGCGTGCCGCTACGTGGACTCCGAGATATTCACGCGCCGGCGCACGCTAATGGCGGACGCCGTCGACGGTCTATGCAATGTATAAACGCTGGAAAAGGGGTTTGTTTGAGTTTCCGCGTAACATAACTATGTTTTCTCGTGTAGTCAAATCGCAATTCGTGAGCTATCGTGTCTGTAGGTTGTGTGTAAGTCGTAGTTTACAATTTTTCTATGTATTTTAGCTTGAGAAATTCAACTAGTTCAGTAAATTTGTCGCGTCACATGGAGGGCATGCGTATGCGTGTTTCGAAAATACTTTTTACCGATGCGACGTCCGACGCGGACGCCGGCTATTCTGGGAGACAGGCTCCTTAACGCTACCGCGTTAAAACTCCGTGCGGCGTCTGCGACCGCCTCTGCGGTCAGAGTCGCAGCGTCTCGAACGACGGCGTCAGCGTCTTTGACCAGAGGCGCTGCGTCGCAGTGACAGCGTCTCATAATGCTATACCATAGAGAAAAGGCTATACTTTGACGTGCGCTTTCGGCGTGCGCTTTCTTTTGGTTCCGTCTTCTAGTGTAGATCTTTGCGTGGCGTCGAGAAAACGACTCTACCAAAATCGATTATCAATTCTTTTCCAGCCACCTCTTTAACGCTCTGTGTTCTCTGATCTCTCTGGTCATGGCGTAATTCAGTAGGCCCGCTTAACTGCGCCCATTTTAACTTCCGTTTTGTATAGACGTTAAAAAATGAGCAAAATGGATCATATTTGGGGTTTCCGTTTAAGGGCTTTAATATGCAAAAACACAAATTTGATATCAACTAGGTACCCAAGAGCTGCAATTAGCGCGAAAAATGCTTTCAGACGGATATATTGTGCAGCAATTCGCGCAACTGTGGTGACAAAACACCTATTTTTTGGAGTATGCTTAGTCACCAAGCACCAAGGTGCTAAGTATAGTGCATCCGATGGCACGTGTCATCGTTCCTAAACTCAGTAAATTTTATCAAATTGCATTTTTGCTTGAAAGTGAGGAAACAATTTTTGAAATCGGCTTCCACCGGTCTCGAAATGTGCATCGCGTTTTGTCTTCGCAAGCAAAGCCTCTTTGTCGGCAAATGCAATATGCACCGGCCCGAGCGTTCCTCTGCGAACAGTGGGATGCTTCTACAAGTTGTTTCGTTCTCCGCTGGGTGAAGAAAGTTGTTTTCCTACCGCACGTGTCATGCTGCCATCTTTGGAAAGTTGTTTTTCGGGACCGCCACGACCGGCCTCATGTCAAGCAGAGCTAAAGGCGCGCATGTACCACTCTGATGTGAATGTCCGCTTGGTGTCTTCATGTGACACCCGCGAGCGCATGCATTGGCACCAAGGCGCTTACTAAACGACCACCAGCGCTAAAAGGTTAACGTTGTGAAAGGTGCGTTTCTGCGCAACGTATCGTTTGAAAACATTTCTCACGCGAAGCACAGTTTTTAGGCATCGTCCTTTTGTCCGACTTGGGGGTCTTATGTGAAACGCAGAATGAAAGTTTCACCGCTGCCCTCAAAGAACCGAAAAGAGTAACATACCTTTATTTGCATATAATGGAGTCCACAAAGTCACATTATGGGCGACATGTGCCGAAAACGTGACGTGTGTAGGTTAATTATATCTCTTGCAGACATTTACTAATACAAGCATTCCCAGAGGCTTACAATCATGTTTTGCGAAACACGTACGAAGGTGGCTAATTTGTTAATGTGCTAATTTGTTGTATTCACCCTCTGCATTGACCCCTTATATATATATATATATATATATATATATATATATATATATATATATATATATATATATATATATATATATATATATATATATATATATATATATATATATATATATATATATATATATGCTTTTACCGAATGTTTATTATATTACGTATCCGGACTCATCCACTAGCCTGCAGCCATTGGGTTCAACAGTCTTTTGCGTATGCACTGTAACACCTATATATGTTCATAATTTTAAAGCAACAAGATTTTAAAAACTTCGCCTAAAAGAACGCGACACGCCATGCTGACATTTTAAGGGTGTGGGGAACATATTATCTGTGATGTATGGGAAATGTTTCAAGATGTTCAGTTAGAAATAAGACAAAAAATTTTATCGCCAAGTGTTCTAAAGCGTTATACAGCCGTTATTTCCATTTTGCCAGTGTTTCGAGATAACCACATCATGCTGAGTTCATATATGGTGGAAACTGTGGCTTGTTAATAATTGTAATTTGTGGGCCGACCTTTAATGTTTCTGGCTTATTTATGAGCTTTGAAACTATTTACTGAATTCTGTTTTGATTATTCGTTTGTTTTTCCTTGTTTTCATGCGTTATTTTGGCTTAGTAGTAGGTTTTCCTTGTGTCTTCGGTGACCCAAAAGAGGCAAAGCGGCATCTTAATTGTAATACTTGAAAATAAGGAGTACATATATGGATGATACGTTTCTTCTTTTTTAATTTGGGGGTTTTACGTGCCAAGACGACGATAGGATTTCAAAGCACGCCATAGTGGGAGACTACGGAAGTTTTTGCGATTCGACCCCATCGCAACACGGCCGCCGCGGACGCGACACCAGCACGGTGATTCAGGGTGATACATATGCAAAGTTCGAAGTGTGTGGGTTAATTGCGGCTTTTGCAATAAATTGTCCATGAAAGCGCTCCTGTGCCTTCTAAGTGCATTTTACGAATGGCAAAGCATATAGCCCACTGCCTTGGAAAACTAAAAAGCCACCAAGATCAAAGTTAATGGAAATGACAGGAACCTTATTGCTGGTGCTCTCGTGGGTAGGTCAATTACTGTTTTCGTAAAAATATTCTTAACACGTGTTTAACAGAGCGTCTTATGCGGGCAGGGTTTCAAACAAGCTCATCATGAAGGGCCCCATTTCAAAGCATGCGGCCTAATTGCAGGCAACCGGAGCCCCTATTGCAACTGCTTGAAAAAGAAACAACTGCGCTGAAAAGCGGGTCGTGATTCTGCAAGGTCGCGCAATTCCGCAGTCTTCTCTTATGGACAATGTCACCAGGTCACGGCCCAAATCACTCCATTTATAGCCGAAAGGTTTCTAAGCAGGGATAAATGATGATGCCGATTATTATTATTATTATTATTATTATTATTATTATTATTATTATTATTATTATTATTATTATTATTATTATTATTATTATTATTATTATTATTATTGGGACGACGACTTTCGTTTTAAAGCGTTATCTTTGCAGAGCGCCAAGTTCATTGGATGCTTGTGCGAGTGAAAGATACTTCCACATTTCCGACGGCCCACGCGATGCCGCATGCGCTTCCACCAACGACAAAGTATAGAGTCCGGTCACGTGACGCAAAGCTCGGTTCCCTGCAACACCACCAGTTGGTACTGCGTATCACAGACGGCAGAATCCACCGATCGCACCTGCAGTGCTCGCAGTATCGCGGGAGGTTTGCCGCAGTGCGTTCACGCCTCGCCGTTCCCTTTCTTGCGTGCGTAACGGCACGGGCTTTTGCCGCCGCGTTGCGTTAACCCCACCCCCCCTCCCCCTCCAGACGGGGCTTAACTTTTCTACGGGAGCACCAGCGGCGGTGACCCAGTCTGCGCACTGCTACGCACCTGGCTGCGCTAGTGGATGCCTAGACGGGGCTTAACTTTTCTACGGGAGCACCAGCGGCGGTGACTCAGTCTGCGCACTGCTACGCACCTGGCTGCGCTAGTGCCTAGAAAGCGGGCGTGCAATCGAGCATCCGAGAGGCCGTGTGAGGCGATGACAATATTAACCTTCGCGGAGGTCGTGAACAATGGCGCACAACAACGCCTCAAGCAAACACGTCTGGCTCTGTGTTCGGTGTACTACGAAGACAAACAGCGGGAGGCGTACGCAAGATAACATTTACCATCAACTCACCGACTATCGCATTGCACTAAACGCTGCAGAAATTATACGTTCGCCGTCAACGTCACCGCTAATTATCGTCAGTCAAAGCAAACAGCACAAAAGGCTTCGCTTACGTCGATTCCCACAGTTTGTGGGACCCGCATAATTTTTTTTCAGTTAGATCAGCTATACATCAGCTACACCTACATCTGATATATGCTCACAGCAACGCGGTGAACTCCCGGCGTGGTACGCCTCTTTTTTGCTTCACGCAGTGCAAGCCAGTGAACATTGTGCATCGTACCACGGCACCTCCAACCGCCGCTCCAAGTTTGTCGTCGAGGTTCCTCATGTTAGCCCTGGCTTAGCGAGAAAAACTGCGTAGTCAAAGAGATGCGGGAACACACTCGGTTCGAATAAACTGGAAGTAGAAAAACACTTGCGTCACCCCGCGAAGGAGGTGGGACATGTCGATGACCGCACGGTGTAAAAGTTGAGGAGGAACTCCGTGCCTTGAGAGGATGGTAATGTTTAACCACTCGTGCCTGTTTTATTATAGCGCGCTGACACAAAAATATTGTGAGAACGCATTCCCTGAGAGATGCCCTCTGTGTCTACGCTTACGACAAAACCCGTTTCGGGGACTCTCTAAAGGTCTTGACGGAATCGAAGTCACCCTAACCTACAGAATACGGACAGGATCGGCCTACACTGCAGCATGATTGCTCAAAACTATACGAGCTACCATTCCGACATAAATAGAATATGAAGGAATTCGCGATGAGAGGGAGAGAGAGAGCCGTTTATTAAAAATTAAGTTAATATAAGGCAACCCCTGTACAGTCTCCGGGAAGCGCCTGGACTAGGCGGATTGCTTCGCTCCTCAACAGATGTAGGAGCAAGTTGCCGTATGAGGTTTACCGGTGGGCAGGAGTCCCTCTTGGAAAACGCTTATTTGGCTTTCCCGGCGCTTCAATGTCGAAAGAAAAACTCTACAACCTGCAAACAAGAGGCTTCCCGCAGGTGTTTGTGCAAGAAATAATGCTCCGCGAAGAGCTGCGGAGAGTGCGTGAGGAGGTATCACGCCTTCTACTCGCGCATCTATATACACTGAATTCGTTGACATGTAGCACATTCCTGGACAGCGAAAGAGAGGGACAGGTGGAGAAATTGCCAGCCCGCATTGCCAGGCTAACCCCGCTTGAAGCGAAACAACTTAACCAACCCAACTGCTGTTGCAGTCAGCAACTGCTCGGCCGCGGGGCAGTATCCTGTTTATTTTGAGCAACGCGGTTGCCTTACGAAAATTCCTTAAGTACGTCTGATGACAAGTTCATGGCCACTCACATCAGAGTAACCAGAAATTTCTTGGAGTCCGTGATGAATTTTCTTCTGAGTGTCTAACGTATTTCCAATGGGAATTTGCCACCGTGTTTATGTTTGGTACTTCACGTGCAAGTTTCTTTTGTATTTCTAACCTGTTCGTAATTTGTACCCATCAGAACTTCTTTCCAGTAGTTGGCAAACTTACTTCTTATAAATGATGCATTTTAAATACTAAAGCACCAAAATTCCATAAATAATTTTGAAATAAATGATGTGCAATACTCTCGAGCATTACCAAAAATAAGAAAAACCTTCGGAAACGTACCATTACCAGAATTCGAGCTTGGGAAAGTTCCCACTACCAAGATTCGAACGGCTGACCTATGAATCACGAAGCCAGTACCTTACCACAGCGTCAGACCAGACTTCTTGATTTTCTTTCATTTTTCCTTTATTACATGAGAGTAGCACAGTCTAGAAAACCAAAGCACTATAAAAATTAAAGGTGACTATGAACACGCGCACTCAAAAGTCAGGCAGGCAAGTGCAAGCATCCGATAAAACGCCACACCGGAATACGTCAGTTGCCCAGTGAATTTCACTTATTGAAGAGTAACATACACCGTCTACGCAGGCTAGACGCTTCGTGCATTGCAGATACACTGCCAACCAGAAACTAAAGAAAAGAAAACTTTCAGATCCAACGCACGCACTGGAATCCATGTGAAGCACAGCTTTCGCGAAGCGATTACTCGAATGCTATAAATCTGCCCATTAGTTCGCGCGTATTTGCCGTAAAGGAAGCTGGCACGCGCCTACGTGCTCTCGAGCACCTAGGCTACGCAAAGGGACGCACACGGCAGTCATCTGTAAGAGCTAGTTGGAGTTGGCACGACAGAAGTATACGTACGAATGTGGCATAATCTATTAGGTGTCGCGGTACGCAGGGCATGTTCAAAGCTAACTGCCATCTGAGGATGCGATTATCGTCGATGTTCTACACACTTAGTCCCGTCAGGCAGTGAAATTCTGAAAGTTCCTCATTCATTGCGTGTCCGGGGTTTTAGATCTGTGAACACGATCCAGCTTAGTGACCGGGGTAGTGGTGTGGGGAAAAAAAGCAAAAAAGAAAATTAAACACCTCTGCAACCGGCGGTGTTGAATTAGTCCGTCGTTCCAGCGTTAGGTTTGCCTTTGGCTTGATACAGTATACTCTAGTTCACACTCATCTCTCTCTCTCTTTCTCTCTCTCTCCTGGTCGGCGTTCTTCCTTTCTTTTCCTTGACCCGATCGTATCTAAAACGTGAGGTCGTTTGTCGCCAGTGAAAGGCAACCGTCGGGATGTTAATAATAATAATTCTAATAATATTAACAATATTTTTTTTATTTATTGGTAAAAATACAGAAAATTATATGTGCGTAGTATACATAAGGAAGTCGCACAGTCAAAGACTGTATCGGGACCTCCTGTTAAAGACACTTATGTTGCAGCCATCTTGGGAAATTTCTCGCTCCTTGTCCTGTCACCACTACTTCTCTTTCCATGTCCGCTTCGAGACGTTGATATGTCAACATCAGTGGACACTTCTGTTCCTTTCGTGTGGCTAGGAGATGTGCCGACCGTGTGGCTTTTATTTTCATTTATACTGATAGGTCGGCAGCGGTATAGCCACAGGCGTAGGGCTTTCCTCGCGACTCGTTTCCTTGGCGTCTTCGCTTAGGGTAGGCAAACGCGCTGATGCCGCCGTCCTCACTTTGCCCTCGCGTAGCTTCTTCTGCGTCGGCTGCGTCCATCATGTGCTCGGAGACCACAGCCCTCCTGACCGGGCCTGCTACTGGCGTAAGAGCGCAAGCGCTGGGTCTCGTCGTGACCGAAACGACGAGAGAGCCCGCAATGTAAAACACGTCCCTCTCGACGTACGTGTGTGCCCGGTGTCGCGGCACCGGAGGCAGAGTTTCGCTCTGCCTGGGACGTAGACCAGTGCGACGTCTTCAACGACTCGTAGCGGATGAGGCTGTAATCCTTAATAGCAACGCCCACATCCCGCTTCAGCGTTATGGAGCGCGTTATCGATCCTATATCGATGCAGTCTTCCACCTTCCATATGTTTCTGGTAGTTTCTGTCAACTTTCCGAAGGGGGCTCCAGAGCCGTTCGCACGTCGTCATCGGGTACACCATGAAGTAGCCAGTAGAGCTTTGTACGAACGCCTCACAGCAGTCGTCCTTGACACTGAAGGCGTCGGCAGCCAGTACATTCTTATTTCCTCCTTCGTCTCTGAAGGTCACTGCTCACAGTTGATTCATTTTGTATGCCCCGTGGGCAACCAGCACCGGTAGCAGTGAAAGATGGTCGAGAGCGTCAAGGAAATGTTCACCACGATAAGGAAGACTTTAAGAAACCATGCAAAAAAGGCGTAGTTCAAAAATGTATCACCTGCGGGCAGATGCGGCAGCACAACCTCCTATCTTCAGCCGGTTTTTCAGAAGGCCTGGTACCGTGGCCATGGGCCGCTGCAACCACTCCGAGAGAGCACATGGTAACACGAGACGTTCACTGCGGTGGCCAGAACACTTACTTATAATACGAGGAACGTTTCTGGACGAAGATGGCCATATCAACTAAGTCGCATCACGGTATCTAAAATATCTATTAATTACATCAAAAGCAATATTTGTTCGAGCATGTCCAATATGACAATCATCATACACTGTAATACCACAAACATCCGCGTTCAACAGGTAAGATAGCAATTGGCTATTCTGTTTGAAAATTATATTGATTTATTGGCGGTTCAAGAGACCAAAATTGAGAGCGAGAAAGTAACTGACCGACTGGTTGAAGTCTTTCATAACAAATATAATGCATGTGTGAGTCATGCAGTTGGTATATTCGGTGGTTGTGCTGTCTTTATTCGCAAAAACATTGAAGCCATTGTCTGTGTCTTCTTGCGAACGCGAACGAGTAGTTATGTGCGATTTTCTTTTTTCTGGAAATCCCCTGGAACGTCGTTTGAGTTTATGCACCGAGTAGACTGAATGAGCGAGAAGCCTTCTTGAATAGTGCGGGACCTTTTCTCAAAAGCGAAAGGAGGGATTTTACTGCTTCATGATTCTAATTGCACATGTAGGCCCGAAGAGAAGTCGAATAATATAACTCATAGCGACAAAAGCGCACAAATATTACACGTAGTGATCGACGAGAATGAACTCGAGGATATTGGCTTAGTGTTCATGCACGGAGACATAGCAAAATACACTCACTTTCTAGGTGATGCTCGAACCATATTGCATTGAATACATGTTCCTGTTGAGTTTGTCCCTTTGTGTTCCCAATACAATGCACAGCATGTGAGCGTTAGTGATCACTGTTTAGTCATGGTTACCATACGTAAAAATAAAGAGAGAGAGACAAAAGTGGAAGAAAGACAGGGAGGTTAGCCAGTTTAAGTACTGTCGGGCTACCCTGTGCTGGTAAAAGGGTTAAAGGGAATAAAATGAATGGAAGGAGAAAGAATTTAAAAAATGAGAAAAATTCACAGAATAATGCACTGCTACGCGCTAGAACATTCAAAGAGGGTCGCACGGTTCACAATGACTTAAAAATTTTAGCACAGCTCTTAAGGCCTTGAACGCAGAAACCTGTCTGGTCCAGTATCCTAGAACAACTTTTTCTTCTGTGAAGGGACGATTGTCCAGATTTTTGGGCGCGGTCGCGCGCGCTTTTCTTGACTTATCGTAACGGGGACAAAACAAAAATGGGATAAACATAAAGTGTCCAAGACTACATGACACCGGTGGCAATTCAACAGCAAATTACTATCAAATGAGACCTTTGTTACAAAGATAAAGTACTATTTAGTTAGTATGCTGTCCAATCAAACACGTAATTTAATACAGGTGTGGAAAGAATATAAATGTGACTAAAGTCACAATAGGGTCAGTAAAAACTGAGTGACAATATTTGCATCGAATCATCTGTAAAACAAGGGGGTTGTTTGTCGTCTTCCATTTTATCTTTTATTTGATCCTGAACCGTGTGCACTTGCAAGTTCGAATATTCGTGGTTATTCTTGAACAGTGGAGGCCCTAGCTTAACTGTGACTTGGGTTATATCTCTCGAATGCATTTTCTGCCGCCTCGAAGTGGCTGAAAGTGCGGCCTGTGAGAACTGTGACAGTGGGGAAGCCATCGAACGTGTACTTTTTTATTGTATTCGCTACAGATCCCACAGCATTGTAGGCATTGGCACAGCTGCGTTTATAATGACGGGATAATTTCTATCATGCAGCGGCCTGAGGCCCGTTCTAACGACTATATCGGTGTGTGTGTGAAAACTTTTATTGTAATGAGGTCCGGACTATATCGGTGCTTTCTCGTAAATAAAAAAAAGTTAAAAGCCTCATTTTTCTACTATGTATATTTCTTTTATATTGTTGTTTCTGCTATGCCAAAAGGAGCAACTGTCATCACTATAAAGTGACTACACCTCTTTCTTTCATTTTCATTTCGTTAAGAAAGTCAGAAGCCCTCACATTAGTTGCCTGTAGAAGTATGATAAACTGGCTCAGCTTATGAGCCATAGTTGTTTACAAAATAAAAGACAAAATTTAGAGAAGACAACAGATTCAACGACACCGTGCACGACACTCGGAATGTACTACAATAAAGGTCTTATAATTTGCCCATCAATCAAATTTTGTGTCTATAATTCAGTGATTTTCTTTTGCGAAGCTAAAGCTGAACCTCTACTCATAAGGCCTTACACAATGAAAACTGCATAGTTTTCCAGAAGAAAACACTAGTGTGCATTCTCAAGAGGGTGCCAGTTGTAAAACTAATGTTGTAACACATCCTGTACTGATCTTCCTATGGATATCGAATGAATCGTGAAAGGTGGGGGGAGGGAATTAGGAGCTCATCAGTAACTCAAAAGTTACTTTCATAAGGGCTTGCCAAGCGCGTTTGCTGCACCTTACTGCGAACACGACAAATGCCGCGTTCGCGCTGCGCATTTTAGAAAGACAACAGTAAAAGGACGGAAGCTGAAAGTTCTCCTTGCCTTCCGGCGAGTGTAAGCACAAAATCGAAAACGCACTGCAGAAAGCACTCGCACATTGCGGCAGAGGCCACCACAACCTCAATGACCACACCACTATGGAAGAACCGTGGCCACTCAGAGCAGACGACGGCCGCCGAATACCGGAAGCAAGAAGCAGAGCTTTTATGTTCAGACTTTGCAAGGCAGTGAACGCTTCCGATTCTTAAATATGTTAAGTAATGTGAACTGTTTTAGCATTGAAGACGCTTGTCTAGCCTTTGATAGAGAAATGATTGATCGTTAGGTTATCGCCAATCCAGCCCACATCGTCACATGCAGTTTAGATGGCGGGGATTGGACGAAGCCACATGAATGCATGTGTGGTCTTAACAGCGGCATTATGCGTTCCCTACTGCATGGAGGAAAGTAATGTTGTGATCCTGCGTTCACGACAGTACTGCCAATAGTCTAGTATGATTTATTTCCCATGTTCAATAAGTGTTGCCGGGTCCCTTTAACACACTGACTATCCTTACAGAACACGTTAGAAAACACATCGTGTCTGCACGACTTCGCTGCCTTTCCTTTCACTCGCTCCCTTCCTGTCTGTGATAGTGTTCGCAGCTGGTAGTGCATACAAAAGCGCAACATTTAAACTATAGTTTAGCAATGATCACGTCTTGTGTAACCATAGAAGGGATATTATTTTTAAAAATCTCTTAACGTGACTAGATAAATGCAAGCAGATTCCACTTCAATATACACATAAATAATGTAAAGCTATATCTGACAGTGAATATTTTCTCGGGTACAGCAAAGCATAATGTAACACGAGTCCCTTTAGTGATGCGAACACTTGTCGATTGACAGAGAAGACAATAGTTAATTCAAGCCAAGATAACAAGCTTGCCAACACGTTAAAACTGCTGCGACGACGCACGCCTAAGTAGATGGCCCCAAGTTGCCGTTTCAAAGATGACCTCAGCACACTCGCTCGGCAGCCCTCCTGCTACCGACTCATGGGAACACTTTTGCAGTGCAGTAAGCATGGTTATGACGTATGTTCGGCGCTCGATGAATATTCGAAAATTTTCAGTATGAAATTCACGAATCCAAAACGAATCGATAAGAAAGGAATTGAGTGGTAGTTTAAATATTTATCTGCTACAAATTATTATCCGGGGGGTACTGTGGCCACTTTGCCATAAAAGAACAAAGACATATTACTAAAACTACAGATGGGGTCAATGCCTTGGACGACAAGTACAGACATATAATTTCCATGGCATATAAACAGTATGCACACACTGTGTATAACACCTAATCTACTTGATTTAACTAATCAATTCTTACAAGATCCCTTGACCATTTGTCACATTGCAACGCTGAAACTGGTTTTATCCGACAGAAAGAATGCATCTCCCCAAAAAATTGCGGCATCCTGAAAAGAAGCCCGACTCCTGAAAGGGCGCTTCAACTTTCACAGAGCGCAAGGTCAAGCGTCCGGTCAAGCTTTTGTAAAACGGGGCACGTTGCAATAATCGCTGTTTCGAACTGCACAACCGGTTTCGTAAAGTAGGCCGCAGCTATCGAGTGGGCCTCATACGAGTCTCGTTCAACGTCGAACCGGGCAGCTGTGCTTGTGGCGTAGTGGTTATCACATCCGCCTAACATGCGGAAGGTCCCAGGTTCGATCCCTGGCAGGCACAAAGGGTCTTTTTTTTCCTACCTTGTTCCAAAAAGTCTCTTTGACGAGTGCTTCAAGATTAGCTGTACTTGTGGTGTGGTGCACTTAGCAGCCTACAGTCTAGGGCCCAAACAATGAAACGTTCCTTTCCTTCGAGCGCTTCCTAACCTTACGTGAGGCCTCCTTACAGCGAAGGACCGATGGAGGAAGCAAGCATACTCTGAAAGCTCCCTTCACCCGTCCTCACGTAAGGAGCGGTTGCCGCCATGCCTGGGTTCGAGATTATCTCTTAAAAGCTTTAGGCGAACACCAGAACACCCCTATTCAATAAAAAAGGTTGTATCGTCGCACAATCTCTAAGTTGATGAGCTAATATAGAGAAGCGTGGACGCTATTTTTTAGTTTTGTTTACTAAATCTAAAGAAGCAGCGCATTACAGTCCGAAACTTTATGTGCTCCAGCAACGCTGGCACGCCGGCGTCGTGCAACGCCTAGCAACGCTTCCATGCCGCACGCGTGACTGAAACGAACGTGCCTGGCAAAAACGTACCGTGCTCGCGCTTCTCCGAAGGTGGGCGACAGCACGCACGCGCAAGCAAACGTCACGTGGTTAAGCAGTGAGGCGAAGTGCTCGTTCAGGGCCAGGAGCGGCGTAAGGACGCATGAAGGTAGCTTGGCCCAAACAATAAAACGTTCCTTTTAGGGGTGTGCGAATATTGAAATTTTCGATTACGAATCGAAAACGAATAAGACGAAGAACTCTCTTCGTATATCGAATCGAATATCGAATACATGTGTAGTATTAAAAAATTGCAAGAGAGGTAACAATAGCTTTATTACCCTTTTAAAAATAAGATTGCATTTTACAAGGTTGCTTCAAATTAAAGAGGTACTCTATTATAGATAACGGACTCAGGTAATGCCCTCAGTCAGGTAAAACGCTTGTTACAGATTGTCGTGAAGGACAATTAACTGCTCAATATGACCAGAAAGTAAACGCTCTCTATGCACTGTCACATTTCTACCGGTAGAAAAGACTCTTTCACTAGGAACTGAAGTGGCAGGGATCGCCAAGTACTTCCGGGCGAGTGCACTTAAAAGCGGGTACCTGAAGCGGCCAATGGACTGCCACCACTCACAAGGATTCATGCCCCTTTCCAGAAGAGGCTTTTGCGCGTAGTCTGTACCTTCCCTCTCAGGGGCAGATGCCAAATGTGTCTTCGCTTTGTTCATCACTAGATCGTCAAAAGCATTCCATACACTCGATGCCACCAGTGGACACGAAGTCGACGCTGGCACGGCGGTGTCCCCATGGTGTTCCACGACGGCTTCCTGGAGCTCCCTTGTCACAAGGTTTTTCAGCCAGATCATCTGACATGATCATCTGATGAACTGTGGCCATAAAGCGCGGATCAAGAAACATGCCTAGGCTGGCCACTTCATCAAATTTCCACTCCGCACAAAGAGCCTTGATACATCTTGAATCAATGTTAGCAAACCCTGAGTTGCCTTTGCAACCTTCAAGGCAATGGGGCATTCCAAAAATAATTGGAATTATAAAGCTTGGTGAAAAAGAAACCGGAACTGATCATGTCTCAAATGCCTGAAGCAGATAGACTGAAACAGAGCATACAGATAATGAGCGGATCATGCGAAGTTCTCAGTTAATAAACATGTTCTTAGGAGAATGCGGAGCAAGCATACAATTGGTTAATTGCTCAATTATTCGCAGTCTATCCGAATATTCGCCGTTTCCACCGTTATTCGGCCGTCCTCGGATATTCGTGAATTTCCGTACATGCATTTCTCGAATCGAATACGCTTCGAATATGGAAAATATTCGATTCGTATTTGAAATTCCGAATATTCGCACACCCCTAGTTCCTTTCCTTCGAGCGCTTCCTAACCTTACGTGAGGCCTCCTTACAGCGAAGGACCGATGGAGGAAGCAAGCGTACTCTGAAAGCTCCCTTCACCCGTCCTCACCTAAGGAGCGGTTGCCGCGTGCCTGGGTTCGAGATTATCTCTTCAAATCTTTCCGCGAACACCATTATTCTATTAAAAAATGTTGTATCGTCGCACAATCTTTAAATTGAATAGCTAATATAGAGAAGCGTGGACGCTTTCTTCTAGTTTCGTTTACTAAAGTTAAAAAAAAGTTGCGCATTACAGTGCAAAACTTGATATGCTCCAGCAACGCTGGCACGCCGGCGTCTTGCAACGCCTAGCAACGCCTAGCAATGCTTGCATGCCGCACGCGTGACTGAAACGAACATGCCTGGCAAGACGTACCGTGCTCGCTCTTCTCCGCAGGTGGGCGACAGTGCGCATGCGCAAGCGAATGCCATGTGGTTAAGCAGTGAGGTGAAGCGCTCGTTCAGGGCCAGGAGCGGCGTAAGGACGCATGAAGGTAGCTTTGGAGCTACCTTATGCTGAGGAAGCACCAAGGAAGCCTTCACCGAGGGCCCCTCAGTAAGGAAGCTTTCAGAGTGACATAAGGTAGCCTCACCCCAATGAAGGCTTCCTTAGTGAGGTAAGGAAGATTTCATTGTTTGGCTTCTTATGCTGAGGAAGTACCAAGGAAGCACCAAGGAAGCCTTCACCGAGGGCGCCTCAGTAAGGAACCTTTCAGAGTGACATAAGGTAGCCTCACTGAAATGAAGGCTTCCTTACTGAGGTAAGGAAGATTTCATTGTCTGGCCCTAGGTAGCCTAGATAATGATACATAAATCCGATCCTGTGTTCTTCAATGATCATTGTTTGGTGTCTGTTTGTTTTGGAAACTGGCAATTCCAAAGTTGGCGGATGTGCTGGGATTTATGGTAAATTAATAATGTACGTTACTCTCCCGTAAGCCTTTTCTAAAGCACGTCCCGGAAATTCTCATCGAAGTAGCAAGTCGCAGTTCTTTATCTCTCTTTGTTCAGTGTGAGATATTCAACCAAGAAGTTAAAATGATGACCACTGAAGAAGTTTTCATATTGTCTCTTGACAAAAAAGTAAAATATAAAGAGTTGTGCAGGTTGCTAGACCAGCTGCACGAACTTGAATACCTGCCTCATGGCAAAACGAAAAGTAAAGGGGTTAACTGAAGGACCCGATTTTTGTTAGTCATACCATAAGAAGCCAACAAACAGTGACACCGAGGACAACATAGGGGAAATTGCTTGTGCTTAATAAATTAAATATAAAGAAACCATAAATTACTGGAAATGATAGTGGATGAAAAAACAACTTGCCGCAGGTGGAGAACGATCCCCTTTCATCCACTTTCATTTCCATTATTTATCGTCTCTTTATTTCATTTATTAGGCACAAGTAATTTGTCCTATGTTGTCCTCGGTGTCAGTGTTTGCTGGCATATTATGATATGACTAATAAATATCGGGCCCCTCGGTTAACCCCCTTTCCTCTCGTTTATTGTATAATGAGGGTATCGAATCCGGCAACATTGATGCCTTCAGGTAACGTGTGTGCTTTTATTGAGCGGTTGCCTTCACCCAAAAAGATCACGTTCTCCTGACGCCTGCAGCAGAAAGGATGTCCCACGTGCGCCGCCAAGGTCTGCGAGTGGTGGCGCTGGCTAACACTCGCAGGGTTCTACTTGAAAACATAAATACCCAAGAAAGCGAATGGGCAATAGGCGTCACGGTAGATCAATTGGTAGAGCATCGCACGCGAAATGCGAAGGTTGTGGGATCGTTGCCCACCTGCGGCAATTTGTTTATTCATCCACTTTGATTTCCAATTATTTATCGTTTATTTATTTCATTTGTTAAGCACAAGTAATTTCCCCTATGTTCTCCTCGGTGTCAGCGTTTGTTGGCTTCTTATGATGCATCCTGGCAAGTACGTTGAAGACATTTACAACATTAAGGCACAAATGCAGGCAATGCGCACTGTGAAATACAGAGGTTCACAAGTCCGAGCGCGTACTCGTCGGTATTTGGAGCAACAGCTTTATAGTCGTTCGCTTGGTGATGAGAGTCGGCATGCTCTATAGAAGTAAGTGCTCAAAATAGAGTATGCCGGAGCGAATGTTAATGACCAGGCTAGAATAATGAAAACATTCACGGACCAGTATCAAAATATTTTTCAGTGTCATAAATTTATTGATAGTGACGTTGTAACGGAGAAATTTCTTTCATTTCAATTTGTTTCAAGCGTGCTCCCACCGCGGATCGAGGCAGCCGCGAAGAGCTACGACCGAGACGATCAGCTCTGGGCCGTCCAGCAGGTCCTCGAGGCGCTCGAAAGGCACGGAGCCAGCGAGCCGGCAACGGCGAGCGGAGACCCGCGCCGAGTAACGGCAACTTCGAGGATGACGTAGGCCCTCGTCGGGGCGTGCGAGCGCCCAACTGCAGGCATAAATAAAGTTGGCTCCAATCCAATCAATGTTTCGTTGCTGTCATATCTAAGTCAAGAAGAACGTAATGATGTGGAAGAAGAAGTGGAAGCAACCATTGATTAGCCAGCTAAAGGCAACAGTCCTGGGCCTGGTGGCTTGAGTGCGGAATTCTATCAGTGCTTTTGCTCTACATTGGCTCTCTTTATGCTCAAAGTGTATGAAGAAGCTCACCGGATTGGATACCGACGTACCACGCTATATCAAGGGTGCACAGTACATATCCCAAAAATCAGTGATGCAACTCAATTGCAGGAAGTCGAGGGATATCACCCCATATAACTCTGCAACGTGGATTATAAGATATTTGCGAAGATATTAGCTGGTCGCCTTCAACACGTAATTCAATCAGTGGTGGGAGACCATTAAATGTGTCATTAGAGGAAGATCAATATAGACAAATATCCACGTTGCGCGGTCAGTGCTAGAGCGTATAGCAGAAAGTGCTGGTCGGGTCGCAATAGTTCAGGTTGATTTGGCAAAAGCATTTGTTAAAGTTAATCGCTACTTTTTGTTTCGTGTGTTCGAGCACAAACATTGGGTCTCTTCGTTTTAAAGGCATCACGATATGTTATACTAATGGCACACCAAGGCTAATAGTTAATGGTTGTCTATCCAAATCTACCTGAGGGCGTCGGTAAGGCAAGGCTGTCCCTTGTCCCCTATATCATTCGCTTTGTACTTAGAAGTGCTTTACGCACGAAGGCTAAAGGATCATACCTCTCACAGGTTCAAATTTTTATCCAATGAGATCTGCGCAATTGCATATGCAGATGGCATAGCCTTCTTTTGTTCTGACAAGAAAATTGTAGAGAATGCGCTTGCCATAACGCAACAGTTTTACTCAGCTTCTGGTGGAGCAGTAAACTTTGAGAAGAGTTCAGGGTTTTGTTTCGGTCTATGCTGTACGATGCCAACCCACTTCTCAGGTATTCAGTGGAGGCAAGACTTTAGGTACTGAGATGTACTTTTCTCTCAATATCGCAACAGCAATCCACACTGGTCAGCGGAAGTTGCAGAAGTACAACGTAAGGTGAACAAGTGGGCAGGGACGCCAGTTATCCATATTTTGTCGAGCTGAAGGTTGCAATGTGTTCCTAGCAGCTTGACTTATGTATGTCCTGCAGGCATTACACTGCTCGCGGCTTAGGTTGTAGCTTTCCATCGGGTGTTTGCTACGTATGTGTGAAGCTCACGTGTTGAGACAATGCGACGTGATCACCTTTTTTCTTTCGTCTTGAGAGGTGGGGGGGGGGGGGGGAGGGGCTCTTGACATAGCTCACTTTTTTGTTAGGCAACTTGTTATTCTTCCTTCGTGATGTAAACAGTTAATTTTTAAGAGAGACGTTACTACTTCGATTAATCAATTACCTTCCAGAAATAGTTGTGTTTTAATCTGTCAGAGATGCACCACAGGCTCCTTGGGGCTTCATTAAGGAGGATGTCGAAGGCTTTCACTTTTTTAAGGCTCGCTTTAATATGAATTATATTTTCACTGCCTCCCGCAAAGAAATGTCTGCTGATGTCACAGACACATTGTTTCCTGTTCCTATAATTTGACCTATAAGGTGCCATAATTCATTCCCCTCACTGTAATCTGGAAAATGACACTGACACACAAACGTTTTAGATAAATAGAGAAAAGTAAGCGAGAAAGTAGAAATACTTGTCTCACAGAAGAACAAATAGAAATGGATACAACACGGATTTTATACAACACTGAAAACAAGCTAATAGGCCTATAATTATTTAATTCCCTCATGTCTCCTTTATTATAGATTAGTTAAAATTTGGTTTTCGTTCAACTCTCTGGTGCATTTGATGTCGTGAGGCACTGCGTAAAAAGGGTTGCAAGCTTTTTAAGTATAATGTCCCCTGCCTCGTTGATGAAATTCACATTTATTTAACATTCTTCTGTCGCTTTCCCCCACCGCATGCCTTGCAAATTCCTTCTAACCTCATCGCTAGTTACACGCGAAGCATCTCTACCCTGTCCGGCATTACTTGCAATCAAGGTTGTATGACTGCTCTAGCTATACTGTAGAGATTAGTATAGAAGTCCTCGACTGCCTTTACTATGTCATTGAAATTCATCCACACCACAAATGCAGCGTTCGCGCTGCGCGTTTTAGAAAGACAAAAGTAAAAGGACGGAAGCTGAAAGTTCTCCTTGCCTTCCGGGAAGTGTAAGCACAAAATCGAAAACGCACTGCAGAAAGCACTCGCACATTGCGGCAGAGGCCACCACAACCTCAGTGACCGCACCACTATGGAAGAACCATGGCCACTCAGAGCAGACGACGGCCGCCGAATAACGGAAGCAAGAAGCAGAGCTTTTATGTCCAGACTTTGCAAGGCAGTGAACGCTTCCGATTCTTAAATATGTTAAGTAATGTGAACTGTTTTAGCATTGAAGACGCTTGTCTAGCCTTTGATAGAGAAATGATTGATCGTTAGGTTATCACAAATCCAGCCCACATCGTCACATGCAGTTTAGATGGCGGGGATTGGACGAAGCCACATGAATGCATGTGGGGTCTTAACAGCGGCATTATGCGTTCCCTGCTGCATGGAGGAAAGTAATGTTGTGATCCTGCGTTCACGACAGTACTGCCAATAGTCTAGTATGATTTATTTCCCATGTTCAATAAGTGTAGCAGGGTCTCTTTAACACACTGCCTATCCTTACAGAACAGGGTAGGAAACAGAATGTGCCTGCACGAATTCACTGCCTTTCCTTTCACTCGCTCCCTTCATGTCTGTAACACTGTTCGCAGCTGGTCGATCATACAAAAGCGCAACATTTAAAGTATAGTTCAGCAATTATCACGTCTAGTGTAACTATAGGGGGGATGTTATATTTTAAAGAATCTTAACATGACTATTTAAATGTAAGCAGATTCTACTTCAATATACACATAATTGATGTAAAGCTGTATCTGACAGTCAATATTTTCTCGGATACAGCAAAGCATACTGGAACACGCGCCCCTTTAGTGATGCGAAACACTTGTCGATTGACAGAGAAGACAATATTTAATTCAAGCCGAGATAACAAGCTTGCCAACAC
Source organism: Dermacentor albipictus (assembly GCF_038994185.2). Classification (NCBI taxonomy): domain Eukaryota; kingdom Metazoa; phylum Arthropoda; class Arachnida; order Ixodida; family Ixodidae; genus Dermacentor; species Dermacentor albipictus. The sequence continues at coordinate 64,702,594 of NC_091823.1, read as the reverse complement.
GTTAAGACTGCTGCGACGACGCACGCCTAAGTAGATGGCCCCAAGTTGCCGTTTCAAAGATGACCTAACACACTCGCTCGGCAGCCCTCATGCTACTCAATCATGTGAACACTTTTACAGTGCAGTAAACAGGGTTATGACGTATGTTCGGCCCTAGATGAATATTCGAAAAATTCCAGTATGAAATTCACGAATCCAAAACGGATCGACAAGAAAGCAATTGAGTCGTAGTTTAAATCTTTATCTCTTACAAATTAACATTCGGGGGTACTGTGGCCACTTTGCCGTAGAAAGAACAAAGACATATTACTAGAAGTATAAGTGGGGTTAATGCCGTGGCCGACATGTACAGACATAGGATATCCATGACATATAAACTGTATGCGAACACTATGTATAATACCTAATCTACCTGATTTAACTAATCAACTCTTACAAGATCCCTTGAGCATTTGTCACATCGCAACGCTGAAGCGGGTTTTATCGGACAGAAAGAATGCATCTCCCAAAAAAATTACGGCGTCCTGAAAAAAAGGCGGACTCCTGAAAGGGCGCTTCGACTTTCACAGAGCGCAAGGCTTCCGGTCAAGCTTTTGTAAAACGGGGCACGTTGCAATGATCGCGGTTTCGAACGGCACAACCGGTCTCGTAAAGTAGGCCGCTGCTATTGAACGGGGCCTCATACCTGTCTCGTTCAATATAGCGCTTGGCAGCTGTGCTTGTGGTGTAGTGGTTATCACATCCGCCTAACACGCGGAAGGTCCCAGGTTCGATCCCTGGCAGGCACAAAACGTCTTCTTTTTTGTTTCTTTCCTACCCTGTTTTAATAAGTCTCGTTCACCGAGTACATCAAGATGAGCTGTGCTTGTGGTGTGGTGCACTTAGCAGCCTACAGTCTAGGTAGGGTAGGTAATGATACATAAATCCGATCCTGTGTTCTTCAATTATCATTGTTTGGTGTCTGTCTGTTTTGGCAACTGGCAATTTCAAAGTTCGCGGATGAGCTTGAAATTATGGTAAATGAATAATGTGCGTTACTCTCAAATAAGCATATTCTAAAGCGCGTCCCGGGAATTCTTATTGAAGTAGCAAGTCGCAGTTCTTTATCTCTTTTTGTGCAGTGGGAGATATTCAAGCAGGAAGTTAAAATGATGGCCATTGAAGAAGTTTTCATATCGTCTCTTGACAATAAAAGGAAAATATAAAGGGTTGTGCAAGTTGCTAGACAACTGCACGAACTTGAATGTCTGCATCATGGCAAAACGAGAACAAAGGGGTTAACCGAAGGGCCCGATTTTTATTAGTCATATCATAAGAAGCGAACAAACACTGACGCCGAGGACAACATAGGGGAATTACTTGCGCCTAATGAATGAAATAAAGAAACGATAAATTAATGGAAATGAACATGTATGAAAAAGCAACTTGCCGCAGGTAGGGAACAACCGCCTTTCATTTCCATTATTTATCGTTTCTTTATTTCATTTATTAAAATAGCACAAGTAATTTCCCCTATGTTGTCCTCGGTGTCACTGTTTGTTGGCTTCTTATGATATGACTAATAAAAATCGGGCCCCTCGGTTAACCCCCTTTCTTCCTGTTTATTACATAACGAGGGTCTCGAATCCGGCAACATTGATGCCTTCAGGTAGCATGTGTGGGTTTATTGACCGGATGCCTTCAACCAGAAAGATCACGTTCTCGTGACGCCTGCGGCAGAACGGATTCACGTCCGCCGCCAAGGTGTGTGAGTGGTGGCGCTGGCTAACACTCCCAGGGTTCTACTAGAAAACATACATACCCAAGAAAGTGGATGGGGCAATGGCGCCGCGGTAGCTCTATTGGTAGAGCATCGCACGCGAAATGCGAATGTTGTGGGATCGTTCCCCACCTGCGGCAAGTTGTTTTTTCATCCACTGTGATTTCCAATTATTTATCGTTTCTTTATTACATTTATTAAGCACAAGTAATTCCCCCTATGCTGTCCTTCGTGTCAGTGTTTGTTGGCTTCTTAAGATGCATCCAGGCAAGTACGTTGAAGACATTTACAATATTAAGGCATAAATGCAGGCAATGTACACTGAGAAATACAGAGGTTCACTAGTCCGAGCGCGTACTCGTCGGTATTTGGAGCAACAGCTTTGTAGTCGTTCGCTTGGTGGTGGGAGTTGGCATGCTCTTTAGAAGCAAGTGCTCAAGACAGAGTATGCCGGAGCGATTGTTAATGAGCAGGCTAGAATAATGAAATTATGAGAATATTTTTCAGTGTCATAAAGTTATTAATAGTGAAGCTGTAACGGAAAAAAATGTGTTTCTTTGCTGCCACATCTAAGTCAAGAAGAACGTAATGATGAGGAAGAAGAAGTGGAAACAACCAATGATTCACCAGCTAAAGGCAAAACTCCTGGGCCTGGTGGCTTGAATGCGGAATTGCTCGATATTTGCTCTTTTTATGCTCAAAGTGCATGAAGAAGCTCACCGGACTAGATACCGACCTGCCACGCTATATCAAGCGTACACAGTACTTATCCCAAAAATCAGTGATGCTACTAAATTGCAGAAAGTCGAGGGATATCGTCCCATATCACTTTGCAACGTGGATTACAAAATATTTGCGAAGATATTAGCTGGTCGCCTTCAAGACATAATTCAATCAGTGGTGGGAGATCATTAAACGTGTCATTATAGGAAGATCAATATAGAGAAATATCCACGTTGCGCGGTCAGTGCTAAAGTGTATAGCAGAAAGCGCTGGTCAGGTCGCAATAGTTCAAGTTGATTAAAATCATTTGTTAAAGTTATTCGCTACGTCTTGTTTCGTGTGTTAGTACGCATAAACATTGAGTTTCTTCGTAGTAAAGGCATCACTATATGTTAGACTAATGGCACAACAAACCCGCCGTGGTTGCTCAGTGGCTATGGTGTTAGGCTGCTGAGCACGAGGTCGCGGGATCGAATCCTGGCCACGGCGGCCGCATTTCGATGGGGGCGAAATGCGAAAACACCCGTGTACTTAGATTTAGGTGCACGTTAAAGAACCCCAGGTAGTCAAAATTTCCGGAGTCCCCCAGTACGGCGTGCCTCATAATCAGAAAGTGGTTTTGGCACGTAAAACCCCATATATTATTATTAATGGCACAAGGCTAATAGTCAATGGTTGTCTATCCAAATCTATCTACCTGAGGGCATAGGTAAGACAAGGCTGTCCTTTGTCCCCTATATTATTCGCTTTGTACTTAGAACCGCTTTACGGACGAATGCTGAAGTATCATACCTCTCACAGGTTCAAATTTTTATCCAATGAGATCTGCGTACTTTCCTATGCAGATGACGTAGCCTTCTTTTGTGCAGACAAGAAAAGCGTAGAGAATGTCCTTGCCATAACGCAACAGTTTTGCTGAGCTTCTGGTGCAGCAGTAAACATTGAGAAGAGTTCAGGGTTTTGTTTCGGTATATGGTGCACGATTTCAAGCCACTTCGCAGGTATTCAGTGGAGGCAAGAGTTTAGGTACTTAGATGTACCTTTCTCTGAATATCGCAATAGCAATCCACACTGGTCAGCGGAAGTTGCAGAAGTACAACGTAAAGTGAACAACTGGCAGGGACGCCATTTGTTCATATTTAGCTGAGCTGAAGCCTGCAATGTGTTCATAGCAGCTCGGCTTCTCTATGTCCTGCAGGTATTACACTGCTCACGGCTTAGGTTGCAAGCTTTCCATGTTTGCTAACTATGAGTGAAGCTCACGTGTTGAGACAATGCGACGTGATAACCTTTTTTTTTCCTCTTGAGAGAGGGGAGGGGGGGGGGGGTATTGACCTAGTTGACTTTTTTGTTAGGCAACTTGTCTCCCGGTTATTCGTCCTTCGTTATGTAAACAGTTCATTTCTAAGAGAGACGTTACTACTTCGATTAATCAATTACCTTCCAGAAATAGTTGTGTTTTAATCTGTCAGAGATGCACCATCGGTGCCATCTCTTCATCAGTTATCTGCCGTTACCACTAATTTAGGTGCGAAAGTACTTGTAGTTGTCTCTGTTGCGAGATGTATACATCGCACTTTTTAGGTTCCTTTCTGACCATCGTCGTGCGATGTGTTGGCACGAGTGTTTGTGTTTGTGCAGTGCTCGCATGCAATGTTACCCTCAATACAATAAATATCACGTAAGAAAAAGTGTTTAGGGTACAGGACTTGAAACACATAAACTAGTTTGGCAACTAAAAATGTACTGGAGACTTCCTTTTACGAAGACGGATAATTCTCATCTATCCCAGGCTTCAGCTGCATGCAGAAATTTTCTCCCGCAATCAGACGAACGTGAGCTACTGATACATAATTTATCAAGGGGAACACCAAAGTAACACACAGCGCCAGTATCCAAGCGAATATCCACGAACTGTGAAGGAGTGACTGCCCATTGACCGCACCAGAACGATTGGTTGAACAAAAACATTCCGTTAGGCACATTACTGTTTTATTGTGTGTTTTTTATCTGAGCATGTAAACGCAACATAACCCTAAGCATAAGCGAGGAATTTGATTGATTAAGTGCCATAATTAATTCACATCACTGCAATCGGGAAAATGACACTGAGACATAAGAGTTTTAAATAAATAGATAAAAGTAAATGCGAAAGTAGAAATTCTTGTCTCAGAGAAGAACAAATAGAAATGGATAAGACATGGATTTTATACAACACTGAAAACAAGCTAATGAGCCTATAATTATTTAATTCACTCACGTCTTCTTAATTATAGATTACTAAAATTTTGGCATTCTTTCAGCTCTCCGGTGTATTTAATGTCATGAGGCATTGCGCAGAAAGGGTTGCAAGCTTTTCGAGTATAATATCCCCTGCACCGTTGATTAAATTCACATTTATTTCATATTCTTCTGTCGCTTTCCCCCGCCGCATGCCTTGCAAATTCCTTCTAACCTCATCGCTAGTTACACGCGGAGCATCTCTATCCTGTCCGGCATTACTTGCAATCAAGGTTGTATGGCTGCTCTAGATATACTGTAGAGGTTAGCATAGAAGTCGTCTATTGCCTTCACTATGTCACTAAAATTGCTAATGGCATTGCCTTGCCTGTCCTTCACTACATACAAATTGTCCTGTCCTATGCTGAGTTTTCTTCTCATTGATTTAATGCTGCCCCAATTTTTGTACTGCTTCCTGAATCTTTTCGACATTATGATTTTGAATATCACTTACTTCGTGTTTATCAGCTTTGGCTGTTGAGCGAATTTTACCCTTTTTTATTTTGTTATCCTTTTCTCTCTTTGACCTATCACATCTCTGTGCCCCTCCCCCAGTACAGGGTAGCCAACTAGAAATAATCTCTGGTTAACCTCCTTGTCTTTACAGTGCCTTTCTATCTCTCTCTTTCTTTTTTTACCTGCACTCTTGAGTTAGACACTTTCATACTTTGTTGTTTCTTCATTATCGTATCAATCGTATCAGGATGGCAGCACTTCTGTTGACATTTTAACGGCGCTGGACCAACCGCGCTTTTGTTTATAAAGAAAGGATAAGGTACATAGCCTAACTTAGAAGCAGCTCAATTCGAACAACTATGCGGAAGAAGATTTTTATGTCTTTAACAAGCTGCCTTCACTGGAATACTTTAGCTTTATTCATATCAGCTGAGTCCAATCGTCTCAGGATGGCAACACCTGTATTGACCATTTCACGACGCTAGATGAATCTCTTTCCTGGACCACACCAGCCGTGTGACGTAGACGCGCCTGTCCGTTCCTTTCAACTTACTTCAGGGAAACCTGCAGCTGCTTGTCGAGCCCGGCTGTAAACATGGCAGCGCTTGTAGAGTTCTCTAGTGTAATTTTGTGTAGAAACACAGGTGCTGCAACCCTAATACGACTTTGATTAGCTATATGTGAACGTTTCACCGCAAAAAGCGCTTTTTGGCTGGCTCCTCTGCAGAGTCCCAGTATCAGAATGAAACGGAAACACGTCTTTATCCGAAATGGCGGCATGCAGCCTTCCCGCTTGCGGTCAAACGTCTAGCGACTTCTAACACGTTTGCCATCTTGACGGTAAGCGAATAGTGGCGCAGACTTTCTCTAGCCTTAATCTCACCTCGGCAGAGAAGTTTGGGCGTTACTTCGGCCGTATTTTTTACATTGATTTTCGATATTCGGGCACGAAGGCCTAGTGAATGGTAGAACGCAAGCGGTTCGCCGCGTCACTGGCTTGGATCTGCGTGACCTCAGGCAGCATATGATCTTTCTCGTTCGTGGTAGGAATGATACGTACAAAATACTCCTTGAAATACTCACACGCATACTAAAAAAACGCACAAACGCGTCAGAACGCTAAATTTTATGCAATGACAGTGAGAAATAAACGTGGACATGTCCCTCGTTCCACGCACCCTCTTTAGAGTTCACGAATTCTTCAATCCATAAAACGTACCCTACAAGCACCATAGGTGCTTATGGTGTGTATTTTATCTGTGTTTATGTTTATTTCGCGCCATTGCATATGTTTAGATACATACGAACTAGCAGATGCCTCGGTGCTATCGGCAAACGCCTAAAGACGCAGACACGCAACGCATTAGCGATTCTGACCCTTTAGGATCTCGTTCACTCGCGGAAGCTCGCAGCTCTAGACGAGTGAAACGATCGCTGGCGTTCACAAACACCGGAATGCATTAGAAGGTTTCTCTAAATCGTTATCGACTTCTAAACGTACCCTTGGAAACCGGCCCTGCAGTCACTTGGGTGTTGGAGAAACCTTAAGAGTATCAATTTCGATTTCAGATTACTATGCCGCACAGCAGCAGCACCTGGCCTGAGCGGTGCTTCACAGCAGAGCCCGACACGGTTCCGTCATGATAAAGCGCTGCATTATCGGTGAATGGTTCAACGGACCGAGTTAGCTAGCGCCGCCTGAAGAAATGTCAGGCGGAAAGCCTGCGAATTGAGCAAGGAATGGTGTGACCGCGCTAGCTGCGTGACCATCCCCTCTCTGTGATTACCTTAGCTGTTCCCGCCCTGCTCGCCAGCCTCATTCCCCGGCTTTTGCAGCAACGTTCAGGAATCGGTAATGGTTCAGAAAGCAAATAGCCGTAGCATTTTTTTCGTGACATTATGGTCGTGCTGAGTCCAAGATTCCTGAAAGGGAAACTTGCCTTATAGACGCTACAGTATAGGAATTCCAACTCTAAACTAGAAATTCCGTCTAAAACATATATATTAAGACATGCCACCACCACATATCTAACCTTAAGAGCTAAAAGGCGCCGATTTTCTGTTAAGAAAGAGAGAAATCTAGGCTAGCCGTAGGCCATAATCATGCGGCTTTCATCTTTTGCATTAAAGCTCTTCGCATATTCTTTGCTAACTTTTGAAATTTTATGCGTAGTATGAGTAGAGGAGGTGCTTAGAAATAGTTTACAGCCAATTTTAATTCTATACAGCAAGTCCTTTATTTCTTTAAGCATGGAACGTATTTCACCCATTGACACTAGACGGTCTTTTACAGAGTGGGATGCATGATGCATACGGCACACAGAACCTCTAGGGTTTCAAGGCAAAATTATTTCTGACTACTTCCTTCGTGAACCAAAACTCTTGGAATATTTCGCGCGGTACGAGTAAATGAGGCGCTTAGAAGTATAGTTCGAAACTAATCTCACTTATATACAACATGCCGTTTACTTTTAAAAGGTGGGATGTATATATCCCACCGACGCTAAACGGCTTTTCTTTTTTAGAAAAGTGTGACTCATTTGTCCCACTGAACTTCTAAGATATCAATGAAAAAATTATATGTACAACGGACCGAAGCACGGCGGACAAAGTGGCACAGCGAAGGTCATCCACAAAAAGCTTGTGCGCACACCAACGCCTTTCTGCACTTGCATCTTCTTTGCACGTGCATTCAAGCGGGTGAGATTTGTGGACTAGGTATCACTTCAAGATATAAAAACGGTTGCTCATTGCGAACTAAAGTGTGCGAATTGTGTGAATACCTAATCCAGGAAAACTTAATAAATTATTGGGAATTTTGATAACTGTCTTCTCGCGAGGAAATACAGGCCAAGTTTAGCAAGCGTTCCAACATTCTTTTTTTCTAGCTCGTGCACGCCTGTCGCCACTTTCTACCCACTCCCCAAAGAAATATCCTCGCATGATGTGCGGAAATGTTTAGATAGCAGAGAGCGCCAAACAACTGAGCTAAATGTACCCATTTGCCATTAAGACGCGTTTTCGCACACACCCCAAAATGTGACGTATATGTCTCACCGTCCTACAAAGGGCGAAGAAAGGCGAGATGACCTCTAACTATACGAGTCTCTACGTAGTGGCTTCATTCTCTTAACCAAAACATGTTCCCCGAAGATATCCCTAGACGAAAAAGATGTTTTTGAAATTTTATGCGCGTAATAGACACGATCCGACTCTCCGCACAAAATTATGGAAAGAAAAGGGGGGCTTGGCTATTACACAAGTATATAGAGTATTATATTCACGTATGCCGACTGTCCGTTAACAGCTGGCGCTTAACACTAGGCCCTGTCTAAACGCTTCCACGTATACTGATCATGTCAAGCGTACAACATCCCGACCACTTCCTGGACTCTGTTCGGCTGCTCTATACGATGCGCGATCTTCGTGCGCACGTAAAATATCGCCCAAGCGCACGACGACACCCTTTGCGTCACAAAATCTAATCGGGGCCATTATTGACCCCTCGGACTCGCCGAACGAACGCGCGTGTATACCTGCGTGCGTAATGCACACTGCTCGAACACTTAACAGAAGCGAAGATCACGCACGCAGGAAGCAGGCACTTCAAATCGCTCGTCGAGCGAATGACGTGCGAAGCAGGTCAGTGTGCGTGCCCTGCCATGCTCCTTGATTAGGCATGCAAAACCTTTTTTCTTCTTTCTTTGTTCCTTTCTTCCTCTCGCCGCTCAAAAGCCCTGCCGGTAGAGGAAAGCGCACGAGAGCCCTTTACGTCAAGGCGCGAGATTTCGAAGAAACAGACGAGAGCCCCCCACAGTCTCTCGAGGCACGTTTGTACGCCGAACGAAGACGGAAACGTCGCTTTCGAGCACAGGTCCTAGCTGGGACCTGAACAAAATTCCCTCCTCACCTTCACGCTCACTCGCTCCTTGTTTTTCAGCCCTTGTTTACGGATAGCCGCTAACTTCCCGGCTGAAAAGCCGGCTAACTGTTTTTCTTTTCCTTTCTTTTCTTTCTCTATTCTTTTTCTCCGCTCTTAATCCCGAAGACAATGACCCGCCGCAAGTTCGTGTCCTCTAATACTGCATGGTATATATATATATATATATATATATATATATATATATATATATATATATATATATATATATATATATATATATATATATATATATATATATATATATATATATATATATATATATATATATATATATATATATATATATATATATACAGATAGATAGATAGATAGATAGATAGATAGATAGATAGATAGATAGATAGATAGATAGATAGATAGATAGATAGATAGATAGATAGATAGATAGATAGATAAACATCCAGCCGCGAGTTACGAATTTACTATCTTAATAACATCCCCTTAGAATCAGTGGATTCTTATATAAACCTCTGCGTTCACATAACAAATTACCTCCCCTGGGCCGCTCGCATTACGCATACGTAACTAACAACGCAAAATGAACACTGGGATACATTCGCCGAAATTTTTCACAAGCGCCTTCAACACTTAAAATGTTGCTTTAGATAACTTTTTTTTTCAATAGAAACTCGAATACGCCGCCACAGTCTGGGATCCTATTCACGGACAATTAATAAACTCTTTAGAAATGTTTCTGAGCACGTGCGCCCCTTTCATCTAACATAACTTCCAATGTTGGTAACATGAAATGTAACCTTAACCTACCATCACTTGCACACCGTCACAAAATCTTTCGTCTCTGCAGTTTTTATCGCATATTTCAACACCCTTTCCTTAGTGACGAACTTATTTTACCTCCTGAGAACATCAGCTAGATCATCGTCACAAGGTTAGACGGACGGACGGACGGACGGATAGACAGACAGATAGATGGATAGATAATGGCATGCATTCGCATAAATTTCGCCCTTCTGGCTTCAAACACTCACGTGAAATGGCAAATTGATCACTTTCAAGAAACCATTGTTCTAGAAATACACAAATTCACTACGATTACGTATGTGCGCAGACATTTCTTGCCTTAACATGTTTATAGAGAACTACGACTGCTTGGAAACTTGGAAAGATGGAGCATAAAAAATAACGACAGAAGAACGTCTGAAGCCACAATCACGAAGGGCCATGTACTAACCGCCGTTCTCATGGGAACTTAACTATCATTGCATCAGAGTTTTGTAGAAAGCTCTTGTAGGCCTGTGGAATATTGTTGACTCGCCCGGAGTCACACTAGAGCAATGTGACTGTCATAAACCCTCACGCTACGGCCGGCTGTTGGCGCTGGCAATTCTCTATAGATAGCGTCAATGACCTTGGTTCATCTGTACAATACCAAAAAAAAAACATAAATAGATTATCCGCGGTGACGTTCTGGATGTTGAAGGCGTGTACGATAAAGTAAGTCATGAATCCATTCTCGAAGCACCTGGTGGATGTTGGATTGGGATTCCGTGTGTTCCAGTGGACATAAAGCTATTTGAAGGACAGAACATTCTTTGTGCGAACTAGAGACGGTGCGATGTCACACCCTGGCACCTGCCATCGTCTGCGTCAAGGTGGAATCTTGAGCCTCACACTCTTTAACCTTACGCTCACTGGCCTTCTTAATTCACATCTCCGGTCTGTATATGCGTCAATCTGTTGCAGACGATATCTACATCTGGGAATCTGGGGTGATGCGTCTCCCCGTGCATTTCCAGGCTGCAGAAAGCCACAACATTAACGCCGGGGTATCTACGTGGACGAAGACTGGAGCTTTCATCTGAGAAATGCCCACGGTTGCCTTCATACGCAAGGCCAATGAGACCATAAGCCATTAGAAGTAATGGACACGCAATCAGTTATGAGAAGTTATATATACTATCTGAAAAATAATCGCTTAACATGCTCACCCAAGTCCTAAGATTTCTTGAGAAGAAGTCGCAAGGCAATACAGACAATTCTTCAGATAACTCGACCACATTCCACCTCGCTTCCTGCGGCTATAGGGCCCGTTCTGCGTTCGGCAATATTATTGAGGTCCATCATGCAACTCTATACGGTCGACCTTCATGACTGCAGCAAGACCATCTTTACCGCTGTTGCGGTAGCTACCATGCAGATGCGACCACCCCATCTGCCTTAATGGTATCCGTCGCAAAGCAGTACACTGTCGATTACCAACGTAGCTACGCAGCTACAAGGCTTCACTCATTTACACGCGTGCTTAGACTGCCGCAGTGGAAAGCGGAATTTACAAACGCTTGTCTCCGCAATGTGGATCCGCATGTACAGCTCCGCCTTCCGCCAGGGATATCGCGAACTGAAGAGATGCTTCACAGCCACCTGTGGCTTGGCGTTACCTTCACAAGCGGCTATTCATTTCACATCAAATTGACCGGCAACCGTATACATACGTAAACTGTTGTTGCGACGAGACGGTTAAGCATCTTTCTTGTGAATATCTTCAGTTCAGGGTACCGAGAAACAAAAAAGCTCTCAACCGCTTAAGACAGGCTAGACAATCACCCTTTGTCGGAAGCGAGAATCCTCGGACGCTGGCCAAGACTGTTCAGCGCACAGAAGGTACTGAACGCGTTATTGCGCTTCTTGAAGACTTAGTGTACTGAGCGACAAACTTTGAGGCGTGTGCTGCGTTACATTGCACTCGCGTACAGTTTTTTTTTTTGGTCAGGGCGTTCCTTCTTTTTCATTTTTTTTTCATTGTTGTGTCGTTATATCATATTTATTTTCTTTTACCCCCTTACCCCTGCACGGGGTAGCCTGCCGATCTACGCGCAGGCTAACCTCCCTGTCTTTCATTTGCTTCCTCTCCTCCTACTATATACCTGAGACACGCCCATCACACAGAAGGGACGTACTCCACACAAGTGTTTTTTATGTATGCATATTTACACGTAGTCCGCTGTGGCATGTGGCGAGGTAAAGAGCCGCTGGACGCAGAAGACGATGAAGTGACACCGGCATCGCGTGTACTCGTAGCAGACTTGACCACTTAAATTTTATTTACACATGATCTGGTCTGCCGTATCACCTTTATGCTACCTCTGCAATGAACCGGGATCAATCGATCATTTGTGCTATCGTACCGGTGGTTTTACACCGATCTAAAAAGGAGTTGGGAAGTTCCGCTTCGTGATTTCGGACTCAGTTTATGCAGTACTGTGGTATTGTTACTTGGAGCATCGGTGTTGAGATACAGCCAGAGAAATGTTTGCCGAGTCATATGTCATACCTGAGTCATACCTGTGCAACACAATAAGTCTGCATTAGTATTACATCCAAGTTCCACATGATTAATTTTTTATAGTTCATTGTTATAAAATTGAAATAGCGAAAATTCAAATTCATGCTAATAATAATATTATTATTCAAACTTTAGCTTATTCTTCCCCTGAACCGCACCCTTTGCATTAGGTGTTATCATTATTGTTGTTGTTAAATTCTACTTCTTCCTGTCTCGCTATAGTTCTGGCAACTGAGGAGTCACCTGCCCTCCGAGTATCCAATGGAAGCACAACAGCGGTGATTGGAATGTGTAACGCCCGTGCTACTTTCGCCGGTCGTCCAACATCAATTCTCTTCGAAGTCCTCAAGCCAGTTCTCTCGTGAAGCCATCTTTAGAATTGACTTCTCAACATTCCATTCTTCAATGTCGACTGTTCTACCGGCGTCGCCCGCCTAGAGCTTCCCCGGTGCCTTGCCGACGTTGCCACAGACCAGTCACGCGTTCGTATCGTCAAGCTTGTTTTTCTGCAACCTTATGCAGCGACCTACGCCCCGTGTCACCTTTTGCGAGCCTTCCTGGTGGCCAATGCGTTGCATCACCGATTCATGACGTCTTCCTAACCCGTCACATAGTGTTTCCAAGCGATATTGTCAATAATTGTGCGGGCTTCCCCTTCTGATCGGTGAGTTGCATACGCAAGTATTTCCTCAATGTGCATCACTAGCCCCGCTGTATCTATAACCGAACAAAACTAACTACTGTACGTATAGCCGAACGATAACGTCTTGTACTCGTTTGGACCATCACCAAGTTCTGTCCTTATCTGTTCGGACGGCGCTTCTCGTCCTCACAGATGTCGCATCGCTCAAAGGCCCAAAGGGTCGCCTTGGATGCTAGACTTTACGCCTGCAGGAGTACGCGTTCTCTGAGCCCTACAGATCTGGACGACTTCATCAGGGCGCGGACTGCCATTTCCCGCCGTCATGTCGACTCAACCACCCTCACGGAACCCGAAGACAATCCTTGTGTATTGCCGATTACAGATCTCCTACACATTGCTGTAGCACAGCGTCACGAGTCTGGATTAAAGTCCTACCTCGAGCGCCTAATCTCAAACAAGCCCGACGCATATTTGTGCCTGTTCTTGCTAGCAGACAAGACCTTATACCGGCGCAACATGCAACTCGATGGAACTGAACTGATCCTTGTTGTTCCCCAGCATCTGCGCTCTACTGTGCTCGTGCAGTTGCATGATGCCCCCACTGCATGCCATTCGCACTTATGACCCCGTACGCAGACGGACGCTTCTTTTGGCTTGGACTGTATCGCTCTATTCGACGCTACGTCGCGACCTGAGAGCTCTGCCTGCGCTGAAAAAATTCTCACTTGCTTCCCGCTGGCCGCCTTTAGCCGATCGACAATGTAAGTGAACCCTTTTCGTAAGTGGCGTAACTGGATAGTAACCAGTTACGCCACGGCACAGCTGGTTACTATCCCTTCTACCTGCTTTTTGGCCGTAAGCTGCTTTTGCCTGTCGACTTCCCGCTCCCTCCACGCCGCTGCGCGACAATGTCATTTGCATTGCCCGTGATCGAATTCTGGCGTCTTAAACGGGCGTCTCAAAAACGCCACTATGACCGTCACCGTCGGGTAGTTAATTTCACCCCCGAGTCTCTTGTCCTGCTGTGGCTGCCTTATCGTCGCGTTGGCCTGTGCGAAAAAGTGCTGCTGCGTTACGCCAGGCCTTAGCGGGTTCTGCGCCAAGTCACCGGCGTAAGGTGTGAGATTTCGCCGTTAGAACCCAAGACATCTCTCCTCCAGTGACCGATGTCATACACGTCTCTCGACTGATGCATTTTCACTCGAAAACAACAACTTAAGACGATGCTTCTGCTGCCGGGATTTAGTGGTACGCAGTGAGTCGGGCCGAGGTAGACGGACGCTGGACACGGAATACGATGAAGCGATGCCGACATCGTTTACGCGTGTACTGGTAGCCAACTTGACTGCAATCTCAAAGCAGTACGCGTTCTCTCTCTAAATAAATGTTGCAAAAATTCATGCACGTAGCAATATGTGCAGCATACATACTTGGCCTAAACCTGATCGCAGAAAAGACAACACGGTCGCTACGTGAAGACGTGAAGAACCGTGCAGAGCAGACAAAGTAAACAGGTTTATTCTCTTGCTTATTTTATTATATTTATTTCAGTTTATTTTGTATTATTCTTCCTTTATTTACCTCATTTAATTTCGCCCTTGTGCGGCCAGTCCCCCTTGCGGGAATGTGTCACGTTCGAAAGGACTCAGCATCAATATTAACCAGTCAAGTAATGTAACTCACGGGCAGTCCATGAGATTAGTGTCCACTAAAAAATCGCGATGGGAGCTCAAGGCACGTCTCTGTTTATCGGTCCAATGACCACGGTCCAAGCGTTTTCCTCACTGCGACAAAACGTCTGCCAAGGATGTTCAAACGGTCATGCCTGTACGACCGTTTGAACACCCGTGGCAGAAAAGGTATTTGAAAAGCGTGCCTTATGGACAGAGAGCTATTTTTCTTTTATTTGAAGTATAGAAAAATGAGGGAGTAGCCCTCTTTAGAATGGCATATCTAAAAACCACAGGCGTAGCACTCAGTACTGATTCACTAATGTGATCGATCAGCCGACATACAGCGCAGCATCGCCTTATATCTCGTCGTCGTCGTCGTCGTATTTGTTGTTGTTGTTGTTGTCGTTGTTGTTCTTGTTGTTAATCATATCTGTCGTCATCATCATCATAATCTCTTTTTACACAGCAGGAAATCAGACGAGTCACGAACAAATATTTTGCTGTGCAACTCCAAATGAGCGCTCTTTCGCTACGTGCCTGTAGTTAACGGATGGCGGAGACGAAGTACAGTAGAGACAAGCTGAAGCGTGGTAACGACATTTTGATCACCGATCTACCGCGACAAGCAATAAACGTCTCGCCTCTCCTCTCATAAGAAAAAAAGAACAAACGCAAAGAACCATAAGAGGATGTTAAGGCAGAACGCGCCGCAGTGGTGTCATATACGCTATCTTTGTGATTTACCACTGCTTATTAAATGACCTTCTGCCACCCGTCTGTTTACTTACAGTTCAAGACCGTCGTACTTTATTTTGTTCTTTTCTTTTTTTTCGTTTTCCTTTTCTTTCTTTTTCCTTCTTTTTTTTTCTTTTTCAACTTGCTTTCTTTTATTTGTTGCTACGTTAGCGAAATACGTGCACGCTTTCATGACACCGGCTTCTCCGACATTGCTTCTTAATCGATACATTTCTGCGTGCTCACCTTAAAAGTCCGCTCTTTGGCGTCCCAGTCATGTATTTTGCTGCTGCTCTTGTCGAAGCAGGCGTCGCGAACTGTACATTCTCGCAAGGCCATAGGAAAGAAAGGAAGTACGTAGGATGCCCTTGCAAGTAAAAAAGCGAGGGAGTCACAATCGAGGCCACAAAATAGAATTATCGGAATTGCACCAAATACCAGCCTCCTCCTACGCTATAGACATTGCGTTTTCTCTAGAATTAAGAACAAGGATTGGCTCTCAGCGTGCCCATTCAGTTATGCAATACAGAAATACTGGCGAACACGTAAGCGATATGAAGGAAATGTGTTGTACTTTCCAGTCAATCATCTCTTCTCGGAATTTACTATGAATGGGATAACCTCGCTACGTCATTAGTAAATGCCAATTGTGCTTTTTTTTTGTTCTCTGCCACATCGCCGGTCAAATCAAAGTGAGAGGGCACACGAAAAGCGGCGACACAGATAAGCGCTACTTTGCAGAACTTTTAGAACTAGCATGCAGACTTAAGGCTACGTTAAATTAAGCTATCGTTATTAAATATTCGACAAGCGAGGTCAATTTAACCGCTGCCAACTAGCCTAACTTAACGTGCTTCCAGTTATTCTGTTATTTACATCGGGTGCGTCGAGACGTAAGCGCCTACCTCTGCCACGGTGTTGGCCGCATGGCGCGCAGCCTTCCCGCGCATTTCAACGCCGTCAGTGAGTTGCCGGGTCGTGTTTACAGACTCACGTGCGATCCTGCTATCCTAATGTGGCCACGCGCTAACCACCAGCTAGTGAATGACATCATTTGTTTGCACACTGAGGCCAGTGGGGCACTGCACAGCACTGTACTACAGTGGTGAAACTTTCAGCGGGGCATAGTGGGATAATTTACACGTTGACAGCGACTCTTCAGAGCGACTACAGGCACATTTCTTTGTACATTTCTTTAGGAGTGGTAGACGACCTCTTGTGGCTTGTCTTGCGTCGCGCTCAATGCGTGCTATGCCGATATGAGAGACGCGTGGCGGAAAAGGCCTTCCTTTTCTCCGCGGACAGTCAATATATTTCGCCAGAAAAAGAAAATTCAGTAACGTCTAGGAACAGTAACGTGCCAGTTTAAAACGGTTGTTTCTCCTTAACTTGATTCCTTCGAAAGATAAAGACCACCGCTGGCTGCTTTCCGTGAGAAGCAGTGCCCATCGCTTTCGCGTGTGAATCGGCGAACCGAAGGATACTGCGTGACTGCGCACCAGGAACTGTGCCCTTCGCCAGCGGAGAAATGCCGCATGGACCCACGTCTGAGTAAACAAAGGCGGGTTCTCAAAAGACGCTGAACATTTTTCTTTCTTTTTTCCGCGTAGTCGCCTGGCTATGCTATTCGCCATTAGCACCCTAATGGGTTCTTTTTTTTTTTTTTCTTTTTCCTCTGGGATATTTTCAAGTGTGAATGTTGTAGAAATACGAATGCTGTAGATGCTGTTACATGTTACATTCGCGACGTCACGCGTTATGCCGTCGCAGTCGCTGCATATATTTGTTCCGCGGCAATCGGACATCGTCATGAAGACGTGAAAACATACTTTACATGCTAAAAAAAGACCAGAATTAAACTCGGTTACAACCTAGGGAAATTAACGTGCCCACCGAATACGCCACCAAGACTGAGTGCAGCGCTCAGAACAATGTTGGCTTATTATTATTATTATTATTATTATTATTAGTAGTAGTAGTAGTAGTAGTAGTAGTAGTAGTAGTAGTAGTAGTAGTAGTAGTAGTAGTAGTAGTGGTAGTAGTAGTAGTAGTAGTAGTAGTAGTAGTAGTAGTAGTAGTAGTAGTAGTAGTAGTAGTAGTAGTTGTTGTTGTTGTTGTTGTTGTTGTTGTTGTTGTTGTTGTTGTTGTTGTTGTTGTTGTTGTTGTTGTTGTTGTTGTTGCTGCTGCTGTTTAATTAACTGCCCAATCGGTGTCTTTATTTCAATCGAATTGTAGCGAGTGAGTATGCAAGCGATATCAACCTAGAACAAATTCTCAGGACTACGCAAGTTTCGCGATATTCATTTTCAAAATGTCCGGCAAAATGCATTGGCGTTCCGGCTAGTTTTGGGCTTCAGGGCATGAAACGGCGTTTTCTTTCAGAAGTTAGGAGAACAACAGTGCATTTTTACCGCAATTTGACGGCGCAGATCTGGAAACCGATACCATTTTCTGAATTTGTTCTATGTCGATATGTCTTGCATACTCACTTGCTACAATTGAATTTATTAATCATTGAATGAATTATATTACTTATTCAGTTAATTATATAATTAATATTTGTATTACATGTATTATATATTGATCGATTATATATATTAGTTATTCAATTAAGCATCTTGATTTCTTCTACAAGCAAAGGTGGCCTCTTCGAGTAATTTAGATCAAGGGCTATAATTGCAGTACCTGCCTTAGGCAATATCTTAAAAATTGGTGCAGCTAAAAAAAGTCACCCTGTATAGGGCGCCCCAGATAACGTTAGCCCAACTGTTCAAAGAAAAGAACTTTAAACTGACGTGGCAAGATACGATTTGAAGACTACGGTGTACGGTCATGAAGCCTGGGTAGGTCGTAAAATCGTCGCATGCCACCGAGTTCTGTTTTTATTATTATTATTTCTTATTTCTTTGACAAGCTTGGCTAACATCAGCTGGGAAACGTGGCTGTCAAACGGGCAAACTGCAGTGCACTTTGAGCAAGTGCAGTTCAACGCACTGAGTAGCACTGTGGCGGCGCATTGCTACACGAGAAATAAAGTGTTCTTTCATACTGGTGGCGATGGCGATCGGGAGTCAGAAGGCAAAGCATATATTTGTAAACAGCCCGAGGGCGAGAGTAGTCCTTTGCTCTATCTTATTTTTCTTTTTTTTCCAGTGTGGCTCATTTTATTACCTTGTGACATTAGCAATTTAAGAGAGAGAGAGAGAGAAAATAATGCAGAGAAAGGCAGGGAGGTTAACCAGAGGTAGTTCCGGTTGGCTACCCTGCGCAGGGGGAAGGGTTAAGAGGGATAAAAAGAGAAACAGAGTAGAAGGGGGAGATAGAAAGAAAGGGATACAAGCCCGAACAAAGCGCGTACACTGCAGAGCGGTAGGGGGCGGCATTCTTAGAGTCTGTCGTGAAGCCCCATGGACCGCAAGAACCTTACTAGCGCGAGTAAGGCCTTCAACGCGGATGTTCTTTCGGAGCATTGGCCTAAAGCTTTTAGTTCTGAAAGTGGACGATTGTCCAACTGGTCCAGCACTCTGCACATCACTTGTCTGTCAGCACTGTATCGCGGGCAGACACAGATAATGTGTGCGAGCGTCTCGTCGATGTTACATGTGTCGCACGTGGGGCTGTTGGCCATTCCTATGAGGAAAGCATAGGCGTTTGTAAAGGCAAAGCCTAGCCACAGACGGTAGAGCATAGTCTGTTCACGTCGGGGTAATCCAGGCGGGAGGTGCATCCGTATGTCCGGAGACAACGAACGAAACCGACACATTGTGAAAACATTCGAGTCCCACAGGGGCAAAGTACACTCACGGGACATCAGTCGCAGCTCAGCCGCAGCGTCTGTGCGCGAAAGCGGAATGACGACTCGTTGACCACTTTCATGTGCAGATCGGGCGGCTTCGTCGGCGTGCTCATTCCCGCGGATGTTACAATGTCCTGGAAGCCACTGAAAGATTATGTTGTGTCCCTTGTCATAGCTTTGGTGATATATGTGCCGAATTTCTGAGGCCAGTTGTTCATTGGGTCCGTGGCGCATTGGGCTTCGCATGCACTGAAGGGCTGCCTTGGAGTCACTAAAGACTGTCCATTGTTGCGGTGGCTTCTGCTTAATGAAATCAAGTGCAGCACGGAGCGCCGCGAGTTCTGCACCCGTCGATGTGGTCACACATGAAGTTCTTAATTTGATTTCCTCAGATTGTGCCGGGAATATGACTGCAGCAGCAGAGCTGTTGAGTTTTACTGAACAATATGTGTATACATGTTGGCGGAATCTGTGCACGTTGTAAATGTGCTCCAAGGTTGCTTCTTTCAAAGCTTGCAATGGCGCTCCAGCTTTCTTTCTGATTCCTGGAATTGTCAGTTCAACTTGCGGCCGGTGCAGACACCACAATGGATCTGACAATCGTGTAGCGGGCGTAAATTCTGATGGCAAGTACGATTGATGTCTTACAATAGTTTTAGCAAAGGTTGAAAGTGGCCTCTTTGCTGGCAAGCAAGCAAGATGGTGTGAGGGAATCCGAGTCAGGTGTCGGATGTGCGCTCTCAGGACATCTGTATCAATGTATACTGTCAAAGGAGCGTCTCTGGCTATGGCCACTGTCGCAATCGATGACGTAGTTTTGGGAAGACCGAGACAAGTCCTGAGTGCTTGGGCTTGCACGCTCTGTAGTTTGCGAATATTCGTGGTGCAAGTATTTCCTATTACAGGTAAGCTGTACCGCAGGAAGCCCAAAAACAGTGCTTTATAGAGTTGCAACATTGATGGTACTGTTGCGCCCCAGGACTTGCCGCCGAGAAACGCAAGAAGGTCCACAATGGCGGCCAAACGCTTTGCCATGTACGAGATGTGAGGGCTCCAAGATAAGTCTCGATCAATGATGACGCCAAGAAATCGGTGCGTTCGTCTATATTGTATAATTTGGTCATTAATCCGCAAAGCATACGGGGCCACCGATTTGCGAGTAAAAGCAACGAGTGCACATTTCTCAGCGGAAAGCTCCAGGCCTTGTCTTCGTAGGTATCTTGACACAACCGTTGAGGCTTTCTGAAGTCGCGCGCGAATTTGTACACGTGTCATGCCTGAAGCCCATATGCAAATGTCGTCTGCATATACGGAGAGTTGTACGGTTCGCGGTAACGAATCAGCGAGACCAACGAGCACCAGGTTGAAAAGGGTAGGGCTGAGTACTCCGCCTTGCGGTACACCACGACTGGTATAGCTAGATGGCGTTGGTCCATCTTCAGTCAAAATAAAGAAAGATCTTCCATTCAAATAGTTGCATATCCAGCAAAAGGTGCGTCCACCAATCCCTACAGCTTCTAAGGCGTCCAGAATTGCATGATGATCTACATTGTCGTACGCACCTTTAACATCAAGGAATAGGGCCGCAGTGATGCGTTTCAGATGTTTCTGGTGTTGTACGTATGTTACCAGGTCGATAACGCTATCTATTGACGAGCGGCCACGTCGAAAACCAGCCATTCCCTCTGGATAGACGTTGTAAAATTCCAGGTACCATTCTAACCGTGTAAGGATCATTCTCTCCATTACCTTGCCGACACAGCTGGCCAGTGCTATTGGACGGTAAGATGACAATTCCAACGGGGATTTGCCAGCCTTGAGGAGAGGAACAAGCCGACTGGATTTCCACGTTGTAGGGACCAGGCCGTCACGCCATGATGCGTTGTATAGGCCAAGAAGGGCATCTCTGGCCTCCTGACCAAGGTTTGCAAGCGCAGAGTATGTGATGCCGTCATGTCCTGGTGACGAAGATCGCCTGCACCCAGCAAGTGCGTCCTCCAGTTCTTCGATGGAGAAAGCAGCGTCCATACGAGGATCTCGGGAGCAAGGGGGCACAATGGGAATAGGTGCGCAAGGTGAATGCGTGAGCGCCGGACCCGCGATCCTTGCGCAGTAATCTTCGGCTACCTCGACTTCTCGGCGTCCTTGATGTAGGGCTAAAGACTGAAATGGACGACGCTGTTGAGGAGGTGATCGAAATCCACGGATTGTTCTCCAGACAACCGACAGAGGTTTACGCGGGTCGAGAGACTCACAAAACGATTTCCAGCGTTGATTTTGCAATGAAGCAAGGCGACGCTGACTTTTCTTTTGAATGCGTCTGGCCTCTCTAAGGTCGTATAATGATTTAGTCCGTCTGTACCGTCGCTCCGCTCGCCGGCGGATTGCACGGAGGCTCTGTATTTCCGAATCAAAATCTGTGTATTTCTCTAATGGCCGATATGAGCGCATAGCATCCTGCATAGCCTTGGCGATCTCAAATTCTAGTGTGGACGAAATGCCTTCGTGGCATGCGTCTTCCATAAGTGATTTAAACACGGGCTAATCTATTGTTTGTATAAAATTTGATGGAACGGATTTCGTGAGGCCTTTTATCTTCAGGTAGGTAGGTAGCAATTTAAGAAAAATGCTGTTAATAGTTGCCCCTGGCTCTACTTTCAATATTACTTGTATTTTACTCAATACTCCCACTCACCGATAAGTGTCACTAAGCATTCCCGTGTGGCAGCCTGCGAATGAGACTAGCGACGACTTGCACTCACTCAAAGTGAGCTTACGTTTGCCCTTGTGACAGGGGTGTATCAATGCGCGGCACTAAAAGAAGAAAAACTTTAGGGCCCATGTCGTTCTGATTACTGGCGTTTCTATATGCGCTTTTACTGAACGCAAGGGATCCCCAGGATGAAAAAAATCGAGCTGCAAAGGACCCTGCGCTTGTTTTGGGCTCGTTCCGAAGTGTCTACATTAAATGAGTGCTGCGAGCCAGCGTAATACATGCGTGTTGAGGCGACGAGGTAGCGCTTCTCGCCGACGCCGCAGCGATTCTCTGCTCCGAAAGCTTCTTTTTTTTTATTTCTGTTTTCTGTTTTTGCTCTCACACTTGATTGCGAGCTCATTGTGTAGAACACGGACAGGAAGTGGCGCGTGCATCGCCCGTGATGTGTGACCATTTATGCGTCACCGCGCTCTGTCTGGGAACGAGAACAACACTTTCTCTGCCTTTGCGGAAGGACGTATCGATGCCGCTCAAATGACGCACGCAAAAGTGAGAGAACGCGTGGACAGTACAGGTGTTCTGGCGCACACATTCTTCGCGGGTTGGACCTCTGCTCAGCCCTGCGGGAGGCTCGCTCTCAAGGTGAGCCTCTGTAAACACGCGGATACGCGCAACGCGCTCATTTTACGCATCGGTTCTCTTGGTGTCGTAAATACGTGCGCTTGTGTTGTTTCGTGAGTACCAGATGACACTGCCGTAGGAAAGAAACGAATTTCTTTGGCTATAAAAGAGACTGACGTCACTGAAGTGCTTGAAGAATGTGACGTCACTGAAGTGCTTAGCAAGCCCTCTCGGGGGCTCTTTCCGCTGCAGTGATCATTTCGGCTGCGCTTCTTATTAATGCCTGTCTTCCCACTTCCTCTCACCGTAACATTTCTACCGTTAGGCGCGTCGGCGATATGCGCAGATACTGTTTTCTTTTTCTTTTTTTTTTATGCGGAAAGTGCACGCATGTTCCGTGTGCATATATTCATGCGGCTTTACGTACGATCATCCAAACAAGCGCGATAACACCAATATATTCCCTTCGGGATTCATTCACGCGATGGTGCTTTCGCAATTTTCCCAAATACAGATCAGAGTTACGAACCCTCGCGTGATTTAACTGTTCCATCCTTTTCCTAGCAGTACTGCAGCAAGCACTTGCTTCTTCTTCCTTCTTGCATCTCGTTTTACAAGTGAGTGTTCTAAGGCATCCTAATCTCGCCTCGAAAAGTAATGAACTTCCTTTTGAGTTATCATAAATTATTTATTTCCTGATTTCGTCTTTCTTCCTTAAGTAGTTACTCATAGCAGGTTTCTTTCGAACCCACACCAAATGTAGTGGGTTCGACTCTCGATGTTCACGATGTCAATTGGAATTCAACTTGGAGATATGGCCGGTTCGCCCACATCTACAAGTGTGTTCTACTCCCACCCAAGGTTGTGGGTATGAGTGCCTTAATTAACTATATATTAATGAATTGTGCCTTAATTCACTTGGCCGTAGTTAACACCAAATGTCGATCGAGGGTTCGAGTGTCTTAATTAACTACATCGTAATAAATGATGTCTTAATTAGCTTCTTCATAATTAACACCAAATCTTGTGGGTTGGACTCCCACCAATGGTCGTGGGTTCAACCATCAATGGTGGCACCATCAATCTTGGTGCCACTGGTCCCGCCAAAACTTCACGCTTTCTTGCAAAAAAATGTACGGCCTAATTCGCCCTAATTAACAGCAACGGCCGTAATTAAGTTCGCCTTAATTAACACCACCGGTAGTCCGTTAGACTCCCACCAAAGGTCGAAGGCACGGCTCCCTACGAATTTTGGCGCCATGACGCCGGACGGCGTAACGCCGGACATCGGATTTTTCGTCCCAAGCGCTAGGCGGAGGGCCTACAAGAATGATTACGTGTGTGCAATTCCGCACACGTACGTGCCCGCGTGACGAACGTGTGCACACGAGCAGGACAAATAAACTGAAACTGGACGCGGCCGACCCTGATGCGTGGGCGCCCTGCCCGTCGCATCTGTCGCACAGCGTGTGTTGTGACCGTAATCGTCATTATGGCAAACATTGTCCAAACGCAGTACCGCCACGTAGCGGCCGCGGCCACTCAGACAGGCCTCAAACAGTAACTGAAAAAAGAGGCTCTCAGTTTCCGCGTAACGGAATTACACTTTCTCGCGTATTCGTATTACAATCCGGGGTTATCATGTCTGTAATTTGTGTATAAGTTTTAATTTACGCATTTTTTTCGAAGCAATTTATTTTTAAACATTAATTTAATTCGGAATTGACAGTCACTTGAATATCCTTACGTAATCTGGATACGAAAGCATTTCAATCCCCCTTAACGCACCTTAGTTCACTTTAATCCACATTATTCCACTTCATTTCACCTTCATGCAGTTAACTAAATTCACCTTATTTCACTTTACTCCACCTTAGGTAACCTTACTCTAACCCCCGTAATCAAGGACGCAACTTAATTTGAAGCCCATGCTTGACTTGATTTAATAGACGCCTGTTGTGAACGCGTCGCAGGAAACACAGTGAGCTGTCCTGGGAACGTTCACCCCAGGCGTCACTCAGATCAAGTTAAGCATAGGGAGCCTACATGTAGGGTCAAATGAAGCGTTTTTTTTTTTTGTCTGTCTCGACAAGCTTTGATCCAGATTTGCCGTGATGGGCTTCGTAAAAAAGATTTCTGACACTATTTTATTTTTAAAAGCCAAGTTCACTCAAGAATACTTGTTTAGTGCTGATTGAACATCGCTAAATGTAGCGCTTGCGCATGACCTTTTTCCTGAACGTACCGAAAGCCGTACTAGTCTCTACTTGGTGAAGTGATTTGTCGTGTCCGTAGAATGTGTATATCGCCAGCAGCGAAAACATTTTTATTTACGCTGCGCAATTCCACCTTGCCAGAACACGGCTTCATAAAAAAGCAGTATATGTGCCCTGGAATGCAAATTGAAGACTTTGCAATTAACCTGAGACAACAGCACACTGTTTCGTTCTTTGTCGCGACACATTCCATTTTTGTAACATTTTACGAATAACTATAAAAAAAGAACTTCCAATCACATATTACGGTATCTCGTCCCTCTCGTTCAAAAAGGCAATCAGTAATACACCATATGGTTTGTTCATCGTATTAGGAATTCATTCATTATGGAGAAGCCGCACAATCGACAGGCACGCGAAGCCACCTCAGACGAACTCTGTCTTTCGAGAAGCTGCTCAAGTGCGTAGTGTGGTTAGAACCTACGATCCCGTTCCTAAGTGTTTTTCGCAATTCGACGCATGTGTCTGTATGCACGAATTTTGAAATTTCATGGAGCTGTATAGCATGTGAGCGTTTGTTTTTCGTGTGCATATATAAATGTAAAGTAAATATTGTTCGCTCGACATTACTGATATTTCCATGCAATAAAAATAAAGCTCAGCTTTGGTGTAGAGGAGAGTACTGTCTCTGTCTTACATGCAGAAAGTGTTAGTTCAATTTCCGGCGTACTTTTTCTTCGTAATTCTTTTCTTTTTATTCTACAATATAGAAAACGTTATATATGGCCTATTTCACCGCATTCACGAGTTAGCGGCAGCACTTTTTCCGCTGACTGCTACAAAGAAATCTTGCGATCGTAATATAGAGAGAATTCGTAAGCGCACTTACTATACGTACGCCAGTCGTTAACGCTCGTGGCGCACCTGAAACAACAGCTACGTAGTCTGGCGCAGGTCTCTGAGGGGCGCGGACCAGTTTGCCCAAGTGTAAGGCATGGATGGCGGGAGATGTTGGGGCGCGTGATGACATGGAGCTTGCTGTACTCGAACAAAAGCAAAGTACCAGTCAGGAATTATGCATGTACGTTCGTCCAGCCATGCTCAGAAGCGTGGCATATCTTCGGCACACTGCGAACGCGTGCGTGCGTACACGTACGTGTCCTTTTGCAAGGTACTGCGTCTCAAGCGCAATCAATTGTCATTAGCAAAAGGGAGCTTGGCTTCCCCTGCCGTTTTCATTTGCTTTCTTATTTGTGAACAGAGGTCTCTCTCTTTCCGCCTCATGATGACGATAATTAATTAATTTAGTTATGGGGTTTTATGTGCCGAAACCACTTTCTGATTATGATCGACGCACGCCGTAGTGGAGGACTCCGGAAATTTCGACCACCTGGGGTTCTTCAACGTGCACCTAAATCTAATTACACGAGTGTTTTGGGATTTCGCCCCCATCGAAATGCGGCCGCCGTGGCTGGGATTTGATCCCGCGAACTCGTGCTCGGCAGCCCAACACCACAGCCACTAAGCAACCACGGCGGGTGATGATGACGATGGTGTAATAGTAGTGGTGGTGATAGTGGTAATGGTTTTAATTTATTCGTCGTCTTAAGAATTCGTCCTTGTCCGGGACAAATTTATACTATTTATACTACAGAAGCTGATGCGCTCTATGTGACGAAACTTACTAAAAGATACTGATTGACATGAAAAAGGATAATCAAGAGTCAAATGAACACTAACTAAACATACCTTAACCACTGATCAACTTCAACTTTTCTTTTCTAATGTGCGCTCGACATTATTTATTAACCGCCAATTTTTTATTCTCTTGTTGTTTCATTTGCTATATTTGTACTAATTCGGATTGTCGTCCTTTCCTGTGTATATGTCGTAAGATATTACTCGTCTTTTTTTTTTTCTCGAGTTTCCACATTTTGAATGAATGTGGATCGTCTTAACCTCAGAACATGAACTTGGGCAGTAACAAAAATTGGCAAGCGTTGCACCCCCATCGACACGATGATTTCCCCATTATATTACATCCCTTCTTAAGCCCTAAAAGGTTGCAAGCTAGCCTGAACAAAGCGCGATCCATGACTGGGGTGTCGTTGTCCAATTTTTCACTGAAATGTAACAGAATCTTACTGAAGGCTGAAAACTAATGGTTCATTCAGTTGGTGCCTACCATACTTCAACTCTGTTTGGAGCTATGCGGATCCTTCTCGAGATTGGAGCCAGAGAAAGTCTGCGCCAGCCGAACGTTCAGATGATCCCAGAGCAATCAGAAGAGCCACGTGACCGGAATTATGCCGGACCTTGTTCGCACTCCTATCTTGAAGGTAAGAGCGCCTCCTAGCGCTCTGAGCTGCCGCGCGGCGCATTGAATGAACCAGACAAATTAACCAGACGAACCAGTCGCTCGATTTCGCCAATCCGAATGAAAACAACACCGCGAGAGTACTCCAAAGTGCTCAAAAGCGACCCTTCGAATGTGCCGTTAAAGAGTTAAAGAGGCCTTGGCGCATTGCATTCGCAGTCGTATAACGAAGGATGAAACTCAAGGCGAGGAGCGTAGCCCGTCAAAGAAACAAGACGAGGCCAGCAGTATACAGAAGAAGCCTTGGAGGCCGGTCACAGATAAGCATCGGCCGCAAGGACTCCCACGAGATGCGAGCGCTCGATAACCCGTGCCCAGCAAGTGGAAGCCGGGGACAAACGTTGCGTCACCGGTATTTACTGTTTACGCTGTCATTCATACACTGCACTGTAGAAAACAAACAACAAATTGCACGGAACTTGGGCCGCGGACTCGAACTTTCAGTTTTTATTTCGTAATCACCGATCTCTCAAACAGTTGTTGCAGTTCACATTTCCATCAAAGGTCCACGACGACCACCACGGCCTGACACCCGCCGTGGCGGCGTAGTGGTTTTGGCGTTGCGTTGCTATGCCCCAGGGCACGGGATCAAATCACGGCCACGGCGGCCGCATTTCGATAGGGACGAAATGCAAAAAAAGGCCCGCGTATCGTGCACCGGGTGCACGTTAAAGAAATACAGGTGGTGAAAATTAATGCGGAGTCCGCCTCTAGGTCTCGCCTCATAATCACAATCTTGGCAGGTAAAACCCGATAATTTGTTCCCGCAGTATGACGAGCACGGATTTGCGAAACCACGTACACGAAAGTGCTCGGCAAGGAAATACGTCACTTTCGGTACGCTCGAGTCAATCATTGTCTCTATTGCGAGTAATGAGGCGCGCACGCACACGCACGCACACATACACGCACGCACGATCGATCGCTTGCAATGCATCCACTGCTAGCATTCCAAAGCGTCTTCACGGTCATTAAGATGAATATAGTAACTAGTAAAAAGGACGGGAAGCCCTGCCGCAAATATACAATAGTAAGTGAGTTGCTTAATTTAGAGGATGGGAGTTGGTATATGAAATCTAAGCTCCGAAAAAGTAGATGGAGTCAGTGATGGCGGTGATCTGGTTTAGTCCAATGATTCGCTGTAGCGAAGTTCATGACGGAGCGCATTCGCATCTCGCAACAAAAACTGTATCGATGGGGAAGTAACATCACCGATGCCCAGCTTTGCCTCCGTATTAGTGAGATTACCCGTATTAATGACACAATATCCATACACTCAATATCCATAAACTCAATTAATGCTACATGACACCCTTCACATGAGCAACCGCGTGCGAAACGGCCAGATCAGGCAAAATTAAATTGTAAGGTCCTTACTCAAATACAAAATAATAACTCGTAGAGCTGACATCGCGGCACAAAAGACAGTACATATCCGAGATCAATAATGTCACCACCGGAGGCAGAGCGACTGCCGTCACTTTCTTTGTCCTGGCAAATGCA
The DNA here is from genome assembly GCF_038994185.2 of Dermacentor albipictus. Taxonomy (NCBI): domain Eukaryota; kingdom Metazoa; phylum Arthropoda; class Arachnida; order Ixodida; family Ixodidae; genus Dermacentor; species Dermacentor albipictus. Next base: position 64,673,849 of record NC_091823.1, on the reverse strand, counting down.
GTGCGAGAAATTTGCTAACGTGGGCTGGCAACATAGCAGTGAGATGGCTGTATCACTTGGGTCAGTTGCAGAATCTGCTAAGGCAGCCCTTAATTCCTACTTTAATTACGTTTTCTTCTCACCTGACGCAGCTCTTGCTCTTCGCCTCTCACTGTGACAGTAGTTAAGTGCTCGAGCTTGAGTTTGTCTTGTCCGTCCATTCCCTTATGCTGACGACAACCGTTGTGGTGGTCGAGGACATACAACAACGATTTTTGTGGCCGTCAGGCTACCTTGTCATCCCCAGTTTCCCCAACAAGAGTGCTTGGCAATTAGTGCAAAGCTCTGCACTTCACACAGTCTGTGAGAGAAGTGATGTCTGTGCATGTATTTCGGTGGCCAGAAGAAGTAATACTGTAGGGTACGAGAATGACATTATGCGCATCGCATATATATTGTTCTCGGCAAGATTGCAGGGTGCTTGCGTGTAATTTTTCGTTGCCGTGCTCGTGAAAACAGCGCAGGCCGCACAAAGGATGCGTACATGATTGCGATGATAATGAATGGCAAACGAGGCACATAACCACGATAGAGGATGCGCCAAGAATAAGGTGGCTGGCGTAAAACAACATCGGAAGCATCGTCAATGTCAATGCCAACAACGACGTCGCAGCAACACTGCCACGTATTGTGTACACAGTAGCTCACAAGATTCACATTCAGGTGCCTTATATAGCAACACTGCAAATGCGCAGAGAAAACAAAACACTCAAATCTCGTAGGTGGAAACGCATCATTTCTCTCTCATGACATCCGTTGTAGCAGAAGTTTTTGCCCTCAGAGATGATTAATCCCCCGACGAAACATTAAAAATGGCCCATCTACCCTGAACATCAAGGAGCATTTAACAGCACCTACCTCATCACCTTGCAGCCTAAATATTAACTCACACATACAACGAATTAAAGCAAAAATATGCGGATATCATGCGGTGTGGGAATCGGTTCAGGCGGCTAAGTGTACATTGGTGTTTGCGAAGAACGCTGACCTTGTTTTGCGACCATTTGCAAGGAGAGAGCACGCGACCAAGCTTGACACACTTTCACTGGGAAACGCCTCGCTCAACATAAACATGGAGAGCTCGGTCATGGGCGTCCGTCGCACGACGACAAATGAACGACGACGGGCTAGTGACGAAGAGTGAATGACGACGACGCAGTGACGACGAGGACACGACGACGACAGAAAGGTGACATTAGAATTACTACAACAGAATCACGCCGTTGGAACGATCACGACGGCATGACGACGACAACGTGACGTCAAAGGTATGAGGATGACGTAATGACAACTACTGTATGACGACCATGGCACGATGACAATTAGATGACGACGTTAACACATGACGGCAAATGAAAGGAAAAAATCTATTTTGGGGATTCATTCGCCAAAACCCCGATTCCTTTATGAGGCACGCCGTAGTAAAAGACTACGGGTTCATTTTTGACCAACTGGGTCTCTTTGACGTGCACCCGGTGCACACGGTACGCGGGCGTTTTTGCGTTTCACCGCCATCGGATTGCAGCCGCCGCATTCGACAGGACGACGGCGATATAACGACCAGGCCGACATGACGGCGCGTCTGTGACTACGACGCAATGGCAGCAATGAAATGACGACGACGGTTCCACGATGGCGGTGTAATGACGACGATGCGACAACGCGGTGTCGACGGCAGAATGAAGACGACGGAAGGATGACGATCACGTGACAGCGAACGAATGCTCACATTGGCATGAAGGCGATGAAATGACGATGGGCTGACGACGACGCGTGTTAATGATGGAGCTCACGTCCGCGATAACGTGTATCACCTGAAGCACCGGGTCGCCTCGGTTTGCACTGTATCCGGTGCTTGTTTGCGCTATGTCCGGTACCACCGGCCAATCGCTCAAGACCGCAGCCAGCACCAGAAAAGTGAAGAGAGAGCGAGAGAGAATGTGACCAAGTGGGGGGAAGCGACAAAGAAAGCACCGCATTAAAAATGATGTAAGGAAGTTTCAAATTTGAAGGTTATCTCAAACACTACGCTGCGGACACGTCGGGCAGGTAGGTGCTTGCCGGTTGCCCTGCTGAACGATTGAAAGAGAAAGTATGACTTTTTAACACAAGTTCTCCAAGCTTATTACACTGTCCACAATGCAAACTCACCTTGATAACAACCAAAGAAACGAAAATAAGCATGATTGCACCAAAGCCATACAAATGAAACGTATTCAAATCGTAAAATGTTTAACAATCTTTAAATCTCTAACAAAAAGAAAAGAGTACTTACTATAAGCCTTTGATCAAAAAGTTGCCAACAAAATGTTCCGCAAAGTTATAATGCATTTGAACTAAGTAAATATAGCCTACTTAGACATGGGGAGTCTGTGAGCGTTAAAGTATGTCCACCGCGTACGTAATTAAACTTCCACAACATAAATTAATACTTCATGGAGACAGGATGCTGCGTACACCAGAAAAAAAAGCAAAAATTGTAACTCATTTATGTAGTCCACACTATTCTTTCTCTACTATCCCACAATTATAAATACCAGCCAAATATGTATTTTTTTCAAATTGTTACCTCAGTTTAGCACGTTATTATACGATTATACTCCAACCCCATAGCCAACCACCCTGTAACCGCTGGGTTCTTGTCCAGTTTGCCGTAGAGCATGGGCAAACACAATCATTACATGAAAAATCAGGCAAGCATAAATAACATGGTGGCCTCCACTGCGGAAAGACGTTCACCTCGAAGGGAATAAGTTCAAAACTGAAGGAATCACTGAAGTCTGCTGTCGTTTCTCATCGGCTCTTTTTTCTTTTCGGAATTTACACTTTATTGTTAGCTCTTTTCCTTCCCCGAACGAATTACTGCAGTTGTAAGTGCAGTTGCAATTGTAATTACTGCAGTTGACCTTGCGAAGCGGCCAGGACTCAAAACATGAAGACACCGGCCCACCGCCAATCTCTCTGAGATATAGAGAAATAAAGCGTTTCCATTCCATACTGCAGTTGAAAGGGAAAAAAAACGGGGGGAGAGATATGCGGATCCCACGCACTATGGGACCCGATGTAAGCGAAGCTTTCTGTGCTGTTCACGTTGACGGACGATAATTAACGGCGATGTTGACGGCGTATGCTCAATTTCTTTACCTTTTATTCCAACACGAAAGTGGGGAGTTGATGTCAAACCTTACCTTGCCTGCACCACTGCTGTTTGTATGCGCAGTACGCAGAACACACCGGAGGAGGTGTTTGCTTGAGGCGCTGCTGTGCGCCATACTTTGTACCCTTTGAGAGGGCTGAGCATTGTCACTGGGCAGAAGTGCTAAACTTTAATTACATTATGGTGCTGCACGTGCCAAAACCACAATCGTATTATGAGGCACGCTGTAGTGGCGGACTCTAGAATAACTTTGACACCATGCTGTTTTCTGACCTGTCCCTAAATCTAAGTGAACGAGCGCTTTTTATTTTGCCCCCGCCGAAATGTGGCTGACGCGTTCTGGGGCGGCTTGCACGAAAATTTAATAACGAAAGTAATAACGAATTTAAGAACGTTTTCTTGAGCGAACTAGGACTTCTCAAGGAAACATTTAAGAAGGCGTTCTTAAATTCGTTATTATTTTTGTTAAGTGTTTTTGCAAGCTTCAACCCGCGCCCTCAAGCAACGCCAGAGCCGCAAAGCTACCGCGGAGGGGCACAGAAGTGTTGATTTGACGTGTGACCGTTTTCGTAGTGTAGCCTAGACACTACTGTGCGCTTTAATCGGCTCTGCTTCTGCACGCCCTGCGTAAGTTGTCCGTTTGACAAACTTGCATCGAAAATAGCGGAAACGTGCCGTACCATATACGTTGAACTTAGATTTACACCGTTTGCCCGCAACCGCAGTCGTTTCTACAGACGTAGGGTTTCCTTGCCTTCTCAGGTCACTATCTCACGTCGCATTCTCACGTCACATTCTCACGTCACATTCTCACGTCACATGTATACACACGCTCTGAACCACCAAGCCCCGACGAAGTGCGCCAGAGACCCGCCGTGGTTGCTCAGTGGCTATGGTGTTGGGCTGCTGAGCACGAGGTCGCGGGATCGAATCCCGGCCACGGCGGCCGCATTTCGATGGGGGCGAAATGCGAAAACACCCGTGTGCTTAGATTTAGGTGCACGTTAAAGAACCCCAGGTGGTCAAAATTTCCGGAGTCCTCCACTACGGCGTGCCTCATAATCAGAAAGTGGTTTTGGCACGTAAAACCCCAAATATTATTATAAAGTGCGCCAGACAGCAGCAGCGATAGCAGCAGTGGGAAAGTCGAAGGATGAGGCAAAGAAAGCTTCGCTTTAAAATAATTATAAAACAACACTGCGCTGTGTGTATCTACATGTGCTTTCTGAGTCTGTCTATTTGTGTGTGCGCTATGAAGATTTGAGGATTACCTACAAACAAGCCCGTATATAGCCGTTCTCATTGACACATAGGCGGCCAACCACTTCTCGAGGGCGCTCTTCTCGGAAGCACAAGCACGACCTTTTACCACTAGGACTTCTATCGCTTTGCCCCGCGATGCATTGTACCCAGTGCTCGCGAAAACTAAAATGGGCTACTTCTTTTCTTAAGCAAAACCCGCCGTGGTTGCTCAGTGGCTATGGTGTTGGGCTGCTGAGCACGAGGTCGCGGGATCGAATCCCGGCCACGGCGGCCGCATTTCGATGGGGGCGAAATGCGAAAACACCTGTGTACTTAGATTTAGGTGCACGTTAAAGAACCCCAGGTGGTCGAAATTTCCGGAGTCCTCCACTACGGCGTGCCTCATAATCAGAAAGTGGTTTTGGCACGTAAAACCCCATAATTTCTTTTTTTCTTAAGCAAAGGGTATCAACGATGTGTGCAGTGCTGGTGAACGGCTATTTATGTGCATAGCGACCTTCGTTTTTCCATTAAACAACTTTTTTTTAAATAGGCTTTGCGCTTACCACTGCTTTGCTTTTGCTCAAGTTCTGCAAAAGATATCGCATTTTATGGTTCGAATAGTTCAAGATAACGCTTAGCACGATTACTTGCCTTGTTTCTTAAGAAAATGTGAATTTACCTTCATCCAAGCGTCTCGCCGTAAGGCGTGTTCCAAACATGTCTGCTATTACGTAACGCTGTCAGTATACACGTCAGTTGTGCGGCCAAAAGAAGACCATACCGCGCTACTACATATTATTTTTAGATCAGTCATCAGAGAGCAAGAATGATTCGTACAAACGCCGAACGATCGCACATAAACCAGTGCAGCTTCCAAGAGCAGCTCATTCGCGTTACATGAGGTGCACGATTTGCCTAGCGGTGTCCTATATTAATTTCTTGATTGCGGAGTACAGACTGCCGATAAATGTGTTAAAGTTGCGTAATTTCATTTCAGAGTGCTTGGCACTGCAATGACGACTAGTCAAGTTGGTAGTGTGTTAATTTGTGCATTTTATAGTGTGTTAACACGATTGCAGAGTAATTAAATAGCTACACATTGTACAGCCAACCATGTAGCGCTTCTTCCGAGGAAGAAATAAACATCCGGCTCAAGGCGCGTGCACGAGTTACTTATTGAGAGATAGCATTGCCTTGCGGAAAGAAAAAAAAAGAGTACTTCACCGTTGCCGACGGAACGCGGCCCGTCGAACACCCCTCAAACATGGTAATGCCTCGAGCAAAGCTTTATTTTTCTTTTTTTTTTTGCCAGACAGCAAATGATACAACCGGACAATGCGAACTCATTGCTACAGTGCTTGCACCATATATTGGTGGATGCGTTTACTTGGCGTACCTTTTTGTTGATTTATTGTTTGCTATGTACATTATGCCATGTGACAACCACCCATAGGAAAAAAAATTAGGTAACAAAGTGATCCACCACCTTAAATAGGTAGAGCGCTAACTACTCAGAGCTCAAGGTCCGCGGATTTTTCCTCGCCATTACTGTACAGAAGTGGCAAGAACAAGTCACTGACACAAGAGTACGTGCCGTTTAGGCCCTTCGTTCTTCCTTCCTCGTAATTTATTTTACTTATTTTTTTTAATCGGCGGACTTCCCCGAATTCTGCAATACTGAACCCACTAGCTGTGACAGCAGCAGACCCTCACACACGCACTGAAGTGCGCAATATTCTCACATGAGCAATCGTCTCAAGAACTTTTTTTTTTTGCGATGCAATGCAACGTTGTCCTGATCCGCCACGGTATTGCCAGCATTTGGCCTCCGAAAATGCCTGCTCAGACGGACGCGAGCGTTCTCAGGGTCTGTGCGGCGTGAAAAACACGGCATAAACTACCAGGATCGTAAGCGGTGCGATTGTGCAGTGGTTGGGGCTCCCAGCTGCACGTCACCTCAAGGGCGTGAGTTTGAATCGCAGTTTTGAAGCGAAGAGGTTACCTGACGACATTGGCGGCGCAGCGGAAAGCACATTCGAACTTACAACTGCTGTCGCAGATAAGGGAGGCTGTAAAGCCGAGTAGTCAACACCACTGGTTTCTGAAGCAGACGCCTCGGGGCATCACGTATTACAACACCGCTCCGCGTCCTTCAATCTCCTTCTTTTCCTTAGTTTTACCGTTCTTTTATGCGAAGCATATTACGAGGGCTCAACCCAGCTCCTCAGGCGCGGCGGTGACCATGAAATCACGTGACACCGTGACGTCACGACAGAGGAGAAGTGGCTTTGGCTCAACTCTTGCAAGACGGGCTGGGTGGGAATCGAACCAGGGTCTCCGGAGTGTGGGACGGAGACGCTACCACTGAGCCACGAGTACAACGCTTCAAAGCGGTACAAAAGCGCCTCTAGTGAATGCGGTGTTGCCTTAGAAACGCGCTGTTTCTAAGGCGTGCGTCTCTTGCTCAGGCGCACATTTCGTTGCCGCGCCGAACGCTGCTTTGCTCGACGCTCACCGCGTCCAATGCGGGACGCGTAGTCGCTGCCCTGTAGCCCATTGTCTTACACCCCTTGGCGGGTCGACGGGAACGCTGTCGCGTTCCACTCTTGAAGGCGAAGAAGTAATGCATGAGTTGTTTCTTCGTCTAGCCGAACCAAATATAGCCAAGCAACAGCAGTTCACCAGGCTAAACAGTGGTTCAACAACTAAAATAAAGGCTAGTATGCTTCGCATCCTGGGCTTAGCCTTACCTAAGCCACAGCCATTTTTTTTTCTCCACCATTAAGCACACAAGATTTTAAGTCGATGCAACCCCCGTTCTCCCTACTATGGGAAAAAATGCGGTGTTGCAACTTCATTTTCAGACAGTGAAATACGAAACAGCATAGCAGGACGTGTAGGTAAGACGAGTTGGGCAGGCGCTGGGGCGAAGTTAATGGAAAGCCACAGAACAGTACAATGCGTGCTGAAAAAAAAAAATAATACACCGTGTTGTGTATTTATTCAGATGCATCTGTTCTTTTCGTTGCCGAATTAAACCATCGTTAACTACTCAAATTTCTTCCTTTTCTTCCGAAATTTGCGCACAGTTACGGTTAAAGCTTGCTCTCTCAGTGTTATTTTTCTGTTTAACACTTCCCGCTCCAATGATTCATGCAGGAGTCGTATTTTGCAGGAAATACCTGAAAAACAAACAACAATACTATTTTCAGAAATATCAGTGTCAGCAATGCGAATTACATAACTTGTGGACTATGCGTCGCAGATAAATGTGCCTCTTTCTGAAATTTGATAAATCTCTACGCATCGCATCACGCTGAGGCCAGCCCTCAGCGTTCTATTTTTTGAACTTGCCGCCTAATAAAGGCAACTTGCCCTGGGTCGCGCTAACATGGTCTTAAAGTAACCTCTGGCTGTATTTCCCACGATTTTCGCTGTAACTTGAGATGGCTGAAGAACCACGTGCTGCTTACAACACACCGAGTTATTGGCAGTTCACGAGTAAAATCCTTCGATCCACTGCTAAAAACTAAAACGACGATGTTGTCCTTTGAAGGGAAATTCGTGGTCACGGCGATCACAATGAATTGCAAGCTGATTAAGACGAAATTTTTATCAGGTCCACTCAATGGCAGATAGATTTGAACGCGGCCATATGTAAACAAATATCTTTCTCGCGCAGACACAGTCCATCTGAGATACCGTATTACCTGAACAATGCAACTATTACTTGAGCAACCAACGCCATGTATTTAGGCATTATTTTTATAAATGATCTGCCGCAGAATTTTCACATAAATACCGTAGACTTTAAAGTTGGACCCGTCGTAAGCTTTACCAAGAGAATTTTTTTTAATGATACGCAGCACATTAAATCAATTCTTTACCTATATTCGTCCCATTCTGGAATATGCATCCATCATATGGAACCCACACACGCACAATCTTATAAGCACTCGTTAGGTAACACAGAACCGGGCTGCACGTTCTGTTACAAATAACTACACGTTTCAAAGCAATGTCACCGCCATAACTAATTTCTTTGGTTGGCCAAGCTTGTGCCACGTCGAATTTCTTCTCGCATTTCTTTTTAAGGTGATATTCACTTCAATTACACAGCACTAAATAAGGACGCTTTACTAAAACCGCCGACGTACATCTCAAATCACCTGGACCATGCTTAAGGTAAAAGAAAATTGAACGCTTACTTTCAAGAATTCCTTTTTTTCCCCACCATCAGCGGTTGGAATCGAATACCCCGTGTCGTAATTGAAACTGCCGGCAGTAACGAATTTTCCATAGCACGTAATCATGTTTACGTGCATACAAATACAATTTCATGTCTATTTCATATGCATTCTTCATTTCTTTCTGGAAATTCATGTTATGATTTCTGTGTAGTGAAGTAATAGTAAGTAGTATAGCTTGCACTTTTCGTTGTTGCACTGCGCATCACCTTCTGAAAAAATGCTCAACTATCTAATCCCCCTACTGTAATTCCCCCTGGGCGAACGTAGGTATCCGAATAAATTAATATATAAGTAAGTAAAGAGGTTAGGTAAGTGTTCGAGTAGCACGTGGTTGGCCGCTGTCCAGGAATACGCGATTAACGTGATCACAGTGTCCCTTGTTCGTTTAGAAACCCTGACGCTTCTTTTGGTGGTGCTGCATAATTTATTCCACTAGTATCTTCACCGTTGACGTAGCACTTTAATGCGAAGCCTTCCTGTCGAGTTCCACCCCCTTTTCTGTGACGACTGTCTGGCCGGTATCTGGCCTCTGTATGTCTTCGATGGCCGATACCGAAAAAAGTGCAGTGTCTAAAAATTTGACTCTAAAAATGTTGGTTTGTGCCATTGCCTGGGTACATTCTACTCTTCAGTAAACCTCCTTGACGAAAACTTGGGAATGTGCCCCAGGATAAGTCCCACTGTGTACGTGCCAGTGAGCTTGTGCAGCTGTTGACGCCAGAATGGCTGGATATGTGACAGTGAAAAACCTGCTGACGCTGAAAAATCTCCTACGATACGGAAAAAGTCCGTGCAGTTCTCTCAGAAGAGATCGCCAACGTATACAGGGAAGCAATAAATGACAAAGCTGGTTAGTGTTCGGCGCCTCCACCACGAGGATAACAGGATCTTGGCAGCCTCCGTTAGAGTTTTCCGTCAGTTGTAGGGCTGTATATAGGCATTATTTTATCGTGGCCGCAGTTTTAAGGCTCGAAACCAGATTTGATACGCGTCTATCCATCCTTTCTGTTTCACCGTCATTGTCATACCGTGTCTTCGTCCGGCCACCTCTGCATCCTCACATTCACTCTCGCCATATATATGACGAAGAAGAGCAAAGCTTTGCACACCGCCGCCACTGCTGGGAATCAAATAGGTGGTGCCCAAAATGATGAAGTGCTGAAGTTACTAGCGCAGGAGTGGACACGGGGCACAAAATGGCGACAAGGATAAGCGCAAGACATGGCGACCATGACGCGTCTCCGGCTCCTACAATCACTTCTGGCGCTTGCGGCACGCAGAAGCGAGACCTGCGGGACTGGATCCCGTTACTTCGAGGGAGACGTCACTAGGGTTACAATTTGGACACCACGTGTGACACCCTTACGAGGCTTAAGAAAAGGGTTCTACTCAAATTGAGGACGACGCAACGAGCTATGGAAAGAAGAATGATAGGTGTAACGTTAAGGGATAAGAAAAGAGCAGGTTGGGTGAGGGAACAAACGCGAGTTAATGACATCTTAGTTGAAATCAAGAAAAAGAAATGGGCATGGGCCGGACATGTAATGAGGAGGGAAGATAACCGATGGTCATTAAGGGTTACGGAGTGGATCCCAAGGGAAGGGAAGCGTAGCAGGGGGCGGCAGAAAGTTAGGTGGGCGGATGAGATTAAGAAGTTTGCAGGGGCGGCATGGCCACAATTAGTACATGACCGGGGTTGTTGGAGAAGTATGGGAGAGGCCTTTGCCCTGCAGTGGGCGTAACCAGGCTGATGATGATGATGATGATGATGGTGGTGGTGGTGGTGATGATGATGATGATGATGATGATGATGATGATGATGATGATGATGATGATGATGATGATGATGATGATGATGATGATGATGATGATGATGATGATGATGTGACACCCAGCACGTGTGACAGGACATGCTAACCGCTGAGCTAGCCTCCCGCATCTGCGCTTGGCAGCGTGCGCAGAGTTTTGCGAGCCAGAGAGCGAGAGGGCGAGAGAGAGAGCAAGGACAGGAAAGGCAGGGAAGTCAACCTGACGAGCCCCCGGTTCGCTACCTTACACTGAAGGCGGGGGAAAGGGGAATAGAAAGAGGAAACAAGCCATTGAGTTTCATACAAAATATACGAGATGAAATGCTGCTAAAGTGTCTCCGGTAGCCGCAAGTACGGCGGTTCAATCAGCATTATATGGTAACGATGGGAAGTTCATGAATTTGCCTAAACTTCGTCCTTCTGGCTTTAAACGGCTTCGTGACATTGGAAATTGATCATTTTCAACAAAATGCCGCGTTATAAATGCCACCATTGGCAATGACTAGGCATGTGCGCGGAGACAAATTGCCAAGTTGCGTTTCGAAAACTGCGGGTGCTTGCAAATTTCGTAAGATCAAGCGTAATAAATAACTTCGCAAGAACTTCTGAAGTCACAAAAAGATTAGACAAATCCATGCAGTAACCATGTTTCAGAATTGTAGCTGAATGAGCGCAGCGCCAGAGTTGCCCCAGTAATTTTTGTAGGAAACTCTAATAGGTGGTGTCCACATGATGGCAGCCATGACTTGATTCCGGCTGCCATGATCGCTTCCGGCGCTCGCAGTGCACAGAAGCATGGCCTTCAAGATTGGCTCTCGTTAATACGTGACAGCCGCAGCTGGGGTCTGCGATCTGGACACTACCTATACGTCGCGCACTAGTGGCGGCGCCTATGCATTTACTTCAGAGGCCTCAGCCAGTAGTATTTACGAAGACGGTGTTGTGCGCATAGCAAACAAGTTGTTAAGATGACGCTATCATCTGAGGTTGGCGCAGGACAGGGGTAATTGGAGACCGCAGGGAGAGGTCTTCGTCCTGCAGTGGACATAAAACAGGCTGATGATGATGATGATTATCATGGTCATCTGAGAACGCCTGCTGATGCCAAGGAATCACTAAAGTTCGTCTTTAATTTTTTTCTTCTTTTTTTCGTTTTCTTTCTTACTCGTCATCGCCGTTAATAACGCAGGTACTGGAGATTTCCCGGTAACTCCGGAAAGCAAGTGCAACGAAATCCGCGGATTCAGAAATGCTATATACTAGATAGAAATTTAAAACTCGTTACATGCCTATGTTTTCTTTTCTCTTCTTATTTATTTAGGAGTTCAAGAGCATGGCAACCCAACGCTTGAGCTCTATGAAACATTCTCTGATTTTCAGCAATCTTTGCTATGAAACCCAGGTCATAAAACGAAACACCCTCTCCTCGGAAATGCCGGACGTAAACATAAAGTACGAAAAAGTCGAGGGTCCGACGGAAGCCCGTCTGGCCGGGATGAAGCATGAAGCAATAAAACGACGTACACCGACCAAAAGAAGTACTACAAAAGGATTAAATCTAAAGGAAGTTTCGGCTGCCCTACGGAAGCCTTGTGCACAATGGGATGAAGGAAGGTTCACGGAAGCTTATGTATATTGCAGAACGTGACGTAAGCAGCGCGTGTATGACGGGGGGTGGGTTCCCTGATTTCGATTGAGCGTGTGACGTGTTTTTTGTATCTCCAACGATTCCACACACAGCCGCGATTTCAGGTCTCTTTCTTGGCCGATAACTCTCGAGCGATCCAAGTCACGTTCTGAAATATACATAAGCTTCCGTGAACTTTCCTCCATGCCATTGTGAGCAAGGCTTCCGAAACGTCTTTTATATTTATTCCTTTTTTTAGTACTTCTTTTGGTCTGTGTACGTCATTTTATTGCTTCATAACGTACGAAGGCCTCGTTTCCCTCCTGCTAAACATTAACGTAAAAAAATCGAATGGTCCCGACGATATACCATATGCTTTTTTACGTAGATATGCGGAATGGATTAGACACTATCTTACGATGATTTTTAAAGCATCACTTGAACAAAAACGCGTGCCAAATGAATGGTTAGTGGCCAAGGTTGTTTCAATTATCAAATCTTCAGACCGGCAAAAAATTGAAAATTACCGCCCCATTTCCTTATCTTGTGTATGCTGTATAATCTTCTTGAGCATGTCATATAGAAATCAATATACACCTACCTGGAAGACAAAAAAAACTTCTACATTCCAATCAACATGGTTTTAGGCGAAATCTTTCGACAGTGACGCAACTGGTAGAAACAATGGATGATTTTGCGAGGGCTTTGGATAACAAGGGGCAAATTGACTGTATTTGTCTTGACATGTCCAAAGCCTTCGACAGAGTCCCTCATTCAGAGCTAATTGATAAGTTGGTTCATCTTGGCGTAAACTACAATATAACACAATGGATTTGTGCATACCTAACAGGCAGAACTCAGTACGTAGAAATTAATGGCTCCAAATCAGAATTATTAGACGTCACATCGCGTGTTCCGCACGGGTCTGTGTTGGATCCAGACTTATCTCTTGTTTATGTTAATGATATTGCGCAATATATTAACAAAGGCATAAGGGTGCGACTTTTCGCAGATGATTGCTCTTTTATAAAGAAATAAGCAACCAGGACGATTCGACAATTCTTAATGACGCTCTGCAAGTGGTTGAACAGTGGTGCGAAAATTCAAGAATGAGAATTAACACAGATAAAACTGTTGTATTTCGTGTCACAAGCAAGACAAAACACGTTGTTGACTCTAACTACACCCTGGGTTCTTTTACACTTGTCGCAGTTGATAGCCTTAAATATTTAGGCGCAACTATTTCGAAAAATCTGAGTTGGAAGGGGCACGTTAAAAACATTTGTTCGACAGCAGAAGCGAAACTCTGTTTTTTGCGTAGGAAGCTCAAGCTTGGTTCGAAAGACACAAAGTTAACTGTCTACCTATATCTGGTAAGACCGACACTGGAATGCGCCAGTATTGTATGGGACCCTTATGAAACAGGATTGATCAACATGATTGAAAGAGTCTAACGAAGAGCTGCTCGATTTATTCTGTCTCGTTACTCGTTACTCGAGTTATAGTATGCCAGTGTCATTTGGGATCCGTTTCAATCAGGATTATTAAACCGCATTGAGAAGATACAGAGAAAATCTGCAAGGTTCATTCTTTCCCGGTATTATCGTACTGAGTCTTTTTCCGAAATGCTTCGGTTGCTTGATTTGCCTCCACTGGCTCAACGGCGGAAGTTGGCTAGACTTAAATTTCTTTTTTGGTTATCAAAAGCCATTTAAATATTGAAACCACACCCTATCTTGCTCCCAGGCAGGCTAGAAACGTCAGGCCAAGCAATCATTGCATGTTCTCAATTCCAAAAGCATATCTGGACATGTACGCTTATTCATTTTGTCCGCGAACGATTAAGGAATGAAACAGTTTGCCGGCGTCTGTTTTGCAGTCGAGTAGCATTAAAATCTTTGAGGAACGCGTTAAAAACCTTTTATGAAATTGAATCTTAGCAGTGTCGTGCAAACGTTGTCACACTATTCTAGAAATACATACAATAGTTTCTTTTATGCTGCTTCCGATATAACTGTCGCAATGTTACAAACATGTATTAGCCAAAATATTGTATTTGTATTTGGTTATTTGTTTTGCATTGTATTTCCAACGTTCATTGCTTCATGTCGTATTTACGTTTGTAAGGTGTTTACACTTTTTGCGCTATGTGCAAACTTGCTGTACTCACCCTGTTATGGCCAAGACGGCCAACATTATTTGAAAAATAAATAATAAATAATAAATAAACTGATTCTGTTACTGAAATCTTGCAATTACTTAAATTATCCTCCTTAGCCCAATGACGCCATGTAGCCAGACTCAGGTTTCTTTTCTTGCTTTGGAAACAGCATTTCAACTCAAATACTACTCACTACTTAGCGCCACAACAAGGCAGAACCTCAAGAGGTACACATGAGCATAATTTCCTGATATATTAGCTGCACATTATTGCACACGCCAATTCTTTTTCCCCAGAACAATAAAAGAATGGAACAGGCTACCAACAGCCATTATTCAATGTGATACATAACACAATTTGAAAACAAGCTGAAGCAAATCATGTCCTAAACAAAATTTAGTACATTATGTTAGGTATAATACAGACTGTGTTTATTGTGTCTGCATATTGCTGTTGTATTTGTATTGTTACTAGTTTCCCGGTGTTTCATGAAGGTATGCTCAAACAAACAGTATTTGTTGTATGGTTTGCGTGCATTGTGTATTATGTACATTATGTTATTTTCATTTTCTGTGCTGTACCCCACCCCTGTAACGGCCTCCGGGACAACAGTATGACTAAATAAATAAATAACTAAATATCCCCATAACTAAGCACGCTCTTTAAACGCCTCAGCTTTCCTTCAAATCAGTTCAACGGTGACTTCACATGTATTCTACTAGGGAAGGCTAGAGCACAGGATGATAAGGATACGCACGGGTACGTATATGCAGGCGTCAGCACGCAATCAGTACACACGGGTATCGATCAGCGCAAGACATAGAAGTACAATTAGGTCCTTTTATGTCCTGCATACTCGTGCGTCACTGGGACATCTTTCTTCCTTCCTTTCTTCTTTTTCTTTTTTGCCTCCTCTTCTGTCTACGCCTCTCCATGTCCTCCCATTTACAGTCCCTTCAATGGCTTTCTGCCAATGCCAATGGAATAGCAATCCTTTGTCTTTATTGTTCTTTTCTCGTTTTCTTCCTTTTCTTTTTTTCACTCACGCAGTTTTCTCACCCTTTTCCTACTCATAAGATATAATCGACGCTTGCTGGCACGTGCGTAAGGCTTGAAATACACCTGTTTTTCTATATATGGCGACCAGCAGCGTGTGCCGCTCAATTTAGTTCGCAAAGAAGCTCTTTCATGCCCGGCTACACCTTCATGGAGCGAAATTCTCTCTTGCACTTCTTGATTCCTCATTAAGCCCTTGTTATAGTCTTCTTTCGAAGCGTCTATAGTATTTTAACAAATAAATAAATAAATGGTTCCGTTTATGCGTTTTTCTTTCCTTCTTTAGTTCCTTTCTTTATCGTTATTGCGCGGCCAACCATCAAGCCAAAATACGCCACGCGTCCACTTGGAATGCTGACAAGCTTCCCCCCTCACGCGTTTCTCACACTTGATGTTGTTGTGCTTGCTTTTAATGCTTACGAAAGTACTTGCACGAAGCCAGGTTTCTTCCAGTGAGGATTTTCCGGAGCGCCAAAATCAAGTAACGTCATTGTTTCATTATGTGTCACGCAAAGGGCGTCAACTTATAATGGAGTTGTGACTTAGTCGAGGGCATCTCAGTGCCACTTACTGATGTGTCCACGCTGGTCTTCCTCGAAAGCGGTGGTTCTGGGAAAACATCCATAACTGCGCGAAAAGGAGATGAACAAACTAATGTTGCGGCTCTCGGGCGGAAACCTCGTCACAAAGAAATGGCGTCCACATTGTTTACCCCAGCCACGGAATTGGGGTTGAACATGTCTGTGTTGAAATTATGAAAATGGCGCGACCTGCTCTTGTTTGCTTGATATCCTGTCTCCGAAAGGTATTGATTCCGATGCAGTAAGATGTAGTAGAGTTGTGCATTGGAGTCCAGATGTGCTTTAAATATTGCTAGCTGTAAATGTACAGAAATGTTGCTGACATTGACAAAAAAAAAAAGAAAGGGAGACAGAGAGTTCTTGCGCTACTCCTGATATCAAGCATCCACACACAGGCACACACAGGGCTAACGCAGGACACCGTCCTTCTCTCTCGAATCCTCAGCAATTAACGTAACAATTTTCTCCAGCAGCCACGGCAGTCGCGTTCCGATGGAGGTGGAATGCAAAGGCGCTCTATACATTTCGCTGTTCGCCTCAATAAACCACAGGCGGCCAAGCTGATTCCGCAGTCCCCTTCAACGGCGTCCCTCACAGTCCCTCGTGCTGCTCCGTGACATCGACCGCCATTCGCGTTATCACTAAATCCTTATTTTCGAAAGGTTACATGTATTTAGTCAAAAGGGTAGATAAAGGAGATAATCGTGAGGCACGTGTGCTTGCATTGTGATAACGACGATTCACTATACGCTGTTCCACTGTATTCGGTGCATTAGTTCGATCACTGGGCGTACACTTCTCCACGCTGGCCTTCCAGTGCAAGGACGACATGTTGTGCACAGCCACCGAGAAAGCGTTGCCGCGCACGTGTCGCCGCTACCACCTGTCACGAATCACAACGACGAAAATCCCCAGGGCGACGACGTCTGTCCAAAGAGCGAGAAGAGCCGCTGACCAAAGCGGAATTTCCTCTGCCGCGCGAACGCACCGGGAAAGAAGAGCGCCGCAGGCGCGTCATTCGGGCAGTCCCCCCCATTATCTTTCCGTTCCAGTACCGCTGCTCTTGGCAGCAACGGAATGGTACGACACCTCCGTGGAGGCTAACCCCCCTCGCCGGCGCTCTCGAGCGTCTCCCTCGCGCGCACGGAGTATCGTAAGCGAGAAGATTCGTAAGAGAGGGCACGTGGATTGACCGTGAAAGAAGCAAGAAGGAACAAAACCATTGCGCACCGCAAACGCCGGTGTCGCCCTCGAACGCCGCCGCCGCCGCGCCGCACCCCGTCGGTCGACCTTCTGCTCCTCCTCACCGGAGTGAATTGGTTCCTTCCTCTCGCGCGTACGTAGTCGTCGTCATCACCGCGACTCGTCCCTCTCTCTCAGCTCGCGTCGTGTCAGCAAATAAAGGCTGACTTTTCGTCCGAGTGCAGCCTGTCGTCTTCGGAAACCGCGCGGAGACAGGAGGCGGTATCGAAAAAAAAAAACTGCTGCTCTGGTGCCTGCCTGCCTGCCTGCCTGCCTGCCTGCCTGACTGCCAATAGCCTACACGACCAGGCAGAAGAGAGAAGCACGTTTCGGAGCGGAGATCGAGACGGCAGAGAAAGTGAGTGACATCCTCATCAATATCTCGGAGTGGGTGAAACGCGAAGCAGGCATGGCTTCTTCGGCAACCCTGACAGCGAGCGACAGCATGGTGGCAGAGCCGTTCCTGCGACGGGATCCCCGCACCATTGAATGGGCACTGGCCGGCAATAAACAGTTCCTCATCACTCTGTTCGTCGCGTACGTCTACATCGTCAAGGTGGGAGGGCCGCGGTTCATGAAAGGCCGCAAGCCGTACGACGGCATCAAGCCGCTCATCATCGTCTACAACGCGGCCATGGTCCTGCTCAACTGCTACTTCGTGGTGGCCTTCCTCTCCAAGTCGTACCTGGGCGGCGGCTACAACCTCCTCTGCCAAGGCATCAACTACGAGGCCCGCGACGAGGTCACCATGAGCATGCTCACGCTCTGCTGGTGGTACCTGATGGTGAGGATCGCCGACTTTCTGGACACCTTCTTCTTCGTGCTCCGCAAGAAGGACTCGCACATCTCCTTCCTGCACGTCGTGCACCACATCTTGGTGGTCTTCAACGGCTGGTTCGGGCTGGCCTACGGTCCCGACGGCCAGGTCGCGCTCGGCGTCATCCTCAACAGCTTCGTGCACGTGGTAATGTACAGCTACTACTTCCTCTCGCTGCTCGGCCCCTCCGTGCAGAAGCACCTGTGGTGGAAGCGCTACCTCACCCAGTTCCAGCTCGTCCAGTTCGTCATGATTTTCTTGCACACACTGATGCCGTTTTTCATCAGCTGCGGCTACCCGAGGCCGCACACCTACATCATGCTGTGCGAGGCGGTCTTCTTCTTCGCCATGTTCGTGCGCTTCTACATTAAGGCCTACAGCGACAAGAGGGGCCCCAGCATAAAGGGTGAAGGCGTCAAGAACAAGGCTCACTGAGAATTCCGACCAGCACATTAGTACATCAAGATTTGGTTCGAAGACAGAGTAGCGCGAAAAGAGGTCGACCTACGGAGAGAAACGACAAGTGGTAACGCTGCATCTGTTGTTGTTCTATTCTGTTTACGAACCCACCACTCCATCCTGTGATATAGGCGAAAGACTGAAGCACTGTTTTGTTGTCATCTCATGGACCATTTTCCTTAGTTTTGTTTTTCAGCGAAAAAATAGGGAATCGCACGAACGAATCGCGGGTCGACTTTCATTCGTAGATTCAGGTTACTGGCACTCATAGAGCGGTCTCAATGGCAGAAATTTCGTGTTACGTTGCAGGGCAAGAAATATCAAGAGCATTCGCTGGCTGCTAACCGCTTCAGAGAAGCGATCTATTTGCACCCGCAACTTGTCATAATGGTGGTGGCATATCGTATATGGTGACATTTCAAAATGGTCATCACATCACAGTATATGGTCAAATGATCATCGCATCAAAATATCTTGAATTTAAGACTGAAATTTAGGCGTCCCTAATAGAGTGAGCGTCCATTTCTCTATTTCTTTTTTTTTGTGTGAGCACGCGTACTTCATATTATTTGTGCCTTCAAAATGGTGCTCCAAGCCACAAGCAGTTCCGGGCAGAGCCGTACGAGTACGCTTCGAGCTGCCTTAATTTCTGCGTGGTCTTCGAGTGAAAACGCAAACTTTTGTCAAACGCAGCTTTCCTCTCGAAGCGTTACATTTTCACAAGAGCGTCGTCCTCGTCCTCGCTGAACCATGATTCTACGACGTTGGTAGGATAGAACGACAGGTGGTAGGGAGCTGAGTTATACAGAAACGTTGTGCCAGGACGAATGCCACAATATTTAATGTTGATTTTTCGCGTTTCGTGTGCGCCAGATGTATAGGCGTCGATCCCGCGACGTCTCTTTAAGAGCTGTTCATGTTTGTTACATTTTTGTTGTTGTCACCGTATTGTTATTGCGTGTTGTACATTTCCTCACTTGCACTGGTCACTTCATGTTGTAAATAAAGTATTTTTTGCCGTTGTTCTCCACACTGTGAGTTGCCTTCTGTTTCGCGGGAAACCTCCTAAGCGTTGAGAAAGTGCTCGTCAGCCGGGCATCCATGGCTGGTCGAGCGGATTAACTGGGACACAACGTGAACAATGGGTTTGCAAATCCCACCGAATTAGCTATATTGAAAAGCAACCTCGTGCGCTGCTCCGTAAACGTACCAAATAGAGCCCAATACTGAAAGAAAAGAAAGAATAAAGAAGCTCCAATACTTTAATGCATGTATGCGGATTGTTATAAAACCTAAACTCGATCAGCGAAAGTAAAAAAAATAAGAGAAGAAGAGATAGAGGGAGAGAGAGAAATTATGTGGCGTAAGCTAACGTTAGTGAAACACGCGAACCGGGAACGACGTTATCAAAGGCACTGTTGAAAACGACAGAATTCAATTCTGTAAGATAGAGTTCTGTCTTTCGAAAATTCCGCTTACTACAAAAGAAGCCAATATTCCTATAAGCGAAGAAATTGACATAAGAATAGCAGAATGCTTAATCTAATAAAGTGGGGGAGGGGAAGCTATGTGGCCTTTAGAGGGAGGAATAGATGGTCTTGTTCGTAACTGTGACAAACACAAAAACTAAGGAAAGCTAGTGGAGAGACAACACGCCATCAAAGGGGAATCCGAACCCTCACAACAACGCCTCCGCGTGTTAAGCACCCGTGTGCGCGGCCGCCTGCAGGCTTGCCTCTATACATTCTTAATTTCAGTACCGTTACGAAACTTGCACGTTTTCGATCTTTTCTGGACTTGTAAAATACAGGCAACACTGCCACTTTTACACGTGCATCCCACCCGCTATAGGGCCAACCGCCCTTGGCGCGGTGACATACCTGCCCAAATGCACGTAACATGGGAGTGCATTGGGCGCCGTAATAGGCCCAATAGCAACAACACGATGAAGCAATGAGGGGCACAGCTTGCCAGTTCCTGCTTGACAGGACAAAAGTCCTTAATTAGACAGGTCAGACAGCCGGCAGAGGCCAGTGGGGCCCTGGACTGGAGGGCTCCGACCACCCCTCTTTAAAATCGTTTCCTGTCAAATAAAGGACATCTCTCTCTCTCTCTCTCTCTCTCTCTCTCTCTCTCTATATATATATATATATATATATATATATATATATATATATATATATATATATATATATATATATATATATATATATATATATATATATATATATGTGTGTGTGTGTGTGTGTTGCAAATTTTACTAAAACTGCAGTTTTTCTGGTTTTTTAAAGGATTAGGCAGGTGCATACCAGGTAACGTCAATATGCAGAGCACCGCACTGTGATATGCGCCAATCAAAGGTCTTCCGCTATTCAGCCGTGGTTTCTGGAACGACAGAAAGCTGAGCTAGTTGGCAAGGATTCATTATGCCAAAAAGAGGTGAGGCGTGCAGACAGAACACAAGAGTAGAGAAGTGTAGAAGGCGCTCGTGTTGTTCACTTCTCTACTCTTGTGCCCTGTCTGCACGCCTCACCTCTTTATTATTATTTTTTTATTTTTTTGCGTGGTTTCTGTTTCCCCCTTTTTTTTTCTCTTGTGACCCTTGCGCACAACAAGTCAACATCCCTTGAGAATCAGAAATATGTTAACTTTTTTTGTAGTTTTTTTCGCTTCGGAGTCCATTAGCTTTTTCTAGGTGAGTCTTATTTTACCTACCCTACTCGTCGCTTTTTCTTTACCCTTCTGAAAAAGTTTTAACAAGTTTTAAATGCGTCAGTCCTCCCTCTCTTCTGGTCAACACTACAATTATTTATTACACACCAACACGAACGAATTATGAGAATAGAAAAATCAATCATATTTGAAGTACCTAGATGAATTACTAAATGAGGATATAACTCCTCTACAAGCGGTATGTTCGGCGAAGTCTTAGAACAAAATTCGGGCAGAACTCATCTACGATGACTATGCGAATAGCATTCTATGCGAAGTATGCGAATACCATTCTTTTCAGACGAAAATAAATTTGGAAACATTTTATAATTTTTCTTTGATTGAGGAGTGCCATGAGCAAGGTTAGGCACGCATATTTAGACTGCACTACATTCGTGATCAGCACACATTTTTAACTGCACTACCTTCAGCATCGTCCCACATTTTTGGCCATGCTCTCTTTGGGATTGGCCCCCCTGAAACGGCTAGATAACTAGCCCGGAAAGAAAGGTCGTCTGATTATACCCAATATGCTATGCGCATGAATAACGAGATGAGTCGAACTTTCTGTAATTTTATTCGAAGTGAGCGAACCAAGGAAGCACCAGACCAAAGCCAACTTCTCAACCAAGGGACAATTGCCTTCGCCTTGAAACATCGGCTCCGGGAAGAGCTTGCCTTGTTCGCCCACACTTTTCATACATTCAACTATGCGCCTTCCTGTGACCCTTTAGTTTATATTTGATTGCTCTCGTTATGTTTCACCAAGAGCTGAGTGCTACGTCGCGACGCACCATCGTGTGCACAGTCAGTGAAGGCTCCATGAGACTTTGCAAACTTTGCAAATATCTTTGATAGGTATGTTTTGTTTCGTGTTTGCATTTGTCACTTCGTTTTCACGTTCTTAGTTCTCGTTATCTCTATCGTATCTGATCTTACTCTCTCCCACCAGAATAGGCAGGCGATATGTACCTTCAAGTAGGTACATACCAGCTACTAGTCAGCCAGCTCTTGAGCTTAACTTCAAATTTTTAAAACCGCAAAAACAACATCGGCCAGTTTAAGCTTCCTGTTATACGCTGCACATTGTTATCGATCTTTCCTGTCTGCTAGAACAAATTATTAAATAATTACCAGCACTATATTATTTTCCTTGGACTGACGCACTTCTTCCACGTCATTCAAATCAGCGTGACAATTAACCGTCTGCTCGATTAATTCGTCACCGAAAAGCATTTCCTGCTAAATGTTGACTACCTGAACGCCAGGTGAATGTGACCTATCTGCCTTTCACTGTTAATAAGCGTCGAACTATCTCGCGCACAGAGCGGCGGCGGCGGATACAACGATGACGCCGACAGCAAGGACAACAACAACAATCACCGAAAAATATCGGTGTCCTTCCACTCTGTGAAGAAGGATGACCAGCGAAGCTGTGTATGTGGGCCCCTTAATTGTGAACTGCCCCTCCGCAGCGGGTCGGCCTGGCATTGCAGTATCTTCGGGATCGTCTCACGTATGGGGAGTTTTGTGCCTACACAGGGGCGGAATCCTGGGGGAACTAGCCCTTAACAGCTTCGCCGTAAAATTCGTTGCGTCTTTGTGTTTATTTATTTATTTATTTATTTCACCGACGAATGCAGGAGCGCTGGCACGAGCGTGTTCGCGCGGTTAGTGCCAAGGGGCGCCAACGAGCCAGCTGTGGAAGAAGACGAAGATGCTGGAATTTTGATGATGATAGTTTTGCGTTGACACATGGACACGATCCTAGGGATAGTAGCCCTTAACAGGTTCCCTGTAAAAAAGAAACCGACGACGATGACCACAACAACCACGAACAAATACAGCGACCACGACGCCAACAACTTCTGAACTGATTCGACAGTCCGAGTTGTCAGGATTGGGGGCTCAATCCCATCGTCCGTGGTCCTTTGCCAAGATTGGAGTACGGCATGAATTTGAAGGTAGCTGGCCCATGCCGTCGTCCAACTTATTTACGCTGAGATCGTTGATGAAGTGAAGAACTGCTTCTCATCGAGAACGAGGAAAAGGGTTTATTTACAGAAATTAAATCAGTCTAACATGACTGCTTGAGAAAAAGAGTAACAGTCCAACATGACTGCATGAGACAAGTGACTCAGTCTAACATGACTGCTCAAGAGAAGTGTCCTCAGCATTCGCACAACCACAGTTTTTATACACTCGATCCGCCGGTCCTACGACGCGGCGACTGTTCGTTTACTCATCACCAACTCACCGCGGCTCTGCAGATCAGTTTACAGACACAAAGGCAACCGCGCTCTGACGCCCGACGACGGCGTTGGCGGGGTGCCGAAGCGTGAGACGCACCAAAATACGTTGTCCCCACGGCAGCTTGTCCATGCGTGTCAAATCAGCTCCGCGTTGGGGAACTCCGGAATCATTGTTCACACACGCCGAACTAGTTCCGTCACAATGTCGATGGGGCGGGTGGAAGGCGGCGGATTCCAGCGCAAAGGCCGCTTCTTCGAACGCCTCCCCGCTGCAGCGACGGAGAGGGGGAGGTGCGCGTCGTGTCGCCCTGTCGTAACTGTGTGGCAATCTTGTTTCGCAGCTCGCCATTCTTGACAGCGCCTCCATGGCCCGGAAAGTCTCGACTGTCTAGCGCTGACAACCGCTAGGCAGGAAGAGAACGGCTGCTGGTCAGGGGGGGGATTGATGTCTTGGCTCGCAGCGACCACTTGTGCATTGATGTCACCGCCCCAAAACATCCAACAAGGACAGGCAACTGCAAAATGAACCCCACAACACGGCTCTGCGCCGAGATGACGTGCATTGGCTCTCACTTTAGACTCGCTAGGCTTCAAAAAAAAACAACAACAACATAAGTGCAGAAACAAAAAAAATGCTACATTTCACTATGCCAATTTCTGAAGCAAATTCCTGCTGACAAATTCAGCAATTAATGGAGGGAATTCTGCTGAAAGAGAGGGGATTTTCTTCGCCTAAAGAAAAGCTAACACTGGTAACCCTAAAATTTAGGCGGGACCCTCAAACGCAGAATTCAAATTAGCCTGCTCAAACCATCCGCATTGCTATGCAACTTTCCCTTCTTATATCTAACGGAGAAGTTGTACTCTTGGAGAGTGAGGCTCCATCGGAGCAAGCGGCCGTTTTTGTGTGACATTTGATTGAGCCACGTCAGAGGACAGTGGTCGGTCTCGAAGTTGAACTTCGCTCCGTACAAGTAACACGACAACTTCTGGGCGGCCCAAACCAAACAAGCGCATTCCTTCTCTGAAGCGCTGTAGGCTTCCTCCCTTACATTTAGTTTACGGCTGGCATAGAGGATAGGATGCTCCTCGTTATCGTCGCCGACCTGACTAAGTACCACGCCCATACCTCTGTCGCTTGCGTCGCATTGAACTATGAATTCCTTTGTGTAGTCTGGCGCGCGAAGCACAGGGCGAGAAACCAATAGCGTTTTCAAACTTTGGAAAGCGTTCTCCTTGTCCTTATCCCAGTGTACGTTACTCGGTGCTCCCTTTCGGAGGGCGTCCGTTAATGGACTTGCCAATTGCGAGTAATTCGGAATGTACCGTTGATAGTACCCCACAAGTCCCAAAAATGCACGAAGGTCCGTTTTCGGGCTCGGCTGAGAAAATTCTCCAATCGTAGCTATCTTCAGCTCAGCCGGCCGTCTCATGTCCTGACAGACAACATGGCCCAGATAAGTAACCTGCGAACAACCAAACCTACCCTTTTCCGCTTTCATCGTTAAGCCGGCTTCAAACGTACGAAGCCTCGCATTCTTGTCGTAATAGACTTTGGCGTTCTTTTGAGCTATTGCCATGTTCTTTCCGACTAGTTCTTGGGTTGCGCTTAGCCGTTCCAGTAAATTTAGCACGTATTCAACCACGGTTGGACTCTCCCCTCTTTCCTCCCACATCACTCTTAACATTCTCAGTGGAGACCGTAGTGTCCTCCCATACACTAGTTCTGCTGGTGAGAACCCTGTCGCCTCATGTGGAACTGTTCGCAAAGCAAACAAAGTTGCCGGCAGACAGTTCTCCCAGTCCTCCTTGTGCTCGTAACATAGCGCACGCAAAACTCGCTTAAGCACCGAATGCCACCTCTCTACACTGTTTGACTGAGGGTGATAGACAGAACTGTGTATTAACTTTACCCCGCACTTTTGCAAGAATGTGGAAGTCAGTGCGCTCGTGAATACTGACCCTTGGTCTGCCTGAATTTCGGCTGGAAACCCAACTCGTGCAAACACTGTCAAAAGCGCGTCTACTACTTCGGTGGAGCTGAGCTCTTTCAAAGGGATTGCTTCTGGAAACTTGGTAGCCGGACACAGCATGGTAAACAAGTACCTGTAGCCTGATTTTGTTTTTGGAAGAGGCCCTACCGTGTCTATTACAAGTCGTCTGAAAGGCTCTGTTATTAAGGGCACTACCTTCAGTGGAGCTTTCCAAGTCTCTCCTGGTTTACCAGAACGCTGGCAGGCGTCGCATGATCTTACAAAGTTTTCTACATCTTTGAAACAGCCAGGCCAGTAGTATTCCATAAGCAATCTTTCCTTTGATTTGTTTATCCCTAGGTGGCCGGACCACCCATTTCCATGACAAAGACTCAAAAGGTCCTCCCTATACTTAGTAGGTATGACTAACTGATCTAAAATCCTACCCTTTCGATCTCTGTAATGCCGATACAACAAT
The DNA here is from genome assembly GCF_038994185.2 of Dermacentor albipictus. Lineage (NCBI taxonomy): Eukaryota > Metazoa > Arthropoda > Arachnida > Ixodida > Ixodidae > Dermacentor > Dermacentor albipictus. The sequence goes on along the minus strand of NC_091823.1, from coordinate 64,647,992 downwards.
CCTCCTCTCTCATGTATCGTTACGTTGCGCCTAGCAATGCCTTCTTTAGCTGTGTCACGTAATCTAGCTAAGCTCTCATCATTCTTTTGCTCAGCTGCCAGTGACTCTCTATCCACGCGTAAGAGTTGATCAAAGTTCTTTGAGGCCGGTGATAATAACGACCCTGTCTCGCTTGGGAGCGCGTCTGCTTGCTCTTCCTGCAGGCTAGAACTCTGACACTCTAGTGCTACGCTCTCATTGAGCTGGTCAGATGGCAGGCTCTCCTCAACTGTTCTTTTGTCCCTCGGGCCTAGCTCGGATTCGGGTATCGAAGTTATCCCCTTTTCTGCTTCCGCTGGAGGAGCTTGAGCATTTTCAGCCGAAAGCGCCGCGATCTTACGAGCTTGGCCTCGGGTCAATGCCTGTACTATGCCCTCTCCCAGTTTGAGCCCTCTGTCACGCAGTAACTGATTCGAACGATTCGAAAAGATGTAGGGATACTGCAGTGACAAAAATTTGGAAACTGCAGCCTCAGTCTCTAGCTCCCCGAATGGTCCACTGATTTTGACTTTGGCCATGGGCAGACACACGCTGTGTTCTTCTACAACCTGTTTTATCCATGCTACTTCTCCGGTGAAGTCATCTACCATCACGTAAGACGAATGGACAATGTCCAGCGTGGCGGCACTGTCTCTTAGCACTCGGCATGGTTTTCCATTAACTTGCAGGTTGTGGAGATACGGACTTAAAAGTTCCATATTCTCATCTTTTTCCTCCACGTAGAAAAAAACTACGCTATACTTCTCGCAGTTTACAGCTATATGTCCCAGTTTGTGGCATTTGTAACAGCGAATTGGTCTAACAGATTCGAATTTTCTTTTCTGTTCTTTTTGTGCGGTTTCTCCGTTAAGTTTCTCCTCGCTCTTTTCTGCGGGCTTTTCCGCCATGTCTACAGGCTCTGATCGTCTAGTTTGCGCACTCTTTTTGAACGGAAATGGTTTCGGCGGTCCATTTCGACCGTCCCAGTTTCCCTCCTCGGCGTTAAACTTTCTACGGGTTGCGTACTCTTCGGCTAATTCAGCCGCCCTTTCCACAGTGTTTACATTACCTCTGTCTTGCACCCACAGTTTCACAGCTTGGGGGATGGTTTTGTAAAACTGCTCTAGACACATGCATTCAATGATCATGTCTCTGCTGTCGTACGCTTCCGCGCTTTTAAGCCACTCGACTAGGTTGGCCTTTAAGCTATATGCAAACTCCGGATAGCCCTCGCTATCTTTCTTGCCTGTGCTCCTAAACCTTTGCCGAAAAGCTTCGGCTGAAAGGCGGTATTTCTTCAGGAGACTAGCCTTAACTTTTGCACAATCATATGCATCCTGCGCACTCAATCTGGCGATTACTTCCGCCGCCTCACACGGCAACATAGACAGCAACCGCTGTGGCCATGTACTCGGGCCGAAGTTCATCTTCTCGCAAGTCCTTTCAAAATTGCTTAGGAACAAGCCTATGTCGGTCCCGACCTCAAATGGCTTCAATAGCCTGTCCATGCGGTACGATTCTGCCTCACTTGATCGTCCCAGAGCGCCTTCACTTCCTTGAGACAACTCCAAACGTTTGCTTTCAAGTTCAAGTTGCATTTTCCTTAACTGAAACTCGCGATCTTTATCGCGTTCCTCTCTCTCTTGCTTTTCTCTGTCCCTTTCTTCTCTTTCTCGGTCCCGTTCTTCTCTTTCTCTTTCCCGTTTCTCTCTCTTTTTGAGAAGTTCCATTCCCATTTCAATATCTTCCTCACTGGCCTGATTGGAAATTAGCTCCAATAATTCCGATTTGAGCATTTCCTTGCGTACATCTAGGCCCAGTTCCTCACCAACAATCAACAACTCGTCTCTCAGCAGTGTCCTTAAATCCATGACTGCTGCTTTACTGCCTTGATTCTGCTCTCTAAATCTAGCTAGGAAAACACAACCTAGCTAACACACAATAATCTAGCTTCCCTACTGTTCTAAACAGAACAACCACAAAATGAAGCCTAGAGAGTCAAAGCAAAAACCAAGCACTCACCGCAGATACAGCACCATGTCGCAAAGTCCACCTCACCGCTGTCAGCCAGTTGTCAGGATTGGGGGCTCAATCCCATCGTCCGTGGTCCTTTGCCAAGATTGGAGTACGGCATGAATTTCAAGGTAGCTGGCCCATGCCGTCGTCCAACTTATTTACGCTGAGATCGTTGATGAAGTGAAGAACTGCTTCTCATCGAGAACGAGGAAAAGGGTTTATTTACAGAAATTAAATCAGTCTAACATGACTGCTTGAGAAAAAGAGTAACAGTCCAACATGACTGCATGAGACAAGTGACTCAGTCTAACATGACTGCTCAAGAGAAGTGTCCTCAGCATTCGCACAACCACAGTTTTTATACACTCGATCCGCCGGTCCTACGACGCGGCGACTGTTCGTTTACTCATCACCAACTCGCCGCGGCTCTGCAGATCAGTTTACAGACACAAAGGCAACCGCGCTCTGACGCCCGACGACGGCGTTGGCGGGGTGCCGAAGCGTGAGACGCACCAAAATACGTTGTCCCCACGGCAGCTTGTCCATGCGTGTCAAATCAGCTCCGCGTTGGGGAACTCCGGAATCATTGTTCACACACGCCGAACTAGTTCCGTCACAATGTCGATGGGGCGGGTGGAAGGCGGCGGATTCCAGCGCAAAGGCCGCTTCTTCGAACGCCTCCCCGCTGCAGCGACGGAGAGGGGGAAGTGCGCGTCGTGTCGCCCTGTCGTAACTGTGTGGCAATCTTGTTTCGCAGCTCGCCATTCTTGACAGAGTGCACACTGTTTCGCGGTGACCTCTGTTTTGGAGTGTGCGTCTGTCATGGAAAACTCTACGGACAATGATGCTGCCACGCTTCCGTCCCACTCCACAGGGAAGAGAAAGGGGTGTTTGTTGATTTGATAGCCCTCACTATCCTGTTCAACGACGTGAAGGGGTGCGCGCAGCCCATTGAGGCAAAATCCTTCGGCGCCGGTAACGATCACACGGATGGAGGACACAATACGTTCCACTGCGAACAAGGACGCACGAGAAGGCATTGTTTCGATCGAGAATGCAGACTGGCGGGGAGACGCGTTTCATTAGCAAGCGTCAGGGGCTCGGGAGGGAGTGAACGGGAGCGGACGTTGATGCACAGCAAACAGAAAAAAAAAATAATAACGAAGGGTAGTGCATGGTACAAAACAGAAGAGAGCCGAAGCTTACTGGTACTTTCTTGCACGCGACAGCATTCATGGGACTCTATTCCATCGTGAATATTGACTAGGAACATTGGAGCCGCGCTCCATGCTTAATAACTGTTTCTGTCTGTGACGCCGCTGCGTGTGTTTGCTGTACCGAGACGGTGGCGATGCCTTCGGTACCATTGCGACTCGGCGTTAATGGTCGTTGTCTATAAATAGTTTATGAACAGTTTTTTTATCTGTATGTATGGACGCTCCTGCTCGTCACGGCTCTTCACGCAGACGCTAAAAGCACATTCATCCGGAATATGCCCGGAAGTGGGATTTGAATGACCTGCGTTGCAGCATGCACAGTCTCAAGCACTATAAAGACGCACTGAGCAGTGAGATGGTGACTGAACAGTTTACGGTATCTAACTGTATGCGCAGTTGTGCTTCATGTTCGGAGCGCAGCCTGCACGACTCGTACACTGGCATAGTCTAAAGACCTCGAATTTCCCCAAGAACAAAGACCATGAGAAACGTCACAGATATGCCCTTCCCCTTGGGTGCACGCTGAACGATGCCCACAGTGGTATGAAGTTGCTTTAAGAGAAACAAGTGTTTCGTATCGTACTGTAACATCTGTTTGGTAGGACGAGTTAGATGGCTTAACGCTGGAACACTCATTCCTTCGTTGTCGCTGTAACGGTAAAGAATGGAATAGTGCTGAACCATGTGAAAGGAACGCAGTAATGGCGATGATCAAAATAAAACGAGTACTCGCCAAAAGCTGAAAGGCATAAAGATATAATGACGTTTCGGAGCCACTATATGCGATAGAGTCCAACAAGTGTATGCTCCCGGGTTGCTCTTCATTATTATCAAGGCACCCATCGCGGCCCTGAAACGTCGATTATTATACTGGAATATTTCTTTCAACCTGAGGCGAGTGCCCGTTTCATTTTGATCTTATACGAAACTCGCCTGACGGGTTTTCGGCGAACATTCGACTGAGAGCACAGGCGCCGACGCGCAGGAGGCTGTAGCCACGCAGCGAAGCATCAGGGCCCCCAGTGAAGTGACGTCACCAGCCGCCGAGATTAATCGCGGTGGCTCGGCGACCGCGGATTGATGATGGCGGAATGCGAGAACGCCTGAGTGCCAAGATTTGAACACTAGGTCGTCAGAATCAGGCAATAACACATGTTCCTTCTAGCCCCGAATTGCTGTTTTGCAATGTAAAGCACCATGAGGTGTCAGTCGACAGCCTTCAAAGTCAAGCGATGGTCGCCAGCGCGTAGAGATATTGTTGCGGATGATGGGATATGAATGGAAACCATAAAACGCTACATGAAATCCGTAGTTCCTCAACAATTCACGATCAAGGGAAGCCTCATCCTGGAGTCAACGTTTCAACAAACGGACTTGTCTTCGTTAGGGACAGGACATTCAGAAATCTCTTGTCGACCAGCCGCGCTGGCTCGGTGACGAGGTCGAAGGTTCGACTTCACGGTCGCAGCGGCGGCGTTCCAATTAAGGCGTACGGCAGAAAAAATTTGGACGCATCTTAAATAACGCCGAGTGGTCGAAATTATCCGGCAGCCGCCCACTATACTGCGTTTCTCGTAGACCATTGTGATTATCTGGGACGTTCTCTCCATCGAAACGTTGGCTGCGGATTCCATAGTTCGCCGACTGTCAATCAATTCCGTTATCCATCTACTGGTCCCCTGTTCGTTTTTTTATGAAATTGCAGGTGTTCTTAAATAGATTGTTGAAGCAGTGTTTCCCAGTTACTTATAATTAACTGAACTTATGTAACAATGATAATCGAGCTTGGTTTAACTAGTCATGGAAACAGAATCAACTTTGTGTCTGTGAAGTTCATTCATTCATTCATTCATTCATTCATTCATTCATTCATTCATTCATTCATTCATTCATTCATTCATCTTACAGCGTTTCGGGGGCACTGTGTGTGTGTGTGGAGGAGGGGGGGAAGGAATGTACATGCAAAAAATCAGAAAGACGAGAGCAGCAAACAAAAATTTGAGAATGACACACAAGTAAGAAGTACCAGATTCAAAGCAAACAAACAAGTCTATACATTCAAAGCGCCGCCGAGGAACTATCATTATAACCAACATCAACAACCGCAGATGAAATTCGATCCCATCCACGAATCGTTCGGGAGGAAAACGAACTTATACACAGCTCTGTCTTGCGCTTGTATTCGCTTACCTTGTGCGCATGACCCATCGCCTGAATACAAATTGAGGCCGTAAGACATAGTTATCTCATTTTATGTCATTTCTAGAAATACAACTGCTGCGGAAAAAAAACTTGAGCCGTAATTTTTCTTTACTCTTTTTTAAGCAAGAATTACGGCTTATGCTTTTTTTTCCGCAGCAGTTATAATTCTTTACTTTTTAATTCTTTACTTTTTTTTAAGCAGGAGGGAAGAAGACGAAGACGTCAAGTGCGGATGCGTGTCGCGTCGGCTCCGCAGATTTTGAATGATTCTCGGTGTACATTCGAAGAATTCACTGACGCCTTATTATCGAGAAGAAAGTGGAAGTTCCACGGACCACCCTCATATAATTGTCAATAGGTGGCCCATTTATTTTCGGCACATCGACCACATTTATATAACGCCACGCCGGCACGGCCGCTAAGCCTGACCCAACGAAGCTGGTGGCTCGAACCCCGCAAGGTCGCCTCATTTCCGGTTAGCGCTGCAATATGGCAGCGGTGAGCATGGAAGGAGAGGATATAACGAGAGAAGAGTATGAGGTCGAAGCAGGTTGGCGTGTTGTGAAGAGAGGAGGATGTGTCAACGAGCAGACTAAATATCACGGAACCAAGGATCAGGCAGCACGCTTATCAAGCGAGAACGCAGTCAATAATAGGTGGAGCAAGGGACGGAGAGCAAGCCAAATCATGGCTGCAAGCAGGATGTCCAGTTTGCCGAAGGCAGAGTACAAGATAATAGCGCGCCCACGTGACGTCTTCAAGGTCACCGACTATAGGATCAATCAATCGCCTAGCATAATGTATCGCCAACGCCGCGGGAATCCCCAGGAAGGAATCGGAAGATGACACGGTGTGTGCCAACTCCAAACAGAACATTCTAGTGATCAGCACGCCATCGGAGGAGCACGCTGAAAAATGCAGAACCATCACTTGAGTGAGGATGGGAGACAAGAAGTTCGGAGCTAACGCGTACGAGTCGGCTCCGGAGGATCCATCTAAGGGAGTGATAAGAGAAGTAACGCACGAGGTGTCTCCAAGAGAAATAGTGGATATGCTAGTAACACCAAGGAATCCGGTGGTCCTCATGGCCAAGAGGATGGGAAACACGACGAACGTCATCATCCTTTTCGACGGGCATCACGATCCAAACTAGGTGAGATAGGGAAGGGCACTGGTCAAGTGCTCACTATACCGGAAGCAAATAGACGTGTGCTACCACTGTGGACGCCTCGGTCACAGAGCCGATGCCTGCCCGGACCCGAACAGCAGGATATGCAGAGGCTGCGGGATGGAGAACCCGCCGCGGGACCACGAGTGCGAAACGAAGTGCCAGCTCTGTGGCAAAGACCACCCTACGGCGAATCGCCGATGTAATGCCAGATACAAGTTACCCTACTTGGTAAAGAGGCGCCGCTGGGAGCGAGCCAGACGAAAGGAAGAAAAAGCGATGTACTACGAAAGGGAAGCTGAAAGACTGTACAGGCCAGGACGGGAAGACTGGACACAACGGTCGGAACATCGCCCGAGGGACGGATCCGGACTGGAAGACTCGCCCAAGCTCCAGGCAAGGGAAAGGGACCGCTCGACGTCCAGCAACAGAATCAGATCGACATCGTGGTCCGGATCGATATCCAGACCCAAGACCAGTAATACCGGATCTCCCAGAACATAGGACGGAGGAAGATCCCAGAGCCCAAAAGGAAAGAGCAGCGTCAACAGCGCCGCGAGACCCTTAAAGGTAAGCTAGGCGGACGTGGCTTCCGGGGTGCGTGCGGAGGCAGAGGCTGCTTTTCAAAAAAGAGTTAAGACGCTAGAGAAAGAATTGGCGCAGATCAGACAGAGAAATGTTGCGTTTATGGATGAAATTAGAAAACTCAGGGAAGAGAACGACCGTTTGAGGAGCGGGAAAGTGCCATACAACGAGGAAACCTCGCGAGTTATAAGGGAGGAAAAAGATACAGCAATGGAAGAAGGCGTAGCACTCACCCCCATTAAATGTAAAACCGAGAACGCTCCGATTGAAACCGGAGTAAAGAAACCCAAGCCAGCCACGACGCTCCAAGGAAGACAGGAGGAACTTGAACAGAAAATCGAAACCAGCATCAAAAAGAACGAAACCAAATTTTAAACTAAACTCGAACAACTGAACGCGAGATTGAAGCAAAGACAGAGGCGCTAGGAAAGGCTGTACTGCAGCAAGTGCAACAAATGATGGCTGACTTCGAAGCGAAACTAGCAATATGGGTACCGCAAAAGAGCACGGGGGGGGGGGGGGGGTAACCGGTTAAGACGGCCATCAAGCCGTCTACGAGGCGCCGGTACCCGCCGAGGGATTGGAAAACCTGTAAAGCGCCATGGACTGAAGAAATAGATACACGATTTCGTAATGGAATTGTAGAGGATACCATCTAAAACGATTCATTATGCAACGGCACATTAAAGACAAAGAAAACCCGGATATTATAATGATGCAGGAAACGCACGGGCTGGCAAAGTTGTCGAGATACAAGCCCTTTGGTAGTGCCAAAGGGGAGACTGACTAAGGCGCTAACGACGTTGGTATAAAGCGAAATCACTCGGTCGTGCAACACGACACGGAGGTTAGGTCAATCGATCGCATTCTCCTAGAACTCATACCCACGCGGAAAACGAAGGACAGTCTAACGGCGTAACGAATAAAATGGACGGCGTAACGAATAAAATGCTAAGGAACTTGGACGATGAGTCTATAACTAAGTTAACGGAATATATTAACGAATGCTGTGAGGCAGGGCAGATTCCGCAGCAATGGAAGACGGCACTAATCGCGTTAATACCTAAACCGGGCAAGGGACTGATGATTGAGAACTTGAGACCCATATCGCTCACTTCTTGCGTGGGGAAACTCATGGAGCACGTGGTCCTAGCGAGGATAACCACTTACCTCAAGGACTGGGATGCGCTCCCACCCACGATGACAGGATTCAGGAGAAACCTCTGTTCGCAGGACGCTTTGTTACAACCAAAACATCAGATCATAGACGATTCGGGCAGGTCGACAAAGGCAATTCTCGAGTTGGACCTGAAGAAGACCTTCGATAACGTAACACATGCAACAATACTAGATAGAGTATATAGGAGAACTAGGACTGGGAAAACAGACATACGATTACGTACGCAATTTCCTAACGGGCAGAAAGGCAAAGATCACGATAGCGGACCTAGTTTCGGAGGAGATCGAGATAGGCAGCGCAGGTACGCCACATGGCTCGATATTATCCCCGATGCTATCCAATCTGGCGCTAATCGGGCTGCTAGCCATGCTACAAGAAATCGAGGGACTCAATTATACCTTATACGCAGACGATATCACCCTGTGGGTGAGAAACGGAAGTGACGGTCAAATAGAACAAACGCTTCAAACAGCGATCGAAACAATCGAACGATATCTAGAGAGGACAGGGCTAACCTGCTCGACAGAGAAATTGGAGCTGTTGTTGTACAGACCGACTCGCAGAGGTCGCAAACCAGGCATCTACAGGGAAGATATCACCCATAGAGAGGAGATACAGTTAAAGACGGCCGATGGGAAACATATACCCAAGATCGACAGGACCAGGGTATTGGGGTTCCTCATCGAAGTCAAGGGGAACAAAGGAGAAACCCTCAGAAGACTGGAGGGAACTGTAGCGCAAATCATGAGGCTACGCAAAAGGATAGCAAACAGACACGGCGGGATGAGAGAGCAAAACACGATTAGGGTTATACAGGCTTTCATCATAAGTAGAATAATATACGTAGCACCGTACTTGTAATGACAGGCCGCGGAAAAGATAAAACTAGAATACCTCATTCGGAATATATACAAACTAGTCATAGGGCTATCGATCAGCACCAGCACGGACAAGTTACTACAATTAGGCCTACACAACACGATAGACGAGCTCATTGAAACGCAATGTACGGCACAATATGAACACTTCTCTAAGACTAGAGCAGGCAGACACATCCTAGAGAAACTAGACATAGCTTACCACACACAGCACGGTGTCAAGGTGGACAGGTGGACATAGCGAGAGAGACGAAGGAAACAATGGTAATACCCCCCATACTAAAGAACACAATAAAGACCGACGAGAGAACAGAGCGAAGCAGACACAGAAGAAATGCAGCAGCGACAAGGACGCAGTCTTCGTAGTCGTGGCTCGATACAGTCACAGGCTGGCGTTTACGGCAGCCGTAATCGACAGCGAGAAACAATATAAGACATGCGCGACGATACGCACCACTAGTAACGAGACAGCGGAAGAAGTAGCCATGGCGCTCGCAGTAGCTCAGACTAACGTAACCGTGACAGTCAGCGCCTCTCAGACGGCAGTAAGAAACTTCACCAACGGCCGAATCTCCCCGGAGGCACTACGCATTCTTCTTGCAGTAGGTCAAGATTGCAAAAGAAAGATATACATTACATGGACACCCGCTCACTCCCTCGCGGAGGACGGCAACAACGAGGCGACACACGACGCGGCTAGAGGACTTACGGACCGAGCCGCAGTCGCAACGCCCGGCACCCTCCGGACGTGACGGTGCGATAGATGAGTGGGAGTGGGAGGACAGAATGACCAGATATAATGGCATCACAAAACGCTATAGGTTACAGAGGGGCATATTCCCGCGACCTCACCCAAAATTGGCAAAAAAAGCAGTCTGTCGCCATGGCGGCAGTTACAAACTAGGACGTATCCGAATCCTGCGCTCTTGCACATTATACATCCGGATATATATCAAACGGACAAATGCAACACATGTGAATCCAGAACCACTCTGGAGCACTTATTATGGAAATGCCGAGGGATATGTAAAAATAACGAGAATGCGGCCTCTAGCATACGCGCTGGTTGACCGCGCTGCTCAGCCCCGCCCTCGAGGATCAACTATGGGTCGTCCAGCGGGCCGAGGATGCCGCCAGGACCCACGAACTCCTGGCCGTCACCTAGGCGATGCCTTTGGTCCTCCCCACCAACTCGCAGGGCACACAATAAAATTATTTCCTCCTCCTCCTCTTTTTAAGCAGTTCTCATTCCAGCGTTTCCTTTGCGATAGCCATGCTAAGCTGTCTGCTGTAGTTAAAACGTATCGGGTAACTATATTTTGCATTTTCTCACTCTTGTTCCTGTCGCTAAATCTTGAAGTATCCCGAGCTGCGCAACCATATATTACAGGACGGACCTTACGTACTTATTGTACAGCCGGTCACAAGCTTGTTCTGGGGAGAATTTGATGTTAGGTCGCAAGGAACTCAGTATTTTGCCCGCTTTTGCCGTGATAAAGTCCACGTGATAGCGCCAAAATATGGATGAGTAAGATGGACTTCTAGGTACTTGAACTTCAAAACACTACGCAAACAAGATTTGGTGACATAGTACGTCGAGCTTTGTGATGTTTTCTTTCGTTTTCTGTGTGTATGTGAAGCGCATGTGAACAGTTTTTTGCGTGTTTAGTTGCATGTTCCGTTTTCTGCAACATGTAATATTGCGTACAGGGCATTCTGCAAACTTATAACTTTAGTATCCTCTGTACAAGTTAGTTCGCGGTACACAATACAATTGTTAGAAAATAATCTCAATGGTGACAAAAGATGTGCGGCCACATCATTTACAAAAAAAAATTAAAACAAGGGGCCCAACATCAAGACCTGAGCGACACCGAAAGTTACAGTAATAACATCAGATGCTGCGCCACTCATAACTAAGTTTGCAATCTTAATGTAAAGTAACTCTCTATCCACCCAATTACTTGGAGACAAATGTCAAAGCAATGGAATTTGTGGACCAAGAAATCATGACACACAACACAAAAGTCCATAAGCACAATCTACACAACTCCCTCGAACCAGCGTTTCATACACATCGTGAACAAGTTCGGCTAATTGCCTGACCCATGATAAGCCGTGTCTAAAGCCATGCTGTTCTGGGTTAAGTATCAACTTACTGTTGATGTGTTTCATAATGCTAGTGTACAAAATGTGATCCAGGAGTTTGCATAGTATGTTTGTTAGTGATACGGGTCTAATTACATACATGTTGCCGGGGTCCGAATGTATATGTTGCTACAACACAAGCCAGTTTCCATTCACTTGAAAGGCAGCCTATGAATTATGATTTCATAAACAGTAATCTTAAACAAGGTGAAACAAACCGTGCGCTCGGCTTCAAACGGCCGCACGACAATCCATCGGGGCCAGCTGCTTTGGAGGAATTCAAACGTTCCAGAAGTCCTCCAATACTATCTTCATCAATCACTATATCTTCCATGTCTTCAACCTTGATATTAGCAGGATAAGACGGTAGTTCATTTCACTGATTTGAAGAAAAAAATACTGAGGAGGAGAAGTTATTAAAGCAATGCGCCTTACCAAGGCTATTTTATATTGTTTTTCGCCGTCATGCTCAAGCAGCAAGATATAGAGGCCTTATCTTAGCCGTAATGTTTAACATACTTCCAGAATTCTTTCGGGTTCATATTGAACCACGTGTCAAAAGAGTCAAAAAGGATACTTGCTTCCATCGTTTTCGATTCTAAATCCTTGGTAATAACTCGCAGCCTTTCTTTAAATTAGGAAGTTTGTCTTTTTCTTTAGTTGAGGATATATTCTTTGCCTTTTATTTTCAAGAGAACGTAGTGCCGCATTGAACTAAAGCTTGCTTTATCAGGCCCTCTTAACGCATGGTGTAATATATTGGTCCCGTAGTGCCAGTAGTTCTGTTTTAAAGAGCGCGCATATATAATTTACACCGGAAGTTTCAGAAAGCAGTTCAAATTCTGCTAGATGTTCCTTCAACGCAGAATCTATATCTGTAACGCTGGCTTGCGCTTAATTGTACATTTTCCTGTCGTTGTTAAATTTTGCTTTTACGCAAGTTATTTTCATTTCAGACTGTACAACTATATGTTAACTTAGACCGGGCAATAACGAAATCGTATTCCCCATCGGGCGTTGCCCCATCGGGATGATTTGTTAAAGACAAATCTAGAACGTTACCTTTTCTCATTGACTGCGTCGCCATTTGCGTTAGATCAAACATTTTTGCAATGCTTGTCATTTCTTTTGATGTCCCCTAGACATGAAAAGTTTGTCAAGCTTGCTGACTCCACTTAAATTCCGGAACATTAAAATCCCCTCGTAACATTGAATAGCCTGCTTGAACTGTCTCTATTATTTCCGCCAATTCAAGCATAATATCAATCGGGCTACTGGGAGGTCCGTAAAATGAGCAGACAGTTCTTGTCGAACCATTTTGCAGCCTTATTTGGTACCATACATCCTCACAAAACCCACCCCCAATATCAAGTTGAAAACAATAGTGCTATTAACCAGTACAAAAGACTCTCCTCCGTGACTATTCCTTTCCTTCCTAAAGCACGTGTGCAGCCATTTGAAAAACGCGGTCGTCCGTGACATCGTTATCAAGGTACTATTCAGTGCCAAGAACTACCGTTGATTTTGTCATGGATACGTTATCTATGGAAATGGTACGAGTTACAACTCGAATTTCTAAGACAATGACAACGTTGACGACAGTGCAACACTCTTCGGATAGCGACGTATATCAGGGCGATTCCACGGCGAAGTTATACCGCAGCATTCCAGAAAAAGTTCTATACTAAAGCTGCCGGCCTTCACAATTACTTCATTTGCCGTGACAACACGATGGCGTCAATTCTCAGCCGCAGACGCTCGCCACAAAGGCAGGAACAAAGACTCATCAGCAGTTATCACGGCACAAAAGACGGTTAAGCTACATTAACATGAGGAACCGGATCGTTGCTTCTCTCCGCAGACCTGCGTGACGCGAATGAACCAGCTGAGTTGCAAATGCGCCGCAACGAGCCGCGGCGCCCCTTTTGAGCGGCCCGATTCGGCGGTACTAGCTGAGACACGGAACTCAGTCCGCCGTGTGGGTCTAGCTTTAAGAACAAATCCAGTCGTGTGCCTTGGACGCGTATCCCGCGTTGGTTTTCGCATAAAGAGAAAGAAGGAGACAGAGAGGTAGTTTAATGGAAATTGAAGATGTCGGCCATGCTATCTGCGGGGCTTGCTACTTCCGATGCGGTGTTTGAATCGACATGGAGAGGGCAACGATACAAACAAAGAAAAAAATTAAAAGTAAAATTAAACAAAGAAGTCAAGCCCAGAAGACTGACAAAATGTCAAAGAATGTTTATAAGTCCTTACGGGCGTAAGTACACAACAGCAAGGATTTCGTGGATCGGATTGCGTCCCCACTTATGTCCCTCAAACCTAGAAAACCACTAGGCCCGCTGTGGCGGCTTAGCGGCTGTGAAGCTGCGCTGGTAAGCACGAGGTCGCGCGATCAAATCTCGCCCACGGCGGCCGCATTTCAATGGCGGCAAATTGCAAAAGACGGCCGTGTACTGTGCATTGTGTGCACGTTAAAGAACCACGGGCGGTCAAAATTAGTCCGGAGACCGCCCCCCACTACGGCGTGCCTGACAATCATATCGTAGTTTCGGCACGTAAAAACCTATGATGATTTTTTTTTCTAAGAAACCTTGCAGTAGTCTGAATTTTTTCCTTGCATATCAGTGTACAACATCTGCAGGCTTGGAGTGACGACTGTCACCAGCAAAAGGTGCAGAGAGCGAGTGGGGCTATATTAATCCAGGCACAAAAAAATTAGGAAGGCCCACTAAGCTTCAACAAAACACTCCTTCACCAGAACAGGAATTGGCCTCTCTAGTGCAATATTCGCCCACACACTCCCAGATGACTCCCTCAATGACCTAATGGCCCTCAGTCCACACCAGCTGCGGAGCACCTGACCAAGGCGGCGGTCAGACCTGTAACGCAGCAGAGGCTGCTAAGAACTCTGGGTCCAGACAAGCCGCCAATGAAAACTGATCCTTGCAACGTTTAACATCCGAACCCTGTCGAGTGAGGCTAGCTTAGGACTCTTTGAGGAACTATGAGACATTGTTTGGGATATCACCGGCCTTAGTGAGATAAGAACTGGTGAGGCTTATAAATTACTGAATAACAGACAAGTCCTCTGCTATAGAGGTCTCCTAGATAAGAAGTAATACGGGGTAGAATTCCTAATCCATAAAGACATAGCGGGCAACATTTACGAATTCTACAGCATTAATGAGAGGGTAGCTGTAGCCGTAATCAAACTTAATAAGAGGTATAGATTAAACGTAGTACAAGCCTACGCTCCAACATCCAGTCACGATGGTGAAGAAGTAGATCAGTTTTATAAAGCGATGAAGGAATGAAGCGATTATGAAGGAATTAACGATGAGAAAAGTGCAAACTCAGTATACTGTACTAATGGGTGACTTCAATGCAAAAGTGGGGAAAGAGCAGGCTAGTGAACAAGCAATTGGTAACTACGGCGTCGATTCTAGGAACGCTAGAGGAGAGTTGCTGGTAGAATTCGCAGAAAGGAATAAGCTTCGCACAATGAACACCTTTTTCAGGAAGCGTGGCAACAGAAAGTGGACCTGGAAGAGCTCTAATGGTGAAACAAGAAATGAAATTGATTTCATACTTTCTGCTGATCCCAGCATATTGCAGGATGTAGAAATGATAAGTAGGGTAATAGTACAGTGAACATAGGTTAGTGAGGGCTAGGATTCACCTCAATTTCAAGATAGAAAGAGCAAAATTGGTCAAGAAGAAACAGGTCAACCTAGAGGCGGTAAGGGTAAAGGCAGACAAATTCAGGCTGGTACTTGCAAACGAATATGCAACCTTAGAACAGAGAGATGACGATGACATAGAGCTAATGAATGAAAGCGTAACTAGGCTGGCTTCCGAGGCAGCAATTGAAGTGAGAGGCAAGACACCAAGGCAACCAGTAGGCAAGCTCTCCTAAGTAACAAAGGACCTAATAAAGAAACGACAAAAAATGAAAGTGTCCAGCTCAATAGGTAAGATAGAATTCGCGGAACTGTCAAAACTGAACAACAAGGCGAAAATCAATGATATTCGAAACTATAACGTTAGAAAGACTGAAAAAGCCGTAAGAATGAACGCAGCCTGAAATCAGTGAGAAAGAAAACTGGCATAGGACAAACCAAGATGTATGCACTGGAAGATAAGCAGGGTAATATCATCAGCAATCTCGAAGATATAGTAAAAGAAGCGGAAGAATTATATACTGACCTGTACAATACCCAGAGGAGTCAGGATACCTCCATTAGAAACAATAATGAACATGATGCAGAAACTCCTCCTATAACTAGCGGTCAGGTCAGAAGAGCCTCATCGATATATACTTATAGGACATGAAACAAGGAAGAGCGGCAGGAGAAGATGGAATAACAGTCGATTTAATCAAAGATGGACGAGACATAATACTGGGAAAACTGGCGGCTGTTTATACGAAGCGTCTATCGACTGCAAGAGTTCCAGAAAACTGGAAGAATGCGAACGTTAAACTAATCCACAAAAAGGGAGACGTTAAATAATTGAAAAATTATAGGCCCGTTAGCTTACTCCCAGTATTATATAAAACATTTACAAAAATAATGCCCAATAGAATAAGGGCAACACTGGATTTTAGCCAACCAAGGGAACAGGCTTGCTTCAGGAAGGAATACTCTACAATGTCATTCCATCCATGTCAATCCATGTCATTAATCAGGTCATCTAGAAATCCGCTGAGTACGATAAGCCTCTCTATATGGCTTTCATAGATTACGAAAAGGCATTTGATTCAGCAGAGATACCAGCAGTCATAGAGGCATTACGTAATCAAGGATAACGGAACACTTACGTAAATGCCTTGGAAAATATCTACAGAGGTTCTACAGCTAACTCAATTCTACACAAGAAAAACGGGAAGACACCTATAAACAAAGGGGTCAGACAGGGAGGGACAATCTCGCCAATGCTATTCACTGCATGCTTGGAAGATGTATTCAAGCTACTAAACTGGGATCGACGGCTATTATTCATCGACGGCTATTCAAGCTATTAAATGATCGACGGCGAATATCTCAGCAGCCGTCGGTTTGCCGATGACGTTGCTCTATTCAGCAACAATGCAGACAAGCTACAACAAATGATTGAGGACCTTAACAGAAAGAGTGTAAAAGTGGGGTTGAAGATTAATATGCAGAAGACAAAGATAATGATGAATAGCCGGGCAAAGGAACAAGAGTTCAGGTCACCAGTCAGCCTCTAGAGTCTGTGAAGAAGTAAGTTTGCCTAGGTCAATTAATCACAGGGAACCCTGATCATGAGAAGAAAATTCATAGAAGAATAAAAATGGGTAGGATCGCATACTGCAGACATAGTCAGCTGCTGACTGGAAGCTTACCATTATAATTGAAAAGGAAGGCGTACAAATAGTGAATTTTACCAGTGCTGACATATGAGGCAGAGACTTGGAGGCTGACAAAGAAGCTTGAGAACAAGTTAAGGACCACCTTAGGAGTGATGGAACAAATAATGCTAGGCATAATGTTAAGATACAGAAAGAGAGCGGTTTGGATCAGAGAGAAAACGGGTATAGCCGATATTTTAATTGACATTGAGAGAGAAAAATGGATCTGGGCAGGTCATGTTATGCGTAGATTAGATAACCCGCGGACCATTAGGGTTACAGAATGTGTGCCAAGAGAAGGGAAGCGCAGTCGAGGACGGCAGAAGACTAGGTGGGGCGATGTAGTTAGAAAACTCGCGGGCGGTAGTTGGAATCGGTTGGCGCAGGACGGGTAATTGGAGATCGCAGGGAGAGGCCTTCGTCCTGCAGTGTACATAAAACATGATGATGATGATGATGATGATATTGCTGCTAACCACGCAGTGCTATAGTGGTGTCAGTGACACATTATGTATTCAACATAACCAGGCAGTTTGCATTCGGTGCGCAGCGGTGGACAGAGCTGCCTGACCGTAAACAAACAAACAAAAAAAAGCTACTGGCATAGGCTGCACGAAGTCTCAACTGATCAATGATGCCCTCGACGTGCTTGCCTACTCCTCGGGGACGCTGTAAGTGCCCTGCCGGTCAAAGTTCCTATGAAGCTATCGAAGAGACCAAAGCGGGGAAAAGAAATGAAAACATGCGACGCCTGTTCTGTACCCTGTTCGACTTCAGCCAGACGAAATGTTTGGCGCAGCAGTGAGCGCACGCAATCACTTTTGCTTCCTCGTAGGCAACACATCTGCGGTACACTAACACGCTCGGCACAGTAAGAAGGTTGGTAAATGTGCGCGCGCATCATACGACATGCGCGGTGCTGCTAATCGCCTAATGGACTGACTGCTTTCCATATAGACACGGTGCAGGCGGTGAGGCGTAGACTGTTCCCTTTGTCTCTAATCGTCGTCATTTCTGTTCTCTTGTTGGTTTTCGCAGTCACCCATGCCACGCGTATACTTTACGAGTATGTGCAATAGCATAATTAAGGCCCATAGGAATTATCCTTTCTCTTTTCTTGTCAACAGACATCATCGTGCACATACCTTGCCGGAGCGGAAGATTTTTTATTCGAGGCGTCAGGCGTAGAACAGGCAAGCGATTGCTGTTTTATGTCCTTGCGAGGCATAAGCAGACCCCTAGTTTGCAAGCGATCGCATTTTGTTCAGTGCCATTATCTACATTTCAAGCCGCGCATAATCCGGCGTAGAACGCAAAATAATGACCTGTAAGACAGGCTTTAGAACGTATCTCTAGTCTACAATGTATTAGAGGTTCCTACTAAGGTTTCCATTCTAGCTGGTAAGTGCAGTTATTCGACATTCTAAGCCGTAAGCAATGTAGAATAGTGACGAGTTACTCCGGTAAAGCAGGTATAGGAAGTTGAAGCGCTTATTTGCACTTTATACGTGTCTCGCCGTATCTCAGCACTTGTTCAGGAGTGAGTGAGTGAGTGAGTGAGTGAGTGAGTGAGTGAGTGAGTGAGTGAGTGAGTGAGTGAGTGAGTGAGTGAGTGAGTGAGTGAGTGAGTGAGTGAGTGAGTGAGTGAGTGAGTGAGTGAGTGAGTGAGTGAGTGAGTGAGTGAGTGAGTGAGTGAGTGAGTGAGTGAGTGAGTGAGTGAGTGAGTGAGTGAGTGAGTGAGTGAGTGAGTGAGTGAGTGAGTGAGTGAGTGAGTGAGTGAGTGAGTGAGTGAGTGAGTGAGTGAGTGAGTGAGTGAGTGAGTGAGTGAGTGAGTGAGTGAGTGAGTGAGTGAGTGAGTGAGTGAGTGAGTGAGTGAGTGAGTGAGTGAGTGAGTGAGTGAGTGAGTGAGTGAGTGAGTGAGTGAGTGAGTGAGTGAGTGAGTGAGTGAGTGAGTGAGTGAGTGAGTGAGTGAGTGAGTGAGTGAGTGAGTGAGTGAGTGAGTGAGTGAGTGAGTGAGTGAGAACCTAAACAGAAAGAATAGGGTACCGTGTAAGAGTGCAAAATAATATGAACACTGACGATTGGCTTCGTTTTAGCATAGTCTTTAGAAGTGCTACGAAGTAGTTTTGTTTCGCTTAGCTTTCTTCTGAAAATACCGCACGCTTACTATGCTGCGCGGTTGTCCAAGAATCTGATGTAATTAGAAAAATATATTGAGTCCTACTTGACAGCAAAATAAACATTTGTGGAAAGTAAAATGTGAAACCAAGGAAAATAAAAGAGGACGGCTATCCAGATATGCACGAGACGTCGTCGTCGTCGTTGTTGTTGTTGTTGTTGACCTCGGGCGCAACCCACTGTGGGAAATCGGTCATGCATCGGACGGTGCCGGGGTTAAATAAAAAATAGTAATAATTTTCATTGATATTATTTGTCTTGTACCTTCATTGAAACTGCTCCCACTTATCTTTCTATTGAGTTGTGCTTTTATCCTTCTCATGGCAATGCGAGAGCCAAACTATTGACGAAGGACGAAAAGAAATACACATTGTAAATTTGTAGGATAGTCGCATATGATTTCGGTCACGGTCGTCGAAACATACCACGTTTTAATGCGACTAGCACGATTAGGCAGTTCTCGTATGTCCGTCCGTACATGCCTAACCTATTTCACGCAAAGTTAGGAAACTGGGTATGTGCCACTAGGTATTTGCCCGAATACAGAACTTTGGTGATCGGGTATGTGCAATTTGGCATGTGATACTATAGATACGCGAACATCCATGAGCAATCCTCCAGAATGGCTATGCACCACTGAATAGCCCGAATAGACAAGCAGAACAGGAGGCAGGAAGTGAACGAGACGCAACTAAAGAACATTAAGAAGTCAGCTGCAAGAAAGCGAGAAAAAGACGCCGGCATCAAAATCAGCCGAACATGAAGAAAGAAGTGAACAGAATGGGACCACAGCGTGCATTGAGCGAGGAGCGCTGTGCTACAGTGAAGTGAAGAAAGTGTCGGTTATGCAGAAAATCGAAGTGGTCGCCCTATTGTGAGGCAACGACAACTAGTCGGCTACACATAAGTGAATAATTCGGCAGTCCGGTGAATCCCCACATTGTTCCGATGCTGGTCGAATGAACATCGACATTCACCGCGAGATGGTTTCTCCTAGAAGTGTTTCTCAAAATTTTACATGGTAACTTCCAAAGAGGGTTCGTTGCGTGCACTGGTCAATGCGAGGTCGCCTGCTCGCGCGCGTTACCACAGTTGCGAGGCGCAACATTGCGACGATAACGCGAGCTGATCGCAACTCACTGTAGCGCGGCAAAATCGGCAGTCGACTTCCAAGAAGTTCTGCTGCGCGAGCCACGTAATGCGGCTCGCGTTCTAGCGCGCTCTTACACCAGTGGCCGTGAATAAGCGAAGCGGCGGGGCAGATCACATCTGATCAGATCATATCAGGGCCGCTCGGCGGCGGTGCAACTTGGGCCAAACAACCGCTCACCGCTGGCGATCTTTGGAGGCGGCGCAACGGCGCAACTGCGGCGCGTACGCGTCGCCGGCACGGTCCGCGTGGACGGCCTTCGGCGCCACCGATTTCAAGGGTGCGGCTCGCCGTTTTCCGCCGTACAGATCACCGGGGAAAAAGAAACGTGTGCTTTCCGGCACTTCACCCGAAGGATGCTTAACCTATATATCTTCCTTTTGTTCTTGCGCTGGCTGCCACCGATATCTCCTCCTGCGAGGTCCATGCAGTTTGAGGTCGGCCGTCGCCCGACAGGTCACCGTGCTATATCGATAGAACGTGCTCCTTTTATTTATCATTGTCTTTTCTCATGAAAAGAGAAGAGAGGACGACACACGCAAATGACTTCACATGCACGCGCCATATTATTGCGCACGCGAACATTCCCTCCTCCATGCCTTACACCTGAGCGAGTTGGGTCGCAGCACCCGAACACCTGCGCCACGTCTTGGGACACCAATCCCACTTTCTTAGGAGCCTAATCGCACTATGGTGTGCTGTTATGTAACCGCTATCGCATGACAACCTGGGTCACTCCATGGGTATGTGAGAGAGAGAGAGAAAGAAAGGCAAAGGAAAGACAGGAAGGTTAACCAGAGATTATTTCCGGTTGACTACCCTGTACTGGGAGAGGGGCAAAGGTATGTGATAGGTGAGAGAGAGAATAGGGTAAAAAAAAGTTTTAAAATTAATGAGAACACGCACATACACACGATACCCGAACTGTTTCTGTGGGCACTGTTACGCACTCTGCAAAGGCGTTCCTAGTGTTACACAGTGTCACAATCCTACGTCACAGTGTACAGTCACGATTTGTCAGAAAGTCCCGTGTCTTTTAAGTACCGCAGCAGCGCCTTCATAGCTGATCGCGCTAATGTTTCCGTAGGCCAGTTTCCAAGGATATTTTCTGTCATTGGGCGCTTGTCCAGTTTGTCTAGGGCAGCTGAGAGGACTGCTCTTTGCGGGCTGAAACGAGGGCACTCACAAAGAAGGTGCGCGATTGTTTCATTGCAACCGCAAAAGTCATAAAGTGGGCTGTTGGCCATTCCGATAACAAAGGAGTACGCATTTGAAGATGCTACTCCTAGCCATAGACGGACTAGAAGGGTGCAGTTACGTCGTGGAAGGTCGGGCGGAATACGGAGCTGTAAATTTGGGTCCAGGGTATGTAGGCGTGCACTTGTGAAATCGGATGAATTTCACTGAGCTAATGTCAGGTCGTGTGCAAGTGCGGAATGGTTATGTGCCATTCTCGGGCCAATGCGGAACTTGCGGGAATACGGGAGGCTGTCCGTTTTATGAGAACGCAGACACCCCATAAATGGACGATATTTTGCGATGCCAAATCAGCGCTACAGGCACTAAAATACTTTTTAAAGAAAGGATCATACTATCTGCTCGTGCTGGAAATCGTCGAACTGGAAATCGTCAATGGGTGCCTAGCCATTGTGGTGTTTTTGGCAATGAACTCGCTGACAGTGAGGCAAGATCGGCCTCTACTTCCTCTGATGAAGTACGGATTGCCTACTCGCGACCTGACGCCAACTCCATGGTCAAGGCACACATGCAGGACCTTACAAAGGCTTACAAAGCCCACTATGACAACATTCACAGACGTCTACATATGATTGACCCAGACGGTAAATTCTGTTTGCCCCCGAAGCTTACATGGAGCTAAACATCATTACTACACAGGATTCGGCTCGGCGTTGCTTTCACCCGTCGCTACGCACACCTCATCGGCCAATCGAACAGCCCTGATTGTGAACACTGCGAGATGCCCGAAACACTACAACACGTACTGTGCGACTGGCCCGCATTTATGCTGGAGCGAAGGACGTTAGATAGTTTCCTAGCCAGCGTTGGCAGGCAACCACTGTCGGAGGAAGCTATCCTCGGCTCATGGTCTGGCACTGCAATTTGAATACGTGCAACAAAAGTATATTTGAAGTTTCTGCAGGACACCAAGCTCGACGAGCGGCTCTAGCGAGACAACTGTCTCATGTACATAAGCACTCACCACTTCTCTTATCATCATCCCCCATCCCAGTACTTCCACTCCCCTTCCCTCTTCCCCAGTGCAGAGTAACAGACTAGAGCGCACTAGCTCAGGTCGACCTCTCTGTCTTTCCTATCAATAAACTCTATTCATTCATTGGGCCAATGACACAGAATGGAAATGTACCCGAATGGACACGCAGGACAAGACCATTGAGCCTGTGCCACTGAATAGGTGCCCCGATAGACAAGTTGGGCAACTGAGTATGTGCCATTTGGTCTGAGCCCATTCTTGGTCAATGCCACAGAACGGGCATGTAACCGAACTGGCACTGGAGCGTGCACCGAGCGAAAAGCGTTGAAGCTACAACGAAGTGAAGATATCAGCAACAGAAAATTCAAAATGGCAGCTGCAGAAAAGTGCGTAAAAGCACATTCCACTTGCGTCATTTTGTAGGAACATTTCCGTCGTTCATTTGCGTTTGGTTATATACAACATATACATTTAACATTCACGCAAACATCAAAGAAGGCTTCGCTTAACACCGATTCCCACATAAGCGTGGGATCCGCGCAAGTGGTAACGAAACCGAAGCAACAAAAATCTCAGAATGGCCACTACAGGGAAATGTATCATCAGTAAATACCGTGTGCCGCTACACATTGCTTGAATGCTGATCGCAATAAGGACAACACCCATCGTGAGATGGGTTCTGCAAGAATATTTCCTTCTTTCATTTGTGCCGCTAGCCAATTCTTAGGTGAAACGCTAGACGCATGTGGGTAATACTTATTTTGTTCCTTTCACCTTGGTGGCGTGCATTTGCAGCGGTGGTTCTGCGCTGTTGGTATCTTCCAATCGAGCGTATCCTGCAACCATCTCTATTCGAAGATGTGTGAAGTAAGCATACGTAAATATTTCCTTGTAGAGGTTCACAAATCCGGGCTCATCGAACTTGTTGGGCACTTTTGGCGGGAGTAACGATATGCGAGAGCGCGCGCGGGCGATCCACGTGATCGAGTCTTACATTGCATACGTGCAGTCGGTCTAAGAAGAACACTATACGTATATAGTAGATGGCCGGGATTACCTTCAGACTCCTTATGTTCACTGCGACGCGCGAGAGTGCGCCCTGGCACTCTCGCGCGTCGTTACTCTCGCTAAAGTGCCTGACAAGTTTGAAGTAGTAATGAACAGGGTACAGAGGTCCCTTCTATAACTAGCGATTAAGTTATAAGGGCCCTGCAAGGCATGAACCGGGAAAAGCGGCAGGAGAAGATGGAATAACAGTCGATTTAATCAAAGTTGGAGAAGACATAATGCTTGAAAAACTGGCAGCCCTTTATACGAACTGTTTAATAACTTCAAGGGTCCCAGAAAACTGGAAGAATGCCGAACATTATACTAATCCACAAAAAGGGAGACGTTAAAGAATTGAAAAATTATAGGCCCATTAGCTTACTTCCAGTATTGTATAAAATATTCACCAAGATATTTTCCAATAGAATAAGGGCAAGACTTGAGCAGGGCGGGCGTGCGGGCGGGCGGGCGGATGGATGGATGGATGGATGGATGGACGGATGACGGACGGACGGACGGACGGACGGACGGACGGATGGATGGATGGATGGATGGATGGATGGATGGATGGATGGATGGATGGATGGATGGATGGATGGATGGATGGATGGATGGATGGATGGACGGACGGACGGATGTTATGAGCGTCCTCTTTGGAACGGGGCAGTGGGTTGAGCGCATCCGCCACCAAGCGGACGCGCGGAGGCGATCGCCATCTGGTGGTGGTGCAAGAAAGCCAGCGTTGCGCGCGGCTCGCGTCCCCCGCTGTGTCTGGTTGGCTATATTCGACTAGAGAACAGCCACGCACGCAGCATTCACGGTGACGAAAGCCCTGCGAGGTTCGAAAAGAAAAGATTCGCCCTTAAATACACGTTAATCAGTTTGCGATTTAAGTCGGGTACTTTCTCTGGAGCTTTTCAGTCATGTATTGCCTGCAGTTGTGGCTCAATCATGCTACTTAATTTGCAAATGCACACGAACCTGCTGTCACCTTAGAACTCACAGCGCCATTACTGCAGTTCTCAACGTTTCACGTCGGGCGGCAGCCCTAGCTATTACACCCGTAATCGTTATAACTTGGTGAACGTTAAACAGTTCTCTTGCAGTGGGAGACCTATAATAGGCGAGATGAAGAAGCGCTTCTTAGCTGGCCGGGCGGTCGTGTTTGAGTGTAAACTGAAGTAGGTGCGATACAAATGACGCATTCCTTCTGACGTACGAGTATTGATACTAGAAATTGATTTTCTTTTGTTGCAATAGCAATTATACGCACGCTCGCAGCGCACTTAGCCATCAGCACCATCACCATGGTTGTCATGCTGTCCCGCTATCGACGGCTCATGCGCAGCAAAAGCGCGGATGGTTAGAGCATAGAGTTTCTCACTATAAGACCTAGAGGGAAACCTGGCGCCACGTACCGTCTATGGGAGTTTCTTAAGGGGCGCCGTGCCGTCATGGGAATGACGGTACATGTGTCTGCGAAGCTCGTGTTGGCTAGTGTTGTAAGAGGCATCATCTAAAACGTGGATATGGCTACACAAATAACGCGTTCTCAAAGTAAAATCTTCATAAAATGTTTCCATTCACGCATATTGCATCTTTACTCACCTACAATGCATGACCAAGCGAAGAAAAGCAAGAACAGACAACAAACTGTTTCAATGCGAGCGCGAATTCTGTCGTCTGTCCTCCAACTTTAGCGGCCCGCTGATACTTTTTACATATCATATAATTGTACATGCAATAACAAGTTCTCATAGATAAACAGAACATGTTTTAGTGTAATAATAAAGCTAAAACAGCATTTTACGTGCTGTTTTAGTAGAAAATGAGTCATTGTGACAGACGGAACGGTGCTTGCCAGGCGCGTCTTCAAGGTGTCCTGGCTCTCCGAGAACGATGACAATCCGAAGTCACAATATACCGGCATTCCCATAGAGTTTCCTGCAAAAATGTTTGTAGGGAACTCTATGGGCGTTCCCATGCCTACCACAGCGCAGCAGCGCCAGATTTCCCTCTAGGTAATATAATGAGAAACTCTATGGGTTAGAGCACGGCCGCCTCGATCACGCGCGCACGGCGGGGCTGCCCCGCCGTGCGCGCGTGATCGAACAAAATATTTTGCACTTACCGCATAAGCGAAGGAGAATTTGCACCTGTTTCTTAAAAACCAGGCAAAAAACTGTGGCAAGTGTCACACTGAACGACGTGGACTCCAAAGTGCGATCCCTCTGCAAAATTTAAGCAAGAACACTGCAGCGGTAAGCGCAAAATCTTTATTCGAACTCGTTAAGCGAACTATGCAGGACCCTGTATGCACTCTTCTGAGTAAAACGAATAGTAAACGTTAAGCTAAGGTAGGTTATCTAGTTCACTGGGTTAGTACTAACGCCGACGGTTTCCCGTCGGTCTCTGTACCATCAAGGTGCGACGGCATGCAATCCCAGTGACAAACTGCCTTTTTTTTTTACTTGCAGCCTGAAGAACTGCACGCGTGCCTTTTCTTGAGCATTTCTGAGAAGCTCGGGAGCACCGTCGAGTTTTGTACAAAAAAAAAAATATGCCGGTTACACACGAGGCAAAAACAGCACGACGCGCGCGCCCTGGGCTGCATAGCGCCCCATAATCATTATTGAAACCACTCAATTTCACGAACCACAAAAGTGCTCGCGAGGCTCTCCGGTCCAACGAAGATGGCGATCTTCATCAATAAAATTGAGCACTTGATCACAGGCGGCCGAACATGGTCCGTTAAACTGGTTGTTTCCTGTTCAAAGCAGAAACTGAGATGGACGGAACCATTCGCGAGCAAAATGCGTCTCCCGAAGAAAGCAGAGCCGCCCGCTTTATTGTCCTGAAGTTTTACATGCAAGGACTGACACTTAAGTTCCACCACAGCCCCGCAGAAACGATCATCGAGGTCACTTCACTGTTAAAGACTCACGATTCATGAGCACAGCGTGGTCTACCATTGTGAAAAGCAGAAGGGCAAGGCAAAAAGACAGAACAAATCACACAGAGGCGGTAAACAACAATGACAACTAATGAGGTTTCGTAGCTGCAGCTTGTGCGATTCATGTTGTTTTGTGGTTTGTGTAGGAAGCCTGTCCAGTTATAATGTCCCGTCAGTTTCGTTTTTTACATAGCTGTTGGCACTGCTACACTGAGAAACCCACTTGCGCAGACCGCTTACTGAACTAGAGCTCTACCGCATCCTTATCCCAGCATCCGGAAATTCAAAGCCTGGTAGCCTGCACACTCTTGTGTTGATGCGTTGGCAAACCGACCATCCGTGAGCTCATGACATATTTTTGAAAAGTGGATGCATCGTTGGTTGCTACGGAGATGGCAGCAAGGAATGCATTTTATGAGCAACGGAATGCTCCAGCTTGAGACCTTGGACGTTCAAGAATGGGCGAGGCATTCGTGTCAACCGCTGTCACCTAGCTTTGGAACAGCTCAATTTTTCAAGGGTCGTACGCCGAGCATATGCTGCCACTCAGCATGTTCTCATGCAAAGCTATTTCACGGCACTTTCTGTCAAGTGTACTTTAATATCGTAAATGTCCATGTCCGAGCTCACAGAGACCGAAACGCACACAACAATGTGGGGCCATAACGTGATTTTAAAAAAAAAGGAGATAGAACAAGGACAGCTATAGTGGTGGTACTGGTCGCAGCACGCGCGATAGAACCGGGGAGGATAACTCAGGCACTCTTCAAGCGTTTCCGGTAGGATTGCACGTAAAAGCGCAGAAACATGAAAAAGTAGAAAGCCACTTGACTCATGATGACAAGCACGTGCGCCAAAGGATAGCCGCAGTCGACGAACAAGGGTATTGGCGCGTGCATCAGCATGAAGATGAACTGGGCGATCTGAAGCTGAGTCAAGTAACGCTTCCACCAAAGGTAGCGCTGGAAACGTGGTCCCAGCAGCGTCAAGAAGTAGTAGGTGTACATCACGACGTGCACAAATGTGTTCACATGAACCATGAGCAAGGCCTGACCGTCAGGCCCGTAGGTTATGCCGAACCAGCCAGTGAAGACGACCAGGACGTGGTGGCCGACGTGTAGCACAGAAACGTGCGAGTCCTTCTTGCGGAGCACGAAGAACACAGTGTCCAGGAAGTCGATTATACGAACCATTAAGTACCACCAGAGAAGATCTGCAACTTCGAAGCTGTTGACGGAACCACTGCGATCGAGCCCCTGACAAAAGAAGCTGGTGCCGCCGCCGAAGTGAGTACGGGATCCGATAGCGACCAAGAAGTACACGTTGACTAAGATCATGGCTGCGTTGTGGATCATGATGAGAGGCCGCAGGCATTTGAAAGGCTCTCTGCCCTTCATGAACCTGGGCCCGACGAACTTGACGACGTATATGTAACACAGAATTACTGTCGTGATGAATGGCACGTTGCCGGCAAGCTTCCAGTCCAGACTCCGCAGGTCTCGCGGCGGCAACAGTGGACCCTTGTGTAGCTGCGATATCGGGAGGGACATGCTGGCTCCTTTCGTTGACGGCGTGGCGAGCTCTAATCATCTGGTTGACGGGCTACAAGAGGACGCTCCCTTCGACAGGCGGACCTATGCAGTTTGTCGAAAAGCAGCGGCTTGAATTCCCATTTCTAAGCTGTGCTAAACGTGTCCACGCGAAACTTATTTCCAGTCCACGCTCCTCCCATCGAGCGACCAAGGATTTCGGCAGCTCAGTCAGCTTACCGTCATCTTTCACTAGGCAGAAACGGTGTCCTCAAGCGGTAAGCGAGCATCAGCACAGCACGAGTCGTCTGACAATCTTCAGGCGGATTTCAGCGGGCGTCCATGGAGAACAGCGGCCCTGTCTGGTGTTGCGGGGATCGCCTTGCCAGCGGCCGGTCTATTCGCAGCACCACGGGCACTCAAGGCGCGGCCATTGCTCCATGAACGGACACGTCCGGCACGTGGCTCGTACGCAATCGCCGTCCTCCTTCTTTTCTAATGTCAGCAGCAATGTCGATTATGGAACAACGCAAGTTTACAAAAATTAAGTGTGCTCCTCACAAAAAAGAGGAAAAAAAAGAAGAGGTTAGCTCCTACCGTGCCCTTTTGGTTTCATTCCTCCTCATAAGATAGCGGCAACCTCTGCTCCTGGAATTGGGCAATTCTTCTTTTTCTGCATACCGCAGACCCCCCCCCCCCCCGGAGAATCCCAGCACTCTAGCGCACACAGTACTAACATTTTTTATATACCGAAGGGTGCATGCAATAGCCCCCTTGGTATATGCACAGCTTCCCAACTGCCATTTATCATTTCACACCTGGGTGAGATATCTGCTCGGGTCCGAGGCATACGTCGCAAAGCGACAAAGGCTTGCTAATTAGATGACACAACGATAACGTGTGGTTCTGCTTCTCAAGAACAGATCACGATATGGATCAAAAGTAACAAAGCGAGCGAGGCTTGACACACATGTCGGTATGGTGATCGAAGTCATTCGATTATTTTTGTTTCTTCCCGCGCCCTGAGAAACCCACAACGAGGCAACAAAACGCGCTGACCATATTAAACATGGCGCTACCGACAAGTCATATTCCTAACTTCCCTAGTGAGCTCGGCACGCAAAGGTGAATTGCGAGTAGTTCACCACGGCGGCGGGGCGGCCGGACTCAGCCAAGCTCGTCCGCTGAGTGAATGATCGCGTGTTGGAAGGCGAGGAAAACCGGCGGCCACACTGCACGCACGAAGGGCGAAGCCACAGACAAGCGGAAAGCTCCTCGTACTGGCAGGATGGGATTTTCTAAAGCCACCGATTGTTGGAAGGCGTACGACGCAGCTGGTTGTCACGACTTTTAAAGCGAAGCTTTCCACGGAGCAATTTGTGATGCAAAACAAAAGATAAGAAATAAGAAAAGGAGGGAAAAACCAGTCTTCCTGCTACTCGTAAGCTACCTTTATTTAGCGAAGTAGGTGCACGTTCTACGCAACTAGTTACAATGCTGTGCAACTAAGTACAACGATAAATTACTAATGCAACGCTAAGAAGGGAAACAGAGTGACTCGATTTTTGTTAGTCACGACCATATAAAGTCAACTGGCAATAAAACCGAGGAAAGCCTAGGAGTAATTACCTGTGGTCGAAATTGAGATGTAGAAATAATGAATAAAAGTAATATGTGGGTGGATGAAAAGATAACTTGTCGTCGGTCAGGACCGAGCCCACAACCTTCGCATGACGAGTGCGAAGAACGATAGGCAGCGGCAGAATTCAGGATGTGAAAGGTTGCAAGGATTAAGCGCGTTACTTTTATTCCGTACCGTTTATATATTTCTGTTCACTGACATCAGTGGCGTGTTACTGAAGCGCGAAAAATTGTGCAGTGTCATCGAGTCATCTGGCTCCCAGCTTGTGGTACTGAGACATTCATCGACGGTTCTGAGCTTTTGCTTTCTGTTTCTCATTTCCCTACATATTTAAGAGCGATCGTGAGACCAGAGGAGGAGGGGGCGTTCTTAAAGCGGCTCACAGCGAATTGTGGTGCACCCTTATTGCTTTATTTCTTCGATCCTTCAGATAGCTTTTGCAAGGCTATCGCCTCATCTTCGCTGGTGCCTGCCACAGACCGCCTGATTCGGATGTCTTTTATCGAGTATTTCCATGACGCCCTGCCGCACATAACGCCAACTCATAATCACGCTAGCACTTCGTTGTTTGGCTACCTTAACTTCCCTGCAACTACTTGGTGCAATCCTTCATAGACAACATTAAAACACAACCTTGCGAGTAATTTAATCAGGGTTCGCACAGAACATTAGACTCAAATTTCAAAGACAATTCAAGAAACTCAATAATGCCGAAGGCTAAAATTCATGGAAGTGGAATGAACCTTATTCGTACACACGCGCACATACACTGCTGGAAAATAGTGGAATCTGCCCCTTAGTTTCTATGTCTTGCAGCTCAGCTGCTGCCCGAGTTGGTGGTGGTGGTGGTGGTGGTGGTGAATTGTAGCAACAGGCGGGTTTAGCCTGGCGAACAAGGCCGGCAATTGCTCCGCCCGAGCGTCTCGCACAATACCGCTGAAGGGTTTCACCATGTGTCCATCAAACCAGTCTCTCTTAAGAACTCGATGAGGAGACGTGAAGTTTCTTTTCGGGCTATAACTGATCCCGCTATAACTGATGCGGAAGGTTCTTGCTTTGCAGATTCTTCAGGAGAGTGTCTCTTTCATCTTGGAATTGCTGGCAGGACCACAAAAAGTGCTCAATGTCTCCTGTCTCGTTGCATGCCGAACAGTTCGGAGAATTGATTCGCCCCGTTTTAAATAACCAGGCCGGTGTATTTGCAGATCCTGTCCTTATTCGATATAGAAGTGTGGCTTCCTCTCGGTGCAATCGGTTGGTTACGCAGGGCATATGCGGTGGAACCCAAAGCGACGCAAAGTGATTTCGAATGTCAGATTTCTGCACTTGATTACTCTTTGGGGCCTTGATTTTGGGAGGATGATAGAGCGCTGCGTATGCAAGCGCATCAGCTTTTTCGTTTCCTGAGATACCAATGTGGGAAGGAATCCATTGAAACTTTACTGTGAAGCCTTTGTTGTTGAGCTCTTTCACGATGGCTAGTGATTTGCGTGGGAACTTGAGGGATGGCAAACCACGGTATATTTGTTGTAATGCGGCCTTTGAGTCCGTAAGGACAACCACATTCTGCGGAGGCAAAGTCTTTAATTTGCGCAGAGCAGAAGCTATTGCTGCGCCTTCCACAACTGTCGACGAGGCTATACAGTCCAGACGGCCAGACCACGTATATCTTAGAGAGGGAATATAGAATGCAGCTGCACAGCGGTCTTCGTCTGCCTTGACAGAGCCATCTGTGTATACTTGTAGGTGACTCGGGTAAATCGTGTTCAGGTGTTCCAGGACTAACGACTTGGCTTCTGCCGATGGAATGCAGCCCTTTGATTGCAATCGTGGTACACTTAAGTTGCATATGATGTCCTCGAATGTCCAGGGTGGTGCTATCCTTTCCCTCTGTCTCGAGCAGCGCAATCTTAATAAGCGAAGCGTGTTCGATGCTGCATAAAAATGTGAGCGCGGCCTGTTACCTATACGTCGTAAGAGCGCTCTACCGGGCGTAGACTCACTCAATCGTAGGAGCTGGATCATCAGAGCCTGGGAAGCCTGAAGTCGTAGAGGGCGTGACTCAGCTTCGTAGAGCACTTTCTTGTTTGACGCTGGCTGAGGGACTCCAAGGCAAAGTCGGATACCTTTTCTGTGGATGGCTTCTAAGCGCTCGTATTGGCTGTCAGAGGGTGACATCAGAGGTAGCTGATACAGGATTCGACTTGTAACCAACGCTGTATGTAGCCGTAGCATGGACGTCGGGTGGTTGCCCCAGCGTATGCCAGCGACTCGCTTGATCACATGTAGCCTGGGTGACGATGACGCCACAACGTGGTCAACACCGCGGCGCCAGAGTAGCCTGTGGTCTAAGGTAACGCCCAGAAATCGGACGTTGGTGACTTGTCGAATCTGGTATCCGTCCAAATTCAGCGTCAAACGGGTAGATTTTCTTTTCGCTGCAGGAAATAGTACGAATGATGATTTTTCTGCTGATAGTGATAATCCAATCGTTGCCAGGTGGCCCTGAATGGCTTTTACTGCTCCCTGGGCTATTCGTGCAAGGCGGCGATGCTGGTAGCCGGAGACCCAAATGCAGATATCATCGGCATATATAGATATCTTCACTGGTGTTCGATGGTTTAGTACACTTGGGAGGCTACTCATGGCAGTGTTAAATAATAAGTGAGATAAAACACTCCCCTGTGGCACACCGCGAAATATACGTATTTCATCGCTCAAAGTGTCGCCAAGACGAACTCTGATGCGACGGTCATTGAGGAACGTATGTATGAAGTGCAAGAGATGACCCGTGACGCCTATAACTTGCAACTGGCTGATGATGGCTCTTTGAGACACGTAGTCGTAAGCCTTAGAAACATCCATGAAAACAGCAAGTGTCGACAGGCCATCCGCACTGTAATGTTCTATGTGGCTTAGAAGGTCCAGCACATTGTCTTGAGCGCTTAGACGCTGCCGAAACCCAGTCATGCACGATGGTAGTTTTCGACCCTGCTCGACATACCAAGTGAGTCTTGTGCACGCCATCTTCTCCATTAGCTTCGCTGCACACGAGGTCAGTGATACCGGTCTGTATGAGTCCAGAGCTACAGGATTCTTTCCAGGCTTCAGAACCGGTACCACCCATGCTACCTTCCATAAATGTGGGATAGCCCCACTGGCCCAGACTTGGTTAAAAAATGCCAGCAAATCACGCCGTCTCTCAACCGGTAGGTTAGTCAGCATCTGATTACTGATGAGGTCAGGTCCCACCGCACAGCGACGTCGGAGGCTGCTCATAGCTAGTTCCAGCTCTCTGAGTGTAAAAGGAGCATCCATTATAGACGACGATAGCGGCGGTGGCGGGTTGGTTGTGCCAGCTGACCTTCCGGAAGAGTATATTTCAGCGAAGTCATTCGCAAGGCAAGCGAGTGTCTTGCCTAACTTCAATGCTAGGGCTTCAAATGGCTTGTTTGGTCGAAAGTTTCCAGCAAGGCTATTAACGACCCACCATATCCGTGGAACTGGCGTGAAGACCGATAGGCTTGCACAAAATGATGCCCATTGATCTCTTCTTAGTTTCCTTGTATAACGTCGAATTACTGCGTTAATCCTGTTATATATAGTCTTCATTGATGGGTTGCCTTTCGTCCTCATCAGCCTCCGTTCCGCTCTTCCACGGGCAGCGCATAGATTTTTGAGCTTTAGATGGGGAGCGGGGAAGTGGTCGGGTAGCTTCAGCTCAGCGGTAGCCAATCTCTTGCTACGTAGCATGTCCGCGAACAGGTTTCCAGATGATTCGCTTAGGCCGTCCCTGTATGTATCCCAATGCGTCACAGGACAGGATCTTCGGCCGTTGGTTCGATATCCAGCAATGTTAACGAAGACAGGAAAATGATCACTGCCCATTCTATCTTTACTAGTCGTTGACGATGCGAGGATGTCCGTTGAGTGTAACATCAAGTCAATGACACTGTAAGAGGCCAGTGGTCGAAAAAACGTTGGCTGTTTGTCATTTGCCACGCAGAGTCCCTCGGTGTTTAAAGCGCTAACAATTTGCTTTCCACGTGCATCAGTCGCCTTGTCGCCCGAGAGAGTATGGTGCGCGTTGAAGTCGCCACATATAATCCTAGGAGCTGGGCAGCGGCTGCAGAGGTCTCTGATAATTTCTCCCATCGAGACCTTCTGACGAGAGCTCACATATACGGACGCCACGCTGAGGCTTCGGTTTCCCAGCCGCACTTGTACAGCAGTGACTTCCAAAGCACTGCTGCAAAGGTCTTGAACTGGTAGAACGTAATGTGGTATTTAACGTCTCACATATAGCATGGCGCTTCCGTTCGGAAATGTTGGAATACTTTGGTTTCCATGTGCGACATAACCAGCAATTGTTCTGGAACTTGGAAGACCAGCCTCGGACAGGGCCAATATTGGCACAGGCATGTTGCGTAAGAGAAGCGACAGTTCAGGTAAATGGCACGCAAGACCCGCACAGTTCCATTGCATAATAAGTGGCACCTGTGGACGAGATGGTGAACATTGTGTCCTGACCGCATCCATATTGCTAGGTGCTTTAAGAAGAGGTAGAGCTGAGAATCACTGACTCGAGAGCGAGGACTACTTCGAGCATTTCCTTCATCGAGCTAGCCGGCATCTTCTCTATGTGTGATCGCAAGGCCTTGAAGAGAGCACGTAGCACCTGCTGACAGTTCTCCTGTGGTGTGTTTTCATCGCAACGCGATTGGGGTCGTTGCAGTACAGACACATAACTTCGCTGTTCCGGTTGTTCAGCAGTCTTCTCTTCTACGGGGCCTCTGTTCATTGATTTGACTGTTTTAGCCGGTCCGCTGCGCGATGGCACCACTGTGTCCTGGATTCCTGGAGAAGGCTTCAGGCTTGGAAAATCAGTTTCACTCTTTGAGCTCCATTTCATTGCGTCTGACTCTCTGTATTTCTGTCGTTTTCTTCGTCGTATTTTTCTCATCGTTCCCTGTTGGCCCCAAGATAAACGTTTTCTTACGCTTCATTGCTGCTGCCCGCGTAGGACACTTGCTATAACTAGCTGGATGACCACCACTACAGTTTGCACATAGAACGTTCTCTCTGCACGCGCATGTTTTGAAATCGTGCGGTCCTCCACACCTCTTACACCGCTGCTCACCACGGCAGTACTTGGCCACATGTCCATAGCGCTGACACTTGAAGCACCGAGGTGGTGTCTCAACGTAGTCAATGGTCTCGTGTCTTGTGAAGCCCAAGTTGATCTTCTCTGGACGGTCTGTATTTGGAGCGAACGTAAGAACCACGGAGCTGGTTCGCCTGGACTCCCAATCGGTTTCGGAAATTTGGACGCGTCGCATGACTCTCCTTGCATGGTAAACGCCTTGTGGTTTAAGGTATAGCAACAGTTCCTCGTCAGTGTACCACTTCGGTACTCCTCTAATAATGCACGTGTTTTGCAGGTACGAATTGGGCACTCGTGCTGAGATTGCAGTCCCTGAGATCGACTTGCAGCTGAAAAGGGAATTCACATGCTCTTCTGTCTGTACATCTAGAAGCAGGGCTCCTTGAGCAGTAAATCGGCTCCTAACTGGCGATGCGCCAAGATTTTTTTCAAAATCCGTAGACAGAACAATGGGATTTACTTTTTTCAGGTCGGCTCCTTCTGTGGCAGGCGTAACAATCACTGGGATTCCGACGGTCCTCTTCTTGCGGTGACGCACAAGCCTGAAGCCTTCATCGTCCAGATCTGTGATGTCAGCTATGTCACAATCGTCAATAAGCGTAGAATCGTCGTCTGTTTCTGTAGCCTTGTATCGCTTACAGTCACGGTTGCTCTCAGGGTCAGTCGGTGGCCTCTGCCCCGGTGTCATGTCAGGCGTAGTCATGACGGGGCTCTCGCCGCTACCAGATCGGGCTCTTCTGCAGGCTCCTATCGAAGCGACGGGAGGCGAAGGCCCCCCCGGCCTCCGGTAGGGAAGGTACCTTGGCGAGTCGTCCGACGTCTTCGACAAATCTATTTGACAAAACGTCGAAAATTTTCAAAAACACTAGGGAGCGAGACAGCAGTGCGACTGTGCCGAACCAAACTCGCCCGAGTTGGACACTCTAAGTTCTTCGGGTAACTTTTCCAAGCTGACTTTCCCATTGCAGTGGTGTCAATCGCCTTCAGGCGTGATGGTCAGCAGTGTCCGACTTCAGCCAAAGATATACGCCGTGTTGACGCCAATTGGCTGAAACTTACTTTTCGCCAGGCATTTCTGGAAACTAGGGCTCGAAAATGGAGGCGTGATGACTGCGGTGTGAACCAAATAGCAAACCAACAAAATGGTGGGACGGCTTGGTCGCTTGATCTAGCTCCACGATGGCAACGGTGAGTTAAACAAGCCTGTAGTTGGTGGCTGAAGACACGTCGCATTGTAATCGCTCAGTGACCTTCTTCTCTATTCCCTCTTTCCCCTCTCCAAACGTAGGGTAGCCAATCGAGAACGTCCTTGGCTAACCCTCCTACATTTTTTTGTTGCTCTGAATGTTCAAAAGTCGACCCCAACCGTAAGTTTCAAGGAATTCAACGAGCACATTTATTTTCAATGAGTTCTCATTAAGGGCCCTTGAATCTACAAACCATGAAGTTTGTTAGCACGTGCCTCACATTTAACTTCTATTACTGATGTACTCGTTCACCCAGTATCATTGACCAGATACTTACGCCCCAACCCGTTAACATACCTCCTCTCAGTTATTTCAATGAAATACGCGAACACGTAACCATCCTGGGATCGTTTTCATGTAATCTTAAACGTTCCCCCAAAGCTAGAAAAATGACATTAAAGGAAAAAAAGTAATGTATAAAAATTCCTCATCCGTTGACTTCTCTTTACGCACCGTTGAATTAAATTGGTCACTTTTGAAACGGGAGAGGTGTAGGCTTATCAAAAACAGATTATTAAGGCTTCCATAAAGGAACAAGCTACATCACGTACCGTGGTTTAATTTTAAGGAGGCTCTAAAAAATGGTGATTTCAGACAAGCTAAATTTTCCGGTGATTCATGCACGTAGAAGAGGTTTCGCACTGCCGCTAAGGTTTTTGACTCTGTTTTAGCTCAAACCAAACACTATTTCTTCAAATTCACATTGCCTGATTTCTAGCTTAGTAACCCTAAACAAAGAACGCAGGACACAGGTAGCTTACAAACAGGCGCTAATTCGCAACTCAATTTACTTCAGGAAAAGACTATACCCCGGCTACCAACTCGCCCAGCTTCCAGTTCTACCCTAAACAATTTCGCAAAGTTATCAATCCAAAACAAGCTAAAACGTGTATATATCTTGAAGACGACCCTAGTAAACCTGTTCCTAATATCGCAGTAGCGGGAACACTAATTTCTATATTCTATTTGGACTTGAGTAAAGAACTCGATGATGACCTCCCACATTTCTCAGGCTTTGATCACCCTCTTATGTCAGACATCACAATCTCCCCGAATAGTATTGCCAAGAGAATTGACTCACTATAAGTGTCTTAATGCGCTGGCCTGATGGTAAGAACACTAAAATGCCTAAAAATACTTAATGCATAACAAGCGTTATCTAGGCGAGCAATTTTTAAACAGTTACGGCATGCAGCACCTTACCTCGCGATTGGAAGTTGGATAAGGTTGTTAGTTCCTAAGAAATGCTCCTCTAATCACCGCTTAAAGGGAAGCTGAAAGATTTTCCAGAAAAAATGAATGAAGAGCAGTACGCCGTGGTTTTCAACCCTCTGAATTCGAATATCGCATCGAAATTGAGTGAAAGAAAGCGCAAACATAGTTTATTTCGACGAAAAGTGCAGCAGCAGACACGCCCAGCTCACGCGCCTCGTTTCCGCCTGTGATTGGTCGGGCGCCTCCTGACGTCAACAATGGTTCGGCTTGCAGACGACGAGTGAACGCGACAGCCATCGCCTCGCTTGCAGCGCTGTCGCTGTCGCGTGCAAGATCACTTGTAAGGGGTTTATACTTGTACAAACTGCACGTACGTACATACTACATGTACGAGCCGATTGCGAAGAGCCGGCCTCTCCAAGAAGCAAAAAATTCTGGTGGAAGCACTGCTTTCCACGCGAACGAAGGCGAAGTGTTAGTATCTCCTTGTGTTGGAAATGTTCTTTGGCGAGTATGTTTTTTGCTAAGCTGCATTCAGCGTTCCAGTGAGTACGTTTCCGGGCAAACAACTGTAGTGTTATGTTCCTGCATGCTTCCTCGTAGAGCGTAAGCGGTGATGCGATCTTCAGCATTTGTGCGCTGCCCCAAAGCAGCGCACAAATGCTGCTTTGGGGCAGCATTTGCAATTGCAGTCAATTGCACAAACCGTCTGTGCAATCTACACAGACGGTTTAAACGCGGGAAAAGTTTACCGGCAGTTGTAGCACGTGTAGTATAGAACCTTCATCAGCGCGCCATCCGCACGCTACTCGTAACCGGCGAATTCCGTCGGCTACGTGAGATGGTCAGTTTCTTATGTGTGCGAGAGACGGGGGAGTGCAGCGTCTTGGCGTGAGCAGGCTTTCCAACACATGCAAACTTTACGCTTGCACTGCGTTATGGTAGCTGAATGCAGGCTGTTTCACAACACACGTGCGAATAGAAAATTCGCGGCGCTTGGCGATGAAACCTGCGTCAAGGGTGGGCGATAAACATGCACCTTCCGTTCAGCGTGCTAACATTTTTTTTTTTTTAGGAGAACCCAAAGCAAGCATTATTGATAAACTCCGATAGTAATCGTCACGGAAGTGGTTAGCGCACAACACTTGTTCTTGAGCGCTTGAAGTTGTTTCGCTTCACAGCAGCCTCCCACTTAGCTGAAAGCTTCTTGTCTTGCAGGAACTAATGGAACATCGTCGCGGACGCTGGTGTTCATGCAAGCGTAGGGTGCACAGAACGCCAGCATGATCGGCCTACAAGTTAAATTGATGCTGCGCACGTCAACTACCACTCCTATGTACACACAAATAAAGGAATGTAGGGTCGAGCGAAGCTGATTAGGACGGCACGCACGCAGAAATAAGCCCGGTCAGGCATGGTCGCGGAGACTGCGAAGGAGCGGAACACCAGTGTTGACGTCACGGAGCCGCGGTTTCCGGTCTCCGCTCGCATCGTCAGCGTCAGCAGCAGCGCGCGGACCAGCGCGCGGCGCTCGACGGGGGTCGGAGCTACAGCGCAATTTTAACTGACGATTGCGTTGCTCCTAAGTGAACACCCCCCCTCCCCCCCAAAAAGTTACCTTCATGGTTTATAAGGTTCCCGCACCCGTATATGAGCGTCTTATTGAATTCGACAGACTCTTCAGCTTCCCTTTAACTTCACTAACTACATATAGTGTTTGCTCGCAAATCGTGTGGAGTATGTCATTTACACCCATATCATCGACCTCCTAAATTCCGCTAATTTTTCACTCCAATTCAAAATAATTTTCTAAAATGACTTTTATAAGAAACTCAACGCACTATTTTTTCACAACCTTCATACTAACATTGATCAAAACATACCCGTTGGCCACCTCTTTATTGATCTTGAAAAGGCATTCGACAAATTCCCACATGAGCGATATCTATTAAAACTCTCACGGTCGGCTTAACCCTTACCCCCTTGTATTTAACTGTTTTAAAGATTTTCTTACTATTCGACGGCAATTCGTGCATGCAAATGCTTCTTCAAAGCCATCTTCTGTCCTACTGGAGTGCCACAATGCACTACTCTTTCTAATTTACATTAACCACCTACCCGCTATTTCTTGAAATATACGCTCGTTCGCAGATGATTGCGTCATTTATCGTCCGATCGTTCACGTAATCTATAACCTGGCTCTGCAAAGCGATTTACTGGAATTAAATAAATGGTGCCGTGATGCTTAATGCTTGTTAACACTAACAAAACATCGTTGACCTATATCGATACATGGCGCCGACACCTTAACATGTAGATACTCTCTTATTGGCAAGTACATAACACTCTTGAGCAAAGTACTTGGGCCATTAATATCTCGCACGACCTAACTTAGGCAACGCATGTAACCAAGATTACTAACGACGTTAACCGAACTTCAGGCTACCTCAGACTGCGTCTAGCACAGGCTTCCTCTTCTGCAAAACTGCTAGCTTATAAAACAATAATCCGACCCAAATTAGAATATACTTGCTTTCTTTGGGATCCCGCTGAACACGTTTTAACCAATCTTATTGAATTAATACACGAAACCGCGCCGTTAGATTAATACATACTGGCCACTCTACACTACTCACGTAACTAACCTAATGGAGGAAGCACGTCTGCCAGGTCTTCAAATATGCCGCAAAATCGCAAGGCTTTCACTATATCAAACTTTTTTCCTTCCTTACCCAACAGTTTTCCCATCGACACAGCTCATCGCATCTCTCAACGCAGCAGCCATATTAAAGCTGTACACCCTTCCCGTGCCGGCACCGCCCGACACCTCTAATCATTTTTCAAGACAGTCATCGACTGGAATAATCTTTTCAGAAACACCGTCCTCCATGTCAACCCCGCACACTTCAAAGCTGCCATCGTCAGCATCAGTAACTTGTTTTTCCCCAAACTTGTCATATAAAACCCTGCGTACAGAGTCTTTGAGGTATGGTCAATAAACAGAGGGACACTACTTCCGCTGCCCCTCCCATAGGCCAGCTGGACTCGCAAAAGCAAGCAACCCAACGACTCGAAACGGCCACTCAGAGCACTGCTGCAGTGTGCATAGACCACCAACGCAGGAGTCAGTGCAATACCAGGCCGAACCGCAGCAATTTTCGTTGCTTAATTACAATGCTTGGAGATCTTTTATGGTGCTGTTCATATTCATAAACCATTTTTTGTCATGCTTTAAAATGTGCTTGAACTGTTTAGGATTTCTCTATGTATGTGGTATTGAAACACTGGCCTTTTTGAAAAGTGCGTAGGCGAACACCGGTGTCAGTGTTATCAGCGTTACATACCGACTAACACCACGGCCTCCACCAATGAAATTCTGTGGACATTACAACAGCTTTTGTTTGCTATCGCGGGTGAAGAGCAATGAGACCGTGAGCGATGGCTTCCAAATATTAACTTTTTATTCGTGTTTGCCACATTTCGCACAGGTCGGTTGGCCTCGGCAGCTTTGCGAACCATGGCATATCTGACACTTGAAACATCTTCAGGGATTAGGGATGCAAGGTCCGACTCGAATTTTGGTATATCCTGTTT
The DNA here is from genome assembly GCF_038994185.2 of Dermacentor albipictus. Lineage (NCBI taxonomy): Eukaryota > Metazoa > Arthropoda > Arachnida > Ixodida > Ixodidae > Dermacentor > Dermacentor albipictus. Next base: position 64,607,254 of record NC_091823.1, on the reverse strand, counting down.
CTATCGTTTCCGGTAGCACATTCAACGCAAAGGTGAGGATCAGATGTTTAGTTGGAATATGGAAGCGGGACCTGGTTGTCCCGCTTGATCTTTATACTTTGCTCTTGGATAACATCGTGTTCTTTCCAGCTTTCCGGGAGCTCTTCCTCGCTCAGGCTGAAGAGATCTTCATCAGAGATAACTCCTTTACTTGTGTTCAATGATCGATAGCGGGTATAACAGTGATTGGCGTATTACGGAGTGCTACGTGATACGAGAGTCTGCCGTGCTGTTGGGTGTCGCGAACCTCAAGAAGGTCGCCACCGCTCATTTTCGTCAGTTTGTAGCCAGCACCTAGTGTGTTGGTGAGACGTTCAGCTACAATGAAAGGTGAAATAGTTCTCTTTTCGAGATCTTGATTATGCAGAACATGGAAGCGTGAGAATGCTCCTTTGCACTGGCTGAACAGCGGAGAAGTTTCTTCGCTGCGCCGTCTTTTTGAAGAGAGTACGATCTGAAAGTGGGGAAAACGACGTTTTAGCCATATAGAATTTATTTGATTTCGGCAGCTACGCCTGCCGCCCACCACCGAGCACAGAAAGTGGACGATACGAGTCCGGAAGGAAACCCAGACGCCAGCTGCACGTAGCTACTATAATTAACCTAATATAAATTACCCAATGTTTGATGGGTTAACCCTTGCTGCCTGTCATATCGGAAGTCAACGAAAAGAGAAGACAGGAAAGGTTCAAAATAACAGAGAAAGGCGAAGTTTTGAGAGGAGGTCAGGAAAACTACCGAATTCCCCCGGGTGGGTCGGTCTGTGGCTGCCATCTATGTGAAGCAGAGGCTATAATTGCCTCCGCCAAGGGGCCGTAAAGGTCCGAACACTCGGTATCGGTTCAACCCCCAGGATCCCCCTTTCCCCAGGCACGGCTAAGCCGCGCACGGCTACCCGCGGGAGGGTCCAACCCTCGTGTGCTCGGGTACGTGGTGTCGCAACACACCAAACGCCTGCTGACGCAGACGCCCCTGCGGGGCCTCTCACTTTGTGTGCGCCGCACAGTTCTTCGGGAGGAGGTCACAGTTTTTTTCGTTGCTCCGACGGGAATCGCCACAGCCGCGGGACATGCCCGACCACAGTTCTCCGCATGGGCCGGTTTCACGCGGTCAGTAGAGACCACCTTGCGTCGACAACGTGTTTGTGCGATGGAGCACTTTTAACGGCCCGTCGTGCGGTGGTTGGAGAGATAGCTGCACTGCGTCATGCCGTACAAACACTGCACCAATGTACCTGCTAAGAACAAGCAGGGCACCATATACGGGCTCCTGGCGTTCCAATTCGTAAGGGCGTGACAGAAATTACAACTGGGCGGTACCAGTCATGGCGCATTTCCACGGCTGCTTTGCAGTGGCTTTGTAACCACTGCGAAGTCAAGGAGCGTAGATGAAGCTAGGTCAAACGGCTGGGAAGCTCTCGCCAGCGCAGTGGCGATAGTGGGCCGCATTACATTAGCCATATATCTTAGTGCTACTGAAATGTGTGCGACGTGGCACTAGAGGCAATGGCCGGTGCGTAAAGCAGCCGGTTCAATTGTAGTTTCTCTTTGGCTGGCGGAAGAGGAGGGCACTCCAGGTCTGTTTGAATCAGAAAAATACGTGTTCCCGAAGTTCTAAATCTGCAGGTTAATTATGAATGAAGAAAACCACTAACAGCTAGTGCTGAACAATGGGATGTGACTGAGACGAAGTCCCGTTGTTCAGCGCTGTTACTCGTTTTCTTCAGACAAGTACATACCAGCCGCAAGTTAGCACGTTATTGCAGTTTAATCATGACCTTTGAAAAAAGCTTACGGAATGCTCATTTTCTCACTGCGGAGCTTTGTACCTTTCACCTGTCACCTCAGTAAGTAAATAAGGTACCTTGTTTATATCTGGCAGAATAGAGGGTGTTTGACGGACAAGATTCGTGGAAAATTATTTTTAGAAACGTTCCACACAGTCAGGAACGTAAATTACGAACCGCGTCGGTAAGAGATTTGGCAAATGTCCTGAAAAACCATACTATGTGAAAACACAACAGCGTTGCAGTTATCTAAATGTCATAGTTTTGTAGAGCTCGTTAACACTCGGGAGCATTCGTCTTGAAGTAATTGCATTTCACAAGCAGAAAACATAAGCGTTGCACTGCACGTTGTCAATGCTCTCTCATGGAGCTCACATTGATCTTGGCATCGACGTCGATGTGCAGATAGCGTCAAAAGTATCAGTTCACATTTTGTGGAAATGGGGCTCATGTTAGATGCAATTTGGCGCCAGAGCTTAAAATTTCTGAATTAAGATTTTGCAATTACTGAATACTCATTTTCTTCTTATTTTTCATGCATTCTAGAGGTGCGATTTCCTTGGTGATCTCGCGGTGAATTGAACGAGGCACATCGTTTATACTCGATGGAAATATGGGTCAGTTTATACGGATGTGTAAGCAAGGTTTATCAGGGCTTTGGAGTAAATCACCCAAACGCCGGTGAGCGTTATGCGTTTTACGAGCGTGTATCTACTGATGGGAACAAAAAATGAAATGGAATCCTTGTCACGAGCAAGTTGTTGGCAGTGTTTTTGAAGTTGGTGGTTTAATCAAAGTTAATTGAAATTCCTTATGCAATGGCTCGTAAGAGAAAAAAAGCTGTGAAACGTTTCTAATAGTAATTTTCCACAAATCTTGTCCCTCAAGTACCCGCTATCTCAGCCAGGTATAAACAAGGTACCTTGTTCACCGAGGAGACAGGTGAAAGGTACAAAGCTCCTCAATGAATGATTTATTTCTCTTTTCCAGTTGTCTACAACTAGCAGTTAAAGCCTGAAAACCATCTTCAGCCACCTCCCTATAGCCACTTTCTCTTGAGTCACATCAGTCACCGCAAGTCGGGAACAGGATGGTGGCAACGGGTGAAAACTTTCTGCCAAACACATTTCTTGAAAAGACATTTTTTTTTCTTTAAGCGAAGCTTTCTTTTCAAACACTCCCAGACTTTCCCGACTGTTGCTGCTGTCTGGCTGAATAGCTCACTGAAGAAAATTAATGAATTACGTGCCCTATAGTGGGATCGAACCTCGGTCCTTCAGCACAGCGGTCCAATTGCTCTAACCAGTAGATCCCCCTTTTTCTTTCTCTCTTTCTTGCTCGGGTGCACGAGAGCGCATGTGCGCCAGTTTACTTTAGACAAAGCAGAAATTAAATTGACAAATTTACACTCGATTAACCACTTCATGAAAGCATCCCTTCACATACTTCCAAAATCTGCGTGGGATTTGCACTTTTTTTTCTTTTTTTAACCCTTGCACATACGCACTTAGAGCAAGGGCACTTTACCTCGAGCCAGTGCAACAGTACAACGGTTTGTGGAGCTATTTGCTGGGTTAATTACGATAACGAATGAGACTCTTGCCTATTACATAGGTGCAGGGTTCCCAGCACCTTACAACTTTCTTAGAGGGTCAAGCTGCTCCTAGCCGCAAGAAATATAGAGCAATTGCAGATCAGTGATGCCCTTAGCTGTCCGTGGCCACACGCGCGTTATGCACTGAAGATAGCAGCGAATCTTCATCCCCGTCTGAAAAGACTGAGAAACCCATGGAACTTCATGACTGGGATTATATGGACTTGCAATTGTTCCCCTTGAACGGAGAATACCCAGTAAGCACGAGTCATGATACGCATCGTTTACGTCCGTCTTTTGTACACACCACCCGCCGCTACTACAAGTTGAATGATTTAGAGAAGCTTTAGAATCTGGCGCTGTGGAAAAAAAATTTTACGTTATCTTAAAGCAAGTTCTTAGGCTTAAGAAAAACGTTCAGGTATAGCTGAATCACTAGAGAGTCATGGCTAGTCTGTAGAAGCTGCCAAACTAAATCCCAGCACGAGAAACGTGGAAGCACTCTGCAAATGAAACAAACTGTGTTCTGCTCCCTGCAGTTAATCGTAAGCAACGATTCAGGAATTCATGGAAATCCATGATTCAAGTCATGGAAAGCATATACAGAACCATGCAAATGTGTTGACCACCCATTCTGCACAGTTTTGCTATGCACTCGTCTCTGGCTCTTGTCCTGCTGTTTCCGCTTCACTATACACTCGCGTAGCAATCAACACGATTAAAGGATGGTTGTGCCCATAGTCGTCCACATTGACAGCACCTGAACATGCTTCAAAATTTACAGAATAGGAAGCTGGGTAGAAAGACCAAATATGCACAGATAGTGTAATGTGTTTAGAAAGTGATGACATTTTAAGAAACAAGCTAGGGTCGTTAAGATGGTTACAATTTATTACTGAAATAATGTCAGGTGCTCTGCAGAGGTGCAGATGCCAGGTGGCAAAAGTGGTATCTGCAAAAAGCTACACTTAGACGGAGAAAGTGACAAAGATGGCCACAGGACATTTGTTGACAAGATGCACTGCACGAGATGAAAATACAGTGCCACATCTTGCATAATCTTGCACCATCTCGTAGAGATACTCTCGTTAACCTCTCTGCTTTTCGCCCGTTTTCTCTCTTTGCAACATCTCTTCTGGCCAGCTCATGATGTGCGCTCTGTCAACACCTGCTTGAATCTCGCACACCCTTTGCTTCTGCCGTGTTTCCTGCTTCGAGTGGATGCAACTTCAGAAGTCTCCATTTTGAGAGAAAGGAAATGTAGCTGCACCGACAACTGAACTCCTTCGGGCACAGAACGATCTGGTGCTGCAGCTGCGGCATTTTATGGAAGCCACTCGCAGTTGCATAGATGTTTTATGAAGCCACAAAAAATAAGACTGAAAAATTAATACACTCAACAGCTCTTGTGTGTGTCACATTCACGCATGCTCTTCTACAACCGAGGGAAAACTACCCGTGTAGTTTTGGCATTTCTAAATGTGCCCAACATCTTTATTGACACCTGGATGGCTAATTGCTTTAGGCACCTGCTAAATAGCTCATATTTTAGGCCCAACGGAAAAGCAAACAACTGGCATATTAACACAAAGTCGGTTCCATCTGTATAGGGGACTACAGGGTGCGCGAGGCATTTGAGAAGACAATGCTGGCTTTAGACAGAGGATATCTCCAGCAAAAATAGACATATCACCAAACTTTGGTAACTACTTCCCTTACGATTTGCTGTACTTACTCGCATAATGATCACACTCGCGTAATGATCGCGCCTACCATCTGTCAAATGCTACAAGAACGACTCTTCAAGACAAACCAAGTGGTCTGCACGCACCATTCTTAAGCAGATGCCCTATTTCATTCCTTTCACTTTCCGCACTTCCATGACAAAAAAAAAGAAACTATAACCACACTTGCCTTTAAGCGTAGGCTTTATAATGGTTTTGGTCAACAGAAAACGCACCTTTCAATTCTTTTCGTCTGCACCCGTGGGCACACGACTGCGAGCGGCAACGATAGCAGCCACGTTTAAACTGACGTTAGAAGTGTACCCATTCATACGCCGACGCTTGTAACACAGCTAAGATATTCGCCCACCGTCAGTGGCGTAGCCAGGAATTTTGTTCGGGGGGGGCTGCGCCACTGGCCCCATATATATATATATATATATATATATATATATATATATACGGGGCCAGTGGCGTAGCCAGAAATTTTGTTCGAGGAAGCTTTAGCTCGGGTGCTCCTATTTAAATACATGTATAAGGGGAATTCTTTTTTCTCTGCAACCACTTCACCAAATTTGAGGAGGTTTGTTGCATTTCAAAGAAAAAGTTTAATTCTAGTGACTACTGGTTTCGAATTTTTCATTTAGGTGGTCAATTATTTATTAAAAATTGGCCAAATCGAAAATTTTCAGAAAACGAAACTATCAAGTTTAAAACTCCGTGACTCAACAATGAAAAATGATATCACAATTCTGTGAATTGCATCTAATAGTACCACTACAGCGGACAAAATGGATATGTTACACATGAATCTAAAAAAAAAAATTAGTATTGTGGAAATACGGCTTGTGCCGAACCCTTGTACACAACGTAACCAATTCACGTAAGATACAAATTGACATAGCAAACTTGTCCGCTTTGACTGTTATAATAGATGCCGTTTACAGAACCACAATATCTGTTCTTCATGCATAGCTATTAGTTTGTAAACGTCGTGCTTCTATTTTTTCAACCTTTCGAATTTTTAAAAATATTTTAAACAAAATTCAGGCCCTAAGTCGAAGTTGTGTTTCCAACAGAACTAGGATTTAACTTTCTCAAATGCAACGAATTTCAACAAAAGCGATTAGCAGGATTATCTGAGAAAAGCGTTTCTGCGTTTTACAATTATTTGAATAGGCCGCGTTGGATTGGGCCCGAGCTAAAGCTTCCTCTTAAACAATTTGTCAAAGGATCAAATCCATGAATAATAACTGCATTGTCATTTCCAAAGATGCTGCAAACGAATTCTTGAACGCTACGCACAGTCAAAACAATAAGATATGTATTTTTTCATAAAAGAATATACTCGTATGTGCCAAAAATTTCGCCCAAAATAACTGGTATCAATGCTTCCATATTTTGTCTATCTAAGTAAAGAAAGTATCACACGAACTTTAGAACTATATCAATTCGAAACCAGAAAAATAGTGCATGCCACTGATATGAAAAATTAAAAGGCAATGAACTGAGCAAGTTAAGGACAAATATGTTAACGAAACTTTGTCATTCAAGAACCGTGCTTACATTCTAGTATATATCCAATGGCCAGTGAAAAATCTCAATGACGCTGTAATTTGTTTTAATGTATTTAGCAGGAGCAGCTGTCAGCGGTCGTGTATCGTGAGTAATTGCACCGAAATCATAGTCGCAACAGAGGGCACGTATAAAAAGCAGGAATTCTGCAAGATATACGAGGGCAAGTCAAATGAATTTGAGCCAACAACGGGGTACTTTATTTAAAAGTAGCCTTCATGAGAATTTAGACATTTGTCCCATTGATTAACGAGTCGCGTGATTCCCGTCTTATAAAACTCCTTGGGTTGCGGCTTCAAAAAGTCTTTATCTGGTTCCCTTGAGCTATTTTTTCGGCTGCGCCAAAATGTAGAAGTCTCAAGGTGACAGGTCTGAGCTGTATGGCGGATGCTGAAGCGTTTCCCACTTGAATTTTGCCAGTTTTGTATTAACCACATAAGCGACGTGGGGACAGGCATTGTCGTGGAACAAGATGACCCCATTCGTCAATTTTCCACGTAGTTCGTTCTTGATTGCGACACACTGCCGTTCTGGCGTTTCACAATATTGGAAACAATTGATAGCCTCTCAAGATTTAGCAAATTCTATCAGTAATGGACCCTGACGACCGAAAAAAAAGTCAACAATACCTTTCCAGCGGAGATGATGGCCTTTGCGTTCTTTGGGCGTGGTAAATTCGAATGTTTCCACTGTAAGCTTTGCCGTCGTGTTTCAGGCTCGTAGTAGTGGCATCAAGGTTCGTTCCCGATCACAAATGCAAACAAGAAGTCGTCATCCTTATTGTGATACCCGATCAGATGAGTCAAGGTAGCGCGAAACTTCTCTGTCTTCTCGCGATGGATCAAAATCTTGGGGATCCATTGCGCACCAAAGAGCCGATAACCGAGAAGCTCATGAATTATGGCGTGAACCGAACCGTGACTGATGTTCAGACGGTCTGCCAGTTCATCGATGCTTATGCTCCCTTCTTGTTTCATCAGCTCATGAACCTTTGAAATTGTGTGGGGGGTGATTGCACGATGGTTTTGGCCCTGTCTTGGAATGTCTTTGAAACGTCCTTTAAACCGTTTGCTCCAACGCTTCACAGTGGTCGATGAAATGCCGTGTTCAACGTAAACGGCAGCCATACGGCGATTAATTTCTGTTTTGGAAACACCTTTAGCTGTCAAAAACTTCGCGACACCGAGCTGTTCAACTTCTGAAGTGTCCATTATGCGACGCAACCATATTCAACCCAGTGTATGAGAGCATTAAAGAACAGTTAGCTTCACACCTGCGTGTCAGTTTTGTAAATGAGACATGCCGTTCTCCTACGCGCATGCCTCGCAGCTAATGAACCGAACCATTATTGCGCGGTTAGGGTAGGCGCATTTTCATTTGACTCGCCCTCGTACATTAGAAATGCAAAGATACAATGGGATATACAAATGCGAAAATACGGCTTCATAAAGGACAAAAAAGTGTCACTGGAAACAAAGTTCACTTCATGTATACACAAAACCTCGCAACAAGATATTTAAGTATACGTATAAGTCTCCAATGAGTCTATGTATGTAAGAAAAAGTAACTGTATGTAACGCGTCAAACAAGGCAAATAAACATGTTGCACAATCATAGATTCACAGAATCCTAGCTTCCGCCCCCATTCCATCCACTCCCCCCGATGTATTGCGTGCGACGGAAAGCGGTGCGCTTGCTCCCCGGTTTTCTGCTTTGCGCACACAAGACTGAGCCACCATCGTCGGCTCACCCATTCCACCTCCCCTCCTACGCTTTCACTCGCACATACAGCATGCAGCGCGTGGTCACGATGTTATCACCCTTGGACTTTATACGAAACATGAGGGCGACGGCTACGGCAGGAATGCGCCTGGAGTGTCCATATAATTGCTTTTGCAATAATATAATAAGCGTATCCGGAAACTGAAGCGTCCCGTCGCCCATTACTTTCCGCAAAAGAAGCATCAAAATCGAACTTTCACCATGCGACAATTCGCTGCGCCACAACAATGTATTTTTTTTCTGTGGGGCGGAGGCACCGAAATGGAAAAAAGAACGCATAGGAAAGTATGTTGGGCAGAATCGAATGCCTACAACGGGCACCTAATGGGGCTACGGAATTATTACCGAAGAAAACATGGGATGATTGACCACTGAGAACCATACGCATACTGCTCAGTATCCTACACCGGCGAAACAAGAATTTCCGGAAAGGTTCCGCTCAAGGAACGCGGTGCAATCCTTCGAGTACCCGCAGTGATGGCGGCGAGCGACCATTGTTTTTTTTTTTTGTTTTCTCGTCTGCTAGCCAGAAAGCTTCCAAAACTCTGTCAGGTGAAAATCCACTCGGCCAGAGCAAACCGAACGCCCACCGAAGTGCACCGCGCGGTGGTCGGGGCCATACGAGAAAAAAATATGCGCTATGGCTCGCTCTGGCAGCCCGCGCGTAGGGTAGCGAGAACAAAAAAATTGAAGAGGCTCAATGTGTCCTCGGCGAACAAAAGTCAAAGTAGAAAAAATAAATAAGAACGTAGTTACTTTGGCTGGCTTTAGTGTCTTGACATGGATGTTCTGACGTAGGTTAAAAAAAAAATGATATTTTTTATGTGACATGACGGCACAAATGAACCTCCCCGACGCACCGTCTCATTGGACCTCGCTGCGTGCTTTGTCAACTGGTCGGCTAATGTGTTGATTTGGCTTGTCTCGTTGTATGTTCCGATGTAAGACTTTAGAAAAGTCAATGGACTTTTGACGTCAAATGTTTATAACAGCATTAAACCCACAAAGTTCCGCAATTGAAAATTTACAGCACAACTTTGGAAATGTCAATGCAGGTTTCACATCAAGAGCTTATGAGATTTATACCCATAAAGTTTCGCAATTGATATCCATGCGCTCCATAGATTCCGTGGCCTCAGTGAGATGCCGTGGCGAGCCCGCTCACCATCAAAGCGCCCTTGAAACTTTGTGCTCGGATGGGACTGCTTGGCGTTATATGACTGCCGGTGTACGAGCTTGCCACGAAATCCAGCCCGAGTTCGCAATCTTCGCAGTTAAATGTCTTTTCGAGCGTCAAAAAGAAATTCTAGACAAAATCCAGAGTGATTTCCGGCGCCGGGAGTCGCTTTGGTCGGCGGTGCATGGACAGCACGAAAAAATTTCGGGGGGGGGGGGGGGGGGGCTGAAGCCCCATAAGCCCCCCCCCCCCTGGCTACGCCCCTGCCCACCGTTAGCGGCAACATACCCCATTAGAATAGTAGTGAAGACAAATTCCGCAGTTTCCGCAATACGCCCGCCATGTTTCTATGTCACTGGCAGCTAAGCGCGCCCATCTGTTTCTGTCGCCTCAAAGTGGACATGGCTACGTTATTGCCGCAAACTTCCCTCTATTAACGATATTATTTATTACAGATACGGAAGAAACTGTTTCAACGCACGTTATGTACTCACGAGAAGAAAAAAATCGCGTTCGGCGCGTTCGGCTTGCTCCGCCAGCCGCCATTTTTGTTTTGGTGTCCCGCACTATATACAGCGGCAACCGCACGGGCATTGCTATGGCACGGGGCAACCGCCTATTCGTTGGACTAGTCATCCCGCAGCAAACGCAAAATGAAAACCATATATTACTTTTTTCTATCGGGAAATTTAACCCGCGTAATGACCGCACTCCTGAATTAGCGTCATTTTTTTTTTTGGACAAAAAAGTGCGATCATTATGCGAGTAAATACGGTATTTCCACAATTAATGAATGCGCCATCCGCAGCAACCTATTCAATTACGCTTCGGAAACGGCTGCATGCACTGATGAAGTGGTCCTTAGAAATGTTGGCCAGTGAGTCAGCAATGGCGGCCTTCAGCGAGTCTTTTGTATTATGTGGCTGTTTGTTGGCCTCTCCCTCAACAACGCCCAGGCATTGTAGTCGAGCGGATTTAAATCTGGAGAACTTGGAGGCCACAAGTTGAAAGTGACGTGGTCGTAGAAGTTGTCAGCCAGCCTAGTTGTACCTGGGTGATGCAGGCGGTGCGGGGCAGGAGCCGAATCTTGCTGAAAGACATAAGGTCTTCCTTTTGAAACAGTTTCTATCCAGGGCTTTACAAAGATGGCAAATACCTTTACGTATGCAGCAGCATTAACGCAGAGTCCTTCTGCAAAAAAGTGTGGCGGCATGATGTCACCCTCGTTGCCGATGACGACTGACACCTATACAGGCAAAGAAAATTGCCACAGATGCCACGTCACCATCAGAACATATCAGTTCTGTCAGCACCTTGTAATCAAGACTCAATGTCCCAATGTAATGTCCCAATGTAATGTCCCAATGTAATGACTTAATGTCAAGACTCAAGACTATGTCCAGAAAAGTGGCAATTTCCAAGTCGCTGGGTGTGCAGCCAGGACGATGAGGACTGCATGGCGTTTCACTTCCTGTGTCAACCTGTACGCTTCCATCTTTGAACAAACTGCACAATATGAATGATAAGGGGTCAACCAACAAGAAGCTGCAAGCCTAGATAGATATGATGAGCTTGTTGGTGTCTATGGCAATAAGGAATAGTGTTATCAAGTACCTCATGCACCAAGTATATTTTTAAACCGTGTAGAGAGAGATTTGCTTTGACAATTAAAGTAACGACATACAATTGTTTGGCACCCTACAGACAAAGTTTGCTTCACTATTTATCTAACAGGCCATACTTTTCTTTTGCATTGGTTTTGCAATTGCAATTCCACTAGATGTGCCATACAAGTGGACTGTTTTACAAGAACCATAACACATCACACATGCTGTGATCAACAGAAGTCTTTAATTATGTCAACTAAATAAACTTTGCATCAATGTGAACAACAAATCATCAGACTTCTGGGGAAAATAATAGTGGGAGGAGACATGCTAATAACGTGTGCTTAATGAAGAAAAGGAAGAGAGGGAAAACGATAGAAGCAACCTGATCTTTATGCAGGTGCTTCTTACTTGCCTTTGTACTTTTAAACAGACTTACTCATGGCTACAAATGTGGCCAAAAAAAGAAAAAAAAAGAATGTCTGACCTTTATTTGTATTATGTGGAAAGCTTCACACTTCAAACACCCCACATGAGCATTAGTTTAAGTAACATTTCTTGAATGTGTTGCCCCTACCACATCACTTCAAACAAACCTTCCACTAGCAGTTTTGTCAGCATATCACAAATTCCCGCATCCTGTCGTCAGGGCAACAAAGACAGGGCAGGAAGTTCCCATCGATCTATTACTGCTCAATACAGACAAAACTCAACAAATACAGTAATGCTGGCACTGCCTCCTCTTGTCAGACTAAGGGGGCGGTGAAAAAAGTTTTACAAAATGGGAATGTGTCATTATATTACTATGAAAATGCTGCGGGGGGAAGGAATCTTGCTGAAAAACAAAAATTATGCAAGACAAGCCCTGGAAATGCATTCACGGGGACATGGAGACCCTGTGAGCGCTCATACACTGTGAAGCAACTCTAAGGGTGCTGAAGTTGTGACCCTATATGAAAAATGGATGAATACAACAATACTGAAGTCTCAAAACAGAACAGGAGCAAAGCAACAAGCCCGCCACAAGGGCTAAAACGACAATGTGGCTATAACTGATGACTATGGCGAAGATCAGTCTTCAACTTCATGTATTCAGTGAGACACCACCCTTCGATTCCGAGTAAAGAGTCTCATTATCTCACTCGCCAGCTCTCACGCACAGTGCAAAAAAGAAAGAGAGAGAGAGAGAGAGAAAGACGAAACAATGCCTATTTAAACACATACATGCGTGCACACACAGAAGAAAGAGAAAGAAATAAACTGGCAGAATGACAAAGGAAAAAATAAAAGTCAGGTTCTTGAGTCTTTCTAGTCCAGGCCTGCCAAGCTTCACGTTGATTCAATGGCTTGCCCTTCTTTGCATAATCTGGCAATGAAGAGAACAGAGAAGCATTTGCAGAAACCTTTAAATACACTCATGTTTCTTGCGTATTCAAATTAGTCAAGGATGAGAAGTAACAGTTGACTTCCCTTACCTAACCATTCAATCCTAACCAAAGGTCCTGTCCAGCCTGCGACCATTATTTCAATCCTGATATTGTCTCTCACGAGATTATTCAAACTTGCCTGTATAATTCACATAAGCCTGACCAGTATTTGCAGCGTCGGTCTTGGCAGTGCCAGGGGACAGTGAATGTATTGAAGGCATATCTCCTGCCAGAAATGATGATTTCATCTAGCTCTAGGAAGCTATTCAAGTGAAAACGGTAACCTACAATTAGTAACTACACTTAAATCTCGTTATAACAAAGCCGAAAGGGAGCGAATTTTTTTTGTTATAAGCGTTAGTTCGTTATAGCCACTGACTAATAATTTGAGACTAATTTATTGCACACGAGCGTGCACTTACTACAAGTAAGCCATCACCGAGGTATCGGCTCCCGTCGCGGCCGAGTGGCTGCGTCCATGGCAAGTGCTAATCGTCCTTACCGATATCACACACAGGGAGAAACTGGAATCAAACACATAGGAATTGATTTAATTGCCTTCCCTGTCAATGGCACAAACTTTTCATGCTTTCATGTTGACGGAGAAAAATATTTGGTTATGCTTCGCTGCTGTGTCTTCCTTAACTGAAGGATGGCCTTCTTAGCAGCAGCAGCTGCCTCAAGCCGATCTGCACCGTCTTCGTGGCCGCCGAAGTAGTGGCAGCAGCGCAGCAGGTCCACTGCGTCCAGCGCCTGGGAAGATGTTGGTAGGTCGTAAGCACAGGGCGGAGTGCCGTGGTCCCCTGCGGCACCTTCATCGACGCTTCCTTCATGCTCCCGGGCAGCAAGCACAAAGTCGTCGTCTGTCAGCTCCTCCGTTGGCAGAACGACGCTATCCACACTCCCGTAGCTGCAGAAGGTTTCACCTTCACACACAACACCAGCATAGTGGAGCGCCCTTCATGACGCTAAAGTTTTGTCTGATACAGCGGCAACACTGGGTAAGGCTATTCGGTCCATTGAGTCGTCTGTGTCAGGGTTGCTTTTGTTGGCAGCAAATGATGCACGTCAAAAGCAGCTTGCGATGGTGCTGGTTGTCACATCCATCCATGCCGCAGCATTAAGCATCTCTATTGCCATATACAAATCAACCTTCGTGTCACGGTTCAACTGCATGTTTAACACAAGTCAGTCTATCACCCGCTTCCGGTATCCAGCCTTAAATGACATTATCATGCCTTGATCAAAGAGCTGTATCATTGCCGTGCAGTTCGGGGGCAAGAACCGATGTTCGTCAGCGCAGCAGTGGTGTGGAGGGCAGCACAGTTGTCTAAGAAAAGGCATATCTTGCGATTCTGCCTCTTCAACTTCTCGTTACGCAGCCATCCCGCAAAAACTTCTCTTGTCATCCCGGCTTTCCGGTTTGATAAGTACTGTGGCTGAAGTCGCCCGTTTCCTTAAAAGCATTGTGGCGGCGCGCTTTTTTTCTATCACCAAAGGTGGCATCTTCTCCGATCCATCCATATTCGTAGAAAGGAGCACAGTTACGCGGACCTTACTATGTTTCCCACCACAACAGAGCTCCCCTTTTAATGATAGGGTCTTCTGTGGTAACATTTGGTAGAAGAAAGCTGTTTAGTCAGCGTTGAACACATCTTTCTTTTCATACTTTTCAAGGAGAGGACCAACGTTAGCTTTCACCCACATCATTGCGGTTTCATTGTCGACGGCCTGGGACTCGCCAGTGACAACCCTGCCAATGATATCGCCACGCTCCTTAAGACGCTGCAGCCAGCCATCGCTTGCAACGAAGCTGTCGCAGCCCATGATGCAACCAAAGTCCCTCGCTTCTCTCTGGAGCAGTGCCCCACTAACGGGCAAATTAGCAGCCCTTGCATTCAAAAACCACTTGAACAACGCCTCTTCCACGGCTTCAAAGGCAGGAGACTGCAGCTTCTTCCGGCTACTTTTCACGCCACATGCACCAGCGCCAGCAATAACTTCTTTGCTGCTGATTGTAGAAAGGGTACTCGGCGCGTTGCCGAACTCCTTGGCCACTTGAGTTTTCTTCGTGCCTGACGCAACAGCCATAATTATGGCTGCTGATGCTGCTGCTAATCATTTCTCTGTCGTGAAGCTGGCGACACGGTGGAAAAAGCACTGACGGACAGTGTACAGAACAGTGCAAACAGAGGCACAAGGCACTCGGCTGGCAGTGTGCACTGCACACAACGGATGGAGTGGCTTGGCTGCTTGGCCAGCTTGGCTTGGCTTGGAGCATTGCTGGATGATGAGGGGCCGCCTGAACTGCCGCATCGAAGGGCCGCAATGCATCGTGCAATTTAAGAAATCTATATGTTGTGTACAAAGTGGCTTGTTAGGTGCGATTTTGGAATGAAGATTTTTTTTTATATCTGTTGATCAATTAATATTTTTTCCTTAAAACGAAATTTTAAACGCATCGGTTATTATGGGAACTTTCAAGGGGAACTACAATTCTTTCATTATATCCATTATTTCGTTGTAAGCCTATAGACATTTTTATCGGGGAGAGCAAGAACTTCCTCTCTGGACTGTGCTGTGGGGGTACAAAGGAACATGCAGCAGCATCTGCAATGATTTTGCACAAGGGTTCACGTGCGAAGAGCACAGCGCAGAGAGCATTATGGCGAGGCCCAGGGCGATCTTGTTGAAGAGGTGCAATAAAGTGCACTTTCTTCCCAAGAAAATTTTTCCTGTCTGCCCATTACAGTGAAATAAGAAACCGAAACCGCATTTGCAGCATCAGCAATAGCCTACCATCAATGCCAGTGTCATCACATGATGACAACACCTTTTGCATAGGATAACACTGATAACACTTTAAGCCTTTAATTATGAAAGCTCATTTAAATGATAGGTGTCTTTACATGCTAAGCTAGAGGCAATTAAGTCGTATAACATATATTAAGTACTTCAGAGGCATATATAGTCAACGAAATAGTGAAGTGGTTAGTCTAGATGTGGGCCACCACAACCTTGTTTGCTATGGTTGAGGAGTCATTCTAAAAATGATGAGCATCAAACACAATGGGCCACACTGAGGATGACATGCTGTGATTCACTGACAGGGATGAAGAGATGTACGAGCGACAATGATGGAAATTTAAGTGCAAATACACCACCATTCTGTGAAGGTAGCCTTCTATGAAGGCCTGCTCTCAGAATATTTCGAGATGAAAATAGCAGCATACAATGAATGATTACTACATTTACTCAATTATGACGTGTCTCCTTTTTTTTCCCCATCCAATTGATCCAAAAAGTACCTGTGCATTATAAATAGGTACAAAACCAAAACTGCACTGGCAACAGCCTAGCATCACAGCCATTGTCATCACAACATACATCACAAGATGGGTATAGTTTTCATGCAAGACCCTGACAACAATGCGCTTTTAAGCTTTAATTACAAAAGTTCATTTGAGAGATCAACTTTAGATTTTAAGCTAGCAGCAACAGAACTTTGTCTTGTGTTTCCGGCATTTCGGAGACGTGCACATGTTGCAGGACATACTGGCAAAGTATTTACTCCAGGCGTGGACCACCATCCTGTTTACAATTGTAATGGAGTGGTTTGTGGAATGTAGAGAATATCAAATGCAATGAACGAGGAGGACAGAAGCATGTCACAGTCTGCAGACAGAAAAAGCTGATCGAGACTGACAACATTTGTTTTTGAAATTAAAAGCTTTAGGAAGTGCAATTTAGCTTTCGATTTATATGTAGCGTGACACTGTAACCCTGCCCTCCATTTGTCATTTTCTTGTCTGCAACAGCTCTTTTCTCAGTAAATGTTACACTCTGGACACACTGGAATACTAATTTATCCCTTTGGTTGGACTTTATTTCCCTTTAGCATGTCTTTAAATTTTTTCTAGAAATCTAGCAGCACTGAAACTGCATAGCTAATATGAACAGTTCACATGGCTACATCATTTTTACAGCCTGCAGGCCACAAGCGGTCGAGGAAAAGAAATTTACGCCAGTGTACTAGAGCACTGAGTTCACAACCTCTTGACTAGCAAAGTGATGCTCAACCAGCAAAGCACTGTGCTGCTCAGCATCTACAAGCACTGGGGGGAACTCGCACACCTCCACATGCTGCCCCATGTCAATCAATTCAAGGTTACCACACTTGACACTTTCTCTTGTCTTGATTTTGTCTTTTCCCAAGTTGGCACTGTTGCCTTGAAGGGCAGCAATGTCAGCTCAACAGTGTGAAGGCCATGGCTACTGAGCCACCATGGCAGGTTGAATGCTTTGGACAAATGCAACACACTAATAAAAACCAATAAGTGCTGCTATGCACGCCTACTAAAAGCTTGTTCAGAAGATGAATAGAAAGCTTACCTTGAAACAGAAGGATAGAGTTCTGACTAGTGTAAACCAGGACACCGAGTCTGCTTCAGTGCTTCAATGACAGTATTGTTGATTGAGATCAGCTCCCGGCTCTCCTCGTTTCTCCTGAAAAGCTCCACTACAGGCTCCTTCGCGTCTGTATTTGGTTTGGTAACCTGTACACAAGAAGGCATGGAAAGTGTCAGCTGAAGGACACAGGTGAAGAACACCACTACTGCACAGCTGTCCATTGAACTTCAAAGCTTGGACAAGCCACCCAGACAAGTGCATCACAGGCGTTGCACACCCCAGGACACACTGCACCTGTCTACTGCAATGTGGCATGTTTTAGTTGCAAGAAGTTTGTCCACTGCCTCAGTAAACTTGTGGGGCTCTTCGATGTACACGAACTTAATGTAGTCTCTTTAAAAAAAGAAGAAAAAAAAGGAGCAGAAACCATCTGGAGCTGATTGTCACAGTCAACCGATAACTTTCTGCTATATCTGCTGAGATATGCTGTTGGACAACTTATTAGTAAATTCTACTGGCTAACGGGACAATAAAGAGAAAATTATGACAAGCTGCATAGGTAAATGACGCTTCTACAATGCAAAAAAAAAAAGTCACTTTTACAGCAAGAGGAGGCAGGGTAAGCCAGAAAAGATGCACAAACGTAAACCGGTGGCGATACTGCCTTAAGTTCCCTGCATCAGCTCGCCATGACATCATAAATTTTGACAGTGCCTGCTTGGGCCTAGTTAATTTTGATACAAACTTAAAGAATTGAAGTTTGACATTCACTTTCTCTTCAACGATTAACGTTTAACCACATAGTTAAGAGTTTTGAAAGAATACTTTCTCACTAAAACTTGCTTTAGTGCTTGTCGTTTAATGTCTCTTTATTGCTACAAGGCATGAGTGCTGTGATGTAGGGACATGTCTAAGTGTAGGACAGGCTAAGGTGCAGTGATGAGATGAGACATGCTAATGTGTATTCATTTTCCTGACACCTATGCTTATACCATCAGATATGCTGTGGCCAGTGTTTGCCCATGCAGTAAAAAGCTTTTTTTTTTTCTATCTTGCATTTACCTGCCGGTGCTCCACCATATCACATCGTGCGTGATGTATGCGGAACGTAAGTTTTGCATGATCTTTTAACCACCCGAAGAGAGGACGTGATGCCGATGCCACAATTGTGAACCAAGTTCCCAAATAGATGCTAATGCAATAAAAATTTTTCAAAAATGTTTATACAGGGAAAGTGCAGTCTAAAAAAGTGGGGAACACATAGCGTTTGACCTCTGGTAGGAGAAAGATTCGCAGGGACATTGCACTTGGTGTGGCAGTTTTCTTGCCCTCCCTCAGACACCAGCTCTACACCGTTCCGGCCACCTGGGATGACCCCATCGATGCCGCCAATGACACAACATCGGCTACAGTTTGTTATCACATAAAACAGTGGTTGGTAGAAAAAAATGATCTCCTAATTTCATCTACCTTAACAACTGACGACCACTGTCAAAACTGAGGCATGAATGAGAGCTGCAGTACGAGGCAGGTTCAACTTCGAGCCTGTGCCCAGTTGTCGCTGGCTTGTTGGTAAGACATCGTGAGGCTTATAGCGCGTGAAAAGGCAAGGACGAAAGGAAGACGTGACACACACAGGCGCTAACTTGCAACAATCTTTATTTCAAGCAAGAGAGCCATACATATACACAACTTTTTCGCGTACATCATCATACATTCGCTGTTGGCAAAAATTCCTTACACACCATTGCGCAGGTAAGATAACTCTTTGCGGTAAAGGGCAATTGATGGTTTTGACACGCAGTTATCCCCAAGCCTATCAATCATTTCTGCTTCTATAATATTGCGAGTTATCCTACCTCAGGCTCTTCCCACAATGGAGCAGTCTCTGTATGCTGGAGCACACGTCGAGTGGTCACCATCATCCATCTCGTCAACAGCGTCAGCACTCAGTCGGCACACTCCAAGTTGGTTTAGAGGGGAATCATAAGAACATGCTAGTCAAACGCATTATGTAAGTAATGCCCAGAGCTGATGACCGAAAGCTTCAACGATCAGATCCTCCGTCTTCGATTGGCAAGTTACCCTACACATGTACTTATTAGCGTTGCTGAGGGTCTGCTCAAGTCAAAGCTATCAAAGAATTCCACCAGCCTGCCTTGTGTAGATAAGAGGAGCACTGCTGTCATCCCGTATATCCATGGTCTATTGCACGTTAAAGGAAATTAGGTCTACGTGCGAATGTTAGGGTTGTGTTTTCAGCTTCTACAAGATTGCAATGTCTGTGCAGACTAACCAGACCAGGCTTGTATGACAAGGGCACATGCAAAAAGAAACACCAGGAACCGTTTGTTGAATGTGTGGGAGCAGTTGTTTACAACCTTCCTTTAAAGTGTGGGAAGAACTACGTGGAGCAAAGCAGAAGGTGCCTCAACGAGCATTTAAAGGAACACCGGTATAATGTAGCAGAAAAGCGGGGTGAGTTCCTTGACGCTCACTGCAGGCATTGCAAGTGCACTGTTGCCATGGTGGATGATGACCACTCGATGTGTGCTGCAGCATAGAGACTGCTCCATTGTGGGAAGAGCCCGAGGTAGGATAACTCGCGAAACTATAGGAGCAGAAACGATTGATAGGCTTGGGGATAACTGTGTGTCAAAACCATCAATTTTCCTTTCCCGAAAAGAGTTATCTTACCTACGCAATGGTGTGTAAGGAATTTTTGCGAACAGCGCATGTATGATGATGTACGCGAAAAAGTTGTATACATGTATACATATGGATCCCTTGCTCAAAATAAAGATTGTTGCAAGTAAGCGCCTGTGTGTGTCACATCTTCCTTTGGTCCTTGTCTTTTTCACGCGCTATAAGCCTAAAGCTCCACGTCTTGCCTTATATTATAAGCTGTTTTTAACGGCAGCCAGAAATAGTTGCATGCAGCAAGTGCACTGCCACATGCATGCATCGCCACAGCAAAGTACATCGTATGTGCAAAATCTAGATGAAATTTACCCAGAAATGTGTTTGTTGTAGCCAATAATCCGTTATAGGCGGGCCCATTAAAAGTGCAACGTGCAGCGTGAATAATATAGGCAGACCAGACTAAGTGATAAGAATGGTCTATTATATCCAAAAGTATGTTGTAGCAGATCCGCTGCAACGACATGGATTATATTAAAGATATATAATTATTTCTATGACATTTCCATAAAATGTCTATGACATTACAAGAACATAGTAGTATACAGTACAGCTGAACATCGTTATAGCAAAGTCACATTTGACACAAAGCTTTGCTGTATCCCATATTTGTTATAAACATACAGTAAACCATTATCCTAATGAAGCCGATTTACCCGAATTACCAGATTATTCAAAATTTCTCACAGTTCTGACCTAAGCGTGTGCATTCCAAACGAGATAACTCGAAGCATACTGATAAGCTGCTCTGCTTAGAGCGAACTGGCATGGGGCGTGTGCATACTCTTGGTGGCGGGCCGCATGTTTCGCACTGGGCAAAGCTTTACACATCGGGCGAGCGAGCGACCATTTGTCGCCAGTTACGGCATCGCGTTGCCTGCGCACCCTTTTCCTCTGTGCTGCACACACGCGTTATCAGCAGCAAGCAGGTGCGTACTCCAGGCAGAGCTCAATGCCTTTCGCACCGTGCAAGCGAGCGACCCTCAGCCCCTTTGTCAAGCACTCTTTTCCTCCATGCTGCACTTGTGCATTATCAAAGGAGAGTGGCACCACAGCCGCGGCACTGTGGAACTAGTGCACAACGGAAAACACTGCATACTGTTACTGCATAACTGTTACTGCATACCGCCTTCTGCCTGCCTAAGTCTCCAAAACCAGGATGCACTACTTCCTCTGTGCTTGCATGCACGTGGCAATCAGCCAGTGCAGGCTTTGTGAATGCTTGGTTTGTGGATTGCTTTAGTAAGTGTGCCTTGCATGTCCTTTTGTGGTCTTCAGTTTGAAATGGCACTCTGCCAGTTGCTGCATGAAAGTGTTTGAACTTAGAGCAAGAAGTTTTTTCGATAGGTAAAGTGGAAAAGGGTGAAGGGCAGAAATATCAAAATGCAAAGCAATTTGGCATACCACGTTCAACATTTCCAACTGTATTGACGAGCAAGGAAGAAGTGCTAGACGGCTTTGAGAAGAGCCTCTCAGCCAAAAAATGAAAGCGCAACTGTGATACCAAGTATACTGAAGTGTGTGCATGCACTTCGTGAGTGACTGAAAAACACAAGTGAGAAGCTCCTTGTGAATGGATTTCAAACCCCTGCAAAAGCTGAAGCTCTAGCCCTCCAAATGGGCAGACAAGATTAAATGCAGCAATGGTCGGCTTGAATGCTTCAAGGGACTGCACAGTGTGTCCTCAAAATCTACTTAGCAAAAGTGCAGCCATAGACCGCGACACCATGGAGGGATGGAGCAAGTATCAGCTGATGTCCCTACTTCAGCAACATGAAGAGAAAGGCATTTACAACTTAGATGAGGCTGCATTCTTCCAAGAAATTGCTGACAAAGCATGTATGCAGTACTCAAGTACATCCTCATTGGGAGGCAAAGAAAGCATGAGAGTGTTAGTGTGCTTTTAGGTGAAAATGGGACCGGTGAGGACAAGCTTCCTTTGTTGATACTGGGGAATGTGAGGAAGCTGCAATACTTCTGCAACGCAACGATGCCTAAAGACTGCATATATAAATATAAATGTGCTTGGACAACTGCAGCTGTTTTTGAGGAGTTTGTGCACCTTCTATATCGAAAGTTTAAGGTAAAGCATCGCCGTGTGCTTTTGTTGTTGACAACTGTCCCAGCCATGGAAAGATTGACAATCTCGAAGCGATCACTTTCGAGTTTCTGCCAGTGAATACAATCACAAAATTGTAGCCTATGATATCAGGGAATTGAGACCACGTGAAAGTTATACCGCAAGAGAATCTTACAACACATGCTCATCGCATATGATGCCAACAGGTGCTACAACATCAACCATACATTGTTTAAACCATTACCTCCCTGCCCTTCCCCTTCTGACTCTCTCTCTCTCTCTCTCTTTGTTAAACCATTTATGGAAAGAGCTGGCACCTGCAAAGTTTACAAACTGTTTTGAGGATGCTGGCTCTTCCCAGCTACACTTGTGCATGCCTGGCATAGATCACTAGGTTTGCAACGGTCTCTACAAAGCTGTGTACAAAATTGTTGGCGAAGAGGTGGAAGGCAACTTCGACTCATTTGCGTTGGCTGATAGTGCTGATCCCTTCATCATCCCAGCTAAGAATGCTAACATAGTAGACTTGGGTCTTGGTGGCCCCAATGAGGACGGAGAGCCAATAGACGAACGTCTTCGTAATATACCAACTGAGGCGCAGACACAGGAGAGCCTCTGCCTGCCGTGAAACAAAGCTGAATGCACAGGCATGAACTATGACCTCATGCAGTTCCAGTGCAAACTGGAGCAGGCATTACTTAGGCCCGGCAGAAACACCCAGCAGACCCAGCTGACCGAGTATTTGCACCTCAATAAAGGTTTGCTTCATTGAATATCTTGCAGTTATGCTAGTGTCACGTTGCCACTTTCGATCATGATTGAACTTAATCTGTATCGAAATACTTGGCCATGACTGGTTCCCTCCCACAGCTTGCGCAAACAAGCCAATTGCAAGCAAGAAATTCAATCCTGATCTATCTTGACCACGATTGACAATGCACCACGTGACACCTGTATTAGACTTCCGCAGAGTTGGGCTATTTCATTTCTAGTTTCTTAGCTTTTAAGGGATAGACTCATCAAACTACCACTCATATTGAATTTTTTCTCTGTCCTGTCCACTTCGTTGTAACAAAGGTTTACTGTACATATGTTTACTGCAATAGCAAGGAGACAACCTTATTATCTGCTTCATTACATGGTAGTCGATAATTTGGTATATCAGTGTTCATTATATTAAGGTTCAACTGTATAAACTAGTGATTGTATGAAGAATGTGTGCACACGTAAATAGTGCAGGGAACATGGTGGCACCCGTTCTACTCAACCCACAAAAAATTTGTTCTTTGAACAATAAGCTTGGGACCGATAAGTAGCGCAAAAAGCTTTCCCTTCATCTAATCTTGCCTTGACTACGATGACTGAGGAATAAAAGCTTCTCTCATTAAGACTGCACTGCGACTTTGACCATCCATAATAGGAGTGCCTCGCCACTGTAATCAACACATTTAAAGAAGCAGGACACTAAAATACACAATTTGTTTTTCTTTTTTCCTTGAAAAAGTCAAACCAAAAGAAAGTTATGAACTAATTTGTTTTATGCCACTCAATACTTTACATCTTGTTTGCAGCAATAGGAAAGGGAAATGCTAAGAAGCTGATAAAGTAACTCCTTGACTGTGGTGTTGCTGTAGACAGTGAAGCTCAAACTAGGCCAGTACAATTTAAGTTAAGGATTCCTTTTGCTCAATTTTATTCCATTTCTTATCATCAGCCAGTCGTGGCTTGCTGATGCCAGTGTTAACACAGGCCCAGTGTTGCTCAGCACAAAATAAATTGACGAAGCAAAAGAAGGAAAACAATATGAACATAGTTAAATTATCCTAGCCCTCAATTTGCCCTGAAAGTGACCAGCACTACCTGGTGGCCTGATGCATGTTTAGAAACGAATGCTGCAGCAGGATGTCACAGACACTGTGTCACTGCTGTGGTTTCATTCCCAATATTTAACTAGCAGAGCAAATGCCACGGTCAGCAGACAGCTTCTCAGGAGTAGGCAAACCAATACAAGCCACGGACACACTGTTGCCATATTGCCTAAGCAATGGTCGGCAAACACTTACCCGAATAAGAAGTTCAACGTGATGCCCTCCACTGAGATTAAGCACTTGAGTCGAAATGTCCTGAGACCAGCAGAAGCCGTCTTCTTCGGTAAGCCCTCGCAACCGGCAAGGCACTGCCTGCAGAACCCAAGAGTAGGAAAAAAAGAGAGCGGAGCAGTTAAACCCTCTCTCTACCACTGAATAGTATAAAATTTCACCAGAATTCGTGCCAATAGAGTAGATGACAAGTATAACAGTCAAACAAAAATATATAGTGCAGATCCCACACTAGTGGGAGTCTGTCCAAGCAAAGCTGTGGTGAGCCACCAAGACAAACTGGTGTATCTCGAAAAAAAACACGCAACGGACTTTGGCAACAAATGGGCCTTGTAGGTAGGCCTTGCTTGCAGGCCTTGCTACGATCCGGGTAACATCGCCAGTCTTGGTGGCACGAGGAGCATCGGCACAGCAAGATGTCGCTGGGGTGTTGGGAAGACAGGCAAACTGCTGGTCAATACGTCGGCTTTTAGAGAGTTCCAGGTGGCGGCGCTCTTTTATAACTGCATCAACCGTCGCCACATTGTTAAAAACGAGCCAGTTGAAGGCGTCATCGGCAATGCCTTTGAGGATGTGAGAGACCTCATCAAACTCAGCCATGTGTGCGTCAACTTTGCAGCACAGAGCCAAGACGTCCTGAATGTACGTGACGTAGGGCTCCGTTGACGTCAGCACGCGGCCGGATAACGCCTTCTGCGTGGCAAGTGCGTGGCACCTTCGTGCGTCCGAAACCAAACTCGAGGTGTGCCACCAAGGTAAAAGACTACGTTGGCGAGCATGATAGTAGGGTCCCACCGGTTATTGCGGCTAACGTGTTCGTACAGGCTGATCCAGTCATCGACGTCTTCCCCATCTTTGCCCGAGAATGATGATGTAGTGATGTAGGTCGTCGAAGTGGGAGCAGGTGTCGGAGCCAGCGGAGTTGAGTTGTCGTCGCCGGGAGCCATGAAGGAAACCTCGACATACCGTCCACTGCGAAGCTCCGTGACGAGGTACAGGGAACGTCCACCTCCACCAGATATGTTACGTAGGAAGACGCAGACAAAAAGCTATATACAAGTATATTTACAAGGGTATACGCTGCACTTGGCCAAGAGGCAACAGCCCGTGCTAGCCTCTAATCGTCGTCATTGTCTTCACACTGCTCGTCTCTTCGTCATTGTAAACACTGTTCCGTAGCAATATGAATAGATTTCCAACATCCTTTGAATAAACAGCCGCTTTCACCATTAATATAATATGTTCATGTCTAAGTAGTCACAACGTTAGCAAGTTATTGTCATTACATAGCACATCAAGTGTTGTTTTTAACCCTTCCAGGGTTGATTTATTTCGCCATATGCGACTGCCCAGGGTCGATTTTTTTTTATTACAGATTTAAATTCTTCACAGGAACCTATTTCGAAAAGCATTTACCGTAACTTTTTTAGGGTGGCCATAAAGTGAGAAAAAAATATTTTGCATTGGTATATATGTACTATTTATTCATAAATAACAATAAAAAAGGAAATAAACTTATTAGAATTAAAAATTTGATGCATTGATATACACACAGTTCAAGGCTTAGAAAATGCGTACACGAGAATATTTCACAAGTCTAAAACGTTCCTGCTCTTACACTAATATTTATGTCCATAGCGTAATCGAACTGCGTAGGCGAGTGCACTTAAGAAAACTGTGTGGTTGTGTGCTCGTCAAAAAAAAGCAATATGTGTGACAAACTTTCGCTAATCTTCATCTTATTGCGAACCAGAGGCAATTAGTTTTCGCGAGTCTCCCAAAAGAAAAAAAAAAAAAGAAAGACGCATGCATGGCGGCATTTTTCATACGCACACCGCTGTGAGCAATAAACGGGCAAATAACAGGCGGTCGGTCTTTGAGCGATTAGTGAAAAGATGGCCATCAGTTTTGCTAACGCAAGAAGCTGAAACTGCCCATGGAACAAAACCCAAACTAACCGCCACCAACCCGCATGCGTGCCAATGGGCGCGCGGTAGTATATAGATGCGCCGGAGCAAACGAACTACAGTTGAAACTAAACCCAAACTAACCGCCAACCACCTGCACGCGTGCCAATGCGCGTGCGGTAGTATATAGATGCACCGGAGCAAACAAACTACAGTCGAAACCCGCGATAATGAAATCCCGCAACAACGAAATTCTCGCAACAGCGCAACTTTTTCGTTCCCCGACGAATGCCCACAGGATTCAATGCATTTCGTACCTCTCGACAAGGAAATGTCGCTGCACTACAATCGCGCATCAACGAAATTTGCCGGAACATAATTCCGCATATTACCTACTCGCGTAAGGCTAGCTCAAAAAAATGTGCTCAAATGCTATTGTTTTGCACTAAAATTGCATAAAATACCACCCCATTATACATGTGTGGGCGCGGCGATTGTTGTTCACAAAAACAACCAAGTGCTAGAAGTGTTCAGTGCACTGGAAATACGTCCTGGCCGCCATCTTGTTTGTTGATCGCGCGTTTGAAGCAGCATGCATGTTGCTACAAAGATCTGGCAACGGTTTTTGCACGCCTACCATATGCGAGATCATAGATCATTGTTCGAAATGCGCATTCAGTTTGCGTTCCCCGTGGCTGACGATTCGGTGAGGCGTAGGTCAATCGCGTGAGTCGAAACTGAACGTAAACTGAACACGCGTTTCGAAGAACAATCGCCGATCGCGGCAGTGCACTGCGTAATGTGCGCCTTGGTGAGAAAAATGCAGCAAAAACAAGGAAATCCACATTCCAATGACATGTAATTGTTTAATGCACTTGAGATGGCAGTCGCAGAATATGGAGTGTCACGCATCGGGCCATGATTAAGCGATCGTCCAGAAATACACATCCCTTGCTTCAAGAACGCTGGTTTTGGTGCCACCTGACAGGCATCGCATAAAGATTTGGCGCGAGCCGTAGATTTGCACGAAAAGGCCATTATCTCGATTGTTTGTCTTTGGGTACACAAGATATGACCACTTTTGTGCTCGGCACCAGACGCATCGGCGCCTACGCGCAACAGCGTGCACTGCAGAAATGCTGCTCCATGCACTGCTGCTCTGCGTCTGGTGCCGAGTTACACAAAATCTCGCAAAAGTGATCGCATCTCCGAAAGCAATTGACCGAGAATACTGCGTTACGGCAGTGCTGCCACTGCTGGTCCCAACACATGTGGTGCACTTCGTACTGTCTCCAATGCAGTTCTATGTCCTCGAGCAAAGCTTTCAAAGTTGGCTAACAGAATTTTGGCAGTAAAGTTTTGTTCTGCGATGCATTACCTATCTGTGCTGTCTCTATTCACAACAACAAAATTTTCACAAAAGCAAATTTTTTCGCGTTCCCCGCCGATTTCGTTATTGCGAGGTTCATCTGTAGCTCTAAAACAAACCATGCAACGAAAACCAGGTTAGGGAGGCGCGAGAAAAAAACTCCCTGTATTCCCGCATAGTGGCCGCATATGCCAGGAAAGAAAAAAGTTAGAAAATTGGCATGCTTTTTAAACGTACAGACGGCATCGTAAATATATGGCATCGACCATTTTGGACTTGTTTGGTGCGCCGTATATTTACGCCATTGACCCTGAAAGGGTTAAAACACAAATCGTGCATTAGGGACAAGTGAACAGTTTGTTCGGATAGCCAGGACTCTTCGAAGAGCGAACAATCATGGTTTATGAACAAAGAAAAATATCTGGCTCCCTGAGTAAGGTAGCAGCCTCCACTATGTGTGTTCTCATGTTTTTTGTCTGCTATAGGCACTTTAATGAAATTTATCGAAATTTTCATCTGTTACACTTGATTTGAAATATTAAAAAAAAAGACTACTTACAGTAGACTTCCTTTAAAACGAACTCGAAAGGACCATAAATATTTGTTCATCTTATTAGAAGAATAATTGGCAAGATGAACAGGTGCATCCAAATATCTTACTTCAAAATGGTAAATGTAGTACTGTACTTATACAATTGTAAGTCGACCTTTTTCAAAATTTGAAAATCTGAAGTGTGTGGGGGGGTGTTAAATTCAGGGTGTCTACCAAGTTGACATTTCCAAATTCCCTGAGTTTTCCAGGTTTTCCCTCAGCACATTTGCGAAATTCCCTGAATGAGCCAGAACTTTTTTTTTATGTCAAGACAGGCTGACACCGCGTTGCCCGATGCTGTCCCTGTCTAGTAAGCATGCTGAAACAAAAAAATTAATGCAGTTTGAATAGTAAGGAGTAATATCTATTTTATTTAAAAAGAAAACAGAAGGAAGGGGTTAGAAAATGCACAGCGAAAGAAATGGTAAAGCCCATTCCAAATTGAGTCGAACATTTTCAAATCCGAATGAAAAGGAGATGCATACATAAGTAAATATTTTTTAAGATCAGCTATTTCTATCAACTGATAGCAAGCTCATCTGTATGAGGTCCTGAACTTTGTCACAACTAAGGTTCTCTCTCAGCAGCTGGGAAGTCAACCTCAACTGTCCTGACATACTCTCAGCCCGTACACAACATCTCAGTGTTGGATTTCACTGCCTAAACAATTTATTTTGGTTTGGATGAGGGACACCTGTGTCTCAGCATCAGCCAACACTTAGTTTTTTTAGCTCAAGCTCCTTCAAAAAGGCGGCGGCACCCTTCCTTTCCCGTTAATTCCTCGGTGCATCGGTCCTTTCTGTTCTCATCCTCCTTCTACCACGCTTTCACCACATGGATCATCTGAAGCATCCTCTTGGTCAGTTGTACAGTCAACATTTGATTTTTCGGACTTCCGAGGGGCCGCAAAAAAAATTGAAAAAAAAAAAACGGGCAGTCTGAAAAAATTAATGCATGCCTTTAACTGCCTTTAAGGGCTAAAATTACCACAGGCACGTCTGAAAAAGCTCTGAAGGCCTGCCAGTACCCTTATTAGGCACATCAGGGCTTGTACTGTGACAGGAGACAAGGTGCACGCATGGGTAATTAAGGAATACATACTATGTCCCGTGACAATTGCCCCCTTCCCACGCTTGTTATGCTTCACAGCCTAACACAATTGTACTGAGGCGAAGCTAACTTTCGGAGACTGGCATTACGCAACGCGCTGTGTGCTGCGAGCTTCAAAGCCAATCGCGAGGATTACAAAGGCGGAGTCGGTGCCATTGGTGATAGCGGCGAATTCTTTCAATGAAAAACACGGCACCGCCAGGCAAGAGGCTTAATAGCGAACGTAGAAGCAGCTAGGCCTAACGTTGCCGCGGTGGTGGTTACGGCTGCCAGCGGATCTGCCTGCGAGAGTGCCTGTTCGAGGCAGCGAGATAATCAAAATAGCGGTGGTGGCGGCTTTGATTAATGCCATTTCAGACCTGCAGTCAGGGCAATATACATTGAGCATATGGAGTACGCGGTGGTGCCGTAAAACCGTGCAAATTATCGGGCATGTTCGAAAAATCGGGCGTCTAGAAAATCGGTCGTTAACTACTCTGGCAATACGTAGTGTCGATGACACGGCGCCAATGACGATTCATTGCGATTCCTCTGTTACTGGAGCCAGCATTAACAAGACTTTCGTTCCCTTTCAATAAAGTTACAGCTAATTTTCCCCGATAGAAGCACAAATTCCCTGAGTTTTCCCTGAGTTTTTCCAGACTGTTCAAATTCCCTGAGAATTCCCGGTTTTCCCGGTTGGTAGACACCCTGAACTTACAATCGAAACCAAAACATGGCACAGCAAAAAAAAAGCGAGGCCAACGGGATATCAGGGGAGCTATAACGTAGTTCCAATATTATGTTTGCTCTATGGCCCCACCCGTAGCTTTCCACTATCCTGTGCATTTGTTTGCTTTTCGGAAGGGTTTTTCAACATTTTTTAGTTTTACAGTGCACACAGCACTTGTGTAGGGGTGACCATAGTTCATGCAAGTGCCGCTGTTCCATTTGCGGTGGCACCCTCAGAACATCGGCGCTTGCTGGGAGTATTGACAGTTCCACACCACTCACGGCTCGCGTTTCTCTTTCCCTGTAGCTCTTTAGTTTCATGCGTTCAATTTGACTGCCAGCCACGTGCTACTTCCATGCTTCCTCAGTCGTCATGAGTGCTCCGAGTCCAGTAAACATTCGGCGCTCGTTCACAGCGGCGTTTAAGAGGGCTGCCATCCTTTACGATGAAGAAACAAATAACTGCGCAGCGGACCGCAAGTTTGATGTTTCTTAATGGGTGGTGCGAGAGTGGCAATGGCAGCAAAGCAAAATTTCCACCTGTGACGGCAAGCGAAGAGGTTTCTGCGGGCCAAAGTCGGGACGCTTTCCAAAGCTGAAGGCCAAGCTTGCGGCGTCCGTCGCCGAAATGTGTGATCAGTCCCTGCCAGTGACGTGCGACATGGTCAGGAGACAAGCCTTTTGCCTTTTCAGGACCTGCTCTGCCGTGAGTACAAGTGGCTGGGGGCAGAAGACCGCGAACTTACGCTGACCGGACATGTCAAAAGAGCCTCCCTGACGGCTCTGTGCGGTTGGGTGCTTTCGGCGTGGACTTATATATGTATGCAAATGCAGAATTTCGCTGGATGGCGACATGCTGTGGGACCGTAGCAGCAATGACGAAGGCAGCATTAATGAGTAGTAGTAGTCCAGTGACCATGCCAGCAACAAAAAATTTTCGTTATGGAATGGGCCCGCGGGCGTGCTCTTCTTTTTTTCCTGTCACGCAATATGGGGGGTCGACTTACATTCGAATTGGCTTACAATCGTGTAAATACGGTAGACTGGCAGTTGCTACAGGTTTTTTTGCAATACGGACGTACCGCATTTGTCTCATGATTACATTGTCCTCGTGTGCTGTACACTGTGTGTCAGAGTGAAAGCATGCGATGGTGAGCGAACGATGACAGCTCAACCTCGTGTGTGCAAAGGGAAAAGGGGAGCGCCATCTTCCGTCGGGCACATGGCACCGGTGCAGGGAGGGAGGGGGGTGTCGTGGTACGGCCACGCGTGCTCGCGTCGGCTTTAGCTTGAATGCACCCTGCTTTGAGGGCACAGTCTACGTGGGCCAATGGCTCGTAGCTTTGTGTGCACTGTGTTCTCGTCGCTCAGTTTACGTTGAAGTGGTAGACAGCGCAAACGTCTCTCCGCTCACTGCTGCTGCTGCTGCGATTCCTCAAGCCAGCATTTTGACAGCGAGTGTCTGCGGTCATCGAGTGTGATGTGTTCGTGTTTGCTTGTGCGTGCCAACACCATGCTTGTGTAGTTAGTAAGCGAATGTTTACAAGGGGGCGTTATACCCTGGCGGCAACTGCATAAGGCAGGGCCGCGCGAGCCCTGTCTTGAATACAATCTGCAATGTGGACAGTCTAGGCACACCAAGGGCCGATAGCTTTGTATGTGCTATAGCACCCATATACTTGCGTGTCACCCATGTACACAAAGTGAAACATCACAGTCTCTTTGTTTCTTCCTTTAGTTTTTGCTCTTCTCTCTCTCGTCTACGTCTTTCTTGGGCACTTTTTCATTAAGATGAAACCACACCAACTCATCCAGCTTTCAGTTTTGATGAACTCCAGTAGGGTGCCTGGATGCGGGCGCCCTCGGGTGCAGCGCATCGAGACACCCTAGCCTCTAAGATCAGTAGCGGTGGCGGTCACTCCGAATGTTCATCTTAACCGAAGAATACATCTGAAGCGGTTCATCTTAAGCAGATGCTTTTTTTTTTTTTTCGCTGAGCCTATGGAAAACCAAACAAAGGTTCCCCAGGGTGTCTACCAAGTTGACGTTTCCAAATTCCCTGAGCTTTCCAGGTTTTCCCTGAGTGCCTTTGCAAAATTCCCTGAACGACATAGAACTTTGTTTTATGTCAAGAGGCGGGTTGACACCATGTTGCCCGATGCCGTCACTATCTTGTAAGCATGTTGAAAAAAAAAAATTGACTTAATCCAGTTTGAATAACATGGAGTAAAGTCTATTTTATTTGAAAAAAAAAAAACAGAAGGGAGGTGTTAGTAAAATGCACAGCGAAAAAAATGGCAAAACCCATTCCAAATTGAGTCGAACATTTTCAAATACGAATAAAAAGGAGATGCATACAAAAGTAAGTATTTCTGAATATGAGCTATTTCTACCAAATGATAGCAAGCTCATCGGTATGAGGCCTGAACTTTGTCACAACTAAGATTCTCTCTCAGCAGCTTGATAGTCAATCTCAACTGTCCTGACATACTCTCAGTCCATACACAACATATCAGCGTTGGGTTTCACTGCTTTAACGAGCTTATTTCTGTTTGGATGAGGGACACCAGCATCTCGGCGTGAGCCAACACATTTTTTTGAGCCCAACCTCCTTCAACTATAGAGGCGGAGGCATGCTTCCTTTCCCGTTCATTCCAAAATGTGTCAGTCCGTTACTGTTCTCATCCTCTTTCTGCCATGCTTTCACCCCACGGATCATTTGAAGCATCCTCTTGGTCAGTTGTACAGTCAACATCCGATTTTTCAGTACTCCCTAGGGGCCGCAAAATCATCCGAAAAATTGGACAGTCCGAAAAAAATGAATGCATGTCTTTAACTGCCCTTTAGGGCTAAAATTGCCACAGCTACGTCAGGAAAAGCCCTTAAGGCCTGCCTGTACACTTATTAGGCATATCGGTGCTCATACTGAGACAGGAGACGGGGGTGCATGAGTGTATAATTATGGAATACAAACTGTGTCCCATGACAACTGGCCCTTCCCACACTTATGCTTCACCGCGTAACACTGCTGTACAGAGGCGAAGCTAACTTTCGGCGACTGGCATTACGCAACGCGCTGTGCTCTGCAAGCTTCGAAGCCAATCGCGAGGATTACCAAGGCAGAGTCGGTGCCATTGCTGGCAGCGGCGAATTCTTTCAATTAAAAACACAGCACCACACGGCAAGAAGCTTAATAGCGAATGTAGAAGCAGCTAGGCCTAACGTTGCTGCGGTGGTGGCTACGGCTGCCAGCGGATATACGTGCGAGAGTGCCGGTTCGAGGCGGCGGTGGTGGCTTTGATTAATGCCATTTCAGACCTGCAGTCAGGACATTATACATTGACTGTATGAAGTAAGTGGTGGTGCCGCAAAACCATGCGAATTATCGAGCATATCCGAAAAATCGGGTCTCTGGAAAATCGATCGTTAACTACTCTGGCAATACATAATGCCGATAACACAGCGTCAATGACGATTCGTTGCGATTCCCCTGTTACTGGAGCCAGCATTAACATGACTTTCGTTCCCTTTCAATAAAGTTACAGTAATTTTCTCTGATAGAAGCACTAATTCCCTGAGTTTTCCCTGAGTATTTCCAGACTATTCAAATTCCCTGAGAATTCCAGGTTTTCCCGGTTGGTAGACACCCTGGTATTCACACACTATGTTAAAACACAAATTCCACACTCTTCATAATAACTTTACAGAACCACTTCAATCAATATAACCTAGCAAAATCCAAAGGCCTCACACATACACACATGCATACACACACCTGGAAAGGTAGGCGAAGAACAAAGTCGCCGAGACTGTCAACATTTCGGAACTCCGAGAGGTAGCATCGCTCTTCATAGCCGTAGTCCACGTGTAGCACTCGAAACTGTTTCACAGAAAGAAGAAACAAAAGAAAGGACAAGAAGTAAATCTTTTGTGACACTTCAGAAGCTTTCACTTACCAGTACACTTCACAAAATATCCTGCGAGCAAAGTTTTTTTTCAGCTGCAACACACGAAAGGTCTATGCAAGTCATGAGCAAAACATTAATTCTGTGTTTCGTACTGGCTCCCTTCTGCAAAACAAAAATTTACTGCATTGACGGGACTGCTTTTACATATCCCCTAACCCTTTTACATTATAAGGTCGAACCCACTTATAATGATACTGGATTTAACAATATATCGGATATAAGAATGCACCATCAACTTTTTAATGTTTTTTATGGGAAAATAACCAGCTTACTACAATGTACCCATGCCACATTATCGGTTATAACGAAGTCTCACTGCTGCGTGTCCATGCTGAAAGTTAATGGAATGTGAGACCCTTGAAAAGAAAAAAAGGAAAATGAAGTACAAGCTGCTTCGCGATCGCCCACCACTCCAAGTGCCACCACGCGTTTCTCTCCATGAGAGATGCACGCCAGCCTCGCACACATCTTTGCTGTTGTCCTTCCACCCTTCCGAACATGAATGGGCTGCGCCCACAGCTCTGTGCTGCGCCAACTGCACTGACAACCAGTTACAACGCTGCTGACACTGCTCCCAGATTGCTCACTAGGCCCTCACAGTTGGTTCTTTATTCTATGGCCCTCATTCTGCGCAATTCTGCTAATGGATTAAGTCGTTCGTGCTTGTCTTTGTTCCTTGCAACGAATTCATTCCTGGCCACGCTGTTTCTCAGCCTCGTTTGCCTTGCCGCTGAGACGGAAGATGGTGGATCTGCCCGCTGATCATCGGCAATGCACGACGTTGCCGGTGAAAAGAAAGCACACTGCTACAGATTTGGAAACAAAGTGCTTGTAACTGATGACGCGATCGTCGCAAACGTGCTTGCATTGAATAGCGACAGTGACGGCCACAACGGCAGCGCTGACATGGTAGAGCAGGCTGCCTCAACATTGTCCCCGTGGGAGGTCCTGTAGATGATTCAGTCCCTCGTGGGCTTCTTTCCATGAGGAACCTTTCATTTCACTATGTGGAGCACCTGGATGCCTTGGAGAAGGATGCCGGCAAGCTACGCATAAAGCAAGCAAGGCTGACGGACATGTGGTTTTCTCGTGCAAGCCAGTGGGAAGTACATGACAAGATGCTTGTGGCGATCTCGCACCAACGTTTATTCTGGATTTCTCAAGCCAAGATGCTGCCGCAGCAGCCTTCCTGCATTTTTTAAAAGGCGCCTTTAGGAACCACCGAAGCGATGCCTCGGTGGAGCTCGTATGTCACTTGCCGCATGTGATCCCTCTTTGCAGTTGTTATAGCAGTGCCATTCTTAAACGCCGACAGCCGCGGCTTGTTAACAACACACAATCGGAGCACGCAAGAAGCAGAGTTACAGTTAAATGAGTCAACAGAATCAGAAGCCGGATGGAGGAAGTTGGTGGGGAGGAGAACAGGCCTCCCTGCCATAATAGTTTTTTTGAAACAGCTGCGCCATCCCCCATTTTGATTTTTTTTTTTTCATGCAACCTGGTTATAACGTTTATCGGTTATAACAACGCAATTTTCGTGGCACTTGAATATTGTTATAAGTGGGTTCCACTGTATATCACATTGCCTTCAATCTTCTTCATAATTAACCCAGAAGCGATTATTCAAAACATTTGTCCTGGTTATGAAGTCTGGTGCATGTGGAACTGCACGGAAGTGGTTTACTCATATTCTTGCCGTCCACTTTCGAGAAATTTGGCAATTTATTATAGTCTACACCTCTGTGTTATCACAGACGGCACAAAAACCAAACGAAAGCAATTTTAAAGCAAAGCTTTAAGTTGCCAAAGCACGGAGATGAGGCAAAGCAAAGCTTTGCCTCATCTCCTTGCTTTGTGAGTGCTCGCTGCTGACTACTGCCATCTTGCCAATTATACAACTTGGGCCCATGAGTACATGCAACTCTGATTGCAACTTGTTAAGGATTGTTCTTGGGCTAGTTAGTTCCGAATCGTATTGAACAAATAACCACGCAAACTGATGATGACGAGATGCGTAGGCAACACATACATGTACTGACTTATTACATTTATTTTCAGAAGTGTACAGAACATATAGCATACACATGACACATGAAAATAAGCAAACAGAATTGTAAAAGTAGTTGTAAGTCGGCACATGTGTGTGTTGCCTACTCGGCTCGTCCTCCTCAGTTGGCAATGTTATTCGTTCACAAAGGGACTGTGCCACTGTATAGGTGCCCAAATAGACGAAGTAGAACAGGCAAGAAGTGAAGATGGCAAAAAAAGCAGACTGTGGAGAAAGAAAAAAAGGAAACAAAATTGGACCAGAGCATGCTTTGAGTGAGGAGCATTAAACTGCAAAGCAGTGAAGAAGTCTGCTACAAAAAATTGTCAATGACAGAGAAGTTAAGAAGTTGTCAACAGAAGCAGCCGAGTGTTCAAAAAATGGAAGAGCATTTATTGAGTGAGGAGCATTCAGCTACACGAAAGGAAGGAGGAGAAGTGGAGATATTTTAGTACATCAAAAGAATCTTCGCTTATAACCGATTTCAACTATTTGTGACATCCGCCAATTTTTGAGGGCGTGCTGATAAGTATTAATAAGTACCGGGCCATGAAGCATTGAGCCTTACCCAAAATATTTAGCTAGAAGCTGTAACTGCTGCACTATTCTGGATATTTATCCCAGTTAATGCACTACAAACATTTTTTCTGCAGTTTCTTAACTCTCCGAGGGTCAAAGCCGTAAATGTACAGCACCACAGACAAATCCCAAATGGTCGATACAGTATATTTACGGTAGCACCTCTGTGTTAAACACATGAATTTTTCAACTCTTTGTTGCCTAGAAAGTGCTGCCACCTTGTGTGGATAAAAATGTATTTATTTTATTTATTAGGTGCTTTTCAATTATGAAAAAAATGATAAAATGAGAGAGGTTAGGCAAACAGAGTAGATGGGGTACCACTCGAAAACCTAAGGAGGTCAGTTCTGCTGTTTCACTTGCAGTGTGTGACAGGGTATTGTCATGCAACAGGATGACACCTTTGAGAGCTTATCTCGACATTTTTTCTTGATGTTCTGCCTCAGTTTCATCAATAAATCACCATAATATTCTGTATTACCGAATTTACCCAAATCTAATGCACACCAAATTTTCGCAGGCTTAAAGTAAGAAAATAAAAGGGCGCCTGAATGCATTACCAGTCAGTATCACATGGCCACTTCAATCGTAATTCTCAATCCTGATTAGTTCCACCCCCTCCCCAGCCCCACCCCCTTCCCTTATAGCTTGAGCAAAGAAGCCAATCAAGTGAAAAAAGTGGCTGGGGTTCAGCAGGGACTGAACATAGTTATAGGAGTGAAAGCTCTGTTAACCCTTTCGCTGTCACGGACGTACCGGTACGTCTTCGCGCTCCCCCCCCCACAGTGTC
Organism: Dermacentor albipictus; assembly: GCF_038994185.2. NCBI lineage: Eukaryota > Metazoa > Arthropoda > Arachnida > Ixodida > Ixodidae > Dermacentor > Dermacentor albipictus. Next base: position 64,570,181 of record NC_091823.1, on the reverse strand, counting down.
ACTGACGTACCAGTACGTTCTCTATCGTGCATTCAAAATTTCACGCCTAAGCGCAAAGCTGGCGCTCCTGGACTGGCCACGCCATCTGTTCGCTCTTTCTACAAGTTAGTATTTTCGCCTCAACCTGTGTTAATACATGTATTGAAAAGTACGGTGCGACTGCCACTCCCCACTTTCTCTTCGCTGAGTGGCGCGGTGGCTCCGCGTTCACTGTATCATGCGTCGCGCACGTGGTTATGGGTTCAAGGGTTGTTCTGCCATCTCCGCTGGTTTGAAGGTTTTTGTTTTTCTTCTGTTGGTGTGTCTGCTACAGCGCGTCAAGTTCAGAGGCAAGCGCCGTTGCCTCTCCGAAAAGAGTCACTCGATTGCTGCTTTCGCTCTCTCGTCGCACCCTCGCTTCCGACTTGCAGCAGTAAACGTAAAGCCCTTCGAACTTTGTTTTAGCCTTTTTCCATCTCCCTCTGTCTTTTTGATCATGCAACATCCCATTTCTCTCCGTTGTGCGGGCGATTGAAAGCGCATCCTCCGTGCACGCGGTTAGTTTCGAATGGCAGAGCGCGCGGACCTTCGTCTGCTCATTAAAGCGGTGGCTCAATTCCGATTCAGAATACGAGCCGAGCTCGGATTCGGACTCAGACAGCCTCGTGTGAGGAAGAGGTGAGTTGTGCATCGTCAGATTCGGATATTGAATGGATGTTATAGTCAGGCTGATGATGATGATGATGTTTACTAACAGCTGCTGAACATTGAAATGTGCATATTGCATTGACTATGTTGTTTGTATACCAATCATAATCAAAAATAAACTGCTATGTTCATTCCCTGTTATGCTCGTTCCCTGAAACCAAGCCGACACTGAGGGGGGCGTCACGGCCAGAAAGGTCCGGCAGCAAAAGGGTTAAGCATGGTTAGACATGGTTATTCAGTGCTCCTTCCTTGCGAGCTATACTGGCAGGGCGCTCAGACTCAGCCTGACGCCTGCGGCAAAGAGTTGACGTGCTCGCACCAGCGCGTGCTTGATCCATGGCGAGACTGAGCGACCAAGCGCCAGCAAGCAGCTGTTAAACCCTCACCTAGTCACGTGGTACACAGTGGCGAGGCTCAAGCGGGCGCAGCTGCGATGCCTCTCCCCCGCGCATCATGTGATGTAACGTCACACCTTCACACTTGTGCACCAGCGGCTGAAGATCAAATGCACACTGAGAGTGACCTTGGGAGTTGTACCTCAAGGAGTAGAGCTTTCACTCTAAAATGCTATCTGAATTGGGCCCAATCACAATCAAAAGTGCGTCATGTGACACCCATATAATATGCCACCGATCCATTTTAAAAACAATCTAGGGCATGCCCCACACGTTCGTAATCAGAAAAAAAATGAGACAAGCACAATTTACCTTCATAGAAAGGAATTTCTTTAATGTGGTCCTGAACCACTTTTTATCGAAGTGGAGAAAGGCATTTAAAGTGAAAATAGACTATTTAAGAAATACTTTGCTGCAAAAAGTAGCAACAAGAAGCAGACTTATTGGCAATCAAACACGGCCTCCGCTGTACCCCCGTTCCTTCTTCAATGCCTTGCAAAACGAAGCTATGCAGGGGGGCGTGCCCACAACACCCACCCCGCCTTCCAAATGTCACCGTGGCACGCAGTTGAAATTTCATTTCAGATGTTAACATAGACGTAACGACTTCTGCCTTTGGTGTCTACGATGCGCTAAACATAAGTCAAAGGCGGTTGTTCACAGCGAGCCGTAGTGCACTTAGCCAATGGACTCGTGAAGGCACCTCAAAGCAGCTACGGTATCAACACCATGTTGCCGACCGCAGCTTGATGTCAGCTATCGGCCAATAGCAGCCGTCTGAAGGTATGACGAAATAGTGCGTCCAATGACGAAATAGTGCATCAAGTAGAGAGTGAAGACAGGCCCTTCTGTTGAAAAGAAAGCATTTGAAATTAAAGTGACTTTGCAATCCGCGTGCGAGCTCCATACACTATGTACAACAGCAAAACTTCACCAAGTTGTTTACAGCAGTGTATGCTAACTGCGGACTATGTTATTTCAGCAAGCCCGACGGGTGGTTCCAGGGCCCTTTATTGAGCTTTCACAATGAAGACACAGCACGTCGTCATCGCCATATGCGAGCCAATGGTCACAGATATCAAGCACACAGGGGCAGTGTTCTCGAGCAATCACTTTACATACTGCTATCACTTTCATGTCACTCTGCATCAAACAAGTCAAAGTTTGTGACACAGTGTTCCTATAACTGTGCACAGATAGCAGGCTTCGCACAACACAAGAAACACAGGCAGCCGATTACGCTGAAGTACTCAGAGCAGATTCGCACAAAATCTCACAAAATTGATAGTATCTCCGAAAGTTATTGGCCAAGCATGCCGCTCTAGATTGTAATCCAGCACAAAATTAACTAACGGCAACCTTGGCAAAAACGTGCACCGTTGCCATTTTGTGATAGTGATGACACTGCATCTGATGGATCTGGGCAGGCAATTTTCAAGCCCATAATCTCTGAAAAAAGACGCATGTTACATTACGATAAATATGATAATGGTTAATTATGTTAGAGGTGGCCCACCAGCAGAAATCCCTTCTCATCTCCAAAGAACGGTTGCCATTTTCAAATGGAACTTCTTTGGACCGAGGGTACCCCTATGCCTCCATTCCTTCGTAGATCGCTACTTTGTCTCGGCATCATAAAAGGAGATCTATGTCTCATAACATGTGTTCAGTTTGTACGGGAAGTCTGACTCATGTTTCAAAATGTTTTAAAAACAGTCGCCAATGTATCTGCATGCTTTCTAATTTCCAAGTCAATGTACATAGTGTCGCCGACTCTCTCTCGCAAGATATTTCCATATTTGCAGCATTATATATGGCTCATAATAGGGAGTTGTCCAATCATGTCATATATGACTTTCACATTTGCAAGCACTGAGGCAGAAACAGGCTTGCCACTGGGTTTCTCACTTCAACATTGAAATGGTCAGTTTTAAGACTGAGAGCTAATGTTTTAATGGTAGCGTGTAACGGTCCCTGTCGTGCAAAGTATGTGACATTTCAACGCAGATCTGCTTCGCATGCTTCTTATAGAGAAAGAAACAAACTTGAATGTCCTTCTATGTTCTTCCACACTAAACTTGCCTGGTAAACTTTTCTGGGGGTGCAGCCACAGGGTGTCTACCAAGCTGACATTTCCAAATTCCCTGAGTTTTCCAGGTTTTCCCTGAGCACCTTTGCGAAATTCCCTGAATGAGCCAGAACTTTGTTTTATGTCAAGACAGGCTGACACTACGTTGCCCGATGCTGTCACTCTCTAGTAAGCATGCTGAAACAAAAAAATGACTTAATCCAGTTTGAATAGTAAGGAGTAATATCTATTTTATTTAAAAAGAAAACAGAAGGAAGGTGTTAGTAAAATGCACAGCGAAAGAAATGGTAAAGCCAATTCCAAATTGAGTCGAACATTTTCAAATACGAATGAAATGGAGATGCATAGATAAGTAAATATTTTTTTAAAATCAGCTATTTCTATCAACTGATAGCAAGCTCATCTGTATGAGGTCCTGAACTTTGTCACAACTAAGGTTCTCTCTCAGCAGCTGGGAAGTCAACCTCAACTGTCCTGACATACTCTCAGCCCGTACACAACATCTCAGTGTTGGGTTTCACTGCTTAAACAATTTATTTTGGTTTGGATGAGGGACACCTGTGTCTCAGCGTCAGCCAACACTTAGTTTTTTTAGCTCAAGCTCCTTCGAAAAGGCGGCGGCACCCTTCCTTTCCCGTTAATTCCTCAGTGCGTCGGTCCTTTCTGTTCTCATCCTCCCTCTACCATGCTTTCACCACATGGATCATCCGACGCATTCTCTTGGTCAGCTGTACAGTCAACATTTGATTTTTCGGACTTCCGAGGGGCCGCAAAAAAAATTGGAAAAAAAAAACGGGCAGCCTGAAAAAAATTAATGCATGTCTTTAACTGCCTTTAAGGGCTAAAATTACCACAGGCACGCCAGCCAGTACGCTTATTAGGCATATCAGGGCTTGTACTGTGACAGGAGACGGGGTGCACGCATGTGTAATTAAGGAATACATACTGTGTCCCGTGACAATTGCCCCCTTCCCACGCTTGGTATGATTCACCGCCTAACATTATTGTACTGAGGCGAAGCTAACTTTCAAAGACTGGCATTACGCAACGCGCTGTGCTCTGCGAGCTTCAAAGCCAATCGTGAGGATTACAAAGGCGGAGTTGGTGCCATTGGTGATAGCGGCGAATTCTTTCAATGAAAAACACGGTACCGCACAGCTAGAAGCTTAATAGCGAACATAGAAGCAGCTAGGCCTAACGTTGCCGCGGTGGTGGCTACGGCTGCCAGCGGATCTGCCTGCGAGAGTGCCGGTTCGAGGCGGCGAGATAATCAAAATAGCGGCTGTGGCGGCGGCTTTGATTAATGCCATTTCAGACCTGCAGTCAGGGCAATATACATTGACTATATGGAGTACGTGGTGGTGCCGCAAAACCGTGCAAATTATCGGGCATGTCCGAAAAATCGGGCGTCTAGAAAATCGGTCGTTAACTACTCTGGTAATACATCGTGCCGATGACACGGCGTCAATGACGATTCGTTGCGATTCCTCTGTTACTGGAGCCAGCATTAACACGACTTTCGTTCCCTTTCAATAAAGTTACAGCTAATTTTCCCTTATAGAAGCACAAATTCCCTGAGTTTTCCCTGAGTTTTTCCAGACTGTTCAAATTCCCTGAGAATTCCCGGTTTTCCCGGTTTTCCCGGTTGGTAGACACCCTGAGCCATGTTCAATTTAGACTTAAAAAAGAAAACTGAGGTGAAAACATATGAACATTCGGACCCGGATATATCAAACCTGAATATGACGAATTATACTCTATAATAAACAGCAGTAAAATCCTTTGAGAATTTTTGTATGAAATTGTGATTTTTTATACCAAATTACTTGCATATCAAACTTTTTTGTGATCCCCTTCAAATTCAATATATCCCGGTTCGACTTCAGCTGATTTTTGCAACATAAGATATAGACAGATTACCCAATACACCCTGCAATTTACAGCAACTTAGCTCAATATTTTTCTGGGTAACGCTCAGTATTTATAAGCGCACCCATCATACAACAACAGTTACAGGACTTCAAAGTCAACACTCAGAAGGGAGTTGTTCTTGAAGTCAACTTCAAGTTATCGAAACACTTGTTCTAAGGTAGATAGAGCAATAATAATGGTTGTGCCCCACTTCTTGAATCATGCAGAAGCCACTGACACTCCGTTCAGCAAAATTTGAGGAACAGTATTTTTGAATTTTTTTCTAGGAAATTAATAAAAAGGTACATGCACACAATTAGAATCAAATGAGAAATAAACATATAATATATATTCCAAGTAAGCACACAATTTCACATACTTGCAAATTTTCGGCACCATATCTCAAATAAAAAAAAAATTTTCCCCCTTTAAGGGGGGACACAGGTTTTAGAGACCGAAAAATTGAGAAAAAATCACTTTTTGAAAGCCCTATTTCTGGATTCTACAGTGTCTGATGCATTATCTCAGAAATTTTCATGCATCTTGGACGAATATTTTCGTCGTAATGGTGTTTTATATCCCGTCGGGGAGCTGTACTTTTACTGACGAACGCGGAAAAAAAATCGCCTTATTCCGTGATGCACAGTTGCCGTTCTAAGTTTCCGATTGCAGCCATCTTGGTCTTGTTTGAAAGAGCAACTTTTCTTGTTTAGTTCTCATGCCACCGCTACTCTGTGCACTGAATGGCTATGAAGAAAAATCCCAAGAAAAAGTAGTTCCCATGCGCAATTCCATTCATTGACTGTGGCATGTGACCGTAATAACGCCGTGCCATTGGCAGATTCTTGCTGTCGTCTGCTCGGGCGTATGAAACTCGGCACGAAACGATATCAAATTCAGTTTGCTACAAGCTACAAATTTGACGAACAGAAGAAAATAGGAGTTTTAACCTTTAGAAAGTGCGCAGTAACTTTAAAATATGCCAGCAATAGTTTGCTACCCATGTCGAGAGCCTCCAGAGTCTCCCCCCATGGCTGCGGAATAGGCTTAGCAGATGAAAGTGCTTTTGGCAGCGGCCGGAGTTCATGCGGCGTTCCAGCACTAACGCAACCTGATAATTTGGAGAAAGTGAAGAAGGCGGAAGAAAAACGGCAAGACTTTGCTTCAACGCTGGCTACCAAGCAAAAACCGGATTTTCTCGCTCGCGTTGATGCAGCCGGGGCTGGCTTGGATGCGTGGTATATGCACTTCGTTATTGTAAGCCGCAATTCGATAATTGCTCTGTCGTCTTGTTGAAAGCACAAGTTGCAGTGCGGCTGCGAGCAAAGGTGAACATGACTGTGGTCTCTCCGAAGAGATAATCATGGCTTGTGCAATCTGCGGCAATGCCGCGTCGGTGTGAAATTCGCCGCGCGTGAGCGGCGGCCAAACGTCCACCCCATTTCTCGTGAACTCTCTCGCTGTGTGCGAAATGCAGAGCACCGTTAATTGGCAAACAGCATTAAATGAATTTTTATTTCTTCCCTTTTTTTTCAAATTAAAGACATTCATCTCGTGCGCGATCTGCGGTGTTGCCGTGCTGACCAAATGTGCAACCCATTCCTCGTGAACAATCTCGCTGTGCGCAGAAAGCGGAGCACCGGTAATCAGCGAACGAAACTTATTTTTTTTGTTTCGATAACAAACGTTTCACACTAGGGCATATATGCTGGGGCATACTAGCCTGTTAACTGGTAACCTGTACATACTTCATTATATTCCTGAATAAATCAAGCTGTCTTCTGTTTTTCTCAGCACAACCTTTTTGCTTGCCTGTTTGTGGCAACATTATGACACCTGCAATTTTATTATATATATATATATATATACCGTATTTACTCGCATAACGATCGCACTCGCGTAATGATCGCACCCCTGAATTTTGTCGTCAAAATTCGATTTTTTTTATTTCCCGTGTAATGATCGCACCCCGAACTTGCCGCAGCGATATGTGGTGTTCCAAGTCTAGCTAACAATGATCGCGCTTACCATCTGTCGAATGCTACGCGAACGACTCGCCTGCACGCACCAAACATTCTTAAGTGGATGCCTCATTTCATTACTTTCATCACTTTACGCACTTCCATGACAAAAAGAGGTACAACCAAACTTGCCTTTATTATGGGTAGGCTTTATAATCGCTGTGGTCAACAAAAACAAAAGATGCGCCTTTCGATTCTTTTCATCTGCACTCGTGAGCACGCAACAAATCGCGCGCGGCAATGATAGTAGCCACGTTTACACGGATACGTTAAAAGTGTACCCTATTCATACGCCGACGCTTGTAACACGGCTAAGATATTCGCCCACCCTTAGCGGAAACGTGCCGTGTTAGGAGAGTAGTGAAACCGGTGCCGCAGTTTCCGCAGCACACCGGCCATGCATTTCTGTCACTGGCAGCTAAGTGCGTCCATCTGTTTCTGTCCCCTCAAAGTGGACATGGCTACGTTATTGCCGCAAACTTGCCGATATTAACGATATTATTTATCACTGATACGGAAGAAACTGTTTCAATGCACGTAATGTACTCACGAGAAGAAAAAAAAATCGCGTTTGGCGCGTTCGGCTTGCTCCGCCAGCCGCCATGTTTGTTTTGGTGTCCCGCACCCGCATCTCGCAGCAAACGCGGGACGAAAAAAAAAAAAATTTTTTTTTCGTGGGAAATTTAACCCGCGTAATGATCGCACCCCTGAATTTGCCTCAATTTTTCTGGCAAAAAAAGTGCGATCATTATGCGAGTAAATACGGTATATGAAGCTCATAACTCAGCAACCATTAACGAGACTTAACAAGAACATAACGAGCATTACCGTTGAAGTGCTGCAAGAAAATTACTACAAGGCTTATGAGTCGATTCTGAATGCAAATAAGTAAAAAGCAATGCCTCGGCATTGCAATGAGCAAAGTTTTTCTTTTTTTTTTCATTTTTCCCAAAACATGGTTTTTGGTCACTTGGCTTGTTTGCTGTATCAATATCTTTGCATCTAAGACAGCTACAGCTACTATTTTTCTTGCAGCACAAAGCTAATGTATTGAGAATGCAATGCTGAGAGCAGATTTCTAAATTTTCATCTCCAAATTTTTTTATTTACATTTACATTTGCTCTTATTATTGATACTGAGAACACAGAACTTCAATGGGCTGTAAAACTACAAATAATTATTCGATTTCGGATCTGTTTCCAGCATTGCTATCCTTATGCACTCTAGTGCCCAACTATATGTTGTTTGCAACTTTCCCTTTAGCAGATAAAATTTTAATTGTTTCAACAAACAATAGAAGGTATTTATTATCTCAGCAACTGCCATGTATATGCAAGATATAATTAAATATTCAAAATAAACACGAAACACTGAATGAGCATATGCAGTTTTATCAGATCTAATAAAGAAATTGAAGTTATCTCAACAACCCATGTCCCCCCTTAAGACCCAACTCCTTCCTTACATCTCGTTGTACATCAACTTATTCCTAATAAAATATTGGATCAAGTGCATGCCTGAAGGGCCACAAATAATGTCAGTGGGTATCTAGATACCACAACAAAATGTGCCATCATGCTATGAACAGTAGCAAAGCAGAGCATACCTCTCCAGAAGGCAGTGGCTCAGGAGAAAGCAGAACAGAGCGGTAGAAGGCATGGTCTGACCGACTCAAGCAGCCGTACACCTTGTTTGCCACTGGATCGTCAACCATCGAAGTGGCTCGCTGCATGTACAAAATGGAACAAGGAAGAAAATATAAACAAACTACTATTTATCATGCATACATGGTTTTACTTCTTGCCAGTAAGCATTTTTTCTAGGTTATCACTTTTCTAAGATAACACTCAGCGCAAGACATACCTACTGCAGATTCTATAGCAAGAGTCTTGTCTAATGAGATTGCAGATGCAATACAAATACTGTTGTACATTCTTGAATGTACATATGGTAATACAGTCAAACCTCAATATATCGAACACAGATATATCAAATTATTGCATACACTGAACTCTTTCTATATCACCTAAAAAATCACCTGCATGTTTTATTTGTTATTTTGAACAGGGTCGGACGTAAAATGGCTATATCGAACTCTGCCGCACCAGACCTTGTGTGCTCTGTTGACAGGCAGTGAGCTTTCCCGTACGTCCTCACAGATAGTGGTGGCGCGATGGGTGTTCTCGACTGCTGCACGCTATAGCTGCACACATTGATCGCACTGAGAGCGGCATTTGAACGTAGCGGCGTACGCAAGCGGCAGCTTTGCTAGTCCAACAACACCAACGATGCATTGCATTTGGCACACTGACTTCTCCTTGGTGCCACACTCCTCGCCTGATGCTCCTCGCGAGAACTGGCAGTTTGCATCCACAAAGACGCGCGAGAGCGTGTGCTCACTGGGCTCACTCATAGATGCCTTTGAAGACGCCACCTAATACTTCATTACTGACGGCTGTGTTTCAAAATGCTTCGATTGACGGACATGGAGATCACAGCAAAAGTAGCGGCCAAATGCAGACGCTGCCGAGGTTGATTCCGTATAACCTGATGATGCCCCGCTCTAGAGTTCAAGTGGGGCTGCAGCTGCTTTGGCTCTTCCACGCCATTACTGTGGAGCAATAGAGGACACCGGCCGATCATTTCTGGATCATTTAGACTACGTTGAGGACTCGGTGTTTAAGCACATGGCTGCCAATAAGAAGCAGCCTACACTGCTGCGTTACTTTCAGCCAAATAAATAAACACTTTGTGTGAAGCTTGAAGTAAGCGTTTACTTCGCCACAATTGGGGCGCAATCGGGCATCGTTGTTCAGAGCACGCGTCTGGTTGCACCGCAAGCGACTGGCTTAGGCTAATTGTGTGCAGCACAATTGACCGCGTGCACCTGGCCGATGGAGTTGGCGCAGCTTAGGCCAACTGCGCACGGCACAACCGAGCATGCGCTCCGAACAACGATCCCCAATTGCCACCCTTGGTTCATCAATTGATTTGCAGAAGCTTATGAAGCATTTTTTACGTGATTTTATATATCGAACTCTGGCTATATCGAACTTTTTTGCAATCACCGCGCTGTTCTATATATGGAGGTTCGACTGTACATGTATGGTATTAGTAGACGAACTTGTTCCTTGATTTCAGGTTTGTGGCTAACGACTGTGCCTGCCACCATCATTGTGGCGCGAGTGCTGCTGGGCACAAATTCACCTCGTGAAGAGTTAGATTCTTAACTCATAGTTTTGGCATTGTTTGGTCCTTCGCTGCCACTACAACGTAACAATATCATACCTGCCATGTGTCAAGTACAAGTGTTACTCCCAAAATCCTCAGAATATACACTGTGGCTTGTCACTCAGTCCAAAACGCACAGCCTCACCTTGCAGTAGTCGTTGACAGCGGTCATGAAGTTGTTGAGGGTTTCGAATCCTGGTCCCTTTACTTGTATCCAGAGCAGGCCACTGTCGGTAACGTGGCTCAGATAGCAGCGTCCCACACAGCCTTTCTCCGGAAGTCGTGGTTTCATTAAACTTAAATACACCATATGATTCATATTGATATCCTCAAGCCCCCATGTGTCGTACAAGATTACTGACACTGGATCCTCCCTGGAGGGCATAAAAGAGAAAAAAAGGTGGTCAAACTAATTCAATTACAGTAGCCACCTGTTACTTTGACTCCGGTAAATTCAATCCCAACCAAAAGTCCTAGCTGGCACCCATGCATTTCTATGGGCCCAAACTCTCATTGTTTTAATCATAAAATTGATCTTCACAAGATGAATTGAACTTTACCAATCAGCAGCACGCACCTGACCCCTACAGTGACCCCAACGGCAACTCCTTTAGAGGCAGCGGCTGTCTCAACCAAGTTTAATATACAGTGAAAGCATTTGAATGCACATTATCTTCCGCTGAAAATGCTTATTTTCTGCCAGCCTAAGGAAAATTTTCTAGCAAAAATGGTAGCGCACTGTGAATCTTATGGTATTTGCACAACACTAACAATTTCTTTTTCTTTTTTCAAGACAATTGGCCCAGAAATCGCCTAAGCAGTGCAATTACATGTGAAACCAATACTGCCTCCATGGCATTCATATGCTTTACCGGATAACATGGGTGTATCACAGAATAGCTGATATCAAAAACCATGTGGCAAAGCTGACTTTAAGAACTCGGCACCATGGGGCAACACATATTAGACCCTTGACTACTGTTCTTGCTAAAAAAATTGGGTGCACATTACGATTTCTACTTTGCTTAGGAGTTTAAATGTCATTTCCGAATTAGTGTTATACTTTGGACACATTGAAAGTAGGCACATTTGGGGGCGTGTTAGCTTTGGGCGAATACTGCCAAATGAATCAGTGGTGTGTTTTTGACATTTTTTTTTTCTGCATCATGTTTAATTCGACCCAGCAGGTAACTCCATCACTTTCATCTGTTCCGTCAGGGCCAAATTGTTGAAAATTGACTTTACTAGTAACAGTAAGCACCAGTGCTGTGTCATGGAATGACACAGAATTGGTTTTGTTGCCTTTGCTCAGTGACCGTGTCTGCTTATAACGGAGTGCATGTTTGGTCATTGTTAAAGGGCCCTTCAACAGGCCACATAACAAATTTCGGTTATACGCTGGAAGTTGTTACATGCCCTCTAAGAAACGTTCTGCCACAAGAATTTTTCAAATTGATTCATTAATAGCCGAGATAGCAATATTTCAGTGCCACGAACACATGATTTCATGGGAAAATTCATGGGATTTCATGGAAAATTCACTAATTCGGAAATGTCATTTCCGAATTAGTGTTATACTTTGGACACATTGAAAGTAGGCACATTTGGGGGCGTGTTAGCTTTGGGCGAATACTGCCAAATGAATCAGTGGTGTGTTTTTGACATTTTTTTTTTTTCTGCATCATGTTTAATTCGACCCAGCAGGTAACTCCATCACTTTCATCTGTTCCGTCAGGGCCAAATTGTTGAAAATTGACTTTACTAGTAACAGTAAGCACCAGTGCTGTGTCATGGAATGACACAGAATTGGTTTTGTTGCCTTTGCTCAGTGACCGTGTCTGCTTATAACGGAGTGCATGTTTGGTCATTATTAAAGGGCCCTTCAACAGGCCACATAGCAAATTTCGGTTATACGCTGGAAGTTGTTACATGCCCTCCAAGAAACGTTCTGCCACAAGAATTTTTCAAATTGATTCATTAATAGCCGAGATAGCAATATTTCAGTGCCACGAACACATGATTTCATGGGTGAGCGCCACTGCCTCTTAGAGAGACACTCGCTCCACATGCCCCATCGAGCCTCCGCTAGCTGAATTCCTTCCCTGCGTTCTCCCATACCAGAGCACGAGGATCACGTGATGCATAAATCACGGGCATTACCTTCTTTCTTTTCTTTTTTCTCACTTTTTTTTGCTGTAGGGCACACGAACGCTGAAGGTGTCGAACACAAGCTGCTGCATTTGTCTTGTTTTACGCAGCGCACGATCTTGCACGCTCTACACGGCAACACCCGACTAGTGGTATAAGTGTGCGCTACACGAATACTGGGCGACCACAGAGCATGATCACGCGCTTAACATGGTCGAAAATTCAGTAGTTTCGTTCTCTGCACACACAGCTGCACGACATATGAAAAAGCAAATGAAATGGAAGTACATCTCTCTCGCTGAGGTGTGAAGTAAATAAAAAACACGCAGACATTCGGTTTGTGTCTTTTAATATTTATCTAAACTTCATCTACTGAAGCAATAGATTACACAAATAACAGATATTGCCTTGAATAATTCTCGAAATCATATGCCACTATACCACTTTAACAGGCTTATATCGAATTATGTTCTATGTCAAACTCGTGTGTTTTTTTTTTTTTTTTTGCAAGTTCGATGTAGCCGTGTTTTACTGTAACAAAGTTTTGTAACAAGGTTTAGAGGTCCTTTAACCTTTTCACAGGCCTGGGGATGTATCCTTCTGGCTAACTCTTTTTGTTGCTATGGAAACTACAAGAACTGCATTTTCCACCATTGCAGTGAGCCGACATTAAAAAAAAAAAAAGGGATAAATGCTGAAAAAAAAATCTGGCCCTGCCATCTAGTAGAAGTTAGAGGATCTGCTTAGATTTCAACTTTTCCATGCGATGTAAGCACTTTACAAGAGATATAACAAGCGTGGTGGTCGCCAATCTGCAGCCTAAAACAGGTGCATACCTGCTCTGAAAGGTCTTTCTTGATAACAATTGCAGTACACCAAAAATTAGCTCTTTCAAGATTTTAGCCATGAGATTTGCATTAGGCATAGCAAAAAGAAATATTCTCCCTTGCCCTCATTTATCAGCAATAATCCTAAATAATTCTAGAAAGTAATTTGCCCAAACAATTCAACTAAACACATTGCTATACACTATGCAAAACACTCTGCTTTCTGATAAAGTTTGCCCAGTTGCTTTCAATGTGTATTTCTCATCTGTTTTAACACAGGAAAAATGTTCCAATGTGCATTTGTTTCAGAACAAAACTTCCACCTTCGTAGCTCCAAATCACCGTCACTGCCAAAGGTATCCCTAATCTAATTACCAGCCTTAAAGTTTTTACTTCATCTTGTATCGCCAACATAAACTCAAAAGTGCTAAAGAATACCACAGATATTTCCAGTTGCATTCTGTGTCTCACTTTTACCAATCTTTATCATCTGGTGAACTACCTAAGGACTAGAAGATCCCTAAGGTTACCCGTATTTACTCGCATAATGATCGCACTCGCGTAATGATCACACCCTGAACTTGTCACAGTGATGTGTCGTGTGCCAAGTCTAGCTAATGATGATTGCATTTACCATCTGTCGAATACCACGCAAATGACTCTTGAAGACATACCAAGCAGTTTGCATACACCAAACATCCTTAAGCAGATGCTCCATTTCATTTCTTTCATCACTTTCCACACTTCCAAGAAAAAAAGCTACAACCAAACTTGCCTTGGCATTATTATTTGTAGGCTTCATAATTATTTTGGTCAACCACAACAACAACAAAAAAGGCGCCTTTCTATTTTTGTCGTATGCACTCGTGGGCATGCAACAAATCGCGAGCGACGATAGTGGCCGCGTTTACACTGATACGTTAGCAGTGTACCCTATTCATACGCCGATGCTTGTAACGCAGCTAAGATATTCGCCCACCCTTAGCAGAAACATGCCGTATTAGGATAGCAGTGAAGACAAATGCCGCAGTTTCCGCAGCATGCCCGCCATGTGTTTCTATGTCACTGGCAGCTAAGCGCCCATCTGTTTCTGTCCCCTCAGTTATGTCGCAAACTTGCCGATATTAACAATATTATTTATTACTGATACAGAAGAAACTGTTTCAATGCACGTAATGTACTCACGAGAGGAACAAAAATCACGCTCGGCACGTTCGGCTTGCGCCGCCGGCCGCCATATTTGTTTTGGTGTCCCGCACTGTTGCAATAGCAGCCGCCTGCTTGTTGACCTGCTGTCATCACCATCATCATCCTGGTTACGCCCACTGCAGGGCAAAGGCCTCTCCCATACTTCTCCAACTACCCCAGTCATTTACTAATTCTGGCCATGTTGTCCCTGCAAACTTCTTATTCTCATCCACCCACCTAACTTTCTGCTGCCCCCCGCTATGCTTCCCTCCCCTTGGAATCCAGTCCGTAACCCTTAATGACCATCGGTTATCTTCCTTCCTCATTACATGTCCTGCCCATGCCCATTTCTTTTTCCTGATTTCAACTAAGATGTCATTAACTCGCGTTTGTTCCCTCACCCAATCTGCTCTTTTCTTATCCCTTAACGTTACACCTATCATCATTCTTTCCATAGCTCGTTGCATCGTCTTCAATTTAAGTAGAACTCTTTTCGTAAGCCTCCAGGCTTCTGCCCCGTACCTGAGTACTGGTAAGACACAGCTGTTATACACTTTTCTCTTGTGGGATAATGGCAACCTGCTGTTCATGATCTGAGAATGCCTGCCACGACTGCGAGTCGGCCTAGTTGGAACAAATTCATCTTGAAACTTATTGTGCGCAACAAACAGGGACGAAGAATAGAAGAAATAGAAGCGCTCGTCCTTGTGTTTCTTCTATTCTTCGTCCCTGTTTGTTGCGCACAATAAGTTTCAAAATGCCTGCCAAACGCACCCCAGCCCATTTCTTATTCTTCCGATTATTTCAGTCTCATGATCCGGATCCGCGGTCACTGCCTGTCGTAAGTAGATGTATTCCCTTACCGCTTCCAGTGCCTCGCTACCTATCGTAAACTGCTGTTCTCTTCCGAGACTGTTAAACATTACTTTAGTTTTCTGCAGATTAATTTTTAGACCCACTCTTCGGCTTTGCCTCTCCAGGTCAGTGAGCATGCATTGCAGTTGGTCACCTGAGTTACTAAGCAAAGCAATATCATCAGCGAATTGCAAGTTACTAAGGTATTCTCCATTAACTCTTATCCCCAATTCTTCCCAATCCAGGTCTTTGAATACCTCCTGTAAACACGCTGTGAATAGCATTGGAGAGATTGTATCTCCCTGCCTGACGCCTTTCTTTATTGGGATTTTGTTGCTTTCTTTATGGAGTACTACGGTGGCTATGGAGCTGCTATAGATATCTTTCAGTATTTTTACATACGGCTCGTCTACACCCTGATTCCGTAATGCCTCCATGACTGCTGAGGTTTTGACTGAATCAAACGCTTTCTCTTATGCTACGGGATGACCTGCTGTCATCCCGTAGCAAATGTGGGATGAAAAAAAAATTATTTTCGCAGGAAATTTAACCCGCGTAATGACTGCACCCCTGAATTTGCGTCAATTTTTTTTTTTACAAAAAAGTGCGATCATTATGCGAGTAAATACAGTACTCGAGTCCCTACGCCTACGCACTCATGTCCGCAGTGTAAAATCGCTTGTGGCGACACGTGAGTTCGAGAATTATTCAAGGCAACATCTGTTATTTGCGTGATGTGTTGCTTGAATTGACGAATTGAAGTTTAGGGCAATAATAAAACACACAAACGGGATGACGGCGTGTTTTTTGTTTTACTTCACACCGAAGCAAGAGAGATGTACGTCCGCCTCGTCTGCTTGTTCCCACAGTCATGCAGTCACGTGCGCAGGTACCGAGACTATGCCACTTTCCACTGTGTTCCAGCACGTGATCATGCTCTGTGATCCGCTTGTTCTGCCTCAGTATTCATGTAGCACTGAATTATACCACTAGTCATGCGTCTTTGTGCACAGCGCGCATTGGTAGCATACTGTACGCTTTTAGTAGGCAGTAATCCAAACGCGCCGCCGTCCTTTGCTGCAGGCCGCCGCGATGTGGGCATCACTTTTCACTTCGGGGGCATATGGCATCACCCATCAGCTCAATTTCACTTCGGTTTCCCATCATTATCTTAAAACACCACGCAATAGAAAAACAACAAAGCACGTCTTGAGCCATCGGAGCACCACCAGCTCAATGCATGTCACCGCCTCGGTGCTGCAATGATCCGTGCAACGCTTTGCATTACGTATATGTGAACAATAGTTGAGTCTGTCAAAATTTTTATTTACTTTGGATCATACATTTTCCCAGTTAGTAAATTTTTCTCGAGTCTTTTTTTTTTTTTTCAGAAACGTAGGAATGAGGTTCTACTGTATATGTGTTTTTCTAGGTCTGTTCCTTTTGCTTTTAGATGGCATAAGAAAAGGCCTGCCATCCATGCCAAATCAAGAAAGAAAAGGTAGAAAAAGAGTTATTGCTTTTTTTTGTATCTATTAGGCTGCAGGAGGCATATTTCCCACCATTGCATGTCATTAATGCAATCAAACCCAACTATAACGGAACAATGTATAGCAAGATAACGAATGTTGTTATGAAGAGGAAGCCTGATAACACAAATGTATTTACAACTATTTACACAGGGAAAAGTTAGTGGTAATCACACAGGCTGGTACAAAGGTCACAGCACCAGGAGACAGTCTACCACTTTCTCTTCGTCTCCCTCTTACACACGGTTGTGTTCAAATGCATCATAACAACATAATGAATCCCTATACCTATTGCAGTACACGTAGTAATGGATATAACGAAGCTATTGATATAACCAAGTTATATCTGCTTTCTGGTTCCTCCTTCAACTTCTTTATACTAATGAGGTTTTACTGTATATATATCTTCCGAGAACTGTTCCTGTTGCTTTCAGATGGAGTCAAGGAAAGGTCTGCTAATGATGCTGAAGTCAAAAGAAAAGTTAGAGAAATAAAATGATTTATTAAGCTTCGTGAATGTCCACTGGGCCACAGAAAGCATAATTCCCACCATAATATCTCGGTAACATGTTGTCTAAAAAAATACGATATTTTGAGAGTTATTCATTTTTGAAAACAAAAAATTAAGAGATTAAATTTTTTTCGTATTACAGAAGATTTGCCCAGGAAAGGCTAACAATTATTCGTTGCAACTTGCACGACAAGCTATCCCACACAGGATGCTGCTACCTCACCTCTGTAAAATTTCAGCGACCAAGTTCTTCCCCAAAAGTAAATTGCTGAGGATGTCGACGATACCGTCACAGTCAGCATACTCGAGCAGTCCGTCAAGTTGGCACTCGATTGCCTGCAAGAAATGGAAGAGGAAAAAAAAATAAGAACATGCGTGAGATGCACTGACAGCAGATATCACATCAAATGGTTTTGCTCATGAACAAAGTAAACGTGAAGAATACTGCTACAGCTTTAGACATACAGTCAGCGCCAAGCAAACAATGCAGAAGAGAAGCTACCGCCACACACAATTGTGCTGCATTTATTTTTCCTTCCTCCACAATGAAGAATCGAACACACAAAGCTTCCCACATTCATGCATATACCGTATAAACTGGGCACATAGGTTGAGTGGGTATATAGATTGACCCCTTTCCTTGAAGTGGAAAAGAAATGAAAAACGAGAACAAGAAAAAGCGTCAAAACGTATTTATTTTCACGGTGACACTCTCCTCAATAGCTGGTGAACAAGAAGCTCTTGCCCAAAGTCCACAGGTTCGTCCTCAAACTGAGAGTGCACTGCATAAGGCACAAGAAATGGTGTTTTAAGTGCACGACAACAGTTTTCCTTTTTGTGCCCTTCAATATGCACACTTTTTTTCAGAAAGACAACAGTGATTTCCACAGTAATTTCAGAGCAAACTGGACTGATCCAGGAGATGGTTTCAAGAAAAGTAGGCTGATCCCGGAGTCGGCATAATCTGCAATCACGTGAATCATACAGGTCGCGCGATAGGGGTTTCTGCGTCTTATTTAAAAAAGAACATTATAGGGTTTTACGTGCCAAAACCACTTTCTGATTATGAGGCACACCGTAGTGGACGACTCCGTAAATTTCGACCGCCTGGGGTTCTGTAACGTGCACCTAAATCTAAGCACACAGGTGTTTTCGCATTTCGCCCACATCGAAGTGCGGCCGCCATGGCCAAGATTCGATCCCGCGACCATGTGCTCAGCAGCCCAACACCATAGCCACTGAGCAACCACGGCGGGTTGCGTCTTGTTTATTTGGCAGGCAAGCAGGCAATGACTATGCTGAAAAACGCGTTACAGAAGATTAATGGTGTGTTAGCATTGAAATAACTGCTTCACGAAAACTTTGCTTCCCAGATTTCAAAATGTGTGTCCAATCTATATACTGTATTTACTTAAATCTAAGGCGCACCTTTTTTCCGATAAAATGGGTCCAAAAATTGCATGCACATTAGAATCCATGTTACCATATCGCCATCGGCATTCGAAAAATGGCCGTTTCGTACGCTCTTCAAGCCTAGCTGCCGTGGCTTCCTCCATGTGCATACCTCCATGTCGTATGTGTAACCAGGCGCTGGTGTAATCTACCGCCTGTCTTCCCGTTTTCTGCGTTTATTCAATCAGCACGGAAGCGCCGACTGCGAAGACACACCAAGTCCACCATGATGCCGCATTTAATAGTTATAATGTGTGCAGAGACGGATGGAAATCAGGCCGCATCACGGGCGTTTGGCGTTCCCGAAACTTGCATGCAGGACTGGTGCAAACAGAGAAGGATATTTTCGCCAGCAAAGCAACAAGGAAAGGTTTCAGTGGACCAAGGACCTTCGCCGAAATAGAAGAGCTGCTCGCGGAATACGTGCAAGGGCAGCGAGCGGCACAGCGGCTTGTGACCACCAATCTATACTATAGAAATAGTATTTCTATATTAAACATGAGGTGCGCGAGTTTGTACGCCGTCTCTTTTTTTTTTTTTTTTTGTCATGGAGCACAGGTGCACATTAGGAGCTTTTCATTTTTATTTTTTGGTCACAGAAAATGGGTGCGCTGTTACGATCGAGGGCGCATTACAATCGAGTAGATATGGTAAATTTGTCTTTTCTAAATCAGAGAGAATAGTATTTCTATATTAAAGCACGAGGTGCACGGTATTGTACTCTCTTTTTCTTTTTTTCAAGGCAATATTCCTACTGTACCTGATGGGCAAGCTCGGTAAAGCGCTCTGGCAGCTCCCACAGATCTCCTACCGGGATCAGGCTGTTGTTTCCCTCGTCAACAAACCAACATTCAACCTGCAAGGGCAACAAGACCCACAAGTAAGGTGAACTGGTACTTCAGAGTGAGGCTGTGCTCGGATATATGTACTGGAAACGTTTGCTGGAAATATATGCTGGAAACGTTTTGGAAGGATGCTGGGGCTTTCGCTTGGCGCCCATGTTGAATCTCGTAAATATTGTTATCGAATATCATGAGCCACCCCTACTGCTTGAAAATTTTCATAGGGCAGGCTGAAAATAGGCGTTTTCGACAGGGTATGACGTTTGTGTTCAACGCATTCACTGTCAGCTAAGCTCTGTCGACACAGACGCTGACACTAAAGGGGTCACTACTGGAGTCACCAGAGGGGTCAGAGGCTGACTGGTCAAGTTCAAGTTATTCGGCGAAGGCCAATTTTAAGATCGAAATAACAAAAAAATTCCAACCCATACAAATGCATGGGCGCAGGCCAGGACCTTTGGCCGGGATCGAAATAATAAAAAAATTGAATTTACTGGAGTCAAATTAACGGAAGTCTACTGTACATTGTTTTCAATGGAACTAAACTTGGGAAATGAAAATAGTATGCTACATCATAGATTTCATTAAATTGAGGTTTCTTATACTGAGGCTTGTCTGTATTCCGTAGAAAGTGCAATGAGCAAAGAAATGCACAGTGAATTTCACAAAGTGAGACTTCTATGATCGCACTGCTCGAGCACCTTTTGCAGCATTGCCTACTAAGTATGAAACAGAGTGTAGTTGAGCATGTGCAGCTGCAAGCAAAAGTTCGAAGACCCCTCCATCAACAAAAAAATTTCTTCTAGCACTAGAATTCATTCAACACGCTGCACTGGTCGAACATGCACATGTAGGCTGTAGCATTTGATTTAAGGGGGGACGCGAGTTTTGAAACGGCAAAAAATCACAAAAAGGAAAAATAAAAGGAAAAAAAAAACTTCCAAGGAAAATAAATTTGTGGCACCATTGGACTCCAAACTTTTGTGCAATGCTACACTTCCCATAGCATTAGTAACTGATTTGAAATGATCAGCCTGGCTAGCGTTATTTCAGGACATTGTTGCCACACTTACACCTACAACGAAAAGTGAGAGGGAGTGTCAGGTGAGCGCAGAGTGGTACTGTCCATCTGCACAAATGCTCACCTTTCCATTCTCAGCATCCTTGAGGGGCTGGACCCTGAGCCAGCGCTCATCGTGAAAGGTGGCATACAGTTCAGTCTGTTTGGGCAAACTGACAACTCCCTTAGTACCTGCCCCACTGTTGAAGAATGTAGCCATTTCCTCGAGTAGCTTCTCATATGCTGCCTGCAAAATTTCAAAATCGGATACAGAACATGAGAGACTGAAGTCCCCGTCATCGAGGAACCACTGCATGTAGTTTTTCAGTTCAGCAGTAACTTCAACATGCAGAAATTTCATTTGGGTGCACAAACAAACAACATACATCATCAGCCGCAGTGTGTGTACGTCCTTAAACTATTTTGGTGAAGGTATTTTGGTATTTGTTTGACAAATATAACCAGCATCTGTAAATTGCCAGGATGAATTGTAAAATATTGCTATCTAATCCCTTGGCGTGGGAACTGAAACATAAGAGTGCATGCTTGTGTACGGCCAACCTTATGTACCCCGAAAGATCAAGGCACCAATCGTTACAGAATATTTGCATCAGCCACCGGCATCATTCTCATGCATTTCAAGTCTAGTAGACTTGAAATCACTATTCTATGTCTGCACTAGCCTCATGTATGACGCCAATGGCATTACTCAACACAGGGATCACTGCGTTTAGTTAACCAGCATAAGCTTTGTGCTTCAGCATTGCCTTTTTGCCCTGTGAAGCAATAATATCTGAAGGGAATCACATAAAAAGAATCCCGCAGCTACATGTGAGGCCACAATTTCTGCAAGACGGTAAGTGCGTTGTAGGGGTTGGGACGAAGAAGACAAAAAATAAAATCAGTTTTCATCCTCTTCTTTTGCATGAAATAAAAAGAGAGAAAGAAAACGTGCTGCTGCAATAAGACCTTGCATGGTCATGCCGCATGCTTGGACAATGCACCATACAGAACAAACAGATCAATGACCCAGCATCTACCCCTGCTTCAGACCCTCACGCAGTCTGCAGCCAGTCACTCAAACACTTGACAATAGTAATTCGCACTGTAAACTGTTAATACTAACTAAAACTATTTTACTTGCGGACCTTGTCCAACAAACAAGATAGTCACACAATGTACAGTGGAACCCCGTTCATACGTTTTTCACCGGACCGGGGAAAAAAAACGTAACGGCCGGGAAAACGCAACAGTGAGGAAAGTTCCGAAAATGAATGAAAAAAGTGCAGCTTCAACTATAGACAATTTATTTCCATGGAGTGCACTTAGGACTTAAAAAAAGTCTAGAATGGTGGCTTGCTGTTTCTTTCGCTCACCAGAAATCACCACACGTTTCTCAATAGCCTGGAAGGCCACATTGCTGTCAGCGTCGCTGTGAGGTGCGACATACCAAGGAGGAAGTCCAGAGCCGCGACGGCTTCTCCAAAGCTAAGATTTGGCAACTCCCCGGCATCATACGGCTCGTGCTCCTCATCACCGCGCCACGGCAATGGCAACGGATGAAGGAATATCCGCGGGAAATTTTGCCTTCTTTGGCGTAATCATGCTAACGTACTAATGATTGTTTAGTATTGCTGCGAAGCGCGCGCGTCCGAGCTGCCCGGTTCCGCGCCGCGCCGCGTGGTTTCGCGGGGTAAACAAGAGAGGCGGAGCAACGCCATGAGCAACGCCATGAGTAACGCCAACTTCCGGCTTCACTTTCACTAAGAGTGACGTCAGAGCCTCTCCCGAGTTTCCTTCTTCCGCGAGGCGACCCGTCCAAAAACCATGCGGTGACCGTAATCACAGTGATGATAGTGAGAGCACTTTTCACGAATGGCCACTTAGTGGCGGCCTCTCAAACTGGCGTACGACTTCTTGCAGCCAGTTCTATAGCCAAGCCCGGCCAAGCGCGGCCAAAACTTGTCAAAAGTCAAAATGGCGGCTGGAGCGCATTGCCTACTTTAGCTCAGGCGGGTTCAGGGTGCTAAGTTGCGACGTATCATGCGGGAACGTTTTCACAGCTACTACGTAACAGCGGGGTTCCTTGTACATTGGATCCTATGGGAGCTATGCCGGGACCGGATGAAAACGACGTAGCAGCCGGGAAAACGCAGCAGTGAGGAACGTAAAAGCGGGGCTCTACTGTACTTGCAGATAACAATTTGAATGCCTGTCAAAGTAAACAGCACTACTTATTCCGTATCCGAACAGTACCCACACTGTCGGAATGGTCATGTTTTAGAACTCTCATTGCTGCTAAACCCCAGCTTAGAAATACAGTGAGAATGCTGCAGCAAAAATTTCAGATATACAAAACTGATCTCTCGAGGCTGATTGTAGGCTCAAACATGCACACACACATCACGCTGGGGTTTCATCTGCCTCAATGCCACAGAAACTCTGACTACGCTGGTTTAAATTGATTCAGTACATAACACGGAACCCTTTCTTATCTACAAGACACCACATCATACTAAATAGACCATGTGAGCATGATAGCAATCACTAGGAACCGCTACCGAGCATATATCTGGCGTACAACAGGGAACACTCGCCCAAGCCAGCACGTGGACTGTTCATAGATGGCACCACTATGTAAGCAATATGGCGGTGACCTTGAAAAAAAAACAGTCTGTAGGTACAAGGTTCATAAGGCTCAACCAAACCATTCGATATGGTAATGTGATGCAGACAGAGGGAACGGCAACAACGGCAGCACATATTTCATAAATTCGATAAGCATATGCGGAGATCTGCCCAATTAGCCACTGATAGGCACACAGTCATGAATCTATCCTGCATGTGTTATCTCGGGGCCGATAAATATGAGCCACTCGTATGAACATATTAGGGGCAGGTATTCCGCAATAGCTTGCAGCCCGTTACCACATTGGCCAGTGACGAATTCTCATCACCGCCACACTGTCTAGGCCATTAGGCCTAGCATTGCTGCTTCATTGGGCACCAGCAACTAAAGTTACGGTTTGGTGCTGAATCGACACACGTGCTGGCAAGCGTACGTGTGGTCTGACTTTAAGTTTCGCGTGGTTCAAGGCTATCTGAGTGTTTAAAACTGATCGAAATTAGCTTGATCCGACGGCTACTATAGCAATAAGTAGTGTGGCTAAAGTTTCATTCCTCCATAGGCAGGCATGGCCAAGCGCGAGCAGATTATAGTGAAAACACGGATTTTCACTTACTTCTGCCTGTTTAGAAAACCGTGCCAATAAATATACATACAGTGAAATCTCTACGTAACGAACTTCAGGGGACCACTGTAAATTGTTCGTTATTCTGAAAGATAGTTTCTAGTGAAAGCATAAAATTGACTATTCTGCTCATCAACCCATCAGTTCATAAGTTGTCACCATACGAGCTATCCACGAAAACATTGCTGTTGGCTCTCCGTGTGCGTTCTTGCCATTTTCCATAGGTTCTGCTACCCGGCACCACCTAAGCACTGTGTAGTAAGACTGACACATGCAAAGTAGATGCTAACACCAGGAAAACTACTGACAAAAAGGTAGCTCCATGTCACCTGCAAAGCGCAATGTTTTTTTGCCTTTTGTTTTTCATATTTCTTGCCGTGGACAATGCAATTGTCTTGCTCGAGGCGGTCACCTGAACTATGTCAAAGTGCAAGTGCATGTAAACAACACCGTCTGGAAAGTGCAAATTGCAACCGTGCGGCATCCCGAGTATGGAGGTTACATTTCACCGCGCCCGTAGCTAGTACAGCCGCAGAAAGAAGTGCGAAAGAAAGAGGCGTGCGCAAAAAGAAGGGTGAAAGGAAGGTGAAAGTAAGAGACACACCTTCGTTGCAAGACGACACTTTTCTGGGCAGAGCTTGCGCTCGCAAAACCTGATGCATCATCACCTCCACTCACTCGCGTTCTTTTTTTCTCAGGCGCTGTCTCGGGTTTTCCGAACCTATGCGCAGCGACATCCACTCTCTGCGCATTGTCGTCCGCTAGCCTACTGTTTCGGCTGCCAAGAAGGATACATGAAATCTAAGAATCCCCAGATTTCAGAATATTAGTTTGTAGTACTGAGGCATTGTTAACATCACAGAGAAACTGAATAACAACCGCTAGTCTGAAAAGTTCGATATTCTGAAGTTCGTAGAACAGACATATTTTTACAATGAAACTATAAGAAGTCAGAAGGGATTTCTGAAAAGTTCGTTAATGTGGTGTTCATAGTAACGAGGTTTCACTGTAGTAACAGCAGAAAAATGTGCATTTATCCAAACACCCTTTTTGATTGATGTCAGCTACTGGCCAATGGCAGCGCTCTATAGGAATGTGCTTGCTGACACCAAGGGGCAGGCACCGGCATCCCCAAAAGGGTGAGGAGAACGCTTCTTAAAAAGAGAGTGTGAGAAAAAGGTGACTTCGTGGTTAAGTTGCGAGCCCCATGTACTGTGCACGAGTGCAAAATTTGGCTGAGATACTGATAACAGCGTTAGCAGCATCAGCAGCATAAGCAGCATAGGCTATCCACAGAATGTGTTTTTTCACCAAGCCCAAAGGGTGGTTCGGAGACCCTCTTATGCTACCTACCTGTTGCCGACCTGCTGATGTATATCTTTATTCACCCTTTGTCATGTGACGTTAACCCACAACCCCAAGAACTGGCAATGTGAAGAGATCTTCAGCCTTTTTGGACAGCGTGAAGACCGGTCTACTAATATTTTCAGCTTCAGTGTGGGCGCAGTGCAGCAACGCTTGTATGACCTATCCCCGCCACCCCTATTGTGATAGGCTTCACCTATATGCTGCATATACAGTGGTAGCGTTGCATTACTTTATTGGCAGCGGTGCACATTTAAGCTATGTGAATTTGTGAATGTTTGTGCGTACTACCATTTAGCGTGCAGTTAGGCCACATTCCCACGAGGTATGTGCTAATGAGGTTCCGCAGTAATATGCACCAACTAAATGTTGTTCCAGCAACCGAATGCTGCGCACACTGCTCTCTATTTGAACAAAGCAAGATGAACTGCACAATGCAGTGCACAGCTTCCTACTGTCTTTTAGCCTCATGCA
Source organism: Dermacentor albipictus (assembly GCF_038994185.2). Taxonomy (NCBI): domain Eukaryota; kingdom Metazoa; phylum Arthropoda; class Arachnida; order Ixodida; family Ixodidae; genus Dermacentor; species Dermacentor albipictus. The sequence continues at coordinate 64,544,344 of NC_091823.1, read as the reverse complement.
GCACTGCAATGCATTTCATGCACTACTCACTTCATATTCGACAAACCGGAAGCACACACTGGCAGTGCTTGAGACGCAGGACACGAACACATCAAGGTATTCGATGTTCGTGGATGGCTCGCCAGTAGAGCTGCTCGGCGAGCTGGTCCAGTCAATTGACAAAGCACAGCCGTTTTGCTGCAATTCAGAAGGACATTTAAATGTGCTCACCACAGATAAATTAATATTCTAATTTACTCTGTCTCAGCAACACTAACAAAACAATATAACAGTAGTACCAGTGTTGCTACATCACTTGGTCTTTCCACAGCCTTTACTGCCCACCAGACACATTTCATTACATGTGCTGCTGCGTGACAGACAATGAAGGCAGGTTGCTCACCCGCACTACCTCAGAGGCCAGGTTGCATGTCAGATTTCACTGGTTGGCTGTGATGGGCAAAGGAAAGACTTGTGCATGGCATGGCAGTTAGGCAATAGAGATATATCAACCAAGAAGTGCTGGGCACCACTCCAAGATTAAACAATCTAATAGCTGGCATATAATGAGTAATATTAAATTGCCTCCGAAGCAGTTAAGGAGCCACGAAGACACTTTAAAGGGACACTAAGAGAAAATACTAAGTCGAGCTACATAAATAGATTGTTTATCTAGAAGTCTATCATTATTTTCTGTGAACCAATATAGAACTCTGTTGTGTTGAAAATTGTTGTGTTGAAAAGGAGTGCGACCATGGCCTTGCATGTTCCACCTGAGTGGACGACCCTGTACAATCGGCAGTTCCGATGAACAAATCACATTGCCACTACCATGGCACAAGGCCAAGACGAGCCAAAAATAATGTTCCCACTGGGCCATTATGCTCTCAACCGGTTTAAGGTTTTGAATTCCACACGGCGCTTTGCTAAATTTTTCTGATATCATTAGCGCACATGGTGTTGGAAAATCTGAAAACAGTGCCAAATTGTGCCATAGTGCCTCCATGTCCATGCTAGATCTTTTTTGGTGAAGGCAACCGGTCAATAAACCACAACTATCCCACAACCTTTGCAAAATGCGAAGGTTGTGGGATCGTTCCCCACCTGCGGCAAGTTGTTTTTTCATCCACTTTCATTTCCATTAATTTATTCTTTCATTATTTAATTTATTAAGCAAATGTAATTTCTCCTATGTTGTCCTTGGTGTCAGCGTTCGTTCGCTTCTTATGATATGACTAATAAAAATTGGGCCCGTCGGTTAACTTCCTTTTTTTTTTCGTTTATTACATAATGAGGGTCTCGAATCCAGCGACATTGATGCCTTCAGGTAGCATGTGTGGACTTATTGACCGGTTACCTTCACCCAAAAAGATCATGTTCTCGTGACGCCTGCGGCAGAAAGGATGTTCCACGTCTGCCGCAAAGGTCTGTGAGTGGTAGCGCTGGCTAACACTCCCAGGGTTCTACAAAGAAGCATTAATACCCAAGAAAGTGGACGGGGAAACGGCGCCATGGTAGAATTGGTAGAGCATCGCAGGCGAAATACAAAGGTTGTGGGATCGTTCCCCACCTGCGGCAAGTTGTTTTTTCATCCGTTTTTATTTCCATTAATTTATTCTATCTTTATTTTCATTTATTAAGCACAAGCAATTTCCCCTATGTTGTTCTTGATGTCAGTGTTTGTTGCCTTCTTATGATATGACTAATAAAAATCGGGCCCCTCGGTTAACCCCCTTTCCACCAGGAAAGGCACGCAAGGCATGCCGATCTCAGCAGCTGGCAGCGAAGAGCAGGCGCTCGGCTGAATCGTGACCGCGCCGGACCTTCGGGTGACAATATGTCAGCTACACCAGCTCTTCGGATCTGTCAAATATTGACAGTTATGATTCATAACTGCGAGTCGGCCTAGTTGGAACATATTCATATTGATACTTTTTGTGCGCAAACAAACAGGGACGAAGAATAGGGGCAACACAAGGACGAGCGCTTTCTAACAACTGGTTTATTTTCGAAGAACTACTTACTTAAATACCCACAGAACTGCGCGGTCTAGTCAACAGAGCACCCTACAGCGCATATGATACCCGCTGATCTGCGCCATCAAGTCAAAAGAGCAACGTCAATATTACATATAACACTTGTGATAAAAAAGACGTGGACAAAAGCCACCTGGTCATACTAAAAACAGCAAAGTGCATAAAAACAACCACTTACAATAAAATGCGTTAAAGATGTGATGATAGAAGCGAATTTTCTTTATCTAACAATGAAACAGAAGGATGGCTGATGCATTTATCTTTTTGTTTTTCTATCCAGTATGCTTCCACGATTTCCCTAGCGGTTTGATTCCTATGCCTGTATAAAATGTCTGTGCTAGTAAGACAAGGGGAGCAACCATGTTGTTGGCAATGCATTGCCAAATGAGTACTAGGGCGACCTTTAAGGCTAGACAAGTGCTCCCTTAACCTAGTGTTAACGCATCTCCCAGTCTGCCCTACGTACACATGACCACACGTCATAGGAATCTGGTAAACAACGTTCTTCGCGCAAGCAACAAATTGGGTCTTGCGCGGATGTTTAACAGTGCATTCTTTCTGTACATCACCCTTACTTTCAAACTTCTTTTTAACCTTGGAACACACACTACCTATTTTGTTTCTTGCCGAAAATACTACTTTTACATCATAACAACCAGCCACTTTTTTAAGTCTGTGTGAAAGGCCGTGCACATACGGAATCACTGAAACATTGGAACCTCCATCCTTCTGCCTTTGATTCTTTGTGCATTGTCCTTTATCCTTGTTAAGTTCTTTCATTAGTCTAGCACACGTCGCCAGCAACACAGCGAGCGGGTACCCAGCCTTTCTCAACCTGTCAACTAGCTCAAAGAATGCAATCCTTACAGTGTGGTGGCATGACTTCAACAACGCTGACCGGAAACACGAAATGACTATTCCATTCTTCACAAGCCTGGAATGGTTTGAGGCATAGTTCATTAGCGGTTTTCCAGCTCAGGGTGAGAAAGACCAACACACATGTTCCGGTAGGAATGTTAACTTGACATCAAGAAACTGTAGCCTCTTATCTACCGGTACTTCCGAAGTAAATGTTAAGCCCTTTCCCAGAGAATTGAAGGCTTCTACAACCCTATTTCTGAAAGCACCCTTGTCTACAGGACAACCTAAAATCAAGTAGTCATCGACATACCTGTATATCTTACTTACTACACCTTCTAAATCTTTTGCCAGCTCTCTGTCTATGCTTCCCAAAAAAATGCTACTTAGGATGGGAGCTACCTTTGACCCGATGCACACACCCCTTGCCTGTATATAAGTTTCACCACAGAACCCTACATGTGTATTCGCTAAATAGCGCTCGTGTGTAAATAGCGCTACATGTGTAATCGCTAAAAAAAGCGCTCGTCCTTGTGTTGCCCCTATTCTTCGTCCCTGTTTGTTTGCGCACAAAAAGTATCAATATGAAAGTTATGATTCGGACTAATTTAATAGTCACGAATCGCCATTCGATTCGACCCGCCACCACGAGAGTCAGCGCCTATGCACTACATATCGTGCTGCAACATGAAGATCAAGGTTACCCATAACCACTGATTTTATACATGCTGCTTGCTTTTTTAGGTGTTTTACCCCTAAGGGTCTCAGGGAAGTTCTTAACATGCTGGCTGTAATATGTGGAGCACGACTTTCTACATTTGTATCCCACAAGAAAGCCACTAACAGTCCAAAGCACCGAACAGTGCATTTGTTTACATCGGCAGGTACAGCAACCACTCCTCGTTCGCTTGGGATATAATGCTATAGTTGCTCATCAGTGACATCAATTAATGTCAGAACATATCAAAACAGGCAGATTTTAACGCGATAGCGTTAAGGAGCTCGTGTCGCAGAAAAGCTGGTGTTGTCGGCGTTGGCCGTGAGCGAAAAATGGCGGAAGGCAATTCATAAATAAAAACCACTTGCAAGATGGGCTGGGTGAGAATCAAACCAGGGTCTCCAGAGTGTGACACGGAGACGCTACCACTCAGCCACGAGTTCGATGGTTCAAAGTGGGACAAAAGCGCCTCTAGTGAATGCTGTGTTGCCTCAGAAAGGTGCCGTCGAAAGTTATACCGCGGTGTATATCGGTAATTATGAGCATGTAAATTACAGAAGTCGCAGCTTAACGCGTAGCGAAGTACGTTTCCGCTACATTTCTTCTGCGCTTGCTGCATATACAGAGCCATCTTGCGGCAAACACAGAAGACCCCCTCCTCGCATGTATGGCGCTGCCCCGACAGGTGGCGCGCCACTCGCCCGTGTCTCCCCTTCGTCTCTTTTGAGCGCATTGGGGCTGTGCGGGGACCGGTGCAAGGGCACCCCAATACCCTTGCGTTTATTAAGTTTTCTCGCTCTCTCCCCTTCCGACTTCCAGCGTGTGTCACTCGAACCCTCGTGTTTAGGCGAAGCGGCTCCTCTTTCTATTCACAGCGCGATTCCTAGGTGCAGGGTTTGATGCAAGACGCCTCTGACGTGATCGCTGCGCCGTAGCGCGTCTGGTGGGAAAGCGTCCCCTGCAAGATGTGTGCCGTGCTGCTGGTAAGGAGTCATTCGTCTGCATGGTGCTCCCAAGCGATAAAGGACGATCTCATCGAGGCATCAGCCCCATGATCGCGTCAGTTTTCATGGTGCGTCGCGGCCCGGTTGCCCGTGCCGATCACGACGTTTGGCTCGCGTAGATCGTTTCTCCCTCCAAGACACCGAGTTCCTTGGTTCGTTCCGCTTGCTTAGGCGGACGTTTCGTCTTTGTGTGACTCAAGAGCATGCCAAGCGAATAAATGGGCGGGGCGAACGGGGTGCGATAACGCTATCGCGTTCCACTCTTGAAGGTGAAGCTTAAGCGTCCTTCAAGTTTTTGTGCTTGTAACCACTGTTGCATCACTCTGAATGGCACCAATATGAGCTACCACACATCTTCGAAAACAGCGAGTGGAAAAACTTGAGTGCAGGACTGGTGCAAACAGAAAAAGAGAGTATTTTCGCCAGCAAAGCATTAAGGAAAGGTTTCAGTGGACCAAGGCAGGGCCAATTCGCCGAAATAGAACTGCTCGCGGAATACGTGCAAGGGCAGCGAGCGGCACAGCAGCTTGTGACCACCAATCTGCTCAAAGTACCGGCGATGCAGTTAGCCCTACAGAAAGGGCTAATGCGGAGTGACTTCAAAGCAAGCAGGTGCTGGCTATCAAATGTTATGAAAAGAGAAGGCTTTTCTTTTCGAAGGCGGACAGGGATATGCCAAAAATTGCCAAAAAGATGTGGAGAGAAATTGCACAGTTTTCAGCGGTACGTTTTGAAGTTGCGCCATAGAAACAGCTACCACTTCGAACAGATTGGGAATGCCGATCAGACGCCGCTCTACTCTGACATTCCTGCCATCACGACTGTTGAAAAGAAGGGGGCGAAGCAAGTGCGCCTCATTTCTTCCGGCCACGAAAAAACTAGAGTCTCCGTAATGCTTTGTTGCACTGCGGATGGGCACAAGCTGCCCCTTATCGTGTCTTCAGACAGAAGATGCTCCCGAAAGGAATCGTGTTTCAGAGTGGCGTGATTGTGCACGCAAATGAAAAAGGTTGGATGACCACGGACTTGGTCGCTGACTGGATTGATAACATTTGGCGGAAGACCCGGCGGCAGCTTGGGTCTGCGTGGGATGCTTGTGCTCGACGCATTCAGGTGCCAGCTTGACCAGCGCATCAAGGACAAGCTGGCTGCATGCAACACCAACCTTGTCGTGATATCCGGCAGCGTGACATCACAGCTCCAGCCGCTCGATGTTTGTTTGAACAAGCCAGTGAAAGATAGAATTCGGGCGCTCTACACCGAATGGATTGTCAGTGGCTGCCACGAATTCACACCCGCTAATAAAATGAAGCGTGCCTCGCTGCAGGACTTTGCTGAGTGGGTGAAAGATGCATGGTGCACGATCCCGTCTGCCATGGTCCACAAGGCCTTTAAAAAGTGTGAGATTTCGAAAGCCATGGACGGCACCATGGATGAAATGGTTTGGCCTGTTGATAGCGATAAGGAGTGGTCTGATAGCGACGAGTGATATTTATTGCCCCACGCGACTCATACCGGTGCAGAGAAAATCTTGGCGACAAGGTACGCCGCTTGCATTTGTGTTTTTATTCATCACAACTTTAGTGTATTGGGAATAAATTTGTTTTCACCAAATGAGAGAAAATAGTATTTCTATATGAAAGCACGGGGTGCATGGTATTGTACTTTCTTTCTTTTTTATGGAAAGCGGCTGCGCATTCCAATCATAGTTTTTTTTTTTGCTGAGTGAAAGCAGGAGCGGGTTACAATCGAGTAAATACAGTATAGGCTCAACCTTGACTGAACGCGATCTGCATCGGCTCAAACTGCATGTGCAGATGGCGAGGGCTGAAGTTCGTGCAGCCTACGTTCAGACAAACACTTCTTGCGACAGCAACATTTCATGCCATGCACCAGCTCACAACTGTGGATTCGTCAGCGCTCTCGTCACTGTGGCCTGCATAATCCTGGCATGCCCTGCATGCAACACTCCTGATGTCGTATACAATGTGGCTTGTAACTGAGGAGGAGGCAAGGTAGGCTGTCCAAGGCAATTAAATTCATTTGTAAAAAATCTGCGCAACTCTCAAACCTGTTTTTTTTTTAGGACATGATGAAAGTGTTGAGAGGAACATAATCAGCTAATTTCATCGACATCCGCTGACATCGAAAAACCACCAGAGTTGCCTTTTAAAGGCCCAACGCATGTCTAGGACAGAGCACATGTACACCACTGTCTACTAACAATGCACATTCAAATGCAAATGCTCGAGCTTTGCAACAGAAGGGATCAACATATATAACAGCGATCGTTGAAGCTCCGATTGTATACCACCTCAACCACAGGCATGAAATGGCCACATGCAATATGACATGCTTTCTCACACCAGTTTCGTTCACCTGAAAGTGAAATATACCGGTTTACTACGCATATAGCAATGAGCATGACAGCGTTTGCAAAACGCATCAAGAAAACCAAGCATGTGCCCCTGATTACTGTGCTTTTCTCTTAAAAAACACGAAGACTAAAGCTGCGGCAAATGGACCACTCATGCAAAACGAGCATGATGGCACACAAAACACTAATGTAACAGAAGAAATAGCTGAATGCACACTATTTGCCACCTGGAACACGCAAAGCACACGCCCGAAGCACACGGCGTCTTTCCCAGCATGGTGTCAAAAGCAGTGTGCATCTTTTAAAGACAGTCATTGTCTGCTAGTTGCTTGTGCGAGGCAAAAATCTGCCAACAGCTCCAAGAGTCTGCGGACAGTCCGCAACTTCCAGTCCATGAAAAACTAATGCGATTCTGGCAGCTTATTGGACTGGTGGGTGGAGCTTCCAAAGCTGTTTGTGAAAATCTAATGTGGGACAGCAGTCCCAAGCAGTTCAGGACTGTCAGAGACTGATAATCAAAAAGGCCCACTACTTCCTCCATGCTTGTATACGATCGGGCCTGGTCGCGATTGAAGATGCGCCACACATTATTTTCCGTAAAGTTGTGCTATTTCAACTCTACCCTCTCAGCTTTTATAGAATAGCTGCTTTTAACAAATTACCAATTACATGGAATTTCTTCCCCGTATCATGCACTTCAGTATAGCAAAGGTTTATTGCAGGTAGTAACAAATTACTATTCATTTTGCATTAAATTTGAACCTAAAATTTGTTATTCACCCATCCCTGAACAGAAGCTTAGCCTTTCAATCCAGCTTGACTTAATATTTTCGTTTAATGTCCCTTTAAGCCCAAATGTAGAGTTATGGAGCAATCAAAGTACCACTTCTTCATACACATTGAAACTTTAGCACTAGGACCACAACAACTGAACTCTGCAGCTTGCACACCTACATCAAACACACACACAGAACTCAAATGGAGCATTCTATGCAGGAGTGAAGCCTAAGAAATAAGAATGATAAAGCAACTTGCTCTTTTGATAAGGTGCCACAAGAGACTCAAGACAAGCTTCTCTTACATCAACATTTCACACTACAGCTCAGACAACTTATAATGTAACTGCTTACATAGTGCAGGACCGGATATCATGCAATTCTTTCTGACTCACATTTACCTTTCCATAGAAGTCAATGTTTAAGCATACCACTTAGAGTGGAGCCATGCGAGGCGAAGTACCTATTATAATGCAGTTGCTGGAAAATCCCACAGACAGAAGGGACCCCAAGCTCGCTTCTCAACGAGGTGCACCGACCGAGGGGAGAGTGGTGAAGGTAATGTGAAGGAGAAGGAGAGGCAAAGCAACAAGGGAATGAACAAGGAAAGGAAGGGGGGTATGTAGCAGGAGCATGCTGACTTGTTGGGGAAGCCGGAATTGCCAAGGTGACGAAGAAGCACTTTGCTCCAGTCGCTTGCCAGTGGCGGGCAGTCCGTAGTGTACACATACACTGTCACACTTTGCCTCTACAGTTTGTGTGCAGACAATAAATACAGTCATCAACCGATTTCTTCGGACACACACAGGCTCTAAAAAATTTTCTGAATTACTGCGCAGGCGGAAAAACAGTTTTGACGATATAACCAATTTTATGTTCTTTACACAACTCCAGCATTCCTGAAAAATCACTTGAGGCCACAAGTGAGTTTTACGTTCACCCATCACAATGCACGTCATCGTGAAGTGCAGATATTGCACATGTGACCTCGACTCCGGGAAGCTGTCAGTTTAAACTGTGTTCTGCAAATTCATCAGTTCAGAACATACCTCACAAGTGAGCTTTCACCGTTCCTACCAGTACACTCACATAAATATATTAGCTATACACGTTCGCGGTGTGTGAGCCAATTGCCCGCAAACCCAGCTTCACATGCTGCCATCAGTTTCACCTGTGTGTGTGATCTCCCACTATATCTTCGCAAGTTCATCTGTGGGCATGAACATATCTTAAAGGCAAGTTTCCCGCTACAGCAAGCCACCCAACACCCCCGCCGGCTTGGTCTAACCAGCGCCCTCTCGTTGGGAGTCGCCAGCCAGTGTTGTGGTTTGGTGCAGTCAACGAAATGCTTCACAGCGACTGTAAGGCACTTGAAAAGTAAAGAAACCACCTCGCCAATGAAAGTGAGGGCACATCCCGGTACTCTTCGATCCCAAACACACGCAGCTGCTTGGTCTACATATTCTGCACGTGCACAGCCTTTGAAAAATATTGTTTTAGCTATAGCGCGGTACCACTTATAGTGCGGAAGTTTGCGACTCTGGCAACTTATTATAAACGCAGTCTGCAAAACTGTACACAGTAAACAAGAGTACCAGAACATGAGAGCTAAAACATAGCACGCTGGCAAATGAGACCCATTACCAAAAATGATAGCATGAAGCAACATGTACATGCAAACAGTGGTGTTGCAAACGAGCCTCGAGCATCCTTAAAATTGCTAGCACTATAAAATACTTAAACCAGAGCAGTAGCAGGCAAAACGAATGCTTACCTGAACTGGAGACGACCGGTCACTGCCCCCACGTGGGTAGAGAATGCAGCGGCTTCCTCTGCCAGAAGAAGAGACCCAAGACTATGATCAGTTCTATTAGGCATCTGACCTTGTGGCTTAAAATTTAAACCAGTAAAAGAAATTGGATGAAAAACAGACAGTTCTTATGGCCCTGTTCACCTCCACATGTTTCACCCTGCTCAATGCTGTATAATGCTATCACTGGTAGCTGTGCATTTTAAAGCAACTGCACAGAGAGTTAAAACTCAAGATAAAGAAGTTGGTAAAATTAACTATTTGCTTCATTATACCAAAATTTCATTAAACTATAACTCAATAACTCAGGCAATCGGAAAAAGCAAGCTTAAATAAGAAAAAACATCATTTCTTTTTAATTTGAGAGTCTGCGACAAAAGATTTGGTTTCATGCAGTGTTGACAATGTTCACATTGGCGGTACACAGCGAAGCCAACCGTGCTTTCGCGTTCACTTCACTCTCATGGCTAATAGTGTTGCCTTCAGTGGGACGACGCTATTATGGAATGCGCCGGAAGTGGCGAGCTAACATTTTGTCTGCCTCTCGCTTCAACACTTCTCCAAAACTCGAAATTATGCAACCTCTGCGCTAAGGCATGGTTCTAAGCGCACGAGAAGACAGAGCATAATGCCATGCTTTCTCAGCTTGCCCAGTCTTTGCACACTCAATAAATCAGCTTTAAGGGGGGACACAACTTTCGCATTGCGAAAATTGGGCAAAAAAGTAGGTTTTCTGAAAATTCCATTTTTCACTTCCCATAACCCTTTTTTCTGTCCGATTCCAAAATATTGTTACTGAAAATCACGCAGACGTCCTCTAAAAAATTTGAGCCATCAGCCGAGGAGGCGAAAAATTTTGTAGGAATCACGAAAGGTGCAACCAAGTGCTGCCATCTTGGTCTCTTTGGAAAGCACATTTCTCAGTCTTCAAATGTGCCACTTCAGCTACCAGCTCCATACAGAAACAAGCACGCAAAAAGCAAATGATTGAAGGTCGTTCTGGAGTCTCTGATTGGCTCGCCATGCGACTGCAGCGCGGTTCACCATTGATCCGGGGCGCGCTCTGTAGGGACGTCATGCGCTCTTTGCACCTCAACCACCGTGATATTGACAAATGTCGAAATGGGCGCGACGTGGACATCACAGAAGGACAGCCGACCCCACTATTACTGGACATTCGGAACCACGGCTGAGCATTGCAAGCATCAGTGCTTCACTTCCAAGACTTCACTTCCAAGTTCTCTTCCAAACTCATCCTCAAAAATGCGGCTAAGCCTTTCGAGCATCAGTGCCACAACCAAGCACATCACGCATGTAGTCCTCAGGACCCGTGGCTAGGCATTTCACACATCGGCACATTGGACTCTGCAATCGTGCACGTCGTGTGCAGACTCCTCTGACCTGCAGCTAAGAATTTCGCACATTGGCCCTCCAGATTCGCTGATCTCGCACTTCTTGCACGAACTCCTCAAACCCACAGCTAAGCATTTTGCACATTGGCACCTCAGGCTCTGCAACCAAGCACATTGCACAACAAAGTAAGGCTTTTATTTTATTAAAAGCAAAGCTTTTCTTTGCAAACCTCGCGAGGTTTTCGTAACCGTGGGTGCTTCAGCATGGCTGTTGTCTAGCCAAATAAGCGAACTAACCACAGTGAACAACGCATGCCGCATGCGCAGCTGTGTTCCTTGCACCACCACCAGACGGCACTCATCTCCGCGCATCCGCGGCACTGGTCATGCAGGGAGGAAAAAAGAAAAAAGAACCAGAAAGCTCACCTTCATGCATCTGCGGCAGCAGCATAACATTAGCCTCACTACAACGCCTGCACAAAGCCTTCTGTGTCACTTTGTGCAGGCATTCGATAAACACAAACTCTTGTTTCCACTCTTTATGCACTCAAACAAAGCTTCGCTTATATAGATTTCTGCATGCCCTCCCACCCAGTGTACTGAATGTACTTGTCAATTTAGCGTCATCTTTATTAGGAAGGAGCATTTATTATACAAGTAAGGTAAAAAGGCACAAAGCATTCCTGTCATTTCTTATGGTTACTGCTGATGACTATGGCAACCCAGACTTGGGCACTTTGTTTCGCATGAATGCTAGCACCATACTTGCTTTTTTGTGCTGCACAGATGCAAAGTTCTGCACTTTGGGCACTCCGGGGTCATCAGAATTGAAGTTAATCCATTTTCCAAACTAAGAAGGACTGAACTGACGATATATTGCTTATGCATAAATTTACTGTGGCTGTACAGTAAAGTTACAGATGCGCATGAGTATGCTGCACATAGCTGCACACAGCTAGAATAACCATTCTTATTTTTTGATTAAAGGCACCCTTTTGTGAGAAATTCCACAAAATCTTTTACACACATTCCAGGGAAAATGTTAAAAGGTCAATATTATTTACGTTTCTCTTTGTGCCAAAGATACCTGTGCAGATACAGAACCCTTGCAACTATTGTGTTTCCTGTAGCAGATAAATGTGCATGGAAATAGCCTTCAGATGGCTACATGCACAAGAAGCCATCTTAGGCAGCACAGAAACCGACCAAGTACGGTGGGTTTTGCTGAACCAGCTACACATATGAGTGCCCCAGTGATGTGCACACATCTTCCCCCTCTAAACCCCTTTTATTTTTCATTTGTTTTCTTATTGCTTGTGTTAAGTTTGCTTTCAAGTTTTCCAGAAAGTAACCTGCCAGAGGCCGTTATAGCATTCTCTAACAGAATGGGTACAGTAAAGGACCGATGTTTCAGACATGCCCGATAATTTGGACACCTTCGCGGCACCACCATGTACTCCATAGAGTCAGTGTTGAAATGTTTGAAATCTCAGACGCAAAAGCCCTTTGCCGGCCACTTTTCCGGACTTTTTGCCATGAACGCAGGTTCCAAGCGGCGTTATTGAACCCATCGCCAACACCATTTTGATTATCTCTCCACCTCGAACAGGCACTCTCGCACAGAGATCCACTGACAGCTGTGGCCACCTGCTTCAATGTTCGGTACCAAGCTTCTTGCTGTTCGACATGTTTTTCATTGAAAGACTTTGCTACTGTCAGCAATGCCGCTGACTCTGCCTTTTGTCATCTTCACCGATGACTTCGAAGCTCCGAAAGCAAGATGCATTGCATAATGCCAGTTCCCAAAAGCCAGCTTCGTTTCAATACAGCAACGTTACGCGGTGATGGTGAAGCATACTAGGAGTGGGACAGGGCAATTGTCACGAGACTCAGTATACACTTGTACCTCGTAACAAAATTGAAGGGGGAGCCAAAGTTACTTCATTATATTACTGCAAATATATGGCCAATGGGGTGCACAATTGTAAGCATGGAAGTAACAAGACGGTTTTGCAGCTCGCAGAACCCCTACACGGCCACGCATGCCATGAAATTTGTATAAAACAACAGAATCTTCGGCGTGTGCAACACACGACTTAGCACCTGACCAGACAAGCTTTAGAGAGCTGCCTTCTGTTCCATTGTGATGGCCTTTTTTTGCATCCACTTTCCACTTGGTTCGTCACAGTCAAGAGCATGTGGCGCATTCTGTGTGGTCGAGGGGACAAGCAAACTTTGCCACACTAGCTTGGCTCAGCAGGCCCGTGGCCTCAGAGATTGCGCTGATGCCAATGCGATCTCGGAGGCCACGCCCAGCTGCCAGCACACACGGAACACCGCAGGGAGATGCAGAAGCGAATGCTGAATGCTGTCGTGCGGGCATGACGCACAAGATTGTGCCGCAAGGTCTCCGAGGCCATGCCTAGGTGCGGCTGCTTGTTCAGCACGCCGTAGAGAAAGAAGTTATTGCACTAATCTTTCGCACTGCTGCACATCGCCGTGCAGCATGGTGCACAGGAGTTAATACACTAAATGTCTGTTCGATTCGCCTGCACCCCGAGAGGCTCACGAGAAGTTCAGAAATTGTGCAGTTGGATCGCTGCTGCGCAGGCCCAGCATGACACTCAAAACGAATGTCAAGGTTCAGATGCATTGCAGGCATTATGTTTTGTCTGAATAATGTGCACAGATTACATAACTTTGAGAATTCCTGAACTGTTTGTCTAATCAGCTTATGAGGCATAAATGCACCTGTGCTTGTTTAAACAAAGCAAACAGATGTAAGCGTGGTTTTAATGGCGCTTGCGCATGTTTGCTGTGTCATCTGCTGCACTGCTGCTTTGCACCTGTACTCTGGACCAAGCAGGCACCAACAGTGAAGAGGGTGCAGCAAAATCGTAAAACAGCCCTGCGCTTCTTGAAACGAATGGCATGTTTCAGAGGGCACCAATGCTGTACCACTGAACCGAATGGCAGGGTACAGCAGCTCGTGAAATGGTTCAGGTGGTGCAGGTGAATCGAACATACCTTAATCTTTTGCACCGCCACTTAGCGTGGCGCAGCTCGCGTAGTCAGGCACAGCTACACGCATGAGAGAGAGGTCAGTGGAGAAGTACGATAATGAGCTGCAGCTTGTGCACAGGTGTGCAGCTACGTGCGGCGGTGACAAAGACGAGTGTTGCTCGACGACGTATTCAATGCAGAGATGTTCGAGTTTAGAAATGCCACGGTAAAGGAGTGACGAGCCCTGCAGAAAATGATGTACTCGGCGCACAACGGTCAAGTATTTCTTTGGTTTCGGAGATAAATTTTGTTTGTTATATCCACTGGCAGCACCATTTCACTTTTGTGAATTTACTTTGTTTTATCCTGGTTAGTTATAATGAGGTTGAGTGTATATTCCGTAATTACACACCCACCATGTACTGTCGCAGTACAAGCACTGATATGCCTAATAAGTGTACTGGCAGGCCTTCAGAGCTATTCCGGATGTGCCAGTGGCTAGTTAAGCCTTTGGGGGCATTAAAAGGCATGCAATCATTTATTAGGACTGCCTAATTTTTCTTATGTTTTCACAGCCCCTAGGGAGTCCGATAATTCGGACGTTGACGGTATTTCTAAGATGTTGTAATCCGCCTTATGTTACGACGGTGTATGCGCCCTGCCCTAGCCGATTAGTCACGAAACGTTTTCGCGTCGCCACGTGCAGGAAGGTGCCCAAAAAAAAATATTTATAAGTGCTCGAACGCACGTCACTGCAAACACTTATGCCATGTACCGCATTGAAATGGTTGAAACTCCAGGGGTACATAGACGTAAGTGCGGTGCCTAAAATGGTCGCAGCACAAGAGTGCAACTTCACTTTAGAACAGAATGCGGCCAGGGCTACGCACGAGTTGTCCGGACTGCGCCGTGAGCCAGGTAGTTGCCGCCTTTCATTGATGGCTAGTAAACTTAACGAAAAACCCGTGCATCACACTTGGGCGACACTTAAAAACACAGAATGTCGCTGATGAAGTCTTCTTGCAGTGTCGGCCTTCACTTGCTGGTGGTGGCAGCGCATGCTTGACTTCACGTACTCGTAAGGCGCGGTACCACCGGATCGATACGAGACCGACAAAACGCTCATGCCAATGATTGCCTGACTATTCAGCACAGTGCGTCACCAAAACCATTTTATCATACCAGGCTTGACAACGACGCAACTGACGAGTGTGAGTTGTACTGCGACGGGCTTTCTTGTCGACGGCACCGGCAAAATCAGCATGCCGACCATTGTTCGACCAACCCCGCACAATAAGCCGTCGAGCCAACAATACGATGGCGACAGTGCCTTCGCTTGTATATATAATTAATCGCGCTCAAAGTGAGTCAAAACATGCCTATGAAGCTGAAATGCGCATGTTTAAACCCTCTCAAGCCGTGCACGTGAAGTTTGAGGCAATGTTGATCCTGTACAGTGAAGGTTAAGCCTGGTGCCGTCATGTTGTGTGCCCACTACCGGTGGACTTGAACTGAAATGTAAGCAGTGAGAACGAATGAAACTCCTTTTATAGTTCAGTTCGGCCTTAGCAATTTGAAAGCAATCAAATTTCACTTCGAACGGTGCAAACACAATAAGCAGCAAGCGGCGACACGGCGCTTTGCGAACATCTGCATGTCACTGCACCCATAGGCTGCTGGTCGCATTCGCTATGTAAATGGGTGGGTCTTTACGTGTTGTTATGCTGACACATTTATCAATTACAGAGATGTACTGTTTACCTCTGCATCAAACAGGAAACAAGAACAGGAACAACATGGCCTATAAATGAGCACTTAATTTATGCGAGCGCAGTTTTCTCGAATAATGTTTTATGGCACGCGCAAACTTTAAGTATGATGGAGTTAAAGAAAAGCAAGAATCAGAAATAAATTAACAGCCCATAATATATAATCTGGATCACGGTTGGCGTTGTTTAAGTGGTTCGGCTGCTCATATTATTTCGTATAGCGACGCACCTTTTCCACAATATTTGACACTAACAACGATCTGCGTCTGTAGATGTCAATGTAAACAAGTGCACTGCTGCGATAAATACTGCGTGGAAGGCTGCGCTTGAAGACTTCTTGAATATGAGAAATGTCAAAATAACGTTTACAAAACGCGAGCTGCAAATGTAGAAATCAGCGACAACAAACTCCAAGGCAGCCGTGTCGGCAACGGGAACTCAGAGTGCCAGAACTCAGCCACACTATTTACACAACAGCGCACTCAGGCCTGCTCACCCAGTAGTCATCGAGTGCTTCATGGCTTCCAGGAACGACATTCTGCCACGGAAAGGCCATTAATAATGATTCGCGATCCATGAAACGCAGAACTGACACGCACTCAATGTGGGCGCAGGTACACAAATCAACCAGCGAAAGCCCCGGCACCCTTCTAACTTGTTTCCAGCGGCAAGCGGCAGAGGACAGCACAGGAAAGTGAGAAAGGCGGATTGAGCTTATATGTAGAAAGTATTTTAATACACATCTGTAGCTGGCCTTTTAGCTGACACAAAGTAACCCTTCCCACAAAACAAAGGAGTGCAGTTCTGTAAAGGGCATACCTCTCAATGTGGACAAGCTCAGACCTCACAAGATGCTCAAACCAGCTCCCTGGAAGCTGCTCCGAGTAATTTTCTTTGTACAGCACTTCTACACCTTCCTTGAGAATTCCATGTGGCTTACTCAACACCAACTGAAAAAAGAAATATATACATATATATCAATAATTATACAACAGCCACCATAGAGCACAGTGACAAGCACTATTTTCAATGCTACTATGACTGAGCACTAACAATTGCATACTTTGGGAAGAAATCAACTATCATCTGGTCATGTTCAGCTACGGCCGCCCGCATAGGAATTAAACTTTGGCCACCCTGCTTATTGGTGCTGTAGCCATCCAGTTTACAGAATTTCAACTAGTTTCATATTGAGCTACTGATAGCTATTCAAAATGTGAAAGTTGGACATGGCTATTATCCGTCGGTCACGCTGTCGCAGAACAAGTCAGTGCACAACATGTAGTATGGCCAGACTGGAACATATGGGCGTAAGCAAGCGCTGAAGCACTGTCTGAAAGCACTGTCTGAAAGCAAGCACTGAAACATGCTGCTTTCCGATGCCGCCCTCATAAGCCTAAGCCCCCCACAATGAGCCCGTTGTCTTGCTCTAGGACACCGTGCTCACTAATGCCCTAAGCACAACGTTCCGGCCAAATGCCACTACTGTGCTGCTCCTCTACCCGCACATCCTACCGCTCAAGTGTGTGCCCAACCATGGTTCATTGCGAAGTAAACACACATCCCTCTCTCAACCCCACCTACCCCTTCTCCTTGCTAAACAATGCAAGTGTGCCAAAGCAGCGTTTCTCCGTCGCACAGCTTTGCGCCGGGCCACGCAGCCCACCCTTTCTCCACCTCTTTCGCTAATCATGCATCTCCTTCACCTCAGGTTCCATCACCTCAGGCTCCATCACCTCCGGGCTCCTACGCCGCTACAGTGAAAAAGCCCTCAGTGCCAGCGTCCCTCGCACTCAACGCACTCATCGCACTCAACTACTCACACCGACTGGCACGCATTTCGCACTAATTTCCTTTCCACATCCCTTGAATCTTATGACAACTGGACGTCGCACATCTCCGCAGCTCTTTCGACCAGTAGCCGTCGCATTCGCTCACGTCACCCTATCCCAGACCCGGATCCTCACTTTTTCCGTTTATGGCGTTGGAGGAAATGTCTCGAACGCTCCTTGTGCTTCCAATCCCAAAATACCCAACTTTCCTCCCGGATTGCTGCTCTGCGGGCTGAGACGGTCGCCCACAGCGCATCGCTCGAGCATTCTCATTAAAGTGCGATTTGTGACGGCCTCAACTTCGCATTGCACTCTCGATCCACATGGTCCCTTTTTAAAGGGACCCTGAAACGATTTTGGCGATTTTCCACAAACGTACTGAGTCGTTAGAGTAGGTCCTTCTGATCATTAATTGATGCATCTAAGTGCTCTGCGTAAAGCGTGTAATTTATTATAAGGTTTTAAAAATACACATCGCTGCCGATCGTAGCACACTGCTCGGCGGAATTTTAAGCCGCCCCTACCCATATGATGCAAATAACCCATATGACGTCACGTGGGCGAACTATCTGATTGGCTGACCAGGGCGCGTGGTCGATAATTTTTCCAACTGTATGGTAAACAAATAATCTTCGTAATAGTTGAAATGTTAGTTCATTTGTTTTTATAAAAAGAAAGTAACATAAAGAGAATGCACAAGAACAATTTTTCAGTACACTTCAGCACTTCCGGCACACAGCAAGTGTCGTCTGCTTGTGTTACAACGTACTCCATTTTGACGAGAGCTCCGCGGTCAGAGTCGGTCTCAGTCTTTTCGCGAGCACTATGATTCGACTTTGTTGCCTTGTGGACTGCAAACCTAGCGACTGGCAATATGTCAAGCTGCGACATCGTGTCCCTCTGCAAGGCAGTATACAAGCGAACTGGCTGCTGCGCATGGGACTGCCGGTACCCGATGGGCGCCAGGATTTGCGCGTTTGTGGCCGTCACTTTACACCGGAAGATTATTAACGCAATACCGTTTCGCAAGTCCAGTATTAGGGCAAACGCAAGCGCAAGGGGACAGGGTCTGGCCGCTTGACTGTGCCACGAGATGAGCAGAAGGGCAAATGTGAATGGCCTGCATGGTGCAGCCACCTGGTGGCACAGAGCTCAACCATACACAGTAGCAGCAACGAAGTGTATTCTTCTTTGCTGCTGGTGTGTATTTTTCACAGGAGTGTAATCATCAACATGTTGATTTATAAATGTTTAAAATGCTTTACACTTGGTTAGAGCAATATTAGCGCTTTGTTTGACTGGTTAAGCGCTGCGCCAGGAAGTGTCTGGACCGTGCAGACAGATCAGGCTGCTCACCTACGTCTAGGCTAAAGTTCGTTCATCAGCTTGAGTTTATGCCTCCAGTCATTTGCCGAAATGACCAGCTTGCCTGTTTTTAGCGGAGTACCGGACACGTTCGGCGCTACGACAGAATGCTCGCAACGCACGCTGCTTCGATAGCTCTCGGTCGACGGCCAAGCGGCTAGCGGAGAGGTCTCGTGCGGGAGGGGGCGTGCTCCTAAACAACCAGTGAAGGCGGAGCTTAGCGCCGCTCGCTCGGTGAGCGAGTTGAGGAGGAAAAGCATAGCTAGGGAGGAGGGTAACTTCTAATCGCTTGCAGCTCCATTAATACGTAACGCTTCACTTAAATTGTGGTGCGAATGTTCTACTTAAGCTGTACCCTACGCGCCTACAAAATTTGTCCGAACCGTTTCAGGGGCCCTTTAAAATCTTTCTTAGGTACGAAGCCTAACCTTGCTCCCACTCTAGCAAAAGCCCTCACTCAGGGGACTCACTCCGATGTCTTCGACAAGCTCACTTCTTTGTGTCTCCCACCCCCTCTCACACCTTCCTACCCAGCCTACTCGGGCAATCCTAACCCAGAGCTCGAGCGCCCTTTCACTCTCCGGGAGCTCGAAGCTGCCCTGGCTGCTAATGCTACTCGCTCGGCTCCCGGTGAGGACGCCATCACATACTCCCCACTCCGCAACCTCCCCGACCAAGCCAAAGGATTCCTCCTCCAGACTTTCAACAATGACTGGGACAGCGGCTGCTTGCCGAGCTCTTGGACATCTTCCCTTATTTCTATGATTCCGAAGCCGGGCAAACCTCCCTCCCTTTCTAACCTTCGCCCTATTTCCTTGACGTCGTGTGTTGGCAAGAACCTTGAGCGAATGGCTTTGACTCGCCTCTCTGATTTTCTTGAGGTGAGAGAATTCTTCCCCCATTCTCTTATCGGCTTCCGACGTCGCGTCTGTGCACAGGACATGTTCCTGATCCTCCAGCACACCTTTCTCTCGCCCACCCCCAGCCAGATCCACGCTCTTGTGACTGTTGATGTCCACAAGGCCTTCGATGGTGTGTGCCATGACCACATCCTGTCTCAACTCTCCTCCCTGGACTGCAGCAACCGCATGTACTCTTATCTCCGCTCCTTCCTTTCTAACTGAGTGGCTCGCTTTCTAGTGGACACCCACATCTCTCTGACTCCCACCCACTCACCCATGGCACTCCTCAAGGTGCTGTTCTATCTCTAACCCTCTTTAATCTTGCTACGACCCCTCTCGCCTCCCAACTAGCACAAATTCCTGATCTCCACCCCATCTTTTATGCCGACGACATCACCCTCCGGTGTTCGTCTGGTTCTCCCGGTCACGTACAGGACACCCTGCAACGTTGCCTCGATCTCATTAACTCCTTTCTCTCCACTGCTGGCCTGTCTCCTGCTCCGGAGAAATCCGAACTTCTCCTTCTTAACTACTCCTCATACCAGCACTCCCACAACGCCCTTATCTCCCTCCATCTTTCCGGCTCACCCATTCCTATTGTCCCCCAATGCAAGGTTCTCAGCTTCCCGTTGCATGCAGCCAAAATGTGCAAGCACTCCACCATGCTGTCAGGACCTGTCAATCGGTAACACACCTCCTGTGGCGCGGGGTCACTCGGCGCTCGGGCCTCCACGAGGCTAATGCGTGCCGAGTTGCCCATGCGCTCACCCTCAACAAGTTCCTGTACTTTCTACCTTACGTTTCCTTCACCGACACTCAGCTTAACACCCTCGAGACAGACCTTGTGAGCCTGTACAAGGCAGCTCTCAACTTCCTTAT
The DNA here is from genome assembly GCF_038994185.2 of Dermacentor albipictus. Lineage (NCBI taxonomy): Eukaryota > Metazoa > Arthropoda > Arachnida > Ixodida > Ixodidae > Dermacentor > Dermacentor albipictus. The sequence goes on along the minus strand of NC_091823.1, from coordinate 64,523,684 downwards.
CACCACCTCTACTGCTACGCTCTTTGCCACAGACCTCTTTCATCCTCCTCTTCTCTCTCTCCACCGTGAGTCCCAGCTTGACCGGCTTTCTCTTACCCGTCAGGGTCAGTGGTTACTGGCCTAGGCGGGTATCTCACCCATTCCCGTTTCCACCTTAACCTCTCCAAAATCCACCCGGCTCCCAATCTCTGCATCCTCACCCTCCCGTCCAATATGTCCCCTGTCCTGCATGCCAGCCATCGTCACGCGGCCGTGCAGCATCATTTCCCCCTCTTTACTACCCAGGGAGTAGCCTACACGGATGCCTCTTTCACAGCTCCTCGAGGTTCCTGCGGCTACATAATTTACCATCCCCACCTCCCAACACCTGAAACTCACATGAGTGGGCCGTACCTACACCCTCCGGATGCACTCTCTCTCAAGGTCCTTGCCATTGTACAGTCAACCGCAAAAGTTTACGGGACGCAGGATCTGCCAAGAAGCTGAATTCTCGCGAAGCGTGTTCACACAGCCTCGAATTAAATGTTCCAGCATGTAGCAGTCTTCGCCACCCACACAGTGATTCATTAAATACGAAGCGTCATGCTTTAACAGTGCATGAACTCACATTTGAAATGTAAACCGCATCCCGCAAACTTTTGCTGTTGACTGTACATGCCCTACAATCATTTCCCTCCCTTCCCTCGCTCCCAGAGTACACAATATACACCGACTCCCAAGCAGCCATTCACCACATATAAAACCGCACCCTACCCCATTCACTCCTACAGGAGGTCGAACGAGCGGTCGCCGCACTTCGACCTTCCACTGTTTTCCTCCGCTCGGTCCCTGGGAATTCGGGGATTGACGGCAATGAGCTGGCCCATCAGCTCACCCGTTACGTTTTTAACCGGGCACCATTGTTCCCCTGGTCCAGGCCCTCGGAGGATTCTGAGGGACTCTCCCTGCGCTGCACTATCAAGGAAGTTTACCTCCAGCTCCGCCTCGACAAGCACCTACATCCTCCCCCTCATCCATCACTCACTGTGCCGGAGGCTCGCCTTCTGTGGCACATCCAAATGAATGCATTGGTTACCCCTTCCCGCTTCTTTCCCTATCGCTATCGTTCCAATCCCTCCTGTCCCAACTGCCCCTCTACTTCTGCAGACCTATCCCATTGCCTATTGTACAGTGCGGCTGCTCAGCAATCAAATTCCTATCCTACCCCTTCCCTTTCCATCACCACCTGGCTTGACTGGCTTCGCTGAAAGTGAAGAGGAACAGCGTCGACTGGTCACCCAGGCAGTCGATATGCTTGGCCTGTAATTTTGGGCTGAATAAAAGTCATACTACTACTACTACTACTACTACTACTATATATATATATATATATATATATATATATATATATATATATATATATATATATATATATATATATATATATATATATATATATATATATATTTGCGGAACAATCGCGGTTCTTTTGGATCCCTCGTTTACTGCTCTACCAAGCTGTCAAATCCGACTCGTGTTGTTATTCAGGAAGTTCCGTAACGATGTGTGGTTACCAGTCCCGTACAACCGCATAGAGCGCAAGACGCTGCGGTTCTAGACGGTTCTAGACGGAAGGTTAGAAAAACACTCACATTAGCACAACAGAGAAGTGGCTACGTTGGCCGACTCAACTGATAACTGTAGAAGCATCATTCAAAACACATGGAATTATTCTCCACTTCCGGCCACGTTTTGTCTGCTTCCTTTTTAAATAAAAGGATGTTGATTGATACATATTTTCATAAACAACAGTCAAATTTGTTAATTTTCGCTTTTCCTTCCTGTGCGGCTGTTGCTTTGGCTCTTTCCCTTGGTAGATCACTTAATTTCTCAACTCCTTGCAACTCTTGTTTCCAGTTGCCAGTTTTGCACGAAAAGTGCTGTGCAATTCGGGAAAGCAAGACAAGGTAGCAGGCGACAGTCATATTTCTTCTGGGTTTAACGGTTATTGCAGGGCCTGATGATGGGCGCTGTTTCACATTATTTTCTACCTTATCTAACCAGTATCATGGGTATATGGTTTTGAGGATCTACCAGCGTCCAGATCTACCAGATCTACGAGCCATCACTCGAGAAAATAATGAAGCAAAAGGAGAAGTTAAACGCAACTAGCGTTTTCTCCGGCCGCAACTCGTTCCACTAGCGTACAGACCAGCTGACTACGAACCGAATCCCTTTCCTGGTCCCTGGACCAGTCTAAACAAAGAAGGTTGAGAGTTGCTAAATAAATAAAGAACGCTGAGAGTTGCTTTGATTTTCTTTCCAGGTTTTTTGGCCGTTCGTCGTTCTTGTTTCTACAGTGCAAACAAGCATAAGAAAACCCAAAAGGCAGCTGAAAGGCTTTTGGAGCTCATTGCTGATAAATGTTTCAGACGTCGGGGAAAGTGACGAAGAAGAAGCCATGTGTCAAGCGACCGACGCCTGCGTTGCAGCTGCGTTCACCAACCTCACAGAACAGGAAGATGCTGCTGCAGGGGAAACGCAAGTGGACACTGAGAGTGCTTTTTCTTTTATGCGAAGCATATTACGAGAGCTCAACCCAGCTCCTCAGGCGCGGCGGTGTCGCCTTGAATACCACGTGACACCGTGACGTCACGACAGAGGAGAAGTGGCTTTGGCTCAACTCTTGCAAGATGGGCTGGGTGGGAATGGAACCAGGGTCTCCGGAGTGTGAGACGGAGACGCTACCACTGAGCCACGAGTACGATGCTTCAAAGCGGTACAAAAACGCCTCTAGTGAATGCGGTGTTGCCTTAGAAACGAGCTGTTTCTAAGGCTCAGGCGTGCGTCGCTTGCTCAGGCGCACATTTCGTTGCCGCGCCGAACGCTGCGTTGCTCGACGCTCACCGCGTCCAATGCGGGGCGTCCAAGGCGAAGCAGAGTAACGCATGAGTTGTTTCTTCGTCTAGCCGAACCAAATATAGCCAAGCAACAGCAGTTCACCAAGCTAAACAGTGGTTCAACAACTAAAATAAAGGCTAGTATGCTTCGCATCCTGGGCTTAACCTTACCTAAGCCACAGCCATTTTTTGTGAACCTGGGTATCTGCAATTCTTTGCTGGACTACCACCGCTACAATCAAACGCTGCCTAGAGCTAAACTCGTATATTTGATGAATTTTCGCTTGCAAGCTGCCGAAGCATTAATTAAGTCGGTACTACCCAAGAAAAAGCGTGGAAGGCCTTCTCTTGCAGAGATCCAAGCACCACAACCAAAGATAGGGCAAAAGAGCAAGAATATCGCTTCCTTGCCCCGACGCGCACTACGGCTCCTTTGACCATTGGCCCGAATCCCGCGACCAGAAGGTGCGAATTAGGTGCAAGCTCGAGAAGTGCACACGAGGCGCCCGGATATTCTGCATGAAATGTGCCGTGCCACTGTGCCTGACGAAAGAGAGAAATTGCTTCCTCGCATTCCACAAGTGAATTTTGTGACCACCGAGGCGCTGTGTACACAATTGTGTACGATGTTGCAAATAATAAAGTTTCATGATAACTTTCAAGAATTCGATGGTTTTGTGTTTCTTAGGTCCCAAAAAGAATGTTTCTGTATAAAAAGTTTTTCTATGCATAATTGCAAGTGGCGCCTGAAAGAGTTAACACACTACGCAATAGAGGAACAAGAATGCAAGTATCGGGCTTCTCAAGGCCCATAAGCTTGCCACGTGTCGGCCTCTCGTACTGCAATGATTTGTGCCGAGCGAGAAAGTCAGAATTTCACGCCAAAGTGCCCCGCCCGAAGAGGCTACCAACTCGAACCAAATTTGAGGAGCACAAACCTAGGCTTGCCAAAGACGCAAAAATTACCTTGAGCATCTCGGGCCGCTTGGGCCTCACCCACTCAGCAGGCATCGGTGCCTTGTGTTACAACAATTTGCACAACACTTTGCATAACTACAGTCGAGTCCACCAAATTTTGTAGTATATTTCTCTCCTATTTTTTTTTTTTTCCCAGAACGTATCAACAAGGTTCTACTGCAGCTTGTTATTTCCTCTAGTGTTGTTCTCCATTCACAACATAAAGGGTAAATCAGACTATGCAACTCTTGCACTATGTGCAACACCACATGGCCGAGAGTAAGAGATCAGTGTTTAGCAGGGAACAATGCATTAGCAGTGGCTACACTAAGCCTACTAATGTCATTTATGAGGCCAGCAAAATGTATCATGTCACAATGCAAATGGCTATGACATGGAAGAGGAACTTGGAGCACTGAATTCAGATGAAGCATCACAGATCATGACAAATTGGACACATAAGTATGCATTCTTGTACAGAAAGGTATCTGCTTAACATATATGAAAGTGAACAGTCGAAACATGCACAGCTTTTGCTTCTTGCACGTCAACTACACACTGTGTTGCGGACTTTTTTTTTTCTCTCGCTCTTCTGTGCAGACTAGTGAGAACATACTTGGGTCCTATCTTTTCCATAATAATGCCATGAGACAGGCAAAGCAGGCACATGATGAATTTGGAGATAGTACTTCCTTTACTTTCTGAATACTTACACTTGTTATCCGGTCTACCAAGACTGCTATTTCTTCGGCAGATGAGACAGGAGTTACAGGATAAGTAGCCACTGCAGCTGCACGGAGCCCAAGCTCTGCGACAGCCCGTGCAGCCGCAGTTTCTTTCGCCTCGTCCTGCGTGGCCTTCTCCTCGGGATACGACGGGAACCTGCGTTCCCCAAGTCGCAACGTGGCCAACCAGGCTGCAGGCCCCTTCTTGCGCTGGCTCCTGTCCTGCATGGTGCTGTAGGAGTGCGCAAGGCCCTCCCGATGTGCATATGCCAGGACAAGCTGGCAGTTGGGCGTCTGAGGAATTGATACGTCATCCACAGTGAAGTGCTTGCCCCTCACTGGTATTTCATCTTCCTCTTCTACAGCTGCTGCAATGGATTGAAAAAAAAAAAGAGAGGGAGCAGTGGCTCACTTCACTGTAACATTAGTCTATTCCACCATACCAGTGAGATGAAAGTTTAGGGTATTTGTGCAATTTGCAGCAGCTACTCACTATATCGAGTACTATATGACTGCTATTATCACTTCTTACTCTTTTTTCTTGGGAACTGTCTCATGCAGTGCAATGTGTTCGTGAGAGTGCTGACTGCATTACTATTCTGTTGTCAAGAGTGGACGCAGTAGGGAAACTCTGCATGCTCGCATGCGAGCTTACGTTGGATCAATTAAATTTTGCTGACCTTAAAAAAAAAGTACCTTTGTTCTTTAAATATCTACCTAAAATCTCTGCCTTCATGCAGCTTGCCATGATGTGACACCTCTCTCATGTGTTGTCTATGGCTGCAGGTAGTATTCACGAATGCCCACTCATTTCTCATTGGCCAGCAGTTCCTGAATGTGCAGTTTGTGGGTGCAAAGTGGCGATTACACTTCTATGCAAATGTTCTCATTTCAGTGTGCAAATAATAGCACCCTCCACCACGCCTAACAAACTCAAGAAATGTCTCCTCATGGAGAGCGGAATTCTTGGGCCATGGTCCCAAGCAATGTGAGCCCGAGCTTCTTTTTGCACTAATGTTTTTTTCTGCAGCATCCGCAATGTGAGCCTGAGCTTCTTTTTGCATTAATGTTTTTTTCTGCAGCATCCGCAATGTGAGCCTGAGCTTCTTTTTGCATTAATGTTTTTTTCTGCAGCATCTGTGTAGAAGACTGTAATCATTGTCAGGCACCTCATGGTGTTCGTGAAAATAGGTGAATTTAATCTTTCTTTTTTTACTCTTTCCTTTTTCCCTCAGTGCAACAAAGTCAACCAGACGGTTATTCTAATTAGCCTCTCTACCTTTCATCTCTTATTTTATTTCCCTTTCATACAGTATGATGCACCAAAGAATACTGCGCTTTCAGTAAAGCAGGCAACATACCTTTAGTATAAAAGGCAAGGGGAAGCACTGGTAAAGAGTTCTGAGACATGAGCAGAAAAGATAAGCACTAAGTGCAGCAAGGACAGCTACTCACTGTAATACCTTTTAAATACATTCACATCCCACACCGGAGACCACCAGGGATCCAATTTGGTATTACGCAAAAGAAGGAAAAAAATGCATGCAGTAGAGATAATGTACAAACAAAAATATCTAATAAAGACACAGTTAAAATACTGCGCAACGAAACCAGATCCCTGCTGTGCACTTTTTATAGCCGGAAGTGTTCAGACCCAATCTGTGCAGCCGCAATACTTGAAGGGACATTAAAAATTTATAGCTCTATTTATTTGCTTCATACAATTTGAATGCACCATGCCTACTCCTCATTCTACAAGTTCCACACTAAGTTGGTGCTTTTCTCAATAAACATAAGTTTATTAGTACCTCCTATGCTATGTTTCCATGACTGTACATATGATGCACGAGAGGCTTCAAACAAGATAACACAAACCAGTGCAAATCAAATTTTAAGTGTGTGGAAGCAAATATGACACAGAACAGGCTTCATGAATCAGTGCAAACAAACAAATACAGCAGAGCTGTTAAGCCAATTACAGTCAATTCAAATTTTCACTTAATTCGATCCTGATATGGGTACCTGGCCAGCACCCATACAATTATCCTCACTGGATAATTAAACTTGACTGGTCTGTATGCACAAAGATATCTGGCTGCAGCAAATGTCCTAGCAGCGCTAGGGGACAGCGAATAAGGCGAAGGCACATTATCTCCCATGAATGTCTGGTTTGCCATCAGCAGATTTTTCAAGCGAAAATGTTCATCACTATAATAACTGTGTTGACAGGATTCTAATGCACACTTTCTTCCAAACAAAAAAAATTGATCCAAAAATTGCCAGTGTGTTAGAATGAGGTAGGGAACCAAAAATGCATTTACAGCGCTGGCGCAGCCCGCTGTTCAAGCTAGCATCACTGCCATTATCATCATGACAAGCTGACGGAAGTTTTACACAGGACAGTGACAGACAAACCCACTTTCAAGCTTTAATCTCAAGAGCTCATCAAAACAGGGCAAAGCACTGACTGCGACAGCAAGATTTTGCATTGCATTTGAACTTCTCAAACAGTGTTCCAATGATATGCAAATCCGACTAATGCAGAAGTGACACACACAGGTGCACAAAAATTTCTGGCACCCTTAAAAGCTTTATAGTCCATCATGTAGGGCCTGTAATGACATCCCACAGGCCACAGTACGCTGCCCGTAAAGAACCCACACCAGTAAAATTACATCACTTTCAGGCTTGCACACTGATATTGTTTTGCACTTTTAATATTCAATAGTCTGAGAAGAGTTAAGATAAAAGGTATGCACTGTGAATGTTATCTTTCATGCCATTTATTTGCATGCTTTCTCAAAATTCTGAAGAATAACTCAGTCAAGAACATATGACCTGGTATGAGCAACGTTAGTGGTTGACTAATGTAGCAATATAACCAACATATATGGCATAGATAAGTATAGCATACATATATTTGTGCGATGAAATCTCGATATTACGAACTTCAGGGAACCACGAAACATTGTGGTCACCTCTTGGCCTGTGCTGTTATTTTCCTTAGATTCCGCCACCCCACACCACCAAAGCACTATACAGTGTGACCCACGTAACTTGAGCCAAGCATTAAGAATATGCAAATGCCACGCAGCTGGACAGAAACAAGGTAATGTTGTTTGCTGTCACTTGGAGGTACTCAGATTATTTTTTTTCATTCCACCTAATTAGATAATTAGTCTTAGGTATTTATCGCCTTCTCAAATATTATAGTTAGACGAAATGTGTCAATGAGAAAATTGTAGGGTAACATGAAAAACTTTCGAAACCGCTTTCTGTTGCTCAATACATGTTACATAAAAGCGTTTGTCCGAGCATGAAAGAAGCCTGCAAATACTATCAAAATTGCTGCACGATTGGCCGCTCATGGTACTTTGCGTGTATTCGAACTGCGTGTGCCAAAAGTAGAGATAACGCATCCTCCACTACTAAGCTGTGTAACACTCCAGCTGTGCACGCAGAGTGCACAGCTGCGTATGCACTCAGCCACGTTTACAGCCATGCGCAGCTACGGCGGAGACTTGCGCCTACTTACCCCCACTCGGCAACTCGCACGCTTTTGATCACGCTACCGCAAGCTGTCTCTCCTACCCCTCTTTCTCTTTGCTCGCACGGGAAGGTGGTACTCATGAAGGCACCTTGTCTCCCATTCACCCACTTTCGCTCGCACCTAAAGCACGAAGTGCGCAGGGCACGATATGATCTTATCGCACTTGTAGTTTATACTGAACATGGTGCAACTCCAATTCAGCGGTCGCTCGTCACGCAGCGGGCAATTTGAAAGGAAATTCGAGAGATGCGTTTGCAAACAGCCACTTGAAATTCAATCATTTGACCATCCGCATCCTCAGAAGTTTCCATTTATTGTCTCAGCATTCCCTATCATCAGCACTGAAATTTCATTATATTGAAGCGGCCTACAGTCGAACCACGTTACAACGAACACCACATTAACGAACACTTCAGATTAACGAACTTTTAAGAAATCCCATGCTGACTGCTTATAGTTTCAATGTAAAAATATTTCACTACTACGAACTTCAGAATAACAAACATTTCAGAATAACGATCGTTATTTGATTTCTGTGTCATCTTAACAACACCTCAGCACTACGAACTCATATCCCGAAATGCGAGGATTCTTAGATTTTAGTGTATCCATCACGGCAGTCGGAGCTCCAAGCTAGCAGACGACGCAGTGCGAAGAGCGGGTGCCTTGCAACTTACTTCCCGCAAAAACCTGAGATGGCGCGGGAGGAGAAAAATGCGGGCGGGGACTTTTTTTTTTCTTCCTTTTCCGTTGCGGAGGCAACGACGCACCAGGTTTTGTGAGTGTAGAGGCGGGGAGCATGGGCTCGTAAAACCTGAGCAGTGCGGCAGAAGGGAAAGAAAAAAGTTGTAATTAACGCTGAAGTGGGCCTTTTCTTTTTTTCCTGTTGCGGAGGCGACGACGCATCGAGTTTTTCTTGCTTGTTTTCTCAGTTTTTTGCGTGCTGTTACCCGTATCAGGCCTGTCCATCTTGTTTTTCTTCTGGTTATATTATTGTGTTAGAAGTACGTGTCGGCGTTCGCGTTGCCATGAGCTCAACAACTTTAACCATGGCGAAGAAGTGAAAGCAGTTTTCTTTGAGCGAGAAAGTAGACATTCTTCACAGGATAGAAGACGGGGAGAAACAATCTGTCGTGGCTAAAGAATGTGGAGTGACGCGGTCGACGATCGCCAGGGTTCTCAAAGAAAAAATCTTTAAGCACCAGCAAGAATCTCAGCTTACCCCATCAAGGAAGCAACTGCGGCTCGGCGATTTCCAGAATATTGATGCAGCAGTGCTGATTTGGTTTAAAGTCGATGAACCGACAAGCCGATGAACCGGCAGTGGAGGACAGTTCGAGCGAGCTTTCGAGCGAGGTGGCCGAGCAGCTAGCCGTCGATCCTTCAGTCACATTTGACGACTATGTCCAGTGCGACGAGGCAATGTGGACCTTAGCGGAGCTTACCACTGATGACAAACTGCAGAGCGTCCAGGGCACGGCGACTCAAGATGAAGAATACAGCGACGACATGGACGATGACGTTACGGCAGCACCCAAAGGCCGCAGCGAGTCCGTGTTGGCCACAGATGCGTTGGACTGCTTGCGAAAACTCCGCATATTTATAGCCAAAAGCGGCACAGCGACCGAAGGCGTGCATAAGAATTCGGACGGTCTGGAATCGTTCGTGCTGCAGAGTCTGTACTGCACCCGCAGAAGACGATCACGGACTATTTCAAATAAATGTGCCTTGTCTGACGATCACATGTGCATTGTGTGAGAAACGAGTTCAAGGAGGCACCGTTTCAAAGGCAGGACGTTTGCGTTACTGAAATGCTATTGTTATGGCTAATTTTTGGGCTTTCACTATAACGACGTTTCAGAATTTTCAGAACATTTTCCCGTGGTCCCCTGAAGTTCGTTATACCGAGATTTTACTGTACAAACATACTTCGTTATATTGAGGTTCTAAATATATGGTGTTCTATGGACAAGAGGTTACGAAAAGTTAAGTACAAGGCTTGATCCAGAAATACGGTTCCCAAAGAGCTCCAGTCACATGGAAAGGCCCAAGGCGAAATTCGGCAACACTGCTACATGCAGCAGTTCCCCCACTTTCGATTTCCCCCGGCTGCGCTTTGCTGCACCGCTCATTCTTGGCTCAGCAGCCGTCCGATATGGAGGTTCCCATTGTTGATCCCACCAAGTGCGAGATTCATTCCGTAACTCACTTTTTCCATGCCAAAGGGACTCCACCGGTGTATATTCATGATCAGCTGACAGACGTGTATGGCAACAAGTGTATGTCCGTTCAACACGTCCGAAAGTGGCGCAGGGAGTTTAGTGCCAGTCGGAAGGAAGTCCACGATGAAGAACAAAGTGGAAGACCGTCAGTTTCATAGGCGGTTATCGAGATGGTCCAACGCAAAGTGCTTCAAAACAGGAGGATCTCCATCCGTCAACTTGTTGCTCAGATTCCTGGGAGTTCTTACAGTTATGATCGGCCTGCAGGGGTACTGACCTGCAAACCTCTCCCAGCCCGCTGCAGCTGTTTTGAATGACCTGGGGGTGGCGATCTTTGAAAAATTGAACCCTTCCCGGCCTGCTGCGACGAGTTGTTTTGTAAAGCCAACAATGCACCTCCTCAGAGAACAGCGACTCCAGCAACGTTAGCCGACCATGCACCTCCTTCGGAGAACCCACGGCACCAACAAGGAAAGCCGCGTTTGGCGGACCGTGTATTGTCAGTTGGTTCGCTGTCGCCTTCACGGTCTACTTGCAGCAAGAAAACTCCTGGAAATGGGTGTTTTGAGGTGCATTTTCGCAGGCCCCAGAATTCGGCACAGTCTGCTGACAGTCGCGGCGGCTACCTGAGAAGTCAGCTCTGCAATCAAGAGGTGCCTGCTGGGGTCAAGCATGACAACCTGTCTACGGGGACCCACTCCACTCGGTGTGTTCCAGGAATCCAAAGTGCAGATGTGAGTTTGTGAATCCTCCCCCTCAATGGCGGGTCGACTACGCCTCCAACGACTGTGGACTGGACGAAGGTTAGACGGCAGTTTTCTCTCACCTAGGGATCTAGGGAAGACAGAGAGTTTTTAAGCATAAGTTTTCGGCTGTGTGCTTCGTGCTTTTGCGCTTGGGGCTTTGTGCTTTGTCTTTCAATCTTCAATTTGGGAGTTAAGCTAGACTGTTGAAATGTATCTCCTGTCGTTATGTAAATATTGTAAATAAATCCAGTACTCCTAGTTCTCGATGAGAGCAAGTTCCTCCCTACAACCACGTCCCAAGCGTGGGTGAGTTGGACAACGGCATGGGCCAGCTACCACTTGTTTCCTGCCCGACCACAAATTCTACAACTGGTTGGCAGCAGTGGGACTGTCCTCCAACTCTTACACGGTACAGCGGAAAGAGCTTTGACTGAAAAATTGGGGTATCACAAGTGTTGTGCTCGATGGGTACCATGGCTATTGACATCAGACCACAAGGAGAAACTTGCCTTGACTGTGCTCGCCAGTTTCTTCAAAAGTGCCAAGAATATAAGGAAGGATTGTTGGACTCCATTGTTACGGGCGACGAAATGTGAGTGTTTCATTTCACTCCCGAAATGAAACAAAAATCACAACAGTGGCGTCACCCAGAGTCACCAGTTTCAAAGAAGTTCAAACAAACTCCTTCTGCTGGCAAAGCCATGGCCAGTGTTTTTTGGGATCGTAAGGGGATACTGCTGATCGATTTCATGGTACATGGAATGAAAATAACTCGGACAGTTATTGTGCAACACTAAGAAAACTCAGGCAAGCCATCCAGAATTACCGGCGAGGATGACTGGAAGCCAGTGTAACGCTGCTTCATGACAACGCCCGACCTCACGTCTCCCGTCAAACCCAGAAACTTTTGACAAACTTTGGGTGAACTGTCATGCCCCCATCCACCATACAGTCCAGACCTTGTCCCTAGTGATTATCACTTGTTCCCCAACTTAAAAGAACATTTGAGTGGCCAACGCTTCCAGAGCGAGAATGAAGTCGAACAAGAGGTGAAACGCTCCCTCAACGGCCGGCAGTGAAGTTCTACGATATTGGGATACAGAAATCGGAGCGCCGTCTACAAAAATGCATAGGAAAAGATGGCGTTTATGTAATAAAATAGAGCAAATTTCATCTTTCCAATTATGTAAATTTCTGTGAGAATAAACAATGTTGTCTATTTCTAAAATTGATGGGAACCTTATTTCTGGATCAACCCTCATATTTGTTATATTGAGAAATTTGTTCATTATATCGAGGTTTAACTGTGTGTGTGGGGGGGGGGGGGTGCGTGTGTGCGTGCACGCACGCTTGTGTGTGTAGAGTGAGAGAGAGAGAGAAGTGCTTGGTACCCAAAGTGTGATTGTTGAGCGGTAGATGGTCTTTCGAAAAAAGCTTTTTACTTTTTGGCCTTCAGTCTAAAGGTCAAGTCCCCACCTAAACAGCAGCCAAAAGCCCTTGGGCCCTCGCGGCATCTTCGGTTAGCTGGAGGTAATTTTTTTTTTAATCAAGTGTGAAACTAGGCACAATGGCAAATCTTATTTTAGAGTATACTACTGGCGTGGCTCTTTCATGTGACATCATAGGTGAACACATTTACTAATTTCACTTTCGCTGTCATCATCAGGTGGATTGCAATCTGGCGCACTAAAGCGCCACATGGATGACGCCATGCATGTTTGAAAGCATGGAGAAATCTCACAAGAGGGCAAACTCAGCTCACATGGTATGCCTACTGCCACCTAATGTGAAAAAAAATTCAAATAAACATGCTAAAAACAAATCCACAAATGTCATCTATGTACTAAACGGTAAAACATCCTTTATGACCTTAGCTCATCAAAAGCCATTCAGAAAGTGGCAAAATACCCAAGACGAGATCATCTCATAATAAGTCAAAAAATTTTGAACGGTTGTGACAACAAGATTGTCAAAAACTCTTAAGGGGTTAACGAAGGTGTACTAGAGCCCCGAACAGGCTCATATACGAGACACGCATGGCAGGCGAAAGAGCTCAAATTGCCACAGCGACGTCAAAAACAGCTCTTAATGGCTACCAGTATGCTTACTGGGCTTCTAGATGGTCATACTGGGACTGGAGACGCGTTCCTGTATTGGCGGCGAGGAGTTACGGAGTCGCCATCTGTTGGAAGCGCCTCCCTTACATAGTTTGAGGGATCACGCGGCGCACTGCTCACAGGTTTCGCTTACGGCGCTCAATAAGAACACCACGCGGCAGCCCTCCTGGACATTTATGTAAGTACTCTCAAAACGAGGGAAGTTTCTGACTGTCAACATGATAATCTTGGGCAAACTTAAAGCACAGAATCGTTCACGGACGCTATCTCTTTACTGAATACGTACAGTGAATGCCACTGCGCGTAGTCGCCGCCATGGAGTCTCCCAAACCGGCTTCTTGCGTGAAAGATAGCCAAACGTTGAGAGTAAACTATGTGAAATATGTTCTTATAATGGGCTGTCTGGGTAATTAAATGGGGCATAACAGAATGGAGCCTCAATCCAGCGATCGCACAGGTTCGCAGCGACCAACTGCGCGTCTGCATGCATGTCCGGGCACAATGTTTTGCTTTCGCTGTGAGCGTGTTTTCGCACCATGCCGTGAGTTTTAGGCCGCAGCATATGAGCATTTGACAGTGCACTAGCAACCATTGTTGCTTGGACGCTATCAGAACTGTTCAAATATAATTCTGTTGTAGAGACTTCGATGCTTAGCTACGGCGACTGTGATGTGCCGCCGCGACAATTCAATCTTTTTTTGTCTTCTAAATTCTTGAACATTTCAATACTATTTCTTAAGTTGCGTTGCACTGTATGTTTATTGGTCTTCTTAGTGTGCGATTTCCCTCTGCTTGTCTTTTCTAATCCAGTGCATTAATTCATAACACAAACATGACCATATGCCGTGCCTTTTTTAAATGTGCATCTTACCGCTCCCATTTCGTTCCAGTGAACTTGCCAGTATCTAGCATCAACAAGTTCATAGACCAAACCGTCATGACATTAGCCGAGCAGCGGGCGCAGGCGAGTGTCTCAGTGTGCGCTTTGTGCTACTCACCGAACATCGCAGCCCCTCGCGTGTATCTTCGTCGCGTGTATGCTTGCTGCACACTCGAGTTGTAGCCGATGAGTGTCTGCCGGTTCTAAGTTTCGCGAGCCAAGCTTCACGCAGCTTCTTGTCCTGCGGCTACATGCGAATAAGGCTGACACCGAGCTCCGTTGCCTAAGTCCGGCACTGCAGCACCGAGCAGTAGCCTACCATGCTGCACGGCTCCAAAGGCAGCCACTACCTATTACAGTACTTTCAAGTGTTGTCAAGCAGACACCCAAGGCGGTAAAGCCTCACCACTTAATCAGAACCGCAGCGCAGGTGGGACTTTAAACTTTCATTTGCAGTTTGCTTCGGTGCTTCCAAAGCAGCCGACGCGGCCGCTGTGTCCACGCGATCCCTCATGCCATGTCACATCGACGGTGGGGCTAGCTTTTCCAGTGGTGGAGCTCGCCCCCAATAATCAAGAAACGCATACTACGACCCGTGACAGTGGTCTCGTTACAGCCTTGACTTCACTGCCTAACACAGCTGTATTGTGGCTGTGTTAGGTAATCAAGTTTGAATTACCCGGCGAAGGCTTATTTTGAGATCAAAATAACGGGTTTGGGCCCACAGAAATGTGTGGGCGCTGGCCAGGACCTTTGGTCGAGGTCAAATTGATCTAAAAAGTTGAATTAACCTGAGTCGAATCAACAGAAGTCTACTGTATAGTAGGGTGAAGTGGCGAAGTTGTTAGTCTAGGCGCGAGCCACCACTCCATTTGCAACTGTAGCAGAATCGTTTCGAAAAATGCAGAATATCAAACCAGAATACGTAAAACACAATGAACACATGGAGGACATGTGGTTCACATATGGAAATGAGTAGCTGTTAAGAAGTGTAGGTAAACTCTGCAGATGTAATCTCTTGCCAGTTGCCAGAATAGGCAGCATACCACTTTTTCTGAATAGAAGCTTTTTTTGACTACTCACATCGTGGCTTGCTCAGCGGCCCAGAAGGTGAGGGCACTAGTGGCGACTGGACCGATGGTGTACTGGACATGTGTACAGGTTGCAAGGAAGAAAGTGTTAGTGCCTTGGTGGCAATAGGTTCATGAAACGGCAGTGAAATGCCAAGTTCCTTTGGAGCAGGTGAAGACAATGTGGGACTTGGCACCAGGCTTGGCATAGCCGCTGCGGCTGCTGTCGCTACTGCAGCTGCATGTTCAGGCGAGGGCATCGGGATGAAGTCCAGGGAAATTGGTTGTCTGAATGGGTCAAATCGGGGCTGGCCTGTTTCATTCGTGAGCCTCCGTTCTGTGAGGGTACTTGGCTTTGCCACTGTGCAGGTGGACTTTGGCTGTGCTGGAGCTGCCATCAATGTAGTCGTACTGGATCCTAGCTTGTCAGCCCAGCCAAAGGTCTTGTTGGTTGCTGCTGTTGCCACTGGTTCGGCTAGTTTTGAACAGACACTTGATGCCACTCTTTGCTTGATGTCTTTGCCACTCAGAGCCGTGTCACTTCCTGGGTGAAAACAGTACAGCAGCGTCACTGGGACCAAACTCAATGCAACCAACTATGCTGGCACTACTGAACATGTGGAACATGGTTGCGGCAATTCAGATGCATTTAGAACAATGAGACAATCACTGGAGAATACTAAAATTCTAAGTTTATCCAAACTTCATTATGCATAAATTTGCATTCGTAAGGGAAAACTAAAGACGCATGTTACCAATTTCCACACAGTCAAAATCTCCCTTGGGTATTTTTTTGTGTGTACATTATATTGTTGTAATCATACATAAGGCATGAGATCCCTGCTAATACTACAAAAAGGTTTCCTACTTTTTTTGTTTTTAATCAGCCTTTTGCATTACACTGTGGCACCACCTTAGCGGGCTCCACGAGAAACAAAATGTACGGCATCTGGGCACCGCAGCATGCAGAGAAGCACACTGCATGAAGCAAGCTGAAATGGTTTTGTGCAGTCATTGTTATTTTCATTTTGTGTGAATGGACACTTCCTGGCCAGGACACACACACAGGCTGGCAACAACTCTGGCATTACTTAGACTGACAAGTGGACTAAATATGACGGGCTTTTGTGCAGCTACACCGCCAAAACCAGTCAGCATGCGATGTGCCTCTGAACGAATACATTGCCCCTTAACATGACTGCCACAGCACCTACACTTGTACAATAAAACCTCATCAAACCGCACCCACTTAAATAGTAGTCTCAATTGAAATGTAGTAAATCTATTCCCTGACTCAGCAGCCATTGAATATAATGTGTTTTGTATCCGCATAAACCATACTAGCTTATTGCGTACGTATCGGTTAACACATAGTGTTTCCACTTTTTGTCGCGCAAACACGGCGATGCACCGTCTCCATCGGGTGGCCCGGCAGAACAACAAGCCTGAGAGATCAGAACAACAGCCTCCAAGCACCCTGTGCGTTTGTGCGTGAAGCCACATCAACACCAACATCATTTCGGTGCTGTGCCAGAGAGCGTAGTGGTGTTGTGCAAACAAGGACTCTCGTCATGCCAAAGCTCGGATAAAAACGACGCTGGGTGCTGAGCATAGAAGAAAAATTAGACATTGTCCATGCTATCGAACGTGACACGAAGACGTCGGCGCTGGTATGTGACAGGGATCTACTGTTGACTATGGTGTGTGGCGTTTGGAATGTGAAGAAGCTGCTTGGCAGCACTGCTGCAATTGCGAAAAAATGTCAGCTACGAGGTTCAACTTTTTGCCATCGTTGGCTCTGTTGTTGCCGAAGTGTCAACTAGCAACAGTGATGAGGACAGCACGGAAAGCAACAGCACGGGCGATTCAGGCCTGGCAGTGGCGGAAACTACGCATTATGTCAGCCTCATGAATGCAATCGTCGCAACGAGAACAGCACCCCGCAATGAAAAAGGTGGCCCGCGACTTCTGCAGCGCTACCACCCACCTGCATGGAGATCATGCAATGCCAACGAGGAATCTGCCATGCGAGTGTTTGCCAAGAAAAGGGGGCTGGCTGAAAAGCTGGCTCACAACTTCAGTAAGTTTGAGGCCGCTGTCGTCGCTGCTAGGCCACCGCGGCATCAAATGAAAATAACACTTTTGTCGCGCAAAGTGAATAAGTACTGCATGCTTTTTGCCCTTTCATCGCACTCTCTCTCCTTCCATTCTGGCAGGTAAGTGGCCAATCTCATGCTATTTCGGTTAAGCAGTACTACCATTTAGTACGTAATTTTTCTGAGCTCCGGCCAACTACGGTTTAACAAGGTTTCACTGTATTCCTATTTAGTCCCACTCCATATGAATCAAAACATGCTTTGGAAGTTCAAATGCACAAACATGAGCACTCGCCAGCTGCCCACATCAAATTCAAACTGACATCAATTCCGTTCAGCAGAGGTTAGCCGTATCATAGCAGCCGAGTTCAAGCATTTTCCACTGTTAGACCTGCACTGAATGTATGACAACAGGATGACAACTTTTTTTACAGCTCAGCTTTGACAATAGTGGCTACAGCTTGTTAAGGGGGCGATAATGCACGCAGAGTATTTATGCAATACATGACCATATGTTAACATCGGCACTTATACAGACCCTGCTCGCTGTTCGATTCAAGTCAGGGTGTCTACCAAGCTTACATTTTCAAGTTCACCGAGTTTTCCAGGTTTTCCCTGAGTGACAAAAAGCTTAATTTTATGTCAAGACAAGCTGACACCACATTGGCCAATGCTGTCACTCTCAAGTAAGCATCTTAAAAAAATTTTTTTTTATTTCCAGTTTAAATAGTAAGGAGTAGTGTTTACTTCATTCAAAATAAAAAAAAAAGCTGAAGGGAGGGAATAGCAATATGTACAGCAAATAAAATATCTTCAAAAAACAAAATGATAAAGGCCATTGCAAATTGAATCGAACATATTCAAATATGAATAAAAGGAGAGCATACAGAAACAAATATTTTCGAGAATTAGATATTTCAATCAAGTGATAGCAAGATCATTGGCATTAGGCCCGAACTTTATCACAAGTAAGATTTTCTCAGCAGCTGGAAAGTCAACCTCAACTGTCTTCAATACTCTCAGCTCGTGCACAATGCCTCTGTTTTGCATTTCACTGCTTTCAAGAGTTTATTTTGGTTTGGATGAGGATCACCTGCACCATGGCATCGGCCAACATTTTCCTTTTTGAGCTCAAGCTCCTTCAAAGAAGAGGCGGCACAATTCCTTTCGCATTAACCATTCGCATTATCAGGCATTTCCCAAAAATCGTGCATCTGTAATATCAGTCGTTGACTGCACACTGGTAACTCCTTTGTCCGACGACACGGCATCAAGGACAATTAATTATGATTCCTCTCTTTTACTGGTGCCAGCAGTAGAGACTTTCGTTCCCCCTCAATAAAACGACAACTAATTTTCCTTGATTGAAGCACAAATTCCCTGAGTTTTCTCCAAGTATTTTCAGACTTCAAAATACCTGAGAATTCCCGGTTTTCCCCATTGGTAGGCACCCTGAGTACACCACCATTTTCTTTTAGTTGGATGCTAGTGCAGCTTTTGCCTCGCTCATTTACCTGTGCTCACTACTTGTCATGCTTAATGAAAAATGTGCTGAGTGATAAGTGGCACAGAGCCAGAATTAGCAGGAATTTGATGTTGTATAATAAGGTGCAAGTTAGCGAAATCATTAATTTGGGGGTCAAATGAACACGCTTTTACTGTAATGTTTCAGTAATGATAAAATTGCTTTACTGTTGGCAACATAAGTGTGAGTTTCCAACATGCTGAAGCAAGTAAACTTGCTAATAAATGCATCCACATATCATTATTTGACGCTGAATTATTGACACTTGATTTTTATTTGAATATTTTATTTGCACACCCTAGGAGCCAAATCAGTGAAAACGTCAGAGCACAAATGTTTTTGGCATTCAAAATAGTCACCAACCGATAAATTGGGTTCAAATGTCAAATGTCTGAATAATCAGGAATCCGGAATAGTGGATTTGCTGAAAATAAGCGACTTTATTCCCCTAGTTACCAGAAATAAAGTGTGCGGCATTCTCAGATCGTTCTCTTTAGGGTGTACCTTCAATTTCACATGACTAGCACAAGACGCATCGGCTTCTACAAATGACGGCATTCTTGACACAGTGCCAAGCGTGCTAACTTCTCACAGCGCAGAAATGCTGCCACCTGTCGATGCATCCAGTGTTAGCCAAGCGAAACACTGTGAAAATTAAGTTACCTTCAAAAGTAATCGTCCAAGAATACAGCCCAAGTTTGTCAATGCATTGCTGTACGCTGTTATATTTGGCGTATTAGTCTAAGATCTAATGCTAAAGTCATGGGGGGTCATGAGGCTGTCCATGACTTCAGCATACCTATGGAAAGGCGCGTCATCATTGTGAAGCTTATCTTTCAAGGCTCGTGTGTCATTCAGTGAAGGCCAACTGGTGTAGTTCGTCACGAGAAAAAGGCGATAGGAGGTTTCCCAGGACTCGAGCAAAAGATGCAAACACCAGGAGTGGTTTAACCTTGTGGCGAGCTTGGATCATTGTTTCATCGACGAGTAGGGAGAGGTCAATGTGTCTGATGTACTGCTTCTCCCACCAAGGATTAGCTCAGGCACAGCGTCTATACTCCATAGGGACTTTCTCCTCCTCAAAGGCGGCGTTTTGGGCCAATATGGAGTACCGAACTGGCTGATGATGGCACAAACCGTTTCCCTAACAAGTAATCTAGGGAAGACGGGGGGTTCTTTAAAAGCCATCTTGTATGCAGACAGGTGTGCTCTTGCTCTGACATGTAGACGTGTGCTCAGAAAGAATGTAGTGTGCTCCCAGAATTATTTACTTTGCTCTGACACCATGTATTAGTGTTATCTCTAGAACAATGTAGCTGCATGCTACGAGTTAACATGAAGTGGGCCCTGTACTTCTCCAAGTACAAGTATGCCTTTACTTCTAAATAAACTTGCCTCTAATTCTTCTATGTAAAATAAACCTATGTAAATAATTCTTCTGCCTAGAAAAACCCACCATGCCCATTGAGCCAACCCACTGCCTACTGCCATTTCATTTTTCTTCTGTTTCTTGTATGTTCGCCAATTTCGCATCCCCCCTCTACATCGTCCACGTCACTCTCCTCTTGGCCAGTGCACCGCGCTGAGAAGCCCGCTCGCTGTCTTGCTTGTTTGCTGGATTTTCTGGCCAATTACATTATAACAGGTATGTCAACTTGTGCGGCTGCCCTACAAGCAGTATACATTGCATCAAGTTCTATGGGAGGATAAACAGAAGTAAGAAAAGACCGCATTACATGCAGTTCTGCACTATAAGCGGTTATGTTATAAATGGTCTGAACTGTACTAGTAAATCACCCTTCTGCAATATATACCAAAACGCTTAGTCAGCGAGAAAAGATGCAATAAAGAAAGACTGGCGGTGATGCCGCCTTGATTTTCTCGCACCAGCTTTAGGTGAAGTAATGGATTTGGACGGCAGCTGCTTGAGCCCAATTAATTTTTTATCTGTAAAAATGGACTACATTGTATTCTATAGAAGGCAAAGACTGAACTTAACAAGTCTCGAGAACTTTAACTGAGCAAAAACAGTCCAAATACATAAAGGTATTTGGAAATTTGTGATGTCACACTTACGTAACGGTGCTGGGCTTTCGACATGCAATTAAGAAAATTAAACTCTGACCTTCATTTTCTCTTCTAATAATCAACCTACTACCACAAATTTACAGAAAATAATTTTTTTAGGAAGCACTTTTTAAACTGATTTACCTTGTGTTTCTTTTTAGTGTCTCTCTAAAACCCATCTACACACAGTGAAGTGGTATACCACTGTTGCAGAACAGGCTGCATAATGAGACACAGTAAGTACATAGTCAGCACTGGTTTGGTTCTCTTCAAAATGAAATTTTTGCACACCTGCTCTGCTAGCCTCACTGGCAGCTGTTGTGGTCTGCGATGGCGCCAAGGGCTGCTTGCCAGTGTCTCCTGCACCAAACTCCCAGAACTCAGCTGCACTCCTAGTCGACGGCTTGTATGTGCTTTTGGACCAGCTGTTGTCCAGCTCCTGCCAGCTGCTGTGCTTGTTTTCTGACTGCTTGAAACTGGCATCAGTTGACGGCTGCCGTGCCACAACAGAAGTTACAGCCTTGGGCTCAGTCTCTTTGCCCCAGCCCTCGCGACCCTTACTTGGACTCCGGCTGCTGCTGGCAGAATGCGTGGCCTTTTGGAACCTTGGAGGGGTCTGGTACGTTGATCGGGGCTGCTGACTTGCAAAGGAACTGTGTGTTGTCTGCAGTGCAGAGACATAGAAAAATTACTCCAGTTACAAACTTCAGACAAATAATGTGAGCCAGACTTGGAAAGTGTTCTGGTACAACAATCTAAACTGACCAAAATGCTCAGGAATGAATCATTTTTTTTAATGAGTAACACATAATTTATAATTTTGAGTTAAACAAATGAATATTTACACCTCAAATCTCAAAAGGACCGAAAAATAATTCCATTCTTTGCACTGAGCGTAGCTGCAGGTGCTGCATGTGACCTCCGAGATGGCAGTGGCATGCTGCATGGCACTGTCTACCGCGACTACCACAGGGTGCCGCAACGAGCTCTTTCACCACCGCGACACTCAACGTTTAGCAAGGGCTTTGTCCTCTTGGCTTCTCCACTATATAGCTCCCAGCATGCTAGTAGAGACGAAAAGAGAGAGAAAGCTGGGTATCGGTGTGATAACTCCAGCTATAGTTGAAGGATTCTAAAAATTTTCACGGCATGAAGTTCATGAAACACCGTCCATTAATGGTAAGGCCATTCTACGATTAGTCAGAAAAGTGTTTCAGGGCACCTTTAATGATCAAAACGACTTACCTTAACGGCTCAGTACCTTTGTACCAAATCGTCAAAATTGTTTCAGGGCCCCTTTAACAGTAATCTGAGTCACACACCACAATGTAAATCTTTTTGCTTACAAATTATTAGTCAGATAAGAACTAGAAAACGAATTCCCATCCTGAATCCCCCCCAAACCAGGTCTCTCACACTAAAGATTTTGTATTGGTTCAAAAGCACACTGCATGGCATATTCATTCCTCATATTTTTACATCAGGGTTCCAGTCTTAAAAACGCAATGCAACTTATCTCCTCTGTACTTGTGTTGCTGTGCTGCCAACCTCTCTTTTTTCCATAAGTTCTTTCATTCTACACTTACATCATTCCAGTCATTTACATATCACACAAGCCACATGTTACATGTAAGCTGTCCAGTTGCACCGGACTAAAGCATATTCATTACATACTAGTAGCTTTGCCTACACATTCTATGTGGAGAGAATGAAGCTATACAGCAAAAGCCATATTAACTACTACCAGCGAGCGATAACAAAGGAAAACAAAGTTCCAGTATATATAGCACTGCACTCAACTTGTTCACACAACACTTGAAAGCAAGAATGGCTAGTCATAAATTGGGACCCGCATCAAAACTGTCTTAACCCAGCCCAGCACATTGGCGAGGCCTGCTGGGATGTCTGATAGCGCCAAAGTTCATGGTCACTGACCGATGCAGCAGCATTGCGGGTGTGATTTCAATAATGCACGAGATAAGACTGACAGAAAAAAGTTTGCCAGCACACTGAAACTATGAGATTGCTTTAGCTTGATGTTTACTGCCCTCTCCATTCTGACCAGTGTTTGCACACAGCTGCTCAGCAGTAATGCTAGTGAGCATGCACGCAACGCTAACGCCAACAGTGGATGGCAGAACAGTGCTGAGCCAATTGAGCGGAATGCGACACAGAATTCACTTGGCTTTATCGTTTTGCAGCCAAACTGTGCGTCGCTCGCACCTCTGAAGATTTCTAACGTACTTGTCAAAAATGTGAAATCAATGCAGTTCTGTGTAGGATCCGAATGGCTGCACCTGCAAAGCAATCGCAGCATAAAAATGGTTGGGTTAAAATTACTTTTGTCTTCATTTCAAGGATGCTGACAGCATAAGGCATGTGCATGAGCTGACTACACATGCGCATGCTATGCCCAGCGATTTGCCTGTACTCTCCTCTTCAAAAGTGCAAGCAAGACAGCACATCCTATCCAGCTATGAATAGGTGACTAAGCTCGAAATGCATCACATTGCACCAAATTTTCCTCTAAGGCAGAGTCCACAAAGAAGTTTGTCATAAAACTCTTGTACCATTTGTTCTGCTCAAAAAATAAACTACTTTTAAAAGCAGCGTAATGCACAACTACAATGTATGTTTGACCTAGCTCATGTCCAGCGTCATTGCTTCCTATAAAATGCATCACAACTCAGAAGCCATGAAGTGCAAGGCAGCCACCTCAAAATATCAAGCACCTGCCACCACCGGTGCTAATCAGTGCTGCACTTCTGCGCCTTCCTGTGCACTGCCAGGAGTCCCAGTTATACCAACTCTAGGGACTTATGCATAACTATAGAGATAGAGTTAAACCAACTTGGCGATTTTTCTTTCGTATGGTAATACCTAGGGAGCTCTAAAGGGACCCTCAAGCACTTGTCGAACTAACCACAGAATGGCCTCACTATTAAAGGACATTGCCTCATGAATCTATCAATGCAAAAAAATTTTAACATCCTTCAAGTATAAGCAGCATTAGATGTAGTTATCACACTGATGATTGGCTTTCTCTCTCCTTTCATTTCCACTAGTGCGCTGGAAGCTACACAGCGGAGGGGGCAAAAGGGCAAGGCTCCGCCAAAAAGTTGGAACTCTCAAAGGCTTGAGGGCTCGTGGCACCCAGAGACGGCCACAGCATCTACCCTAGGCAGCACACCACTGCTATCTTGGAGGCCACGCAGCTATACGCAACTAGAATATTATGTGCAATTATGCACAATAATAATATTATTGATAATGTTTTCACAATCACAAAATCAGCCAACAGCTGTTGGTGGGTTTCACTGCTTGGATAGACGACATTACGAAGGCAAGAGCAAGCGTTTTTCAGCATTTTTGACACGAGATTGTCAATTCCCAGCTGCATGCAGTACAATATTTGGCTCACAGGAGCCTTTTCTACAGATCAACAATGTCTTCTTATGTTCAAAAAGTGTTTTAGGGTCCCTTTGAAATGTGCCAAGAGCTGTTGACATGCGTACTTCCCAATGACGGATTCATACACTGTGGGGATGCGCAACTCTCGCGCGTCCCCTGATGTTTTTCCCGCATAGCGCGTCTCCTGTAATCCGGCTTTGTCGCGTGGCCTGCGTGATGCCCGCGGCAGTCAATGTGGTTGGGGCAGAGTGCGAGAGATGGCGCAAGTGTTGCGCTGCTAACGCCGCCTCACGGCAGGGTTACTTGGGGGCGCAGGGGAGGACAGGCGCTCTTTCCCGGCGGGTCGGCGAACAGTGTGGACATTCCGCGCGCGCAGCGACCCATGCTTCTGCGAGACTGCCTCGCGTGGCCGCCTTCGAACGCGCCACCGTTGGCGTGACCGTACACGCGAACGACCAGGCGTTGGGATCCAGCATGGGGCGAACATATTCGCTCGCTATCGGTCGCGGTGGGTCAGACTTCTAGATTTGTCGCGCGCCCATCGGCATGTTTTGTGTATAGCAACTCGGCTAGCAGGCACTGATCTATGAAAGGTGCAATAAATGCCCTTGTGATTGTTTGCATTACTGTGTTGTCGTTCCTTTGTCCCAAGAGTATGGGGGGAGAACCCCACAACACATGGCAGCCTATTTTGTAACTGTCAATTGTAACTGGCCTTCATGAACACTGGCTGGGATGCCTATCGTTATCACCAAGTCAGCCAATCTGCATGACGGGCATAATAAGAAATGAAGAATAGGTTGTAACAGAGAATGGCCTTGACAATTAGGCAACCATTAATATCAGCTATCTAAGGAAGCAAGAACATCTATTGAGTGGTTCCCATTTCACCTCTGTATCTTGTCGAATTGGTAATCTGCATAGGAAACAAGTACAATCACGTGCAATATGACATGCAACACCGGTGCCCGTGGTCGAAGGGACTCCAAGACTGTACGGCTGCGCAGACACGGGGTAAGTTCCAGACTGTAGTGGATCCGATGTAATAGCTGCGATGGTCGGCGATCGCCGAGTTCTTCCGCGTTGAGGAGTTGCTGCAAGCGGCTTCTCTCGGACACGGTTTTACGTGTGAGCACTATGGCCTTGAAATGGTCGTAGGGCGTGGCCGGATGTGGGGCTCTCATGACGTCGTCGAACTCATCAGCTACCTCGGAGGAAAGTGCTGAGACGACATGCAGGTACTCGCCGGTCGCTCTCGAAGTTCGTTCTCTTCTCTCTGCGCGCGTCTGTCTATAGCGGACGCATTTCGCGCCCCTATAGCTTGGTGACCCAGACGTAGCAATCGCCGGTCGCTCTCGAAGTTCGTTCTCTTCTCTCTGCGCGCGTCTGTCTATAGCGGACGCATTTCGCGCCCCTATAGCTTGGTGACCCAGACATAGCAAGCTCACGCAATGGACGACGAAATGAACACTACACAGACCTAAACACAGCTTCAATTAGTGGTATTTATTAAGCAGCTATTTCGCATGTCAGAGCCACCGCACAGCCCTGGAACCCCTTCGACCACGAACAAAGGTGCTGCAGGTCATCTTGCACGCACTGTACATGTATTCTGTCCTGTCTGAAAGGAGAATAAAAGCTAATTTTCAGTCATTACTATGCTCCAGAAGCTCTGAAGCTTTGCAAGCGAACTGTGTCAGCAGACTGGAATGTGCATCATTGCCTCTCAGGAAACTTAAGAGATTTTCGAGTTGAATGTAATCACAAGGGTATTGACAATCTGAAATCAATGTAAAAAAGTGGGCTGTTGAGAGGTGTGCACCAGTTGATTTACTGCTCAGGGAGGAATTTCCTAAAAATATTTTACGTGATTTGAGAACTGGAGAAGCTGCATGCATCAGAAGATTTGGGAAAAGATGAGTATGTCAGTCCTTCTCGTCAGACTTCATGTGAAAGGGTGGTTGCAAAATAATCATAAGTGCCCTCTTCAGAAAATTGATGGTGATAACATGCAGTCACCACTTGAACATGAGTAATAAGGTGGTAACAGAAAGTTGGGCAAGTTGTAATAGATTGGCAATGCATACCTGCCAACTTGGCAACTACAAAATTTGTAAAATCTCACAGATGCAACAAAGGCAGGGAAGGGGGGAGAGAGATCGAATAGGATGAATCTTTTTTTTTTATTGTGTCCTCAGCACACACATTCTGTGGGATATATATGCATTTTATCAGCAAGGATTTGTATTTAGATGCAGCATACAAGAAACAGCAAATGTGGGACAGCTGACAGTGACAACCAACATAATGACTTCTTCAGAGACTTTGCAGTTGCTTATTCAACTTACTTTAGAAATCAAGTGAATTAGGTAACTTGTTCAATACGTATAACCAGCCATCAAGCATACAGCATCTGGGTCTGCTACGCATCGTGTGGATATCGTAAAAAATTTTTGTATGGGCCACATTCCAGAGCACTGTGCCACCTTGGTCTCATTGGCTCAGCACCAGGTGGCAAGGCACTCCCTTGGGTCTGGAGCAGGACAGAGATTGATATGATTGGATCCGTTACAGGCATAGGTAGGACAGAGATTGATATGATTGGATCCGTTACAGGCATAGGTAGTGGTACAAGATAGATAGAGACGTTTTGAGGAAGAGAAAAATAGCTTAAGATGTATACAGAAATGCTAGAAGAATGAAAAGCATACATTGCATACCTGATTAACTCAAGCAGGCTAAGTCCCTATTTGCCACTGCCCCGTTTTTTCATAAATCATTCGCAGCAGCAGCGAATGACTTATGACGTGCGCTCCCCCCTCGCCCCTCTAGCCGCCCTGCATCTATGCTCCTCTCCCTACGGCGCACTTCATTTCTCGTGACGTAAGCTGCCTCCTGTCCATTTCTCTCCTTTCTTTTGCCGTACACAAGCCAACAGACGTGTTTTTAAATAAATGAGTGCTGTAATGCAAACCTAATAAAAATGTGGAGAAACCATTGACAATGAAACTGAAAAAAGGGGAGTACCAGCGAAACACAAAGGACATGCACACAAAGAAAAGGCGTTAGACACAGACGGACGCTGGACTTTCAACTGTACTTTATTGAAATTTACATTGCCACACATAACCTCCGATGCATGCGTATCTTCAACTCCTCCAAAGACATGTGCATAGATAACACCTCGAAGATACATTACTGCATGAAAACAGCTGGAGCATGCGCAACTTCTACTCCTCCCAAGACCTACACCGTGTTTTAACTAAATTAACAAGCACGGTGTCACACGGGCACAGGTAAACATGAATACATCTTGCTCAAAGAGCGCGAAAACTCGGTATCAAAATGCTGGAGTGAGGAATCGTGGCACAGCAGACGAATTGACCTTCATGCGTCTCTCTCTTCAATGTGAACGAAACGTTGAAAGCACAGCGCATACGAAGCTACCGAAACTATGCACACTCTGTAATAATCTCAGATCGCTATGAAGATGAGGCCCGAGCAGGCATGCACGTTGGTCACATTGCACATAGCTTTCAAAACACACAAGCACTGCCAACCCTTCCCTACGGCATTCGCCAAAGGCACCTACTAAGGTGTCCACCATTCGCATGCCCAATGCCGTAGTAGACGCCGCGGATGTATCCACTCTTTACGGAATGGCGGGCAAGGAGGACATCAAGGCACCGTATACTTCGTTCCATATATAGCAGTCAATGCTGTCGAAGCTACACGAGAAGTTCGGTCAAGAACAGTTATCATGCTTCGCTGCGTGCCAACAGCATTTGCGAGGCTCCATGCAACGGGTTGCAAATAAAAAAAACAAAAAGAACGACATGAATAAAAGTGATCTAAAACAAGGCATTAGCAGCCGTATACCAGAGTGTGTTTGTTTCTAAGGATAAAAACTCCTTTCATTCAATATAGAGCCTATATGAGCAACAGTTGCACACAAGTGCAATAAAAAAAAAACTATATTCAAGTGCAAGCAAAGTCACTGCAAGAAGTCTCTCTAGCCTCCATGGCATTGACTGCTAAATATGGAAGCCACCTGAGAACACCTCCCCTCCCTCACCTGACCACCATGCCTTATGCATGCGCGACAGGTGAGGGACAGGTGAGGGCACGTTTCCTGGCTCACCTTCGCACACCTTCACTCACACATACAGGGTCCTGAATATATCAATGCACGTATTCAAAAGATTTTGGTCTCACCGCTGCTCTGTTCTTGCTCAGATTTTGCAGAACGATTGCATTTGGCATCGACTTCGTTTAACATTTGGCACAGTTAATTGCCTGGTCTTTAAGAAAAAAAGTGCAAATTTGCCTGCGCTTATGAGGATGCGAGCTGCTGCCGCGATGGCGCAATAATAAACTTTCGTCACCACCTGCCATCAGCTGCAGACAGCAGCGTTTCAAGGAGGGCTGCCGCGTGTTGCCTGCTCTTTAGCCCACTCCTGGAACAGGCGACTGCTCTCCCTGAAGCACTGACAATACTTTGTAAACAAGATCGTTATCGCACGCTATATGCTCTGTACTTGCCAGCTCAAAATGGCCAGACCTGGTGAGGAGCCCTTTAAGGCATGTTTCGCTCGACACCAGGCACATTGCAGCGCATTTGCAGTATCCGGTCACGTTGGCTGTGCCAGTGCGTCGAAACATCGGTCGAACTATAGATGCTGCTGTTCTCACCAACATGACATAACATGTGCACGTGCTCACGCTACGTCAGACTATGTTTAGCCATTTAACCCTCGCCTGGTCACATGGTGCCGCAGCAGCGAGGCTCGGAGCGAGCGCAGCTGCAACGCCTCTCCGCAGCGGATGATGTGGTGTGACGTCACATCTGCCACACTTGCACTACAGTGGCTCAAGGTCATCGCAACGCGATGAACGACCATGAGAGACATGGCGTGGTAGAGCTTTCACTCTTTAAAAACATATATAAGTGTCACTAATCGAATGCCGCTGACCAGTGCTTTGAGTTATGAACTCCTTGTGGGCAAGCGAGCGCGTTGAGATACTTGGCGTGTTTCGATTTGGCCTTACCAAGGCACAGTTACAACACAGGCTAGAGCTTGAGCGGACAAGGAACGCTCGGATAACACAGGCTTCCAAGTAGAACATTTTCAAATACGAAAAAAGGTATATGCATACAGAAGCAAATATTTTCGAAAATAAGCTTTTAAAATCAAGTGATAGCAAGATCATTGATATTAGGCCCGAACTTTGTCACAAGTGAGATTTTCTCAGCAGCTGGAAAGTCAACCTAAACTGTCTTCACATACTCTCAGTCCGTGCGCAATGCCTCCATTTTACATTTCACTGCTTTCAAGAGTTTATTTTGGTTTGGATGAGGATCATCTCAATCAAGGCGTCAGCCAACACTTTGCTTTTTGAGCTGAAGCTCCTTCAAAGAAGGGGCAGCACTGTTCCTTTCCCAATTATTAATCAATGTGACGGTCATTTCTATTTTTGTCCTCGTTCCACCATGCGTTTGCCCCACGGACCATTTGAAGCATCCTCTTGGTCAGTTGTACAGACAACATCCAATTTTTGGGACTCCCTAGGGGCCACGAAAATGTCCGAAAAATCAAATTGGGCAGTCCAAAAATTAATGCATGTCTTTTACTGCCCTTAAGGGCTCAAATCGTCACCGGCACATCCGAAAAAGCTCTGAAGGCCTGCCATTACACTTATTAGGCATATTGGTCCTCGTACTGTGACAGGAGACGGCGGGTGCACGCGTGTATAATTATGGAATACGTACTGTGCGCCGTGACAATTGCCCCTTCCCACGCTTCTTAAGCTTCACCACGTAACACTGCTGTACTGAGGCGAAGCTAACTTTCGGAGACTGACATTACGCAACGCGTAGTGCTTTGCGAGCTTTGAAGCCAATCGCGAGGATTACAAAAGCGGAGTCGGTGCCATTGCTGACAGCGACGAATTCTTTCAATGAAAAACACGGCACCGCACTGCAAGAAGCCTAATAGCGAACGTAGAAGCAGCTAGGCCTAACGTTGCCGCGGTGGTGGCTACGGCTACCAGCGGATCGGCGTGCGAGAGTGCCGGTTAGAGGCGGCGAGATAATCAAAATGGTGGTGGCTTTGATTAATGCCATTTCAGATCTGAAGTCAGGGCAATATGCATTGACTATATGGAGTACGTGGTGGTGCCGCGAAGCCGTGCGAATTATCGGGCATGTCCGAAAAGTCGGGCGTCTGGAAAATCGGTCGTTAACTACTCTGGAAATACCTCGTGCCGATGACACGCGTCAATGGCGATTCGTTGCGATTCCTCTGTTACTGGAGCCAGCATTAACACGCTTTCAATAAAATTACAGCTAATTTTCCCTGATAGAAGCACAAATTCCCCGAGTTTTCCCTGAGTATTTGCAGACTATTGAAATTCCCTTAGAAATCCCGGTTGACTAAATTTAATTAATTTAATTATGGGGTTTTACGTGCCAAAACCACTTTCTGATTATGAGGCACGCCGTAGTGGGGGACTCCGGAAATTTCGACCACCTGGGGTTCCTTAAAGGGACACTAAAGGGAAACAAGAAATCAGTTTAGACTAATGGAGCGTTGTTTGAGAACCCTGCAGGAAGTCATTTCGAAAAAATAGTTTCGTTATTAGATGAGAAAATGAAGGTCCAAGTATCAGTATTTGAATTCCGCGCCGAAATCCCAACGCCGGTACGTCAGTGTGACGTCAGGGATTCCAAAGTATGTTTTCGCATTTGGGCCGCGTTGGCTGAATAAAGGTTTCCGAAACTGGCCATGTTTAATATTTCATTCCTTTAGAACACAATGTAGTCAATCTGTACCGCTATAAATAATTAGTAGGCCCTAGAAGATGCCATCAAAATCCATGACGTCACAGCCCCCAGGTGCGGGAACTCAAGTAGGCGTCGCCACCCGTATTTCGTTCTTGCGCTATTTCTGGCTTACCAAACGTCTTATCGTTGTAAGAGTGGTGTTTTTGGTGTTGTAGAACGGTAATTTACTGATGCAGAAGAAATCATTTTTCACTTTAGTGTCCCTTTAACGTGCACCTAAATCTAAGTACACGGGTGTTTTCGCATTTCGCCCCCATCGAAATGCGAATTCCCGGTTGGTAGACACCCTGCAAGCCAAACACCAGAGAACGAGCTTGTCACGGCTGCTCATATATCTCAAGGTAGTTCGCAAACGGAACATTCAGCCGCCAATCCCGATCTGCAGAGGGCATTCGCGAGGCGCGCGGATGAACGTACCTGGGCGCCGAAGCGGGCTATCAGCGTCGGACGTCGCCAAAGGGATAACAGTACGGCCTAGCAGCTCGAGCGTAGTACCACTGTCCTTCAATAGTTTTCTGGTACTATTTACGCGCACACACGGCGTACATGCGCGCCACTTCAAAACTGAGCGCCGTCGGCGACGCAGGAGCTCTCAAATGCCTCCGCAAAGGCGCACGCCGTGTCGGCTTTCGTCCTTTCCTTTCGGCGTCGTCTTCCCTTCGCCTTTCGCCTCTCCTCCTCCGCATTTCTTTGTCGTCGTCCCACAAACCTCCAGCCAAGACCACCGATGCGTCTGGTTGCAACCCTCTCCCACCACCGGTGAAAACTGATCGCCGTGTGTCCGCGAGGTACGAGCTCGCCGCATAGTGGGGACGCAGGAAGGACGCCGGCGATTCCCGCACTTGGGTAACTTTACCCGCGAGGGCAAGTATCAAGGTTCGGCGCGGGTGCAAGCAGTCATTCTCGCACAATACCTGGCGGCAAGTTGCCGCTTTGCTGAATTAAAACAGTTCCAGTGAAGACTTAATTATCCTCAGTCGATAGCAAGGTCGCTTATACCTAGGGTTCGGCACACTGTTACACCATTAAAAAAATTTGGGGGGAATTTTTTGACTAATTTTCTTCCGCTTCTTCTGTGGTCAATTTTTTTGCTTTTTCCTGAATATCCTATTATCTTAATTTTGTAGACGCTGACACATGCTATATGTCTGCAGATCCTGCTCTTCAACAGTGCAGGTGCATCAATACATGGAATAACAAAGTTTTTGAGAAGCATTCCAACAAACGCAACACAAGAATTAAAGGAGCAAGTGCATTTGACATTTGAACACTAACAGAATAACCCACCATGGTGGCTTAGTGGATACGACAAGGTCCCGGATTCGATTCCCGGCCATGGTGGCTGCATTTCGATCGAGGCGAAATGCAAAAATGCTCATGTGCCGTGCATTGGGTTCATGTTAAAAATAAAGAGCCCACCCCAGGTGGTCAAAATTATTCTTTGTCTATCATTATGCGTGCCGCATAATCATACCGCAGTTCTGGCACGTAAAAAACCCTGAATTTAATCTTACTACCAATATAATGATACTTTATTCTGTAAGTAGATACAGCCACACATTAGTATCAGTCAACTAGACCATTCACACACTGCAGTGGCCGGAATTCGAAGTGCTTGAACCAGGATTCCTCGACTTCCCTGAATACCCCCTACAGAACCAGCCTCATCACAGCACCAGGGCTCAGGCAAAACCTTCACTTCCCCAGCCTCGGAGTGCATGTACGATTAAACCTCGATATAACAGAATTCTCGATATAATGAAATATTTTACCTTTATTAAACTTTCTGTTCACAGAACAAGTATTTAGAACCTCAATAACATGAAGCGTGTTTATACACTACTGTACTTCAAAAAAAAATTACTGACACCGCCAAAGGAATACTGAGACAATAAATGGAAATTCCGCAGATGCAGACGGTCAAATGGTTGAATTACAAGCAGCTGCTTGCAAATCCACCTCTAAAACAGTGCGCTGCAAGACCAAAAGCGACCGCCGAAGTGGAGTGGCGTCGTGTTCCTTATATAGTCTTATTGCGCCCCACGCGCTGTATGCTTTGGGTGCCAGGGTAAGCCGAGAAGGACGGTGGTTTGATGAGCGCCGTCTTTCCGCGCAAGCTAGGGGAAGGGGCATAAGGATGCAGAGCGAGCTCACCGTAACGCAACGAAGCACGAGAGAGAGAGAGCGCGTACGCAGCCCACCCGCCCTGTTTTAGAGGTAATCTGCCGCCTGTGCACGAAGCAGGCGGGCCGAGACTTCGTCGCTTTATGTGCACTGCAATATCATGTTTCGGAGACACGTTGAAGTGAGGAGATGAACCAATCGCTCCTCGCTTGTAGTTGCATCCCACTGCTGGCAACACTGCTGTGATTGGCTGTTTACACCGCGAAAACTGCAGGTCAAGGATACCACGATAATGAGGAATGGGCTGACAGCCTCGTCAAAACTATTCTCAACTGGGATGATTTATAGCCACCAGTGGAGTACCTCTGTCAGGAGGGGATTGGACAATTATAGCAAGGCAATCGTTTTTCATCTGTAATCCGCCCAAACTGGTGCGTCTACGCCGGAGGCGGGGTCAGTGTGCCATCTCCCCCTCCCGTGTTCATGCCTATAGCCGGGTACAATTAGAAAAAAGGGGTGTTTATTCCTCCAAGTCGGATGCACAGGAGCCTCCACCAATGGGCGCGCACTCCAGAATGACATCACGAGCCTGACGGCCGATGACCCCACCGATGGAGAAGATGGCCGCCCGTGCTTCGAACTGGGCCGAGTCGCGTCAGTCGTGTGCTTCTGCCCCTCGTCAAAGTGAATTTCCAAACTGATTGTAGCAGTCTACCATGCCGGAAATATTATTGCGAGCTTATGATGCATCATTCGTGCCAGATGCACTTATTCTGAGCCGTGATCTGGCAACAAAAGATCGCAGCGAGCATCGCTGACGCTGCACTACGCTTCGTCTCAAAACACAATCCTGCGGCGACACACCACTACAAACAAACATTCTGCTTGTTTGTTCCATGTTTTGCTTTGCTCCAAAGTGAACTTACGACGAGGAAAGTTTACCAAAGGCTGGTGCCTACTGTCAGCGGTGGGCGTGTTCGTGTACTGTGTCGGGTACAAAATTATTTTTTTTAGAAACGTGATAAGGATAAAAAAAAAGATTGCCACGTCCTTGAATATAAGTTTATGAAAACACAAAACCAAAAGAAAATATAAATTTTACGCTATTTAAAACGAAGAGTATTTATTTAAAACGATGAATGAAGCATTTTTTTGCACCTTTCCTGCCTCGATCGTCTTCTCGCCACAGGTTTGTAATGGTCTCGATAAATGCATTTTTAATGTACTTGTTAAATAGCACCTCATTCATTGTACGCTCGGAAAATGAGTATAAATGTGTCGTGTACATGTAAACCAGCGCAAAAGCCATGCAGAGCAGCTCTTACTAGTTTGTTCCCTTTCAGTAAAGCTAAAACGCAGACGACACGCAGCGTTGTAGAAGGCACGGGGTTACTTTCCTCTCGCGCTCCGGCATTTGCTGTAGCATTCCAATCACGAGAGCTCTACCAAACCAGTCATCAAATTACAAAAGTATTATACCGAGACTCACGCGTTTCAGAAGCACGATTTTTTGAGCGGGACTAATTTAGTTGCGGAGGCTATTGGCTGTCGCACTTCGGTCATCTGGGCGGGGCCTCCCCTTTTTTCTAAAGTTGTACCCAACTACAGTGATGTGCATGACTTTTGGACAAAGCACCCTTTGGAGAGAAAGTGCAACAAACGTCTGGATTGGTAAAAACTAATGTCATCCGTCTCCTGACGCCGGATTGGGGGAAGGCGACTGAACAATGAGAACACAGGGGATAAAGAGAGAAGCGGATACTGAGAGTCATCGGCTGCTACAACTTCTTCATGAACTTATTTTTCTCTGGTTCTTTGAAACTCTTGTAAATATATAATATAAACTTGTGTGTAAAACATCTTGGATATCGGGCCCAGCCCTACATTCCCACACTCCTCCAAAAGGAAAGGACATACCAAATCTTTGGACCCCCGAGTCGCAACAACACTATCAGGCATGGGGACAGAGTAGATGCGAAAGCGTGGCTGGCTTCGCTTCATACTCTCGATGTAAAGATATGTGAAGATGTGATGGCACCAGTGCCACAAGGGAGGAAGAAAGTGCCAGAATCGTAACACCTGCAGTGATTCCATATGTTCATAAGGTCTCCCATAACCTCAAGAAGGTGGCAGGCCGGTATGGCGTACCCATTGCCTTTGCTGCCTCTGTCAAACTGGGCCGACTCTGTTCAAGAACCACTCGCGAGGAGACCGGTTCGCAAGGCTGTGGCAAGAAACATGGCATGTCCTACATAAAATGCGCTACGGGGGTGGTGTACGAAATTCCCTTTGAGTGCGGCAAGTCCTACATAGGACAGACTGGACGCTGCATAAATGAACAAGCCAGGGAACACGAACTAAATCTAATGAAAGATGCGTGGCCCATTTGCCAGCGCACTGCAAGGCCTGCATGTCAAACCACATTTTTCTGACATTAAGATTCTTGGCAGAAGTAGAAATCGAACACCATGTGAGCTAATGGAAGCTTACTATATAAAAAAGAAAGGTTGAAGTTGCATTAGCAATACATCTATCGTGCCCTACAAATCGTAAACAAGATCGTTTGACCGCTGGATAACGTAGATTTGTGAACAGCCTGCCCATGTGTGTATGTGCATTACATATATTCATGGGTCGCAGCCCAAGTCACACCAGCTGGTCCATGTCTTTATGTGTCTTCCTTTTGCAGTCAAACCTCGATATATCGAACACGGATATATCGAATTACTGCGTATATCGAACGCTTTCTATATCACGTGGAAAATCGCATGCATTTTTAATTTTTTATTTCGAACGGGGCCGGATGTAAAATGGATATATCGAACTCCGCCGCCCCAGACCAAGTGCGCTCTGTTGACAGGAGGCGAGCTTTCCCGCAACACTCTCGAAGATAGCGGCGGCGCGATGGGCGTTCCAGACTGCTGCGTACGACAGCTCCCACATAGGTTGCGCCGAGGGCGCCATTTGAACGTAGCGGCGTACACACGCGGCGGCTTGGAGCCAGCCACGGCCGGTCTCGAGGGGAGCGCGCGCTCCCCGGCCGTAAGCCAGCCCGGCCACCTCAATCACACGCGCCCGCGCCCCCGCCGTGCGTGCGTGATCGAGGCGGCCGTGGAGCCAGTTGTAGCGCTTTGTCGGTGCTGAGCCACACAGCATGTGCATTGAGGATTTCGTTGGCGGTGACAACAGCACCGGAACAGTGGCGGAGTCAACAGACGTGGAGATCGCGGCAGAAGTGACTGCTGAGCGGCCAAACGAAGACGCTGCCGAGGCTGATCCAGCAAGCGCTGATGTTGCCCCGCTCCTAACTGCAACTGAGGCTGTAGCTGCTTTGGCCGTTGTACGCCGCTACTGCGGCGCAATAGAAGGCTCTGGACCGTCTCTTGTGGACCGTTTGGACTATGTTGAGGACGCCGTGGTCAAGCACGCAGTTGCCAATATGAAGCAGGCTATGCTGCTTCAGTACTTTCAGCGAACGAAATAAATACTTTGTTTGAAGCTTCATGCGAGTATCTTTTGCGCCACGATTGGTTCATTGATTGATTTGTGCTAGTTTTTGACGCGTTTTCTACTTGATTTTATATATCGAATTCTGGCTATATCGAACTATTTTGCGATCACCGCGCTGTTCAATATATCGAGGTTCGACTGTATGTGGTTTTAACTTGTGGCAAAAGACATGTCTTTTAATTTCGTGACAGTTTCCATTAAACAAAGCTTTTGGCCATTTTAATCATGAACTTGGAGCCTGTTGGGCTAGCAAAACCTAACAAAAAGCTGTGTTGGCTGAGACAAAAGTTATTTAAAGCGTCCTTATGCATGAAAAGTTTGAGCAGCAAAACCGATGTCAAAGTGAGTGCACCGGGACATGGTAGGCAGGAAACACTGCTGCACCATTTGTCGCGTTGGTAAGTAAACAACTCCGAAAAACATGAGGGCTCACAATTCCTTCTGCGCAAAAGTGATGAGGAGGGAGTAAATGCACGTTAACATGATCAAGCATGCACTGGGGGCAGGGGGAGGGGTGGGGGGGGCAGGACACACGTAGCTATCTGCCTTTTCCTTGCGCGTGTCCAGGCACAAGCCATGCGCCGAATCGATCTTGGCGGTAATCTCTCCGCAGCAAGCCAAAATGGATGTTGCTTCCAAGAACACTGTGTTGCTCCTGCACATATAGTCTTAGCAGTCATGTAACCTCAAGTTTCCGAGACAAGACACAAAGCGCTCACTTGTGTTGTGACTGCGAGTTCGTGGTCATCGAATGAGATCTCTTAATGTTTGCCCGAGCACGCGTGACACTGATAACATTATGAACCTTACTTCGTAAGTCACTTTGCTATCACCATCAATGCTCCACCTTTCTGGCGAAACTGACTTTTTTTTTTTTGGCTATGGACCACTATGCGCATTTTTACTTTTCTGTTTTTAATATGTGGGCACCTGCTGCAGGCACTAAACGCGGTCAGCGATGGCATCCAAGATTTACGGCGTTGCGCATCACAACATGCAAATCTCGAACGCCATGAACAACATCGATGCATTGCTCTCGGTGCAATCTGCATCGCATGTGCTGGCGCTCATAACCACGCTAGTATAGCCTGACCTTCTCGCGATTTTTTTATAAGTGCTTACTAACAAGATATTATCCACTCGGAATGATCTGGGAATTTGGGATCTGGGTTTTTAATGCTGAAACTTTAAAACCTCGAATTAACAAAATTCACAATTTAAGACAGTTTTCCGCTGCAAGTACAACTTCGTTATATCGGGGTTCATTTCGCTGAAATATGTATATTTTTGGCAGGAGTCATTGATGTGCCGCTTCGTATTGCCTTGTATGTGATCATTTTAATTAAAAGACAGAAATGAAGCAAATTCTAAATGTGTTCTTAACCATTTGAGGGTCAATGACTTAAATATACGGCATCGCGAACATGTCCAAAAATAGTCAATGCCATATATTTATGGCGCGTCTGTATGTTTAAAAAGCGTGCCAATTTCCTAAGTCTTTCTTTTCTGTCATGTGCTGCCACTATGTGGAAATACAGAGAATTTTTTTCATGCGCCCCCCACTCGGTTTTTGTTGCATGGTTTGTTTTAGAGCTAGTTTGCTCCTGCACGTCTATACACTGCCGCTCGCGCATTGGCGCACGCGCGGGCAGGCGGCGGTTTGTTCCAGGGGCGGTGTCGGCTTCTTTCGCTTGCAAAATTGATGGCTATCTCGTTACGAATCACTCAAAGGGCTACCACTCGTTTCTCGCTCATTTAGTGCTCACAGGGCGCACATACGAAGGATGCCGCCATGCATGCGTTTCCGTTGCTTTTTTTTTTTTATACTCGCGAAAACTAATTGCCTCTGGTTGGCGACAAGATGGATAGCGGAAGTTTGTCACACCTTTTGCTTTTTTTATGGGCACACGACCACAGTTTTCTTGAGTGCGTGCACCTACACAGTTCGATTATGCTATGGACGTAAATATTAGTGCAAGAGCAGGAATGGGCGAGAGTTGCGAAATATTCTCGTGTGCACATTTTCAAAGCCTTGAACTATGTGTATATCAATGCATTAAATTTTTTATTCTTAGAGGCTTATCTCTTTTTTTATTGTTGTTATTCATGAATGAAAAGAACATACATACCACCGCAAAATATGTTTTTTCTCACTTTATGGTCACCCTAGAAAAATTAAGGTGAATTTTTTTTCTAAATAAGTCCCTAAGAAGAATTGGAATCTGCAATAAAAAAATCTACCTTGGGCGGTCGCATATGGCGAAAAAGATGACCCTCAAAGGGTTAAAGTAATTGTATAAAGTGGCAGCAAATAAATTTTGGAATATTATTTCACAAATTAATTCGTGTGTTAACGGCATATTGTGCACTCGCTACTGGTTTCTATTTCACTTCTTCATTATTTGTTCAAGAAAGCTGAATATTGTGCCATAGTTTATAACATAACTAGTCAAAGTAATGAAATTTATACTATCAAGTATCCACAGTTCTTAGATAAATACTTTAAGGCAACACGGATTCTGCAAAATTTCACAATGTTTATGAAATGGATATGGAAAATAAAACAAAACAAAGAAAATTTTATCTCTCAGCTCATATCTTTAAATGATATTTTCACACATTAAGTGGCTGAATCGTCGAGTTCACTGCCTTGTATTTGTTCTTCTAGCACTATGCAGGTCCCTTGCGATTTGCATGAACAAAAAGCATATCATATCCCAACTTGATGGAAAAAGAACTATATTGCCTATGCTATACATGCAATGTGCTTAACAGCCTACGTGTTGAAACAAATGTGGAGAGAGCCAAACTGGCTCGTGCTATGAAACACAGGTGCCTAAATTATTGACTGAGAAATTGATGCCATTAAAATGAAACCAAACAAAGCAATAAAGATAGCATCTTCCATTACAGTTCTACCAATTTCTATTTAATGGTAACTTCCAGTGGAAGTATATTATGGCATTCCTGAAACCCAATAGACCAGCGTATTTAAATTTACGTTCACACCAAGTTTACTGGCTTGAGTTTCATCATTGCACCTTTAAATAAATTACTCAAGGTTCGAAAGTGAGATGAAACAGCTAGCTAGTGGTGAGTATGGAAGTGTTGTGTT
The DNA here is from genome assembly GCF_038994185.2 of Dermacentor albipictus. Classification (NCBI taxonomy): domain Eukaryota; kingdom Metazoa; phylum Arthropoda; class Arachnida; order Ixodida; family Ixodidae; genus Dermacentor; species Dermacentor albipictus. Next base: position 64,483,846 of record NC_091823.1, on the reverse strand, counting down.
CAACAATGTGTTCACTATACATTGGCAGGCAACTGTTTGGAAAGTGTAGTACAGTCGTTCATATTACATTTTAACATGCAGGCATGGTCAACACAGGATGTACCTTCCCTTTACGATTTTTTGTTTAGCAGCAACTCTTGCAAAAAACCTGATGTAGCGAAAATCTGCCTTTTGCAAATAATCTTCAAGTTCTTTTTGCAATTCCTCCTTCCTGAACAGTTAGCAGGCGATGTGCCCCGCTCGGTGACAGTCACCAGCTTGCTTCACCACTTTCCCTCTCTGCTCATTGCATGTGTGTGCTTTCAACATCGAACACCAATAAGCTGTGTGTGTTCAGCTTGCAGCTTCACAATAACCAAGAACTCGACCATGCTTCACTTAGGCTCACGGGCTAATGGCTGAATCGACAGGTCCAGGCCGGGCTCGTGCAGGCCAATACATGGCACTTTTGCGCTTCAGTTGGGCCCAGGCCTGAAAAAAATGGTCCGTGCAGTGGTGACTACCATAGAAGCTGTGAAGCCATTGTATGCTTTTGAGGTTCGTTGAACAGCACAGAGTTTTCACACGCTGTATGCCAGTGCAGGTGGCACATTTTTATGGAAAATGATACTCTATGCAGCGTGTTATCACAGCTTACTTGGTCTCAACAGTCGGCCGCTGAGATCATTATCCCTTCACATACCAAGCTCATACTATTCCTGTAGCATTTCAGGCTATGCATTTCTAACGGGCATGTCACAAAATGACATGGGCTTTCGCATTCTGTAACTACAGCACAAGCTCTTGCCGAAAGCTGTGAAATGCTTGACCATGTTAACAAAAATTATTTGGACTGCCAAAACATGGCGACCTCAATAACAAAATTTAGCTTAGGCATGCTTGTAGTTTACAACTTTGTTAAATTAAGGTTTCAGCGCACTTCCATAACTTCAGGAACCCATGAATAAAAAAAGAAGGAAAAAAAGATGAAAACGAGCCCGAACTGTAGTTTCTGAACAGTTGCATAAAGAAATAAAATTTTCTTCTTTGGCCCACAACAGTGTACTTGCCGTTTAAAGAAATGAAATACTATTGCAAAGTGCTTATGAATTCCGAGAGTGCATTCATCTGAAAGCGGATATACTCGGCAGCTATATAACTTCTGCAAATTAGAATTAACTTCCGGACCTCTCAACACCTTATCGAATAATGCTTGGCACAAAAAGACCTCATCCCTGTCCCAGAACTTGAAATGAAATGCTGTTGTGCTCACTTTGTCATTGACTGCTATGTCTGAGGACTGGCTGGTGGTTGAGCTTTTCCGAGACCAGTTGTGTGAATTCTGCGCTGGTCTAGTGGACGTTGTGCCAAAACTTCTTTGCTGTGGTGGATGGTATAGCTCGTAGCCTGGTCGTCGCTTGTCTGATAGGAAAGGAAGGAAAAAATATCCAAGGTTTAACGTCAGCAAGAAGAGTCTGATGGTATCACTGAATAAACTGATCGCAAACAAAGGCATACAAAGCATAATAATTCAGGCACAATACAAACAGGAACAAAAAACAGAGGAAAGGTACTAGCTCTTCAAAAAGGACACTAAAGATAAATGCTAGATCTTAGGCAGATAAAGCATCCTTGCAAAACTCAATTTTGTGTGAATTTCAAGGCTAGAGGCAGATGCCATAAGGCAAAATGAAGGCAAAACCTTTAATTTTTTACATTTCGCACCAGGACACTAATGCTGGTACGTCAGTGTCAAGTCATAGTTTTCAATGCAATTTCTTTTAATTGGTCTGTTGCGGCGCAGCAAAATTGCTCTCAACTTGCTTTAAGTTCAGTCCGACTCCTTTAGAATGCTACATAGCTCATCCCTACCAGTAAAATTACAGTTAAACCTCAATATCACAATCCTCAATATCAAGAAATTCTCAATATTGGCACATGCACTTATCTTTATCGGGCAACCACGTTCCGCCGCCTAACAAATGTTATCACACAACGCGGGACGCGCCTGCATGTATCTGAAGTTTCTAGAAAGTTATTGATGCTTCAACCCACTGTCTGTTGTCGCCGAACCTTATGTTATCCGATTTCATCACCTAACGCGAATGGTGTAGAACTTTGTGAAAGGCACACGGGTCCCGACGATTAGTCTGGAACATTCGACGACTGCTGTATAAAAGCCGACGCGCTTGACGCGCTGATCAGATTTTCGACGATCGCCAACCGCGTTCGCCGCTATCATTGTGCTATAAGTGTAGCCTGTTTTTGTGGACACAGGTTCGCCCAATAAAAGTTAGTATTGTCCTTCACAGTATTGCTACTGTGTTCTTCAACGTCACCACCACGTGACAATATAACAATTTATTTAACTTTTCATAACCTCTTGTCCACAGAACACCATGTATTTAGAATCTAGACATAACAATGTGTGTGTGCAATTTCAATACAACGAAATTTCACTTCCACCACAAAAGAACGCCGAGACAATAAATGGAAATTTCAGCTGAAGCAGATGGTCAAATGATTGAATTACAAGCTGCTGCTTGCAAATGCAGTTCTCAAATCTCGCGGCCCAACTGTCGAAGTGGATCATATTCCGTATAAAGGCCAAGTGCGATAAGATGCTATTGCCCCTTGCGCACTTCGTGCGTGCGTTAGGTGCAAGAGAAAGTGTGTGAGGGTGAGACAAGAAGGTGCCTTCACAAGTACCCGCCTTCCCGTGCAAGCAAAGGAAAAGAGGGGAAGGGGAGAGAGCTCACCCGATCAAGCACGTGCAAGGGGCCAAGTAGGGGTAAGTTAGCGCACGCACGTCTCAGCCGGCCGTGGCTGCACATGGCTCTAAGCACGGCTGAGTGCATACACGAAAGCGTGGCTGGCTTCAACGATATCTTTACATCGTACCGCGAACGTGAAGATATTGTCGCCATGGCATAAAACTGCATCATTCGTCACAGACTCCCAAATTCGTCAAAATGAATTGTTTTATCATTCACATTTGCTTTTCTCGATTGCCCGATACTCCGGTAAATTCTGCAGCCCCATTTGTGTAAGAAAAGTCGATCGGTGCCTGTTTTATTTGCATAAAACGTCAAAAGTCAATATTACGAAATTTTGAAACAAAGCCAATTGCCGATTTTGCCTAGTTCATTATACCAAGGTTTAACTGTATTAATGGCTCGAACACACGCCATCTTCACAAGAAAACCAAAAACAGAAAAGAAAAAGCCAAGACTCTTACTTGCCATGTCATCACAGATGTACACTTTACTGTCCAAGCCTAATGTCTTATGCTTCAGCAAATGAACTCTCATTTACACGAGACTTCACATGTATAGGCTGCACATAAATATTACCTGTTGTGCGATCACAAACTGACAAATATTACAGAAGACAAACAAAAACTACTAAACAAGGATCCCTTACTCACTTCTTAATTTTCTTTTTCAATTAATTTGAAAGATTGTCTGCCATGTTTACAGTCATTCTATATGCACTGGTGCATACTAAAAAAAATTGTTTTTTATTACTTCAGGGTCATGCGTGATTGATTGATGCATAACTGCAAGCATTTCTTTATATGGTAGGCCTCAAGTACAATTAATTCACTCACCGTTGCCACTATGTCAGTCATTTTATTGTACATCCATACACGTTTAAATAATGCAGCTTTTCTTTTTTCCACTGTCTCTATAGCTTTTTCCCTCTGCACACATACAATGCAAATAAGAGGTGCATAGGTTGTATAGCCGAGCACAGTTGGGAGTTAACACCCACATAATTTTCTTTCTTCGTCCTTGTTCGTGCCATGCTTCCATTCTTATGATGAATCATTACCAACTAGCCCAGCTATGTTGTTATGTCTGTGAAGGCATATGAAAGTCCAAATAAAGCAAGAAAATACACTTGGAATATGCTTCACGACAAAAGATAAACCCAAAATAGCATACTGCTGCACCAGCACTGCAGCTGCCAGCAGGAATTTAGGCCAGTTTTAAAACAATCAATAAATAAAAAGCCACAAGTGTTCATTACTATAAGCACAAAAGAATGGTTGGGTTTTTCATCTTGTTTTCTTCATTACTGAAAGAAAAACTTCAATGAAACAACACATTTTGAATTTGCACCCCACAGTGACAGTTGTCACAGTTGTGACATATTGTCGCATATTGTCACAGTTGCGACAATACGCTTGCAATTACACCAACAAAGCATCATAAAGGGGAAAAAGACAATGCACTGCCGAAAACCAGTGAAGCAGCAGCTGTTGGCAATCATAACAAGTGCAAAACTTTCCACATATTGCACCGAACACCAAATGAAAAGAGACAAACTAGTGTGCAGCAACAGAGGCCGAAACTGTTACAGCAATGCATCTGCGATCCTGTATTACACCATAGCTAATAACATGGGAAAGTGGTTGGCAAGTTGGTGTCTATAGTTTCACATAAAGCTCCGAGTGCAGAAGCAGCTTGTCCATTATTTGCAAATGATAATCTATCCCAATAGGTTGATTATATTGTTGCATTTAAGTGCATTAAACTTTAAACTCTGACAAAAACAAACTGGGTGAGTTGGTTTCTATGGATTCAAAATGTCTCTAACTGAGCACCAAAAGTGAGGAGAAAGGTATTTAACACAACACAAGCACTGTGTGAACTAGTACTTACAATGCATTTAGAATGCACCTGAATATGCAGTAATGAGCCCAAAAAATAAATATATGCCAGACAAAAGAGGCAACCAGTTTACTGGGCCATGTAAAACTTTCCCTGTTGGTTTCTTACAGCCTACAACTTTCTAAATGCAAAAACAAAATTTATTTTGCGATTCAAGCACTTGCAACACCCTACTGCATGCAAAAAAAGGAAATACAGTCGGTTCTGGATATAAGGAACTCGAAGGGGATCGCAGAACAGTTCAATATATTGATAATTCAAAATATAAAATATGACTATCTGAAGCTTATCTCCGCATATATCCGAGTTTCTAGAGATCGTGAAGACGTGTGGATTCTCTTCTCGAAAGTCATGTCGACCACACAAAAGTCAACTTATATTTTGCTCATGAATGTTGCAAGTCACTCATGCGGCAGAATGGTCTTCGCAACGCTAAACCCGTGTCACTCTGACGGAAGACCGCGACGCACTTTGCCCGCCTTGTGGCTTGTGTGCGTTTTTATTAAGAAACGCTAGAAATGCATGCACATTGGAGGCAAACTAGGCTGTATGGATACATGCCATACCACCATGAGCACATTTGTACTGACACTTTGTACTGACATTTGTACTGCTGACACTTATGTCATAGTGCTTTGTGCTTGCTTTTGTTTTTGCCTGTAATGTTCAAATACCGTTTCATTTGTGTCAATGTTGTTATTGCGAATGCTTTACACATGCTGTATGATACACTGCGATACTGTTGCCAAGTCATTGTAGGGTGCGTCGACTTCTGTCAAGCCTTTCTTCTGGCTTTTTGTCGATGCACCCAACATCCTCATGACGATGTTGAATAAAGAATTGAACTGCGCATGAACGTGCCAGGCCACATGTCCATTACAGCACGTGACAGCCGCTCATCATACATCGGCAACAAGCCAGGTGAATGGTTGTCTCAGGTTTCAGAATCGGCTTTTTGTTGGAACCGGTCATCCTCGCTTCTTGACCATCCTAAAAAGTATGCGCATTATTTCATTTATGCTACTCAGCACTCCAACGCCTCGTGGCCGATGCGTCCCTTCTTTTTCTGCCCTTCCCCTCTGGCTCCTGCATTGGTGACTGCCAACACAACATACACGCTGTTAGTTCCGATAGTGGCATCCATCTTTTCAGAACATCCAAGTGCGCAAACATGAATGAAACGCGTTCAGCGTGGACCTGCAAATCGCACAGTAACAAGTCTTGGCCGCCACTGCCACAATGGGCATTTCCGTGAGGTGTGGATGTGTCATGTGGTGATATTGTTAAATTCAAACTAATGTAAAGATCTGTCCAAGTGGAGGTTGGGGTCGGATTCGATTTCGCCACTTGTGGAATGCCTCTGTCCACAAGAAGACAAACCCGGAGGCACAGAGCGTCCCCACAGTTCAGCATCCCGTGCCGGCACCGCTCAGTGAAAATATTGAGTGCCATCCATGCTTTTTTGTGGAATGCATATCAGACCGAAAGGCCTTTCGCATTCTTGAAACAGTGGCGACTTGCTCTTGCTGTTAACGAATGGCCACAGTTTGCATGAGCCATCCACATGAGCTGCAAGCAAGACTGAGAGCACCGTGCTCATTTTTCCTCCATGGCATGTACTGACCTTCAGATTAAATATCTTGTATGACATTCCACATCTTGTTTGACAATTACATTTCAAATTTGTCGGCATTAAATATTTACGATGACGGGAGAAGTGATCACACAATCGTTAGGAGAAGCGCACTTGCAAGGGTGCAGCATGTCACAGCAATTGATGTGCCGAATGTGTCAGTGAATGGGAGTTTGATGTAGCGTAGTACTACGTTGGTATATTTCCAAAGGAATTTTACAACTGTTCAATATATCCGAGTTTGATACATCCAGGATCGACTGTAATAGGCATAAAAGCAGTTGCCAGCCTGTAACTACTTATCACTTCAAAAAAGAAGAAAAGGATAATCAAAAATGCTAAAAGAAAGCAGATTCCTGGCCAAAGTTAAACATCTGGCTTCTATATCCCAAATATTAAAATCAAATAGAAGCAGAATGCAATACTTACAAATGGTATACAATGTATAGGTATTTCTACCATATACTTGTGTAGGCAGAAAAAAGAGAGAGAGAGAGAGAGAGAAGACCTTCATTTTTCAGTATTCTCATACACATTCAAAAAATACTAGAATGCAACATTCAAGACTGCGTAATCAGGACACAGCACTTAGCAGAGATCATGGGATGAACGCTCTTACCATATTTTCCAATGCATGCTGATACGAATTAAGTAGGTATGTTTACAGTTGGCGAGCAAGTTGCAAATAAACGTTAACCTTCATATTCCACTTTATTCATCTATAAATGTGCTCTGCGTTGCTATGAATTTGCCCAATGGTTTAACGAGGAAACAGCAGTGAAAGCTTTAATGATCGAACACACAAAATAACATTTCCTCAGAAGGTTCGCTTGGCAATGACAACTTTGCCAGGTTGCCTTCACAAAGGTTTGAGCAGTTTCATATACAGTTAGAAATGCAATTTTCTTTGTCTTTTCCAAACGTTATACTTGTGTGGGTGAGTTAAGTTAGTATTTGTTAGGGTGGGCTATGTGTGTAAAAACACAGTACATTTGTCACAAGTCTGGTTCACTTCCATTATAGAAAGCAGTAGCTTCAAATAAAAGACAGTACTTGTTCAATTCCTCTTTGCCTTCTTGTTATGCAATTTACTTTGTTTGCACTTATCTCACGGCGCAGACAAATGAAACATTGCGGTCTTCCCTTGTGTGCCACAAGCATTTTAGCAACACTCCCAAGTGCAAAGATTTCAAAGCCCAAAATAAACAACAACGATATCATTGCAGCCAATCCGCATATACAATTTGATCTTTTATTGTATTTTATTTTATTGCATAAGCATTCTTTAGCAGACTCCCCAGCCCTTTCAAGCGAAAAGTGTAATGGCTTGTATCTGCTTGTGTAATAGCTTGAAAAAAAATACAAGCCATTGTGTAATGGCTTGTGTAATGGCTTGTATCTCTCTGGCTGACACAAATACGTAATTTGCAAAGTTAAGACATTTCATCACTATGATAGTGTAAATGTAGACAACTGATAGCTTTTGAGTGATAAGGAACAAACAAAAGCAAAAGAATCAAATAAAAAGAGAATCCCCATAGAGATAGATACAGCTCTTTACAAAATGTATGGGAGAGCTTAGAGCAAGGGTTAGGTCAACTGAAATCTGGGGTGGGCCAACTTGAAATTTGTGGGTGGGCCAACTTAAATTAGGAGATAGGCCAACTTATAATATCTGGGGGCGAGCCAACTTAAATTTAGGGGTGGATCAACTTGTGGCCCAACTGAAATTTGGGGGCGGGCCAGCTTCAATTTCTAGGAGGGCCAACTTCAATTTCAAGGTGGGCCTACTTCAATTTCAGGGTGGGCCTACTTGAAATTTCGAGTGGGCACAACTGAAATGTTGGGCTGGACCAATTTGGATTCGGGGGTGGGCCAACTTAAATTTGGGGATGGACCAAGTTGAAATCTGGAAGTGGCACCAATTCAAATTTGGGGGTGGGCCAACTTGAGATTTAGGGGTGGCCCAATGTCCAATTGAATGCTGCTGAGCATCCTTCAAGTTATGAACAACCCGGAAGTAAGCGAGTGTGTTGAGAAACTTGGCGGCGTTTAACATAATAACGTTAAGGGCCCCGTGTTGTAGAAATTCCGGCGTCGGTGCCTCCCGTCCAGCCTTGACCATCGTTTTGGCAAAACTCATTCCAAACCACGCATACCCAAGCATGCAGGCCCTCCATGTAGCACAAAGTTACTGAACTAATTGAATTTCTCAAAGTAAAATACGTCAGAAAAATCATAAAGCACGACTTACAACCTACAGACATGATAGCGTCAGATTGTAATTTGAATATATATGAAAACATAATCCTGTTATGAAGAAACTCAAAGACAAACCCCTTTTCCAACATTTCTACCATTCACAGAGCGACCATGGCCTTCGAGATTCGCATGTGTCGGCGCATGCAAATCTCAAAGGCCATAGAGCGGCATGCCAGGTTCCTTGCAAGCCCTTCAAATGGTACACACCTCCGCCACATCGCAGTCCACGCACGAGGCTGCATTTCAACCATAGAGCTCACCTTCAAACACGGTGTTCGCTGCCAGCATTTGCTGGTAAACATTACGGTTACATAAGCTGCAGTTGCTGGGAAGCGTGAGAATCAGTCAGGGATGTTTGAATGCTATCGCATTTCACTTTTAAAGGTGAAGCTTAAGCGTCCTCCAAATTTTCATTAGGCCTTACAAAAGAGCAGTCAACACACAGGCGAGAGCTAATGTGGACAAGGAACGCATGCTTAACAAAGGTTTGCAAGAGCAACAGCGAGAGTGACATTGCATCGCGGTGATGCACTCTCCCCTCTTGCAATGCTTCACGGGCTACTGCGGCAGCTGGTGTTCCCTTTCAACCATTCTGCTCCGTCGAGGCGCACTCCTGCCTGGCATTAGGGCTGAATTGGTATAATTACACTGAAGGGGCCAGATGCAGCGAGAAAATCTGAAAATTCTCTACGAAAGCCTAAGCATTCTTTGCCACCAAAAAGGCCATGGGTAGACGCGCATGGGCCAAACAATGCTTATGCATTTGTAAACAATTCTCGGAATTTCTGTAGCTTTTATTAGTTATGTGCTAATACTGAGCTAACATTATTGCCTTGCAGGTGCATGCAATGTACAATGTATATATTAAAAAATTTTTTGCAATTAATTTCGAGTTGATAGTGCTTCTTTTGTCACTTTCTTTCATCTTCATAATGCTGTTAGTTTTAACCATGAACATTTCATGAATTCATGTTCAGTGTACTTGAATACACTCAGCCACTTGCTAATTATATGCCTCAAGTTGGTTATTCTTGATGATGTACAGGGTTTAGTGGCACAAGGGCCATGTATGGCCACGAGCACCAAGAAATGGTATAGAGTGACCGATGGATGAATAGCGTTAAGTAGATGTAACGTAGCTGTGTAGAGGCGTAAAAGTGATGACTGCATACCGTACTTATGTGCATAATGATCGCACTCGCGTAATGATTGGCCCCCTGAATTTTGTCATCAAAATTATTATTTTTTTTTCCTTTCCAAGGTAATGATCGCACCCTGAACTTGCCTCAGCGATATGTCGTGCGCCAAGCCTCACTAATTATGAACGCACTTACCATCTGTCGAATGCTACGCGAACGACTCTTCAAGACATACCAAGCAGTCTGCACGCACAAAACAGATTCTTAAGCAGACACCCTATTTCATTCCTTCCATTCTTTCCACACTTCCATGGAAAAAAAAAAGAAAAAAGCTACTACCAAACTTGCCTTGGCTTCATTATTTGTAGGCTTTATAATGATTGTGGTCAACAACAACAAAGATGCCTTTCGATTCCTCTCGTCTGCACTCATAGGCACACAACAAATCGTGAACGGCAACAATAGCAGCCACATTTACATTGATATGTTAAAAGTGTACCCTATTCATACGCCAACGCTTGTAAAACAGCTAAGATATTCGCCCATCCTTAGCAGAAACGTGCCATATCAGGATAGTAGTGAAGACAAATGCCGCAGTTTTCGCAGCATGCCTGTCATGCGTTTTTGTCACTGGCGGCTAAGCGTGCCCATCTCTGTTTCTGTCACCTCAAAGTGGACATGGCTACATTATTGCCACAAACTTGACGATATTAACTATAATAATCATTAGTGATACGGAAGAAACTGCTTCGATGCGAATAATGTACTCATGAAAAGAAAAAAAAAATTGCATTAGGCGAGTTTGGCTTGCTTCGCCGGCCACAATTTTTGTTTTGGTGTCCCGCACTGTTACAGCAGCAGCCGCCTGTTTATTGACCTGTTGTCATCCTGCAGCAAATGCGGGATGTTCACAAGTGGCAGCAATGTTCACAAGTAGCATCCCTTCCTTGTCTCTTCCCATATCAGAGCCGAGTGACGTACTGAGGCATAAGCCCAGCCTCCTTTCTTGCAGTGTTGTACTTTCTGCATTGGATGATTAGTCATGGTTAGTGACGAAACATGCACTGCAAAGAGAAATTTGTGTATGTGAACATTTCTCTCTGGCTGACAGCAAGTTGCCTCAAGATTGAACGAGTATGGCTTTTGGTTTGAAATTTCAGCCGTTTTTACGGCACCCAGCACCACAGTACTTTTGACATGATTGTTTACGTATACGCTGCACTTGTTTCTTAAAGATGGCCAAACATGGTGAGGGGCCCTTTAAGATGTACGCAATACATAGTAAAAGTCAATATTTTCATTATTAATTGAGATTTTGATGTATTGTCTTGGTGTTCACATATCTCAAGGGGATATTATACAGTCGAAACCCGCAATAACGAAATCACTGGAGAAAGCAAAACATTTCGCTTTTGCAGGAAGTTCGTTAGTGCGAGAATGAGGCAGACAAGACAGGGAAGGGAATTGGCTTGCAAAAAAAAAACAATTTATGGCCAAAAGTCAGTCAGTCAGCTTACTTTGCCGAGCCTTGCCTTGCAGCAATTTTACTGCTCTCGACTCACACTGCAAGAAGTGATCCATTGCCACGTCGTCATCATGCTCAACGAAAAATGATCGAATTACATCGCAGGCATTCAACACATCCCGTGGGTTCGCAGTCCTCTCTTGATTTGGTGTCTGGTGGTCGTCGGCGTCGTCGGCACCTTGGCAAACGCTACTTATGATGACCTCATCAGTCATCTCTTCATGGACGACAACACCTTCATCCACACAAACGAACTCATCGATGCTGAGGCCGTCCGAAACACCATCTGCCACGGCAAAAAGTTCATCCCATATGTGGGCCAGCGATGGCGGCACTGAGCCGTCAGTACTGTCAACTAGTGCACCTTCAGGCGAATCTTCTTGCGATGCCACTGGATCAGCACATGATGCTTGCCGAGTGGCAATGAAGCCGGCATGATTAAAACAATTGGCTATTACAGTTGGCGACGTCGCAACCCATGCGGCGGCCATCATCTCAAGCGCCATGAACATGTCCACTACGGTGGGACGCTTCAACTGGAGGTTCAGCAGCAGATGCTGAATCAGCCTCTCCTTGCAGGCGCACTTGACGCTACGAATGACGCCTTGATCAAGCGGCCGCAGCACGGAAGTGCAGTTCGGTGAAAAAAAAACCAAGCGCATGTTTCCCAGTTCCACGTCATCGACATGATGGGCACTGCAATTGTCCAAAAAAAGGCAGACCGATCTGCCTGCCTTCCGCATGGGAAGGAGAAGGTATGCTTTTCTAGCATAGCCGCTACCGTCAGCTCATACGCATTCCTGCGCGTGGCATATTGCTGAAACTCTTTTTCAGCCACCTGCAGCAAAGAAAAAATGTTTATCTTTGGGTGCAGGAGCCCACCTCTCGTTTTACAATCCACAAGTGTGCTCACAGGCTGAGCGTGAACCTCAGTCTCTTCTACGAGGCTCTGCCGGCACATGAGCATGTTGAGTACTTGAGCGATTTCCTGCACATAAACCCAGCAAGATAATACACAATGCAATCAACTGCTTCTGGCTCTGTGCAGATCTCAACAAACGCTTCATTGCACTATCTCAGCGGCAACCAGACCATTCATTTTGGCTTTCAAATCCTGAAGACGAGTCTCTTGTTTTTCACCTGCCTGAAAGGCAAGCTTCAAATCGGCCAAAGTGAGCACATGTGCTTCTCGAGCTCGCTCCACCTCGCAATTTGAAAACTTTGGTGGCTTAATTAAACTGTACACTGACAGCAAATTCACAGCATATTGACAGCCTCCATTCTCTCATCGATCTCAACAAGCCGCGGAGCGGTGAACAAACCGCCGGCACCAATATTCCCGGGAGGACACGTTTTCGCTGTGCTTGACGCTGCAACCGCAAGGGCTGACTTGGAAGAGTGGTTCTCGGGCATTCTAGTTCGCGTCAGCTCTAGGAAAACAACGCTCTTTGTGTCACCCATTTCAATGCGATGATATTCCCACGATTTGGAGGGCAGGCATACGAGTGACGGGTCGTGGAACAGCACATCAAAAGTTGAAGGCCCGGCTTCCTCTTGCACTTCACTTTCGTCCGCGCATTCATCCCCACGCACTGGTGCTGACGGCATGCAAGAGTCCTCGATCTCATCGAAACTGTCGCAACTGGAGCTGACACACGATGAGCTGTTCTTTTTCAATGGGGCGAGAAGCTGTCTCTCGGCTGGCCGCTTCCTAGTTTTCAACGTTTTAGACAAATAAGCAGGACAATCAGGGAACCTCGTGGGCACAGCGTCTTTCGCCAATAACGCACGACGAGGCGTGCTTACCAGGACGTGTTCCTTATGCTCTGCTGTCCAAGTCTTCGAAATCAGATGAGGCTCGAAATGCCACTCACACACAAAGTCCGTAGCCTGGAGAAGATGGTCCTTTCTTGGGATGGCGCGTTGCCACACGTTTAGTCGGTCTTCATCCTTTGGTGCTGAGAAGAGTGAGAACTTCTCACGGCGGGACTGGTATCCCGTAAAGGAGCGGGGAACAAAACACCTTTTGCCCATCACTACAGTTAATACGAATGTACGACAAAAAATGCAATCGGCAAAAGAAAAGACACGTGGCGTACAACAAGAGCAATGGCCAACTGCAGTCGCCCGCGCCACCCGCACTCCTACGCGCTGCCTGGTGACCCTCTAAACCGCTAGCGCCATCTCACGGCACTCCTTGAAAACACGAACCGGCGGTCGCCAACGTCACCCGCTGGAGAGGCAGCGCCGTTCAGACACCTAGTTTATTCTTCCAACGTGGGTCGACGGCTGCTGCCTCCCCGGAAATGACTTTGGCCACTATATCGTGGTGGGCTTTGACACGGCTCAACCAGCCAGGGCTAGCCTTAATATCACCGTGCCCGAGAATGCATGCGAAGTCCAACGCTTTCTGCTGAAGAACTCTGCCAGACAGCAGCACTTTGTTGGCACACTGTTCACAAAACCATGCCGCCTTGTCAACGTCTGGAAAAGCCGCAGCATTCACCGTTTTGTTTTTCGCACTCACACCATTTCCGAGCGCGCCGAGAATGGAGGCCTTGTTTTTCAGAATCGTCGATATCGAACTGCACGCAAATCCAAATTCTTCGGCGATATCCATTTTTTTCCTGCCCTCTTAAGCTTGGGCAATAATTGCAGCCTTATCCTGCAGTGTCATAAGTTTCCTCTTTTTGGCTGGAGGCAGCATCTTAGCAGGCTGTCAAAGCAAATGGTCCGATTGGCACAGAAACACAGAATTGACGCACTCTAGCACCAACGACACTGAGCACACGACCATGTGCGGCAGTACACAAAGCCCACTGATACTAAAGCGTTATTCGGGTTATCGGAGCCTTCTCGTGTAGTAGATGTCGATTTGGCTGCCACACACGCAGGCGTTTCGCTCCGCATTTAGCACAAGCTGTAATGGCACACAGGATTAAATATAGTGTGCTCACTGCAAGATCGCCTACGGTTCTTGTCTTTTTTTATTTGTATCATTTAAATGCTAATTGCATTTTTGGCCCAGACACTGCGCAGTCACTCGTTGCGACGGGCGAACGACCACCATCATCATCATCGCTGTCGTCTGTCACGAGAGGTGGTGCGAGACTTTTTTTATTGTAAACAATGATGGCGGTGGCCAGGCAAGTGTGCTGTGGCGGTAGTTAATGCAATTTAAGCGCACAACGAATGCATTTGAGCAGTTTCCGGACACAATGTTACATGAGTAGATTATTTGCGCACTGTCGTTTCAGAAAATTTCTTGATGAGGGATTGCTATAGAAAAAAGTTTCGTTGTCGCGAGATAGGAAATGCATTGATTCCTATGGCTGTTTGCCGGGGATCCGAAAATATTTCGTTGCGGCGAGAATTTCGTTCCCTCGGGATTTCGTTACCGTGGGTTTCGGCTGTACAGTAGCCTCTCGGTGATGTGATCATGCCAGATACCAATTTTGGGATGATACAAATTGTTCAAAAGTCTTAGCCCAAGTCCATTAGGCCTACAACATGCTAAAGTTCAGATGTTGCGAGCCGCTCTTCGAGTCACAGCGAATGATACGAACAACACGAGCTGCTTTATGATCCCCAGTGGAGCTTGCGAGGAGGCATCAGCACGGTGGCAGCATCCGGCACTGGCCGTTTTCAGGTCAACGGAGGAGCCGTGCCGATGCACCAGTCACATTCCTGTTGCAAGGGCAACTTACGTGACTCTGCCTTCACTCAAACTTTTGTACCTTTGCACTCGTCAGATAGCATAATACGACATAGCTTTGCCGTCGCAAAGTACAGACTTTCTTATGCACAAACCATGTCCTCATTACCATCAGGCATCAGTTAGAACGCAACAACAAAAAAAGCTTGAGATATTTGGCAGATCTCTAACTGTCAGCCTCAAAGCACACAAGGTGGGCAGCTTGTTACTACCAAATTGTGTGCATAACAAGTGAGCCACTTATTTAAATACTGTGGAGTTCTCATCCGTGCTCTTGGGACAAAGGAATGACAACACAGTAGTGCAAACAATCACAAGGGCATTTATTGCACCTTTCATAATAATGCCAGCTAGCCGAATCGCTATCCACAAAACATGCCGATGGGTGCGCGACAAATCGCGGAAGTCTGACTCACCTCGACGGGATAAAGAGTGAATACCGTATTTACTCGCATAATGATCGCACTTTTTTGTCAGAAAAAATTGACCCAAATTCAGGGGTGCGATCATTACGCAGGTTAAATTTCCCGCGGTAAATAATTTTTTTTTTCGTCCCGCGTTTGCTGCGGGATGCGGGTGCGGGACACCAAAACAAAAATGGCGGCCGGCGGAGCAAGCCGAACGCGCCGAACGCGATCTTTTTTTTTCTTCTCGTGAGTACATTACGTGCATTGAAACAGTTTATTCCGTGTCAGTGATGAATAATATCATTAATATCGGCAAGTTTGCGGCAATAACGTAGCCATGTCCACTTTGAGGGGACAGAAACAGATGGGCGCGCTTAGGTGCCAGTGACAGAAACCCATGGCCGGCGTGCTGCGGAAACTGCGGCACCTGTTGTCACTACTATCCTAACACGGCACGTTTCCGCTAAGGGTGGGCGAATATCTTAGCTGTGTTACAAGCGTTGGCGTATGAACAGGGTACACCTTTAACGTATCAGTGTAAACATGGCTACTATCATTGCCGCGCGCGATTTGTTGCGTGCTCACGAGTGCAGATGAAAAGAATCGAAAGGCGCCTTTTTTGTTTTTGTTGGCTACAACCATTATAAAGCCTACTCATAATATAGGCCAGTTTGGTTGTGCGGAAAGTGATGAAAGTAATGAAATGAGGCATCTACTTAAGCATGTTTGGTGCGTGCAGACGAGTCGTTCGCGTAGCATTCGACAGATGGTAAGCGCGATCATTATTAGCTAGACTTGGCACACGACATATCGCTGCGGCAAGTTCAGGGTGCGATCATTATACGGGAAATAAAAAAAATGGAATTTTGACGACAAAATTCAGGGGTGCGATCATTACGCGAGTGCGATCATTATGCGAGTAAATACGGTATGTGCGCCCGATGCTGGACACCAATGCCTGGTCGTTCGCGCGTACGGTCACATGAACGGTGGCGTGTTCGAACGAGGCCTCGCGAAACGGTTTCGCAGAAGCATGGATCAGCACACACGCAGAACGTTCACGCCGTTTGCCGACCCCGAGCCAAAGAGGAAGAGCCTTCTCTTTTCCGTGCCCAAGTAACCCCACTGCTAGGTGGCGTTAGCAGACCCACACCCGCGCCATCTCTCGCAATGCGCTTCAACCACACCAACTGCCGCAAGCACCAAGCCTTGCAGCGAAGCTGGACTACAGGAGACAGAAGCTATGCAGGAAAACAGCATATCAGGGGACGCATGAGAGTCACGCATCCCCACAAAACGTGTCAGCCAATAGCGGCACTTGCTGCCTGCCACATGACTGCTGTCACAAATTGTGACACTACAGCCTAATCTTGTTAATTCAAACATGCTTAATTTAAACTTCCGATTTATTCTAACCGACACTGTGGTCCCATCAAAGTTATGTGTATTCCAATGGGCGAAAACACCCTATAATTCAAACACGCAAGCATTAGCAATGGTTAATTCAAACATGCCACGCTCCCAAAATGCTATCAGCAGCGTGCCAAAAGGCGGCAGAGCCTCCAAGCAGCAGTGTTTTGACCCCGCCATAGAAGATAGAGGAAAAGCATAGGAGAAACCCCTCAACACTGCGCGAAGAAAAAAAAGAACTGTGGCAGAAATTTCATCTCTCTCAAATGGCAATGTTAATGCCGTAATGCCCCAGCCACACTTTGGCAAAACACGCGCCACAGGAGGGATAACTCCTGGGCCGATTTTTCACGGTTTGCCACCATGAAGCAAGCTGCGAGCAGAGGAGACCAATGAGAGCGGCACCGACAATGACCTATGCGCGGGAAGCTGGTGTTCAGCAGACCCGCTCGACCACTCTATTGATACTCGCATCTGGTTCAGCTGGACCACTTGTTTCGCACTATCATCTGCTCGCTTAGCTCGCACTAGCGCTTGTTTTGGTTGGCTTGTTTATTTACAATAGCAAGTCTAAAACAAGACATCCCGATGGAAAGGTTGTTGGAGACTGTGCAACACATCCAATTCTGTACAAGCCAGACCCGGAAAACATGGACGTGAAGGTAACACCCAGTACTCATTCTCCTTGTCTTTTGAATGCGGCGATGCCGCAACAGAAGGGAGCACACCAACAAGATTATGATCAGTGGCAATGACTTCCGTCATCTTGACAACACATGACTCACATTAAGAATGCAGGACGAAGAACGTAAACACAGCGCTAATCTCTCAGCAGACAAAGGAAAAAGCATGCGAGCATGCAGAGAGAAGCAGCGGCAGAGGCCCATTCCGGCCTCGGCAACTCCACTGCTTTGCTGGCACTAATAGGTGGCAGAGGTAATTAGCGCCAACCATCAAGCTGGCAGGAAAGCAATTCTGCTTCCCTCCCACCCTCCTCGCAACTACGCTCCCCTTGCCCTTCCTCTGAACTGCTTCGTAACTCCCTCCCCTTTGGTGGTCTCCCGCCGGCCCGGCGCCAGCATAGCCAGCATAGCATAGCATAGCCAGCATAGCGTAGCATAGCACAGCATAGCATAGCCAGCAGCACTCCCTGAAGTTTCGTTTTCTGCCTTTTCTGGAAGCCAGCATTGGCCAGCGTGGGCAGTTTCGGGGCCCTCACTCACTGTGTGCTTGTGCTCTGTGATATTTGATGACTTGCACCGTTCATGCATCACGCTATGGTGCAAGAATACTTCAAGAACAAGTCCTTCTAATTCAAGCTTCTTTTCATTCAAACAAGTTTTCAGGCCCCTTCGAGTTTGAATTATTGAGATTCGGCTGTACTTGTCCCTTTTCATGCTCGCTTTCTTTCTTGTATTATTTTATTTTTGTATCAAGAAATGCAGCGCTGCAATCTGCAGCTCCAATCTCTCATGTTTACGGCAATATCAACATGGCGACATGGCGCAATCAGCGGTACGAAAGCACCTCCCAAAGCCGAAGTTTCTACCTAATTTCGAAAACAACACATTAAAAAGTGAAATTTGTTACATATTCTGCTTTGTATTTCTTTGTAATATTTCACCATGAGATAAAGGAAGTCTTAGGTTTGCAGAAAAAAAAATTAATTAAAAAATGAAAATTTTGACCAAATTGACAAGCTTACGAATTTCAGGTTGCATGAATCTTTTGCGCAATCTTGAGAGATTCGTATCATTAGTATTCTACTGTACCTGTATAGTGAACACCAAAAGTTTTCATAGCATGGAAGCAAGGCGCCTGTTTGTTAACCTTGCGATTTCTCCATAAGGCAAAGGGTATAAATAAGAAAGGTGGTAGTTGTACAGGGATGTATTCACTGATTTTTATAAAAATTACTGAATAGAGAGAGAAAACTTTCTTGAAAGCTTAAGGCTTTTCCTATTGATTAATAGTAAAACTGATCAATAGTATGTGCAGAGTGCACCAGAGAATGCATCGGAACATAGATGTCAGGACATTGGTTTGCATTGCCAGTAGTATGTGTACACATAGGGTTCTCTTCCTTTCTTTTTTTTAAAGAATAATCTACATCATGCATAATTAGCAAGTGGCTAAGTGTATTAAAGCGCACTGCACATGCATTTATCAAATGTTCATGATTAAAAATAACAGCATGATGAAGATGAAAGTGACTACAGAGGCACTATTAACTAGAAATTAATTGCAGAAAAGGTTTAATATAAGCGTCTTACACTGCATGTGCCTGCAAGGCAACAAAGTTAACTGAGTTACTGAAGAAATAATAAAATAACAAATAATAAATGATGTTTAAAAAGAAGAAAATGCTGCATAGTGTTCTTACAAAAGAAGTGTAACACTGTTCTCATTTCTGTTCTATAATGACTGATCTAACTACAATCCCATGTCACATTTACTTCGTTGCCTTGTGGCGCGTTCAGCATAAGACGTGTACAATAAATCCTTTTCTGAAACAAACTTCACGTTGATATCACTTGCTTGCCTTCATGTACATCGCACTCTTTGTCTTAATTATTAACTAGCACCGACTTGTCCGATTTTTTCTCTTTAGTCGGTTGCCATTCCTTACACGAAGACCCTTTAAGGGTTAAGTTCAGGAGTCCACATTTTGAGTTGTAAAAAGCGAGAAAAACTTAAATCCTTAATCACTTGCTTTTTTGTCGTAGTTGTTTCTTGTAAATTTTTAATGATGCTTTAGATGCAAGGAATGTGTTAAAACTAGGCTATCAACAGATAGAACTAAATGGCATATGAAGGGGATTCTTTTGCGTGTGTGCCTTGTTGCAGATGTAAAATACTGTAGCTTTTAGTTTCATGAGCAAGAAAAATTAGCCCATTCTTGCCACAACTACCCTCTTAAAAGTACACAAACACAAAAAAGGAATTGCTTTAAAAGAGGCCCAACCTCCAGAGGATGTAGGCGGAGGTCTTGACCGCGTGAGCTTGGAAAGGAGGTGGTTTGGCCGGTACCCAGCATTATATTGACCTGCAGGCCGCCGATATGACTTTCGCTGAAACCAGACAAAGTGCAACAAATGACAAGAGTGAATGAATCAACCCAATTTCTTTAGGCATAAAATCACCAAAGCCAAGCCTTATCACAGACACTACAGAACCAGTAGCAGACATTGTAGGGTTACATGTCAGTTATAGTACAACATAGATGAAGACAAAAATGATAACAGTTCAATACAATCACACTGTGTTATCGTCTTTGTTGTCTACGTTGTATTGAAGCCGGCATATGTTACAGAACTAGATTTGGCAAAGCCTGGCAAGATCACTCCCTCAGGGCACTCGTAGCATTTGTTTAGAAAGAGAAATATGACATTACCAGCTGAAAGGCTAATTTTCTGCTTCAAGCTTCCCTCTAACGTTCAGACTAAAAATATACACAAGACGTGACAGATGCCTTTTCTTGAATTTGGTGCTTTCTGCAGCTAGCTACTGTACTTTTGCAGAAATTCCCAAATAAAAATTTTAATTTATTTTCAAATACAGCTGAACTAAACAAATATTAACCAGCCTCTACCACTTTTTGTGATGTCCCGGGGAGCTGATTCAGAAATTGTTGACATACCCAAACTTCTGCACTCATTAAAACAGGCGTATCTGCCATTCCTATAGTATATTATACCACTCCAGCATGACATCATAAATTTCCCATTCATTTTTATTAACGCAAGCACTTGAACCTAAACAACATGTGACTGCAAACAAAAGATAGCATTGTACTTACTAATACGGGTCTGGTTTTAGCAGACTTCTGGCCTCTGACCATCTGAGCGACATGAGCAGTTGATTCGCTGACCACCACGTGCACCACAGTGTTCCCTTCCGCATTCCTGAAAGAGGATTGCTTGTTTGAAATAAAGCCAAGCAGCTCACATCAAATTGTATTTCTGCTATACAATTTGTAAACTTCTGCAATCACAACAAATCCACAGAGCAGCCTAAAGCATCAAACAGCACCTATAAAGACTGGAGAACTTCAAGTAATAAGTGCAGTGTGCAAACGTATAGCCTCAATCGTCCAGGCACAACACACACCTAAGAGCCTAGAAATTCAAACAAAGGTTAACGTTTGCTTCTTGGTGATAGCATCAGCCTCCTAAGCGATTACTAGCAATGTCCTCATCAGAGCCATGACATCAGCATAACATACATAGTATTCCTATAAAAGTGGCACTTTTTCTTCCCCTTGACAAGGCGCAGCCCTGACATGAGGGTGGCCCACATCAGTCCAGTTTTTCCACCCATGCGTATTTCGCATGATTCCTTTGTAGGAAAAAAGTGAGCATTGTCGTCTTCCTGGTGCCCGTCCAGTCCACCACTGTTACTGTCACCACTACTCGGGCTCAATTCAGCAGCACATTTATGAATACAGTCATCCTCCATGCCATTCAGGCACTACAAATGTATGTGGCATTAAAGCTTTTTACAACAATGCCCAAAGACACTGCACAGACTAGCTCAAATCAGGGCTTGCACTTTATTGCCCTGCATTTTCAAGGTTGCCTTAATAAAATTTTGGGCTGTGACTTTATGGGGGTGACTCTTAAACCGCTGTGGTCTTTACTTGACTGTATGTTCGTAAACTTATGACCAGTACTCACAAGAGAACCTCAAGGAAGCTGACCATTCTATAGGAGCCAGCTTGTGGAACTACAAAGGTCAGGCGCTTAAAGAATGGTGTGTAGTGAGATTGCTACATACCCTCTTAAGATTTCTTGGCAACTATTAAGGGCTGCTGAAAGTTGAAATGGTTTTATGTCGTACACCTAGACAAAGAGGGTGCGGTATCTTTCAAGGAATTCTTTCTCACAAGAATTTTGTAAAGCATATTTAGCACCAGCGAGCAAGGACAGAAGGGAGACGACACCACAATGCGTTAACTTTAACAACCTGATTTTCAGGAAACACCCTCCTATTTAACCCATGCCCAGTGGCGCCATCTCATCCAAATTTTAACCATCCAAAAAAGCCGTTTCCGTATCTAACAAGTCAACCGAAGGGTCACTAACACACATTATCACTGTTCTGACAGATAGCCTGAGCCTCAATAATCTCTCGCACATCTTTATCTTCATGCTCCGCAAGAACCCGGCAGGACCCATACACCGCCGCAAGTTCAAGCTGTTGAAGATAGCGCATTGCAGTGTCGTCTCTCTTCTGTCCTTGCTCGCTGGCGCTAAATATGCTTTCCAAGTCAGTTTAATAAAACGCCCAACAAATGGCAATGCTGAAGAATTTTGTGTCAGCACGTTATAAAAGCATAGATGCAAGTAGTTAAACATTACCCTCCTTTCAACCAGTGTCGTTTGTCCTCAACCCTTACACCGTGAGACCATTGCTATATCCCAACTCCTTCAAGCGGCGACGCGAGTGTTGTCTACATCCGGTTGATTTGAACTGAGTATGCTCCTGTGTATCTTTCCTGCACAGTTTTATTGTTAAGCATGGGCTACTTGGAACGAAATTTAAAGGTTAACTGTGTGCAGCAGATGCACATGCCATGGCACTATGCACAATGCTCTCTCTCTCTCTCACTTTTCTTTTTTAACATGACATGGAACGAAAAGAGACCAATACTGCCACAAGACTTCACCGCACTGCTGCTGCGCGCATGTGTGCGTGTAAAAATAAATAAACACACACACACAAACTACAATGTAGCTGTTTCTGGTATTATTTTGGTTTTATAATTGCCTGATAAGATGAAAATATCTACTTAATAGAAACATTTATGATTGTATCTATATTACTCTCATAAGCTTTCTTTGTACCTGTCAGTGGAAAAAGGAAGCACTGCCGCTAATTTGTGAACATGGTGAAATGGGAAATTTGTTTTTGCTACTCTATAATCTAAAAAAGATATGGAGAAATAAATAACAAAAGAGAAACATCCATTGGGAATCGAACTCGCACTTTCTGCAAGGGAAGTGGAGACTGTACCACTATACCAAAGCCTAACTTCTGACGGATGTTATGACATGTTGTAAAGATCATTCAATCTCCTTTGCAACGCTCTTTTTCTGGATCTCGGCTTGTTAGGATATTTTTCTGCTATCATTCTGCGCAAAATGCATACAAAACTTGGCTCTCTAACAAATGTGGAACATGCTATTACCACTGAAAGCACCTTTCTTTTCAAAATTGTGCACGGCTGCTGTTCTGACATAGGAGGTTGGTGTTGAGACTGACATGCAGCACTTCCTTTTCCTACAGTAGTCCCTGCAGTTTACTCCCTGCACACACCTGCACTGCAAGATGAGCTTAAAGGGACACTAAAGGTTACTATTAAGTCAACGTGGACTGTTGAAATACCATCACAGAAACCTCGAAACGCTTGTTTCGTGGCAAGGAGAGACTTATTTTAAGAGAAAATGCGTTCTGAAGCGTCCGCGTACCTCTAGCGCAGTTCAAATCGCCCGCCCTCCGATCGAGGAGAACTGACATCATGGTCTCATAGTGACGTTGCGCCATCGGTGAGTAGAACGGCGTCCGCAGACGGCGCTACGGCTTTTCTGCGCAAAACGCAAACGCGCGGCCAGAAACAGAGCCAAGACAGAGCCGACAGCAGAGCGAAAGCAGGAGTATGGTGGCTAGCGGAAGGAGAAACTAATTACGTCCCACATTACGTCCCACAGCACACGGAAAGTCCGTTTTCGTTAAACTATAGGCTGCGGCGAGCTCGCAGCGTGGTCGGCGTGGTCTGTGAGAAGTGACAAGCCTTTCCGCACTCGCAACAGGGCATAAAAAGTGCGAATCGACGCAAAACTCGGCCTAGAAACGTGCTTCGCCACAGCCGACCCAGATGTCGTTTCCCGCACCGCCACCAGGCGCCGCTACTATACCTCAAGCTCCAGCGCAAGACGCCCATAAGCTGGTACTTCATTCTATGACGCAAACTTCGACGCTCGTCGCAATGGACCCTGACACCGACAGATTGGCTCGCGATGGTGGGCTCAACTTCAGCGATTTGAGCACCGACGAGCGCGACCTGCTGCTGAGGGCTCGCACTGCCGGCGTCGTTGCGTACTACGACGGCGGCCTCGACACCGGCTCTCCGGAGCGGGACAGCAACGAGGGCTTCCCACGACATCACATGGACGTGGCATTCTCGCTGCTTGTTCCAAATGAAAGTTTCGCGAGCCAGCAGAACCCTCACAGCACGACGCGATAACGAAAGTACTGAAACTCCAAAGTGTGCGCGGCGCAGAGTCGTGCGCGCAGAGTCGAGCAAAACGAAACCTTTCGACCACCCATACTACTGAAGGGTAACGCCAAAATCTTAGTTTTTGTTAGAATCGAGTAGACGTAGACAAGTAGCATTTTCTTCCGTCTTATAATCGAATGAAATGATATTTTTAATACGAGTAGTTGAGTATTAGTAACATAAATTACGGGGAGACCTTTCGTCATCGGTTTAGTACCGGAATGTCGCTGGGGAGTCTCAAATCGTGTCATGCATTTACCTCAATTTCTCGGTTACTAAAGCTCTGTTTGCGATTATATTGACACCTTAGACGTTCTAGAACATTGCTCTACCACTTTAACTTGACTTTCTGGTAACCTTTAGTGTCCCTTTAACACTATGCTAGTACCATTCATGTTCCTTCCGCTAAAGAAGACATCGCTGCTCCTATTTTTGTGTGAGAACCGCTCTGCGTCCCATCAGCTGCCCCATTGCCAGAAGTGTAGCAGACGATCTGCATTCCCAGGCAGAAGGGGGCCATCAGTTTGAAAAAACATCTAGATATATTACATTTGTGTACTTATATTTAAGGGTACAAAAATTGCAACGTGAGCAGCCAATTAGATAGCTCGCCCGACTGACATCACCTGCCCCTGCTACATAGTAGGGGATGGGGCGGCTGAAAACTCGGAGGGCAGCACCATTGCGATCGGTAGTGATGCATGCTTTTAAAACCTTATAATAAATTACACGCCTTACGTGGAATGCTTAAATGTGTCACTCAATGTTCAGAAAGACCTATCATAAAGACTTGGTATGTTTGTACACTACTGTCAAAATAATTTCAAAGTCCCTTTAACCCTTTCGCTGTCGGACAAATCTGGCCGTGACGCACCCCCAGTGACGGCTTGGTTTCAGGGAACGAGCATACCAGGGAACTAACCGCGCGCAGGGAGGATGCGCTTTCAATCGCCCGCACAACGGAGAGATACATGACGTTGTCTGATCAAGAAGATAGAGTGAGACGGAAAAAGATTAAAACAAAGTTTGAGGGGCTTTACATTTACTGCAGCAAGCCGGAAGCGAAGGTGCGGCGAGAGAAGCAATCATGTGTCGATCTCTCTTCGGA
The DNA here is from genome assembly GCF_038994185.2 of Dermacentor albipictus. Classification (NCBI taxonomy): domain Eukaryota; kingdom Metazoa; phylum Arthropoda; class Arachnida; order Ixodida; family Ixodidae; genus Dermacentor; species Dermacentor albipictus. Next base: position 64,458,713 of record NC_091823.1, on the reverse strand, counting down.
GAGGCAACGGCGCGCGCCTCTGAACTTGACGCGCCGTAGCAGACGCACTAACAAAAAAAAAAAAAAAACCTTCAAGCCAGCGAAGATAGCAGAACAACCCTTGAACCTATAACCACACGCGCGCGACGCATGATCCAGCGAACGCGGAGCGACCGCGCCACTGAGCAAGGAGAGAGGGGGGAGGGGCAGTCGCACCGTACTCTTCAATACATGTATCAACACAGTGCTGGGCGAAAATACGAACTTGTAGAAATATTCTACAGATGGCGGGGCCAATCCAGGAACGCCAGCTTTGCGCTCAGGCGCGAAATTTTGAACGCACGATAGAGAACGTACCGGTACGTCAGTGACACTGAGGGGGCGGGAGCGCCATGACGTACCGGTACGTCCGTGACAGCGAAAGGGTTAAAGGGCCCCTGAACCACCCCTCGGGCTTGGCGAAATAACTTAGCCTGCAGGTAGCATACGCTGTTGTGAACATCTCAGCCAAGTTTTGCTGTCTTATGCAGTGCATGGAACTGGCAAGCAGATCGCTAAGTCACCTTTCTCTTAAACACTCTCTTTTCAACAGAAAGCCCTGTCCTCACTCTCTTCTAGACGCACTATTTCGTTATCGAACGCACTATTTCGTCATTCCCTTAGACAGCTGCTATTCGCCAATAGCCGACATGAAGCTGCAGTCGGCTATATGGCATGGATAGGTGGCCACGGTGGGATGCCGCCACGAGACCACTGGCTAAGTGCACTGCGGCTCACTGAGAACAACCAAGTTTGGCTTGCGTTTAGCGCGTCGTAGGCACCAAAGGAGGAAGTTGTGTCATCTACGTTAACATCTCAAATGAAATTTGAACTGTGCACCATTGTGACATTTAGAAGGGGGAGCATTGTAGTAACGCCCCACTGCACCGTCGCCTTCGCAATGCAAGGCATTGAAGGAACGGGAGCACAGCAGAGGTCATGTTTGATCGCCAATAACTCTGCTTCTGCTGAATACAGTGAAGTACTTTTTGCGGCAAAGTATTTCTGAAATAGCCTATTTTCCCTTCAAATGCCTTTCTCCACTTCGATAAAAAGTAATTCAGGTCCTCTTTAAGAAGCCCGACACGCTTGGGCACGCTAAGAAACACGTTCTGATCACATCATTTCAGCAGCCAACTTCACCAAGTCATTCTTGGTGCTACTCTTTACAGGTGTGAGAATGCCCAAAATCATTTTATAGCAATTTTTGGAGCAGAAAAAATTTCATTCTGGAGCAGATTAGAGCAAACAGATTCTGATTTTGGAGCAGCATTCAATTTTGGAGCAGCAATGGCTCCGAGCCTCTGGCTCGGAGCCATTGGCCGAGCCAGAGGGTGGGAGGGGGATCAAAATGCCCCCTTTCCCATGGAACAGAAAGTTTCAGGACGTAGGCTCCAAAAGAGCGCCAAGAGGAAGTCCAAAGGGGGACGAAGGTGTTGTCATGTCACCGTAGCTAGAACTTCAGTTTATCCAGTTTCCCCGCAATCGCTGTCGTGTCTATAGTCGTAGCATTTCCTTGCCTTCTCACGTCATTTTTCTCTATCACTATCCCCCCTTTATATGGGAACTGCGAGCAAAGAGTGGCAAGACTTAATCATTCATTTCGCGACTGCGTCGGTTCTACTCATTCTCTGCCTCCTCGCCACCCTCCTCTCTATTATTCTATCTAGATTCCCTCTGGACATGGATATAGTAGAAAGGTAAGCGCTGCAATTTCTGCAGTGGCTTTGTGGGGGGGTTATAGATAATGGCAAGCGATGCTAAAGAGCTCCAGAGGGCATTGTACACATTCAATGTGACGCAAAGATCCAAACGAATTTCTCGAGTCTTCTTTCCTCTCTGCCACGCTCCTTCCATGTATACACACCCTATGAACCACCCCTAACACTGGCAAACTATCGAGAGAAAAAAAGCTCGCTTTAAAAGAACACTGACTTGCACACAGCAAAATATATCAAGGATGAGGGTGCTGGTCCAGGGAAGCTAAGAAGCTACTAGCGGTATAATTCAGTGCTACATGAATACTGAGGCAGAACCAGCCAGGGTGTCTACCAAGTTGACATTTCCAAATTCCCTGAGTTTTCCATGTTTTCCCTAAGTGCCTTTGCAATATTCCCTGAGTGATGCAGAACTACATTTTATGTCAAAATGGGCTGAAAGTATATCGCCCGATGCTGTCACTTTCTACTACGCATATGAAAAAATTAAATAAGAACGACTTAATTCAATTTGAATACTAAGGAGTAGTGTTTATGTTATTCAAAAAGGGAATAGAAGGGAGGGGTTAGTTTATTGCATAGCAAATAAAATGTCTTCGAAAAAAATTGCAAATTGAGTCGGACATCCTCAAATATGAATAAAAAGGAGATGCATATAGAAGCAAATATTTTCGAATATGAGCTATTTCTATCAACTGATTGCAAGCTCTGTGGTATGAGGCCCGAACTTTGTCACTATTGAGATCTCTCTCAACAGCTCGTAAATCAACCTCAAGTGTCCTGACATACTATCAACCGGTGCATGACGCCTCAGGGTTATGTTTCACTGCTTTAAAGAGTTTATTTTGGTTTGGATGAGGGACACTTGCATCTCAGCATCAGCCAACACTGTTTTTTGAGCTCAAGATCCTTCAAAACAGCGGCAGCACGCTTCCTTTCCCGTTCTTTCCTCTATGCGTAGGTCCTTTCTGTTCTTGTCCTTCCGCCACTCGTTCGCCCCACGGACCATTTGAAGCAACTTCTTGGTCAGTTGCAGAGTCCACATCCAACTTTTGAACTCCCTAGGGGCCGTGAAAATGTGCGAAAGATCGGCCAATTGAAAAAATTAATGCATGTCATTTACTGCCCTTAAGGACTCAAACAGCCACAAGCACATTCAAAAACGCTCTGAAGGCTTGTCGGTACACGTATTAGGCATATCGGTACTCGTACTGTGACAAGAAATACCGGGCGAACACGTGTATAATTAAGGAATACATACATACTGTGTTCCGTGGCAATATCCCCTTCCCACACTTGTTATGCTTCACTGCAATAATTTAGCGTACACTTCACCAAGTAACACTTCTGTACAGAGGCGAAGCTGACATTCAGGAACCGAAATTATGCAACGCACTGTGCTTTCCAAGCTTCTAGACCACTAAGGCGGAGTCCAAGCCACTGCTGACAGCCGCGAATTCTTTCAATAAAAAACACGGCACCCAACGGCAAGAAGCTTCATAGCGAACGTCGAAGCAGCTAGGCCTAGCGTTGCCGCAGTGGTGGTTACGGCTGCCAGCATATGTGCGTGCGAGAGCACCGGTTCGAGGCGGCGAGGTAATCAAAATGGTCATGGTGGTGGCTTTGATTAATGCTGTTTTGTGCCTGTGGTCACGGCAAAACATCCGGAAAATCTGACAGTTCTTGCGTCGAAAATTTCAGACATTCTGATACATAGACTCTTTGGGGTAAGTGGCGGAGCCGCGAAGCCGTCCCAATTATCTGAAGTCCGGAAAGTCGGTCGTTGACTGTACACTGGCAACTCCTCCAGCAGACGACTGGGCACCAAAGACGATTCATTACGATTCCTGTCTGTTACTCGAGCCAGCATTACCGCGACTTTCGACCCTTTCAACAAAATTACAGCTAATTTGTCCTCATAGAGGCACACACACGTTCCCTGAGATTTCCCCAAATTTTTCCAGACTACTCAACATCCCTGATAATTTCCGGTTTTCCCAGTTTTCCCGATCGGTAGACACCCTGACAAGCGACTCACAGAGCATAATCACGCGCTGGAACACGGTAGAAAATGGCATAGTTTCGGTACTTGCGCACATGACAGCACGACCGTGGGAACAAGGAGACGAAACGGAAGTACATCTCTCTTGCTTCGGTGCGAAGTAAAACAAAAGACACGCAGACATTCCGTTTGTGTATTTCATTATTTCTCTAAACTTCAATTCGTCAATTCAAGCAACAGATCACACAAATAACAGATGTTGCCTTGGATAATTATCATGTGTCACTACGAGCGACGTCGCGCTGCGGACACGAGCATGTAGGCGCAGGGACACAAGGACATCACCGTCCGGTTTGGAGCGCGGTCACCGCGAGGGAAAGGGAAAACTGCGTTCGGATTGAAATTTCAAACCTTTCCGCAGCGCATAGCAGCGTATATTTTTGCAAACATGATCGTTAGCGCGCATTGTATGCTCTGTGCTTGTCAGCTCAAAATGGCCAGGCCTGGTGAGGGGCCCTCTAAGCTGCCCACTGAATGAGATGTGAGGGAAGCAGTCCTTCAGGGTTAAAGATTAGTTCTGGCCCTGTGAGTTTCCTTTAATGTGCACATAAATCTAGGTATATGAGTGTTCTTGCATTCTGCCTTGATGCAGCTGCCACAACCAGCAATCAAACCCATGAACTCGTGCACAGCAGAACACCATAGCCGCCATGCCATTGAACGAGATCATATTACTGCAGAAAAATAGCTGCTGCGCAGCACTGCCTCATAAACATTAAAGCAGTGGAAAGGGCACTCACGTGCTTAGCCTGGCAACATCCGGGATGCTGTGCAGATACTCTTCTAATGTGCTGAATCCCATCTGTCGATACGGGATGCGAGTGCCTGTCAGGGTCCTGTACTCATCTATAAAGAAAGGAGCAACCAAATGCGATGTTACAGTTCATAGCTGTTCCTGATTAGCGTAACGTAACATGGACAAGAGAAGAGAGATGAAGAAAAAACATACAAGGCTGGTGGGCCACCTAACCAATCGCTTAATTTTGTGCCAAGCTTGGCAATCTGCTGCTAGAATCACAAGAATTCTGACACCAAATAAACAAGCAATGAAATAATGGGCACATACATTGGTAAGCAGTACAAATATTCCGGCGATCACTGCATCACTGCTGAACTGATGTGATAAACTGCTCTGCAAGATGCACGATAAGAAATTTCAATGTGCCCAACTGTTATTCTTGCACTATGTGAATAGTGATAAGGTTTCACAAGCTGAAGCTACACAGTGTTTTAGGAGATGCACCATAGAGGAGAGAGCTGGATCAATTTTCTACTGCATGGGTTTCTATATTGTAGTGCCAACATTACACTTCTGACTTTTCGTTTTTGTCACATGGACGACCTTGACCTCAAAGCCCTAGAAAAAATACTGACAAGCCTCAAAGCAGTCCTAAATAATTTGCTCTAGAACAGCATTTCCATTAACTAGATTCAGTTTTGCTTCCAGTGAGGTGTATGCGTCATGATGCAGAAGGTGGTCACGAGGGAGGAGGACATTGTGATGTTTTGGCGATCGCCCCAGCTAGCAGACAGCTGAGCGAGCTGTATCAATGCCAGAACATTGCGATGTTCTGCACCTACATGACCACATTCTATATCACATCATAGACACGTACACCTCCTGGAAAATGAAACCAAAACTAGTTATAAAAGCATTATTAGGGCAGATAATTTAAGGTGCTGCGAGGCTTGCCTGTATCTTTCTTGGGATTTATTGATCTGTTGATTTATTCAAGAACCTACAATGTCTAGCTGGCCATTACTGTAGGTTTGGTCGAAACAGCAATAAATATAAAAACACCAGAATAGACGCAGTTACTGTAACTTGCACATTTAATTGAAGCATGCCTCTAACAAGCTGAGGGAAACGTACTGGTGGTAACTTTAATGACACTCATATATGATTGATTTCACTCGTGAATCATAAAATGAAAATATGAGTGAACAAACAGGTCCGCACTAACTTATTTCTCAAACCTTTTTAGCATGATAATTTCTGCGATAGATATACTGTGAGCTCATTATGGAGGAACCTTTACTAATTCCAGTTTAATTACTGAAAACTGAACACAAAAATCTTCTGCTCCTTTGTTTCTGAACAGTTTTCCAACTTTCCCCTTTTTCCAGTTTCCCCTTTTTCAAGTTCATCATGCACCAACCGGCCCAAGAGCTCAGTTTCCAACGAAGCACCTCAGTTTCCAACCTAGTTGGCTTTTAGTGCTATATTGATTAACAATTTGAGGATTTCATTAACCCTTTAAGGCACTGTGTACACAATTGTTTACGCCAAGAAAGTGCGCAGACAGCAAAATCATTCATGAAAGCAATGATATTTAAAATGTATTGCATGCATCGTGAAACTGTTCTTATTGGCACAGTGTTGCAGGTTTGGATAACGGCTCAAAATGTTTAGTAAAACGAGTAATAAGGTAGACAGTTGTGTGCAGTTGCTCGGTACGAGTATGTTGTATATAATGGGTTCGCTCCTTTGGTGGCTTTTCACATTGTGTTGCACCAGACATAATTTTAGGCACCAATCCAGGCAGGATAGGTACTTTTCAAGCCTGCTAGACATGAAATAGTTGATGCTCTTATAAGTAATGTTCCTGTAACGAGTTTTCACATGGAGTCCATATTCTGTAAACTTCACTAAACTCACTAAAGAATTGAAAATTCTTAATCTATACTGCAGCTGTATGTTTTTTACGATTTTGGATATGCAAGAAATATGGTGGTACTAAGTCTGTAATCGACAGAATTCATTGGCGCCTGAAAGGGTTAAATGCAAAAAGTTAGCAGTCAAAAATGTCATTCAGTACACCTTTACCATGCGGCCACTGCTGATGGGAACGCGGGAGACCGTGGTAGCGCTCTGCGGAGTGCCATCGCGAGTGCCTTGCTTGCGGTGGAGGCCCAACCAAAGCGATAGGCAAAGCACCTGAAGCATTGTCTGCTATGGTTCCTTCCCATTGCTACTTTCGCCGTGTGCCCGTCGAGATCTATATCGGTAGGTTGTGAGCACTAGCGGCTCTGAGTATTCAAGCAAGTGCTGCGAAAGCCACAGGTATGCAGGCTTATTTATCATGTTGCACGCAGGCGCACAGAATTTTGAATGTGAACAACACTCACATGGAGCTCTCGTTTGCTAAAAATCATCTTGAACTGTTTTTTTTTTTGCTTTGTAAAAAATGATGCTGCTTTCTAAACTCCACGCTTTGAATTTAACTGAAATGGAAATTACCACTTTCCGAGGACTATGGCTTCAAGGCAGCTCTACTTGGGTGAAAATCAGTGGAGCCACCTAACTATGCGAACGGCTGTGGTAGAAACAGATTTGTTGGTATTCTTGGGTGATCACTTTCAAGGATATCATCACTTTGGTGCGTTTTTTTGTGACTCGGCACCAGACGTGTCCGCATTTAAGCTGACATTGTTTCTGGTGCTGTGACACATTTGCTATCTTCACACAGTACCAAGTGCGCCATCAGCCGTATGCACTACGAGTGCAGTGCTGAGACTCGAGGGATTTCCAAAGTCCCTGAGAATGTTCGCTCGAGAATACCACCCCTGTAGGATGACGGATCCAGCTTCTGTTGCTTGAGCCCATGATGCGATTAACGCTGGGTTGCATTGATATCAACGACAATCGTGCCATAATCCAGCATTGCAGGAATCAGTGAGGCATTCCAGAAGCGACACACACAGCTTGTGCATTCCAGGCCACTGGCAGCAGCTAGTGTCTAATACTTGGTCGCATCACCTTCGGGAATAGTCGCACAGCATTCGTACTCTGTCACTCTAGCCATTGCACAGAAATTTGCTACAAAGAAATGAAGCAGAACGAAAATGCGGCAGAAGTTTGTAAAGGGTCACGGAGAGCAGTACCATATAAAAAGTTAGGACCATTAAAATTGCGCCAGCGTGTCTTTCAGTACTGGTCATAAGCCCATTGACGCTGCAAAGAGTTGGTGTGCTCTAGCTGTTCTTTATTCTCTGCAAAGCAGATTTAGTTGCAGGTTGGCCTTTTCATCAAGAAGAATGCTACCACATACACGACTTGGCTTTTAGGCTTCATTTACATGATGGGACAGAGTGTCGACTTAGTCCGAGGACGACCGTGAAACGGTGGAGCTGCAACAACTGAAGGCGGTAGAACCTCGTCGCCGGTGTTTTAGAGTGGGGCGTGATTCAGAGGCGCTGTGCTACATCATGCTCATCCATCGGCTGGATCAGCAATCCATCCCATCATGTGGATCCCGCTTTAGTCACAAAACTTCGTTGCCGTTGACAACATCGCAACGCGAGCATAGAAGCAGTGTGAGAGGAAGCAGCGGAGTAAATCTAGCAGACGACACGCCGGGCGCTCTAGCTATCACTGCTGACTGCGCCTGCACAGCAACACTTCACGAGGCGTCGGTGGTGATGCTCTGCAGAGTGCTGCCACGGGCTCCCGTGCTCCTGCTTGCAGTGGTCACTCATGTACCTAAATCTAAGTACAATTATTTTTATATTCTGCTGCCCATCAGATTTGCAAAAGTGCAACCTATGTAACAGCCATGTGTCATCATACACAAAAGCATTTCACGCTTGAAGGGGCCTCGCAACAATTTTCAACATTGTAAATCAGCATGCCCAGTCGTGCTGTTGTATGGCCAAGCAGAGAATTTGCAGTCTCATTAATCACACTTAGCCTTCCTTATAGCTTTCTTAGAACCATGCCAACATTCAGGTACATCTATGACGTAGTAAGCAAAACAATAGCTCAATTAGATGAGTCTCAGCTCATCAGCGTCACTTTACAGTGAGCAGAGCTGCGAAGATCTCGAACATTAAGGCAGAAAGCAAAAGGGTAGCAAATCACACATATTCTCCTGAATGCAGTACAGACTTGTGGATGCTGTGGCGAATGCTAAGGATGTAACAGCTGCAGAAGGCATCACTGCCCTTCCTCAATCCTTAGCTCTTTCACACAGTTTTCTTTAAAGTAAAAAATAAAATTAAAATAAAATTAAAAAAGATAAAATAAAAATATTAACAGGAGCTAGAAAGACACTGCGGAACAAAAATGGTGATAGTTTTTGAAGAGAGAAGGATACTTGAGGTGGTCAATACATGTCGCTACCACCTTGAAATGGTTCTTCAACTTCATTGTCGAACTCTCTTGAAATAGAGCAGCTTGGCTGCACATTCATAATGCCTTTGATTGATGTCTTTTTTTTTTCCCCATCTTCCACACCATATGCACGAGTGGCTCCAAGCTGTTAAGCTACAAGCAACATCTCCAACCCCTCCTTCACCTCCAAAAGAATCTTACCACAAATATCAAACCAGAACTACAGTGTTACTGTAAACAATTTGGAACAATTCGACTGAAGAATAGCATTGTTTGATGGCAAAGAAGAAAAACTACCACAGCAAGAGAAAAAAAATCTACACGATAGGAAAAGATCAGCGACAGTCAATTAGCCATCTACACCTGTGTTTAACAAGCACTGTGACAATAATCGACTTGCAAGCACGAAACATGGACAGCGTTTTCCACAGTACTGCAGTATGGTGGTCGAACTCTCCTGTTTCGATAGAGAAAGTTTTAGCTCCAAAGACACTGTGCGGTTTTACCAAGAGCGGGAAAAGAGAGCAGTAAAACAACTAAACAAATATGAGCCATATTTAACAGACATTGCATACAGGGATACCAAGTTGTGCACTACTCATTAACTTGTGCAGCAAGAGCTGACCACCCCACACTTCTAATAAACTATCCTAATAAGCTATTTTTACACATACGTTCAAGGACTCTTGTTTTATCCTTGGTTTTGTTGACTTGCATGAGCACTTTATGTGATGCAATAGAAGCTGTAATGGTTTGTGTCACATTGTAGGTCTCTTCGATTAGAGTACACTTTCCACACTAGTTCAGGGAGTGCAGCCCTTTTGTCCTCAATTTAACAGTGCAGCATGCGCCACCTGCACCACAGTCTTCGATTTGAATTCGTGCAAGACAAGTTCAGCACAAGCTCACAGTTGTCCTGCGCTACCTACTTTGTTAAAGGGAAGCTGAAAGCTTTTCCAGAAAAAATGAGTGAAGAGCAGTACGTCGTGGTTTTCAACCCTCTGAATTCAAATATCGCATCGAAATTGAGTGAAAGAATGTGCAAACATATTTTATTTCGACAAAAAGTGCAGCAGCGGACACGCCCAGCTCGCGCGCCTCATTTCCGCCTGCGATTGGTCGGGCGCCTCATGACGTCAACAATGGTGTTCGTCCGAACCGACTGCTGCCGCTACACACGAAGCACGGTGCAAGGTAGTTTAGTGCTCTTTTGGCTGAGACGGTCATGGAAAATTTCGAGAGCTTGCGTTTCTCTGAGGAGTCCAGTGTTAAGTCCGAACTCCACGAGAGCTATTTTGCGCGGGACGGTGACGGGCGACGGCTTCGAGCGACAAAATGTACCATCGCTTGAACAGATCGCTCGGTGTTGTCACTAGATCGCTTGTTTCTAGAAATGTAGAACTCGTCGCTTGTCGCCCGGAAGTGCTATGAGCGACAAGCCAATAGTGCAAAGCCGGAACTGGATGTACATAAGTCAAATACTACTGTTTGTCGCACGAACGAGCAAACTACTGAATTTTACACATGCAAGAATAACAACCTAGTGCAAGACCTTCAGAAATATTTGATGCTCTATTTTCAGTAAAATACATGAACTTAAATTGATAAAGCATGCGTCACGCTAGTTTCGGCGCGTATAGTGCTGCCCTCATACCGGGAAGTCGTCGCTCAAAGCCGTCGCTCGCGTGGAGTTCGGCTTGCAGGCAACGAGTGAACTTGACAGCCATCGCCTCGCTTGTCGCGCTGTCACTGTCGTGTGCAAGATCACTTGTAAGGGGTTTATACTTCACTCCCTACATGTACGAGCCAATTGCGAAGAGCCGGCCTCTCCAAGAAGCAAAATATGCTGGTGCAAGCACTGCTTTCCACGCGAACGAAGGCGAAGTGTTAGCATCTCCTTGTGTTGGAAATGTTCTTTGGCCAGTATGTTTTTTGCTGAGCTGCATTCAGTGTTCCAGTGAGTACGTTTCCGGGCAAACAACTGTAGTGTTATGTTCCTGCATGCCTCCTCGTAGAACGTAAGCGATGATGAGATCTTCGGCATTTGCGCGCTGCCCCAAAGCTGTCGGCAATCTACACAGACGGTTTAAACGCGGGAAAAGTTTACCGGCTGTTGTAGCACGTGTAGTACAGAACCTTCATCAGCGCGCCATCCGCACGCTACTCGTAACCGGCGAATTCCGTCGGCTACGTGAGATGGTCGGTTTCTTAAGTGTGCGAGAGAAGGGGGGTGCAGCGTCTTGGCGTGAGCAGGCTTTCCAACACATGCAAACTTTACGCTTGCACTGCGTTATGGTAGCTGAATGCAGGCTGTTTCACAACACACGTGCGAATAGAAAATTCGCGGCGCTAGGCGATGAAACCTGCGTCAAGGGTGGGCGATAAACATGCACCTTCCGTTCAGCGTGCTAACAATTTTAGGAGAACCCAAAGCACGCATTATTGATAAACTCCGGTATTAATCGTCACGGAAGTGGTTAGCACACAACACTTGTTCTTGAGCGCTTGAAGTTGTTTCGCTTCACAGCAGCCTCCCACTTAGCTGAAAGTTTCTTGTCATGCAGGAACTAATGGAACATCGGAACATCGTCGCGGCCGCTGGTGTTCGTGCAAGCGTAGGCTGCACAGAACGCCGGCATGATCGGCCTACAAGTTAAATTGATGCTGCGCACGTCAACTTTACAATTTACGATTTACTAGAATCAGTAAAGAATTGTACTGCATGAAATTGCTTTTGATCGTATGGTTTTCTCTTGCAATTAATTTTCAGACTAGAATACTGTGTTCACAGCAACCATTTCATTCCCAAAACATAGTACTATCACGATAGTGATTGTTGCGATAACGAAAATATCCTCCATATCACTATATGCAAATTTTTTTTTAAGGTTTAACCGTTTGCAGCAGACTGCAGAGCTTGTTCGCTGCTGCACTTTCCTGCTTAATTTGCAAGAGCCACAAGGTGTGCAGACACTGTGCTGCACTTGCGCAACATGAACTAATGTGGTACCATACACAACACTTTCGCCAACTGTTTCAGTAAGTGCATTAAATAGACCTTGTGAGAAACCTCAACCTGCACGGCTGGTGTTTATGACAGAGGGCCTCATACTTGTACCAGCCATGAATCCAGGCCATTTCAGGAATAGTAATGCGCAGTACAGCCGGCAAACAACAGCTTTAGCTATGCCAGAAAACCCGCCTGGTAACTGAGAGAGAAAACCTGGACCCTCTTCCAAGTGGATCAGAGGATTGCATAGGCACCACTCTAGGGACATGTCTATCTCTAAAGAACACAAGCAGGCTGTTGTTGAGAGAAACATAGTATTTCAGCAGTTTTCAAGTGTGCGCAATACCACCATTAGACAAATCATGCTTCATTATGTTCCTCATTAATCATGTGATGTCAGTAATGTCAATAAATACAAAACCATCAGAGTAACACAAAAGGCCAATCACTCTAATGTATACAATTATGTCCTTCATGGCTCTCCACTTATACATGTTAGCCGACTTAAGTATCTCGGTGTTAGTATATGAAGTAATTTATCCTAGAATGCACATGTGGGAGTTTGTTGCTAGTAATGCTAACCACATGCTTGGCTTTCTTTGCTGCAATATCTCCCTGGCACCCACATTGTTAAAATCACTGCTGCACAAAACTTTTTTTCCTCCTGAACTCGAATATGCATCTTCCGTTCGCAATACTAGCAATGTCTCTCTTTAACAAACACTAAAATTGGTTCATAACCACACCACATGCTTCATACTTTGCGACTACTCCCGCCTAGCCAGTGTTTCCCTCATGGAAAAGACAATATAACTTCGCCATCTTTCCACTCAACACCTTCTTACTCACTTGTGCATTTTTCATTACATCCATCACACCACTGACTGTTGAAAGCACCCCATTTACAGCCCTGCTCACATGTCCTCAAGTAAAGGTGCCCATTTAAAAGCTGGTGCACCACACCAAGACTCATCAGAGCTTTACATCCTCTAAGCCTTGAACTAAATGTGACTGGAACAACCTGTATACTGCCTTCTTTTCCATCAACAATCCTTCAATATACAAGTCTGCTTTAATTGATCATCTGGTAGCAACTGCTCACGTACACTACATCACTTCTTATGTCCACCCACTCCTCTCTGGAACACCTTAGTGGAGTTGAGAGTAATAAAATGAAATGATCAAAGACATATAGACGGTGATTCATTTAAGGACAATGCTGGCATTTGCAAATAAAATGTCATCAAGTAGTGTGGCTCATTCTTGATATACATTTTGTGTTTACACGTTTGTTTAAGGTGACAAGGTGCTACCATGAACATGGGGTCTACCAGCTAGAAGTGCACAGAACACTTGTCTATCAAAATCATGAGCCTTGTAACAAAATGTTGTCGCTGGCAGTTAATTCAGACGACAATTACTTTCAATGTATAGTGTATGCCACAGCGCACGTTATCAGACATAAAAGTTCAAAACTAAGTAGCACATATATATTTCCATGCAGTATCACAAATTCCTGTGAAAATCAAAAAGAAACCTGCATATGTACATGCAAATTAGGGTACATAATGAGTGGTGTCCCTCTGCACTTGACACACTACCAACGCTCAAGCAAAAAGCAGCACTTCCTATATCGTTATCAACTACGTGATGAACGCAGAGCGCGGATACCATAATGGTATTGGAGCTGTTCCCTAGGTGACAGATAACCTAGGGAACGCGATACATGCGCATTCCTTGTAACCCCACAAAAGACAAACGTTTTTCTTTTTTTTTTAAATGCCAAGTCAGCCTTCCATCACAGCCTAAGCACATATTTTAAATTGTTAAGTTACTGAGGAAGAGGAAGAAAGACGGGCCAGTGTCGATCTGCGCACGATGTGCCGGCCCACTTTGAACTAGCGCGCAGCAAGTGTGCTTGACATTTCTGAGCGCGACGCCACTTCAAAATAAAACGCATGCATATGCTTACTGTCGAGGAAACGAAGAAGTATGCCGGACTTTTCGCTCGTGAGGATGGACCGCAGTATTGTCCCGACATCTTCCATAGATTCCGTCCCCATGTCACCGTTGTCGATGTTTCACGCTGTCAAAACATCAGAGAAAGAGAGCAATTAATTGCAAAAGTAAGGAGAGAATGACCACGCGAAAAGCATGAACGCAGGCATTTCGAAGGCACTTGCGCGATCCTACATTGCGGACGGCCTGTCAGATTCTAACCATTTATTTCTCTATGTTCTAACCGCCGAGCGCATTGCACAGCGCTACTTACAACTGTGTGTTTGCTCTTTCGTTGGAGCCAAGGTGTTTGGTCGGTAAATTGAAAGGCAAATTCAGGTACAAATACGAAATTTTAGCGAGACTTCTAACGCTCAACGCGGACTACACAACCCAGCAACGCTTTCGAACAGTGAATTCGCGTATCGCCCGTAGACGCTACTGGCCGCTGCAATCAATATTAGCCGTTCGTAATGCTCTGTATATTCCATGCACGAAATTGGCACCATATCACGGCACGCCCCAAAGTCGACAGTGAAAGGCAGTTCGAACGCACGTGCGCGAGCAGTAGATGCTACACTGCGGACGGCCTGTCAGATTCTAAGAATTTATTTCTCTATGCTCTAACCGCCGAGCGCATTTCCCGGCGCTACTTACAACTGTGTGTTTGCTCTTTCGTTGGAGCCAAGGTGTTTGGTCGGTAACCTGAAAAGCAAATTCAAGAACGAATACCAAATTTAGCCAGACTTCTAACGCTCAGCAAGGACTATACAACAACGCAGCATAGCTTTCGAACATTGAATTCGCACCGTCACCCGCAGAAGCTACTGGCCGATGCAATCAATAAACTAGTAATTTGCATTGCTCTGTACATTCTATGCACGAAATTCGCATCATTTCACGGCACACCACAAAAGCCGACAAAGCGAAAGTTATAGAACGGACTGTAAAACACACAAAAGGCGGGAAGAAAGGCAGACCATCAAAGGTAAGTGCTCACGCGCGCTTCTCAGAGAAATGGCACGTTCTAACACAGCCGTTATGTAGGAGCACTTACTTGCACCAATTGCGCTAAGCCAAATAGTAGAAATATGATAATCCAGCGCAGAAAGCAAGGGTGATTCCCACTTGCCCACTAAAAGATCTAAACAAGACACGGCACAATTCGACACACAGTTGCACATTGGGTGGCTCCAAACGACTACGCAACTACCCTCGACCCATGCGCGCACGTGCGCTCCGAGCACCTGAAAACGAAACCACACTCAGTCTGAGCTCTTTGATCCATAGAGTTACTATGCTTTGATCTCACCCTATGACAGCGCACGCCTCGCTTACTCTTTTTGTTGATCGCTACAAAGTAAGAATGTACAAAGTTATCGTACTTCCTGGAATTTGTTCAACAGAAACTGCCAATTAATAACTATGTCTTGTGCATATGTTGGGTGATATATACACTCGGCTGGGATTTGAGCGCCGCCATTGTTTAATCCCGGTTTCACACTACAGTCTAATGCCACAGGCTTGTCAAACATACCCTAGTGATCGCGATCGGGGCTGATCCGGATCGAATTTCTCGATCGCGAATGGCCGCTGCTGGACCATGTCTGGACGGTCCAACTAGAGTACAGTGAACTAGAATATAACTATAAACAAGGTCTCCTCGATTTGGCTGCACTTTTTGCACTAGTTCAGAAAAGTGTCGTGCCAGTGTAGCGCCAGTTCTTGAAGTGCGAGTGTAGCGCCACACTAGCGCTTTCGGTGCAGCGGTCAAATCGAGGACGAAAGTGCAGGAACGTTCAGGCCTTCGTCTGCTGCGACTGGGCGGCTGTGGTCTTTCTTTTGTTGGTGTGTGCCGCAAGCGTAAACGTGTGCGCGATGGCCTTTTTTGTCCTCTGGACACTCTGGGAAGAATTTATGTATTAGTACCTGGAAATTAGTTCAACTTCGGCATAATTATTCAGAAAGCATGACCAAGCGCAGTTTCCACACCTTTCTGAATCATATATGGCACAACGTTTCAAACGACGGACCGATGTGGTTTCGCGTAAACTTAACGTCGAGGTAGCGGTAAGCTCAGGAAAATTAATACGAACGACTGTGACCTGTGGGAAAATCCCGGCCTTCAGTGCACTTAGCAGCAGCTGAACCCGGAAAGCGCCCTTAACAAGATGCTGCGTACACATCCTGAAGAAAACTGGCGTCCGTGCTGCGTTACCAACAACAGGCGCCGTCAATGCCGTCTACCAACACCCGCATGGCCACGGAACCGCATGTGTCGTCTGCTACCAAGAGCCTTGCACTACGTGCACGAGAAAAGAACTTGCGGAGAGTCTAGTGCCAAAGTGTACATGAACTCGTGCAGCACGACGTCAAATCGAGTGCCGAAGTGCAGGTGGCGCTAGCTGCACTGGCAAATCGAGTGCTTGAGTGCTGCACCCCCTGAACTAGTGCAGGAAGTGCAGCCAAATCGAGGAGACCTATACTGTGTACTAGAATGGGGGAGTGGGTCCAGCGCAGGCCACGGCAAGCGGCAAGAGTGAAGCAAAAATGGCTGTGGCTTAGCTAAGGTTAAGCCCAGGATGCGAAGCATACTAGCCTTTATTTTAACGCGACAGCGTTAAGGAGCTCGTGTCGCAGAAAAGCCGGTGTCGTCGGCGTCGGCTCAGGCGTGCGGCGCTTCCTCAGGCGCACATTTCGTTGTCGCGCCGAACGCGCTGCGTTGCTCGACGCTCACCGCGTCCGATGCGGGGGGCGACGCGGCGAGCGACGGCGTGAGGTGGAGCCCCGTTTCTCCTCTGTCGTGACGTCACGGTGTCACGTGGTATTGAAGGCGACATCGCCGCGCCCATAGAGTTAGTAGGTATAGTAACTCTATGGCCGCGCCTGAGGAGCTGGGTTGAGCTCTCGAGCGACGGCGCGAGTTGGAGCCACGTTTCTCCTCTGTCGTGACGTCACGGTGTCACGTGGTATTGAAGGCGACACCGCCGCGCCTGAGGAGCTGGGCAGGATGCGTTGTTGGGCAAGTTGGTTCATTGTAATTGGGAACATTGGTTGCGCTTACTAGACAATCACAAGTAAAAAGACAGGACAGGCGCAAACTAACAACTGAGGTTTATTCGAGAAAAAAACACTTATATACCACACCATGCCAGCGCAGGCACTTCAGGGCATCAGCAGCAGAACAGAAGAAAAAACCCATAATCAGAAAAAAAACCAATGGCGTGGCTTACCTAAACATACTATCTAAGAAACGTGCCTCCCTATTGTACAGCATGACCGATGTGTCACGGATGCATGCTTGTCCCTTCTTTTTTGTATAATATGATTCAAGAAGTTCTCGTGCTTTTTCATTATGGCACTTGCGCAGGACCTTAACTTGGTCGAGCAGAGGCCTGCATTTGTGGTCTAAGCAATGCATGGGTAAATGACGTTGCTCCCGGTTTATAATTGATCTTTCGTGTTCTCGGATTCGCACGTTCAAACAACGGCCCATCTGGGTTGAGGAGCTGGGTTGAGCTCTAGTAATATGCTTCGCATAAAAACGTTCAAATTTGCGGTATCGCTGCCGTCGCCTTCTTTTGAAGTTCCGGCCAATCCGGTGCCTCGGCGGCCCGGCAGAACCACGCGTAGCGGCAGTGGTTACAGCGGCGCCGAGTTGTCGCCTGCTCGACGCGCCGTCATACGCACAACATTTTTTTTTTCGTCACTTTTTGTATCTAATATGTGTGAGAAAAAAAAAGAATACAATAAAATTATTGATTTTCCATGAATTGAAGTTCCTAGCTTCCGTCAAACGATGCCGTCTGGAAGCCAAGAACTATTGTTGTGTAGTGTCAATGCTTCATTGGTAGTGCGTTGCAAAATTGCAAGCTCTCGCTCTTCGGAGTCCCTAAAGATGAAGAAAGGCGTTAGGTTTAGAAGCTCAATCTTCACCACACCGATCGGCCCTTTAGAAGCCACCGACTCCATTTGTGAGCTGCGCTTTGATGCAAATACATACTGAGGCATTATTGAAGGCCAGGAAGTAGCGTGGTATGCGGTACTCACAATCTTTTGCCGTATCTCTACGAGTAGCCCACACGCGAGCAGCCCACGCAAAAGAGAATGGGTTCACATGCAACTAGATGAAGGCCGGTCATCAAAGAGAACGCCCCCTCTCTCACCGTCATTGACATTGGAGGCATATATGTGACAATGGAAACCTGCGCGAGCTCGAAGACATAGACCAGCAAACATGCTTCCCAATTCAAGCAAATATAAACAATGTGTTTTGCTTTATTCACCAGGGGACCTGGAAAACCAACTACGTCTCAGTCATATGACGTATAAAAATAAGGGGAAAAAACGGCTATCCCGTAAATTTTTTCAAAACACACAATTAACTTACAAAAAAAAATGTGCTGCAGGTAACGAATAATGTACACTGCGTGGCCTACATTCTTCCTAATTGTCAAATAGCTGCCGTAATTAAGGCATTGGGCAAAATTTTTTTAGCATTCAATATATCTTCTTGATGAAGGCAGAAAACGACGGTCCACCAATTTTTATTTAACACCTAATTAAGTCACAGTTAATTTACTCCTGTACCTCGTCCGGACAATTCCTGTGCAATATGAAACCCATTTCTTCGCAATATGAGCTCTGAATTTCATTCCCTCAGGACACAGTTAAAACACGCACATAAGGTTTGCAAGGGAATGCAACTGCAACGCTGCGTTAGAGCGCGGCCGCGCTTCTGCTCGGCACGCTCCTACAAATTTCTTTATGCTCCGACGCTGCCGGCCGGCCGGCGCCTCCGGCGCGCGCAGCCGTGGCTTTTAGAAAGCGACAGTGGCGCCATCTATATTTTCAATAAAAAATGCTTCAGCATGGAACCGTGGTTGGATTATTGTCTGCTAATCGTCAGAAACCCTCAGAACTGTTTTCCGTTCCCTTTCATTACCCCTACCTCCTTCCTTTTTTTGCTCTTTTGGAGCTGCGCTACAAGCCTAAAAAAGTCAAACCTCAGAACTGCATAATTAGCTACAAATTCATATTTGCAAAATATGGTCAAATTTGGACAAAAGTTGAATTTTGCAGTTCAGTATTGCTGGCAAAAGTTTTATACCGGTGTCACACGTACACTTCTGATCGCGATCGGGACCAATCCGGATTTGCGACCGCGGTCCTGCGGGCATAGGATCAGGGACTGAATCGGTTTTCACTTCGCCCATGCTTCGCTGCTTACGTAACTAAATGAGCAGTGACGTCACTACTAGTGCAGCTAATCACACACCTTTTTCTTTCTTTTTTTTTCACGCATGGGCATGGGGTTCGGCCGGAGGAGTGTTTGGTGCACAGGCGATAGACGCATGGACGAATCGGCCATATATACAGCTTCATTGTAAGATTCCCACATTATGGGATACAGGTATGCTCGTTTCAACCATAGATGTATGTTTCGAGCGGTAGACAGTCGAGCTCTGCATAGATCCAGGCTGGGCCAAAAGCCCAGGCCCGTTCTCCAGGCTAGGGCCGGGTAAGCAACCGTTGACTCAGGCTCTGGCCTCAGCAGGGCCTAGATTAAGCCCGGACATGCTATTCGCAACTCCACAAAACTGAAAACTATAAAAACTGCCGCCCTATACAAAGTTAAGGTCAGTGCATGGTGTCCCGGTTTATGGGGAAAGTCGAGGCAGGCAGACCACGACACAGCAGCTGTGTGCTGCAAAGCTTAGTGCACATTAGCAGCGCTCGTCGGCCACAGAGAAAACAGTACCAGTGATGAACCGTGCCCACTGTACCTCCCGCTTTTTTAATGCAATCACCATTCTTTGCCTACTTCAGGCACATTTTATCTCTATCTTACACCATGTGACCCAATTGTTGTCTACTAACTTGAGCCACTATGTATGTCCTCGAGGTCATGCACGGTAGTTCCATCATCATCATACAGCCATGATCATCCTGTTCTATGTCCATGTCATCCTCACAATGCTGTTGTACCATCACCATTGTTTCAGAAACATTATCAAATTGTTGTCATACCTTTGTCGTCATACTGTGTTCGCAGTTCCATCGACGTCATTCAATTGCAATCATGCTTCATGATTCAGTCAAGATAATGTCGCATTCGTTATGCCATCGTCGTCAACATGCAGTCATTGTCATGCATTTGTTGTCATGCCGTGGTCATTCCATCGTTGTTTTTCCATCTTCGTCACTTGATTCTCATCATACTGCCGTCGTCCTGCCATTTTCATCATACAGTCATCGTCACATCCCCATCTTCGTATATTTGTTGTCTTTCCATTGACGCCAGGCCACCATCATCACACTGTTGTCTCACTGTTGCCATCATTTCAGAAATGTCATCCAATGGTTGTCTAGCTGGCGTCGTTATACTGCCTTCGTCGTTCCATCAACATAATTTTTCCTTCATTCCGTTATAATTGCGCTGTAGGTAAACAATCGTAATTATGGCACCATCGTCATGGCATTGTAATTGCCTCATGCATGGTGATTTATCGTCATCACTTCTGAATCATTTCGTCGTCATCATGCCATTGTTCTCTTAATGCCTTCGTCATTCTATCAATGTCATTCCTTCTACACAATTCCATCGTCATCACTGCATGCACCTTCGGTGTACGATCATCGTCCTACCACCGTGAGATAACGTTGGCTAGCGATGGTGATAACAAAGTGGGCCAATCACAGAGACAGTGCACATTGGATATACAGCCGAAGCTCAAAATTTCAGGTGGACAACTACAGATTCTAAATAAAAATGTCTTAGTCAATACGTATGTCGCATGTGGCCACTGCACTGTGTGAACGCTAATTACATTAATTTCAGTAGTGACCTGCCGTGGTTGGTTAGTGGCCATGATGTTGGGGTGCTTAGCATAAGGTCGTGGGATTGAATCCCGGCCATGGTGGCCGCATTTCGATGAGGGCAAAACGCAAAAACACCCATGTAGTTAGATTCTGGTTCATGTTAAAGAACCCCAGGTGGTCCAAATTTCCGGAGTCCCCCCACTATGGCGCGCCTCGTAATCAGAGCGTTGTTTTGGCACATAAAACGCTACTAATTTAATTAATTTCAATAGCTATCTTAAGATTGGTTCTGCTGGAATTCATGTCTTTGCGACACTAAAAAACTTTGGTCAACATTGCTCCCAAGTTATTAAGATCTCAAATTTCTAGAGGTGATTGTGCACAGGTACAAGAAGGACGACCCAATGTTCAATGGAGGTGGCGCTGCAAGTTTGACAGTGTCTGTGCCTCTCAACAAGGGGAAGCTTCGCATTGTGGTGGTTGGAAGCAGCGGCGAAAGGCAAACTTCAAGAGTTGCTAGACATTACAGAGCCGAATCAAAATGACGGAGAGTTAGAAATATCAATGCATTGCGATGACATTGAAGAGCTTGGAAACTGTTTGCATGGTGGGAGACGCACTGCAAAAAAATTCTCTAGACTGATTTCAGTTGCCCAAGGTATCCTTTGTATACCAGCCACAGGAGGAATCAATGAAAAACTTTGGTATAACTGGTCACATCTTTCAAAAGCAGAAGGTGTGCTTAAAGGCCGAGTCATTAGCAATAAAATTTTGCTGGTGCACAAAAATATTTTTTCGGCAGGAGTCATTGATACGCCGCTTTGCATTGCCTTGTATGTGATCATCTTAATTAATAGACAAAAATGTAACAAATTTTAAATGCGTTCTTAGAGTAAATCAAATGGCAGCAAATAAATTCTGGAAAGTTCACTGACAATTCCTTTTTCTTTGTTTATGCATAGTGCAACTCACTCGATCATAAAAAGGAAACTTACAGAAGAATAAAAATGGGTTGGAGTGCATATGGCAGACATTGCCAGATCCTGACTGGAAGCTTCCTACTATCATTGAAAACAAGGTGCACAATCAATGCATTCTACTGGTGCTAACATATGGGGCAGAAACTTGGAGGTTGACAAAGAAGCTCAAGAAAAAATTAAGGACCGTGCAAAGAGCGATGGAACAAAGAATGTTAGGCATGACGTTAAGAGACAGGAAGAGAGCAGTGTGGATCAGAAAGCAAATGGGGATAGCCTATATTCTAATTGACATGAAGAAAGAAAATGGAGCTGGGCAGCCCATGTAATGCGTAAATTAGATAACCGGTGGATCGTTAGAATTACAGAATGGGTGCCAAGAGAAGGGAAGCACAGTCGAGAACGGCAGAAAACTAGGTGAGGTGATGAAATGAGGAATATTGTAGGCACAAGTTGGAATTGGTCGGCACAGGATAGGGGCAATTGGAGATCGCAGGGAGGGACCTTCATGCTGCAATGGACATAAAACAGGCTGATAATGATGATGATGAGTGCAACTCGCTATTTGTTTCCATTATTTTTCTTTATTATTTGTTCAAGCGAGTTGATTGTTCTGCCACAGTTTATCACACAATTAGTCCGACAAAGAGAGACATTGAAGTGTCCATAGTTCTCAAAAAATTTTAAGCCAATGTGAATGCTGCAAAATTTCTCAATGTGGGTAAGATGGATGTGAAAATGAAAACAGAAAGCAGAAAATGTTATTGTCTCAGTGAATTTTTCTTTTTGAATGCTATTGTCACATGTTCAGTGGCTCAACCCTCATGCTTGCAGCCTTGTATATGTTTTTCCAGCATTAGGTGGGTTCCTTGCAAATTTATGTGAATAAACAAGCAGATCACATTCCAATCTGATGGAAAAAAAAACTATATTGATTACGTAGTACATGAACTGTACTGAAACAAATGTACGCAGAGTCCAAATTTGCATATACTGTAAAACAAGGATGCCTATAAATTGTCGACTGAGAAACTGACACTACTATAACAAAGCCGAATAAAGCAATAAATATGGCAAGTTTTGCGTGAAAATATGATTGAACATGAGCATTAGCCTTGCAGATCACCAATTTATGTTTAATAAAAGAAGCTTCTAGCGGTTGTGTATTATGGTATTCCTGAAAGCCAAAAGACAAGCATATTTAAATTTACATTCGCGACAGATTTATTGGCGTAAGTACCATCACTCCACAGGCACCGAAAAAAGTGGTATACTTCATGCAGTCCACGCAGCGGGAGCCGGAGAAACGGCAAACTGCATCGCAATGCCATCTACAGGCAGCATCTGGGATCATGTCTGCCGATGGGCACCCATTGGCTGTCTCGATCTCTGATGCCGCCTGTAGATGGCGTCGTGATGCAGTGTGCCGCTACTCCGGCTCCCGCTGCGTGGAGTATACCACTTTTGTCGGCGCCTGTACATCCCAATGATAATACAAGATTCAGAAGTGAGGTGAAATGGCAGGCGCACCGCGAGAGTTTTGACCTATGCGTTCGCTATAGTATATTGCCGCAAACTATTTAGAAAATGTAGTACGGCCGTTCATATCACACTGTAAAGCGTCAGCATGGTGATCAACGGATGTATTTTTATATATCTGCCTCCATAAATGTAAGCAGCCATTGTGCCACTACCAGTGGCTGTTGCCAACCTGATCCCTCCCCATTTTCCTAACTGTCCATTGTATATGTTTGTTTTCATGTCAAGTATTCTAATAATAATCTGTGCATGTTCAGCTACCAATGAAATGAAATGAGGTGTTTATTTCTCGCACCCTTAAAGTAACCAGCAAGAGGGGGCGCAGGGAAAAAAGCTGCCTTGATGCAGTTTGAAAACCGCCCTGTTCCCATTGATTGCGTGATAATATATTCACAACATCTGAAAACTCGACCTAGCTTCGTATAAGCTCAAGGGCTAATGGGTCGAAAAGAACCAGGCCGGGCTGGGCCGGAATCTTTCGGGCTGGATATGGACCAGGTTTAAAATCACTAGGCCAGGCTTGGGTGGGCCAACACAAGGTGCGTTTAGGCTTAGGCCGGGCCCAAAAAACTGGCCATTGCAGTGCTCTAGTAGACCGTCCCTTTAAGGATGGGTCTTTAACCATACTTTCACGAGGTGGTGACAAGGCACATGCATAGCTGGGACGTAAAGTGTTCACTGAGCAGACTTGTGAGGGTGATTGGGCAGTAACTTGTTACTAATGTAGGGACTTTGCCTTGTTTCAGAATTAGAACGACCAGGGCTTCTTTCCATGCAGCAGGGAGGTACCCCGCAGCCTATATAGCATTGAAAAGTGCGAGTAGCGTTATTTGACTATCACTGGGGAGGTGTTTAATCATGTCATACATGATCCTGTCAGGTCCAGGTGCAGAGCTCCAACATGCAGTCAAGGATTCTCTCAACTCGACAATGTTAAAAGGCAGGTCGTAAGGTTCGTTCTGTCTGCATTTGCGGTCAATGGCCTTGCGTTCTGCCACTTGTTTGTGCTTTAGGAATGCCCCGGAATAATGGTTAGAACTGGAAATGCGCTGAAAGTATTCGCCAAGAACGTCAGCTTGGTCTTCCAAGCTGTTCGCTTCATTGTTTGCTAGGAGCAATGGACGATTTTAACGCGATAGCGTTAAGGAGCTCGTGTCGCAGAAAAGCCGGTGTCGTCGGCGTCGGGTGTCGGCGTCGGCGGCGTTGACCGTGAGCGATAAATCACGGCAGGCGCTTCATAAATAAAAAGCAACTTCCAAGATTGGCCCGGTGGGAATCGAACCCAGGTCTCCGGAGTGTGAGACGGAGACGCTACCACTCAGCCACGAGTTCGATGCTTCCAAGCGGTGCAAACGCGCCTCTAGTGAATGCGGTGTTGCCTTCGAAACGAGCCGTGGAAAGTTATACTGCGGTGTATATCGGTAATTATGAACATGTAACGTACAGAAGTCACAATTACACGAGTTGCGAAGTGCGTTTCCGCTGCATTTCTTCTGCGCTTTCCGCACACGCAGAGCCATCTTGCGGCAAACACAGAAGACCCCCTCCTCTCAATGTACGGCGCTGCCCCGACAGGAGGCGCGCCGCGCGCGCATTGGGACCGCTGCCAGGCGCGTCGCAGGACTCCCTCTCCCCTGACGACGCTTCGCCGTGCATCCGGTTTAGATTACTATCTATCTCTCTGCCCGTGCCGATCACGGCGTAGATCGTTTCCCCTCCGAGACACCGAGTTCTTTGGTTCGTTTCGTTCGCTCAGGCGCACGTTTCGTTGACGCGCCGAACGCTGCGTTGCTCGACGCTCACCGCGTGATAGGTGGGCGCTAAGTCCGATGCGGGGCGCATCGTAAGTGATTGCTGTGCCGTAGCGCATTGTCTTATACCCCTTGGCGGGTCGACGGGAACGCTGTCGCGTCCCACTCTTGAAGGCGAAGCTTAAGCGTCCTCCAATTTTTCTTGTCCCTATAGCCTTTCAGCCCGTCCCATACTATAGCTTCTCGAGTATACGAATTTATGCCCGAGAGAAACCCCTGCCAGCTTGCCCTCTCTTCCTGTCGTCGCATACCTTCTTTCCTGGGATTTAACCTGTTTAAATTCTATTATATTTTCGGTCATAGAACATTCACGCAGTTTGCCCCAAACATCATTTTGTCTCCTCCGTTCCTCTCTACAATGGTCATTCCACCAGGGAACCAGTTTTTTTAGTGGGGTGCCACATTGAGGAATGAACTTTTCAGCGGCGTCAATGATAAAAGTGGTAAGGTATGAAACAGCATGATCTATACTAAAATTATCTATAAAATCTTGTGATAAATAGCTGGATTCCTTAAAACATTCCCAGTCAGCTGAGGCCAGTTTCCAGTGGGGGATGTGCGGAGGGAAGTCATGGAGGGAAGCGTTACTGGAAAGTGATCACTTCCAAATGGATTTTTAATTACACCCCATTCTAAATCAGGGAATATAGAAGCAGAGCCGATTGACAGGTCTACTGATGAGTATGAACTACAGTGAGGATTATAATAGGTTGGTTCCTTCTTATTGAAGATGCACAAACCGGAGTTTAAAATGAAGTTTGCAATGAGTCTACCTTTCTCATCACATCGCGAGTCTCCCCACATTGTGTTTCGAGCGTTAAAATCTCCCATGAGTATGCAAGGCTCAGAAAGCTGATCAATGAGGTTATAAAAGACAGTTTTTTCGAGATGATGGTTCGGGGGTATATAAATGGAACCTACAGTGACCAACTTATTCAAAAGAGTGCCCTGAACTTACACTGCCTCAAGGGGCGTCTGAAGGGCGACGTGTCGGCAAGCTACAGACTTGTCGGCTACTATTGCTACACCACCAGAAGCATTAGCCTCGTCACGGTCTTTCCGAAAGATGGGGTAATTTCAAAGAAAATTTGTGTTTGTAGGTTTCAGATGAGTCTCTTGAACACACAGCAACTTTGGATTATGTTTGTGTAGGAGTTCTTCATTATCGTCAAGGTTATGAAGTCCTCTAATATTTCATTGTAGTATTTGTGTCTTCATTATGATGTGTTTTGTGCTTGAGACGAAGATTAGCTTAGCAGCGCCAGCTGCAGCCGCCAAGGGGACGGATGGAGTCACCGCCGGCTCACTGGCCAGACAGCTGCTGGTGGCTGTAGTGGTGCTGTGCTCCGGTGCGTCACTTAGGCAAAGTTGACTTTAGGCAGGTAGCAGGACATCCGCCTGCATGCTTCCTTGAATGAGATGTTTTGTTTTACTTTTGCCACAATTTATTTTTTACATAGTGGGCACGACCGCTAGTAGGCAGCGTGCCACCCATCACAGTTTACACAGCGGAATTTCCACGATTCAGGAGTGCTCATGAGCACTGAATTTAGCACACATTTGGCATCCTCAACAGTTCTGTGAACTGTGGCCAAAACGCTGGCATTTAAAACATCTCAGAGGGTTTGGGACATATGGTCTGATCCGGATCTTTACATACCCCGTCTCGATATTCTCAGGGAGCACACTTGAACGAAAGGCAAGTATTAGATGCTCTGTTTTAATCTCTTTTCCGGATGTCTTAGCAGAATTCTCTTCACATTGATTATGCTTTGATCGCTCCAGCCTTCTAATAGTTCAGCTTCTGTTAGCTCCATTAGGTCATTATTGGAAGCAACACCACAAGTGTTCATTGTGCGGTGTGGGGTCACTGTCACTGGGACATCTCCAAATTACGCTAGGTTATGCAGTTTCTTGTGTTGCTTTTTGTCGCAGAGTTCCAAAAGGAGATCGCCGCTAGCCATCTTTGATGCTTTGTAGCCTGGTCCAAGTGCCCGAGTTAGGGATTTCGAAACAACAAAAGGCGAGATTGTTCGTGCTTGTTTTTCAGAGTGGATGACATGAAATCGACGGAAGGTTTTTTTTTGGCGACCAAAAAATTCATGATTTCATCGGTGTACTTCTCTTCAGAGAGTGAAGGGAAGGAAGTAGCCATAGGTAGACATGCAGTTTCCAGCAGCAATGCCAGCCACCCACCATGGAGTCCTACAAGGGGATGCTGCAGGGCCTGTAGAAACAGGGCCTGCAAACGCCAGCTGTGCATCACTACTATAACCAAATATAAGATAACCTAGGTTGGCTACTCACACAAAGGTTAATCTTTGCTGCCTGAAAGATTGGAAGTAATAAAGAAATGAGTAGGAGACAGGAACTATGGAAAGTGAGCGAAAGACAAAGGCTGGAGGGAGAGAGAGAGACAGGAAAAGGCAACTACCGATTTCCCCCGGGTGAGTCAGTCTGGCCACGTGCCATCTACGTGAAGCTGAGGCCAAAGGAGTGTGTTGCCTCCATCGAGGGGCTTTAAAGGTCCTATCACTCAGCATCGGCTCAACCTCCAGTATCTGCTTTTGCCCAGACACGGCTAAGCCGCGCACGGTTGGAACCGCGGCCGCGGGAGGCTCCAACCCTTGTGTGCTCAGGTATGTGGTGTCGCAACACACCAAATGCCTGCTGACGCAGACGCCCCTGCAGGGAATTGGGTGTGCGCCAACCCACAAATTTCATTAATCCCATACTTGGTTAAATCAGTGGAAGCGGTGGTTTAGCCAAGTAACAAATGCTTAAAGTAATACTACTTGCACAAGCAGTTGTTGCACAACACGACTACAGGTCAGCTACTAAAAAAGAAAGTACACGTGAACAAGGAAGCTTCAAAGTTAGGCAATTGAATTCTGCTGAAATTTACAAGATGGTAGTATATCCTGAAGTAAGGAATTTATTAGGCTAGTCGGCTCACAGATTCAGCAAAATTTTAAACTGTGTGAGGAAGACAGGATGCACACACGCTTTGTGTGTGCGTCAATGTTTCTGTTCATGTCCTGTCTTCCTCACACAGTTTAAAATTCTGCTGAATTAATATATCCAGAGGAGGAAAGTTTGTCCTCCACCTGATCCACCACATGAGACTGCAAAAAGAAGACCCACGAGAAAAAAAAATTCCCTAGTTTATGATAAACTCAAAATGCAACCTAACATGGTTCCCTTGATGGCTGACAATCAGCAATGGAGCTCTCCCACATCTCTAGCAAAATTGAACAGAACTCCATACTCACTGACTCTCATTCACGCTCATATTCATCACTCACACTGATTCATGACTATAAAATAAGTTAGAATTTAGCTGTGGTGTGGAGCTCTGAATGCTGCATCCTTTAGTAATTACGTAGATATGAGTGTAGGCACCACATACAAGGCATACACTACAGCACTGCACAGGAGTCAGGCAATATACAATTCACAAATAATCATTTCAAATGTAATGCATTTAATTTCCATCGACTGCATGCATTTTTTTATCCCTTTACCTACAACCTGTGCTCTCCTAAATTCAGACTCTGGCCGTAACAGCTTATTGGCAGATGTATTTTTGAAGCGGCAATGCAACGCCTTTCGAACAGGGTTCGATCTATAGACAATAATTCCATGAACATATGGGCCAAATATTGTTTCGTTGCACGAAGCAGGGAGCCGACAATCTTGCATAGAAGAACGCTCACTCTCTCAGATGGCTTTTGAATTATTCCCCACCTATTCTTTCCTACACCCCAACGGTAGCCAATATACAGCAGTCACTGGAAGATTGTTCCTGATCATGTGTTGCTACCGATAGAAAGCTTGCACACAAATGCATAAACCTCCAATCATCAAGAAAAAGGGGAAGAAATAAATTGTCATCATGTCCCACTTGTCCTGTCATTGCTCCTTTGTCGCTTTCTGGAACTATAGTCAGACATTTACCTTGAAGCATTGCCATAACAGCACCTCAGAAATAAGTAAAAGTGAGCAAGGAGCAATAGGCATGGCATTGCTACCAGCACCATCCCAGCTGAAAGGAAACATGTGGATAACGCACAAAGAAAGTAAACGACGTGCTCTATTATTTCCATCATTAATAGGTCCTGTTCAACGAATTTCTGCAGGAATACATTCACTGAAAGGTATCACACTCATTCCTGAATTTTCTCAATCTTTTTTTAAAGCAAAGGTGTTGTACAGCCCCTTTTAGGTGTGACAATGCTTCAAAATACGTGCCACTTAATTACACATCATTTCTGGATGAAAGATTAATTTGCAGACAAGGGTACGTCTGTTAGTTTCTTTACAGTTCAGCATGTACTCCCTCCATTTGCACTTTAGTGATTGTACTTTGGTCAGTACTGAATTTGCCGGTGCTTACATAAACCAGTGGTGGGACTGCTCAAAGTGATCTTGGAGCAAATTGTGGAGCAAGTAAAATTGCATTTTGGAGCACCTTGGAGCAAGCCAATCTGAATTTTCGTAGAGAAATGGAATAAGAAATACGGCAGAGCACTTTGAAACCAGTATGAAACAGAATAAACCAACGCCAGCGCTGTACTGCTTAAGCAGCGTCTTAAGATGAATTATGAAGCAGATTGCTCTGATACTGAGACCGTCTAGTACATGAAAACTTTAGTAATAGTGCCTGTAGATTTCCAACTTGCGGTAACAATCACAAAAAACAATCATTCTGCAATAGAGTGTCCGAAATTTCGAAAAGCAGCCCGAGACATTATTGATAAATACATCTTTCTTTTATGTCTCGACAGTGTGGGTGAAGTGCCTGGAAATGCGCTTCACCAACAGACCACATGGAGAAGCGAGAGTTACGAACTACGGTGGTTTATTATTGTGATAGCAATTACATGTGCACTCCAGGCGCATTTCTGCTGCCATTTTTCAGCCTACTTTCAGTTGTTTTGCGTTTGAGCTAGGGAGCACCACACCATTCCAGCCGCTCAACCGTATTCTAGTACACTCTAAATACAGCTGCCCTAGCTGTTCCAACAGCAGCAATGACAGCCGGCAGTGACCGCGCCGCGCCGGCCACTTTCAGCTAGTCCAGTGTTATAAGCGCGAATGTTATGTCAAACTGTGCGGGAGGCACCGCTGCACGGTGTGCAGGATGTGAACAGCTCCACTCTTTTTCGGAGAACGAATCCGCTCACTGTTTGAGGCCAGTGGCGGAGAATACATACTGAAGCCATTCAGGCGCGATTTCGGCCAATTCTCTGTGCTTGGCGCAATTCGGTGCAGGAATTTGAAGTTGCATGAGAATGGCACAATTGGCGCACGAGTCCCACCCCTGGATATTGAAAACAAAGCAACAATCAATGAAAAACCTGAGAAGCATAAAAAAATCTAGTCAGCAGCTCGGGTAAACAGTAAAATAAAGCACTGCAAAATATTACAGTAGCAGTAAGTATGCAGCCAAAACATTAACACAAGAATGCAATAAATTTACTACAGACAAACAGGCAAAAGTTCGTAAATTTGGCAGGAGCAACAATTTCCCAAACTATCAATTGCCAGTGTGCTTGTGAGCCACAAATTGCGCCAAGAGATGGGATGGACAAAATGCGCCTGTGGACTACCATATTACTAGTATTGAAATTGCCATTAAGTATGGGCAGACCTTTTCATTTGGTAACCTCACACCAATCCATAAAGCAATAAGAAATATTAACACAATAATCAACACTGTAAGACAAAGGAAATAATTTGATGACTAGTTGCATAACATGGAAAATGGGAGCCATCAAAGTGCACACCAGGCATGATAAGCAGCAACTTGCTGTAGCCAGGAAAAATTTGGATGAGTTATGTACATGCATAACATTACAATGCTGAACAGAGTAAACATCACTCTCCCAGACCTGTTAAAGGGTGATCGCTACTTTTTCCTAGAGTGACGTTAATGAAACAGCTCCCAGCAATGTCAGTCTTCAAATAATGATGAAACAACTATCGTTCTTGGGTTTGAAAAACAAAAAGGAAGATAAAACCAGACACTTCAACATTAGCAGAGAGGAGGTATTTTACAATAATTGCGGATAGCATACAAACAGTTTCTTCACAGTTCAGCATGTCCTCACTCCATTTGAACTTTTGTGATTGTACTTTGGTCAGCACTAAAGTTGCTGGTGCTTATATCAACATTAGTACTGCAAACAGTGCAACAATAATAAAGAAGCAGAGAAGAATCAAACACAGAAAAGACGTAAGACATTCAACACGTAATCTGCAGAGGTTTAACGTTTGACTTCACAATGAACAGCACAGTTACAAGCAATTGGTGAAGATAGAACACGAACACAAGCTGTGGTTGTCCAACTTTAATCAGGTACAGGAAGTCACGGTCTCCACAGACTTCAAAGCAAAGCATGTGCCGGCTTTGCGCTTGCAGCCAAGCCTGGCACTGTACAGCTCATGCAAGTAGTGCAGTTAAAATGCTGTACAGTGTGTTTCAGCAGCACAACATGGAGTACAAGTTGGAGCATCACTACTACACAGGTGGCATGTGATGAGAGAGCTATCCTCAATTACGCCAGCCAAGCCTCCACTTGATAGAAGACCCGCCGACAACAGACCTCAAGTTCAGAGGAGTGGGAACAAAGCCTGCATAGAGAAGAAATTTTTTAAAAAGATAGCGCACCTTAGCTAACATCAAGAGTCAACAGCACTGTTGCACTATCTACAGATGCATGTGGATATCTGCAGCTTTCCTGTTATCTGTGCATTTGTTGATTGGCTGATTGAATTATCCATGGGGTTTAACGTCCAAAAGCAACAATGGAAGTGAGAGATGTTATTATGGGGTGCTCTCGATTAATTTTGACCACCTGGGGTTCTTTAACGTGCCCCTAAATCAAAGTGCACAAGTATTTTTGCATTTCACCTCCTCGAAATGCAGCTGCTGCAACCA
Source organism: Dermacentor albipictus (assembly GCF_038994185.2). NCBI lineage: Eukaryota > Metazoa > Arthropoda > Arachnida > Ixodida > Ixodidae > Dermacentor > Dermacentor albipictus. The sequence continues at coordinate 64,426,702 of NC_091823.1, read as the reverse complement.
AGAATAGAACCAGCAACCTTGCGCTCAGCAGTCCAATGGCCTAGTCACTGAGCCACCACAGTGATTATGTGTGCATCCATGCATGCGTAAGTTACACATATCTACAAAAAATTGTTAAACTTTTTTTGACTAGTCAAAAGACTGCTTTTGCCAACTTCCCATTACTGACCATTTGGAGCTGCACTTTCTTCAATGAGTTGTCTCATTATTATTATATTGTTAACGTTAAACTAAAGGGTTTGATGTCGCAAAACTGTACAATGGGTTATGAGAGCCTCAGGATCAATTTAGAACACAAGGGGTTCTTGTGGACTAAAACATCCACCTAATGCATGGTACACAAGCTCTTTTGCATTCTGCCACCATTGGAATATAGCCGCCCCGCCACTAATAAGATCCACTACGTCGTGTACAGCAGAGCAATGCCATGCCCGCAGTCACCGCAGTGGATATGCCTCATTAGGAATCAATGGTTGCGATTTCTGAAAGTCAATTCATAATGATCCTCCGCCCACACTAATTTTGTATATTTCTTATGTCCATATATTATTTGCAACTTTCTCTCCTGATTAAAACAACTGGAATTTACTGCACTACCTAGTTGTCATATTTATTACCTCCCTTTGCATTAGCCTTTTTAGTGGTCAACATGTCATTCAACAACATCATCACTGCTTAAAGTGAAGGGAAAGAGTACTGTTCACCTATAGCTATCACTAGCCAAAACAAACGAATAAGTTCTCATGGCAAAGCCGCGATAAGTATGTACGCTCTCGTCACCCTGTGAAGTCCACAGTGGCTAAACCAGGAATGGGACAGCTGTAAAAGCTTTTGAAGCAATTTTTGGAGCAAAATATTTCAAATTTTGAGTATTTTAACAGGGAAAAAAGTGCATTTTTGGAGCACCAAATTGCAAATTCCAAGAAACTTTTTCCAAGCAGTACACTCAAAATCTGAAAAAGCTTAATGAAATAAGTTATCCCAATTTTTAGTCTTGTCCTTCCCTTTTACGCTAAACCTGGCGTGATAGATCCAACTTCAGAGTGTGCAAAAGACCGCCGTGTTATGCTTTTTAGTGTTTATCAGCTATAGCAAAGTCCCTATAATTGTAGCTCTCATAGTTTAAACTAATGAATAACTCGAACAACATTTTAGGCCCTGTCACAGCTCCAGACACGTAAACTGGAAAAAGAAAACATCTTCACATCATGCGTGCAATACGATTACCAATTGACACACCCAGGGTTTGTGCTAGCAAACAGAAAGTGGAGGGGAAAACGGTGTCACAGTCGTTCAACGTACTGCAGGCACATGGTACAGGTACAAAGTACTGCAGCAACGCAGAGCAATGGTTACATTTTGCAACCACCCATAGAAATTTAATTGCAGACAGTCCAAACGTAGCTGGAAACTGAGATTAGTCCTTTCTTCTATTATATTATATGTAGCAGAGCTCTCTACTGTGCACCATGAGGACGCTGTATAAGACGTGATACACACCCGATAGTTTTTGAACAATTTGTGACCATCCTTCGTGCATGTAAGATTTTTAAATTTCGTACATTTAGGTATCCTGAGTTGTGCGTAATTCCCTTATGTGTCAACACAATTATTATTTTTGCAGGAATCATTAGCAATAAGAGATTAGCCACATACTTTATGAATAGGTAAGATGTCGATCTTGGCCACTACTCTTTGAAAAACATAGTGCTTGAGATGTGCTTATAAAAAATTTTACTTGCATTCCGACAGCCCTACACCTTTAAAAGTTGATAGAGGAGTGGTGCAGAACTGATACAAAACGGACACCAATCTCTAGTATGTGACTTCTACAGAAATAATGTACTATTTACTAGAATTAATATGGAAACATCTAAATATGGGTTGAATTTAATCGTCTAATGCCCAAGTACAGTTCTACATTAAGGAAAATTGGAGCAACCAGGGCTGGTATAATGTAACAATTCATTCTGTTCAATTCAATGTCTCTTATCATCCGCTGTTCACAGTCAGCTGATTAAACGCAGGCAGCACGCCATTCTGACCACTGATGAAACACAACAAGGAACAACATTGAAGCAGAATCATTAGCGCATTTACTCAATCATAACGTGCCCCCAAATCTAACGCACTCCTAATTGGTACAGGTTTAAAGTAAAAAAAAAAAACGCACACTAATGTAACATGTACCCCGATTTACATTAAAAAAAATATAGCATGCCCCGCACGTTCGTGATTGATAATGAAAGCAGCGCTTGGTCGTCATCACTTGCACTTCACTGGTTGCAAGCACCAAGCACACAGGGCCGGTATGCTCGAGCAATCACTTTTAGACATACTACTACCTAGTATCACTTTTGCGAGATTTTACGTCACTGCATCAGACTTGTCAAAGTATGCAGTCCACAGCGTTCCTGGCACTGTGCACAGATAGCAAGTTTGTCGCCACGCGAGAAACATTGGCAGCCATATATGCCGACACATCTGGTGCCAAGACGCACGAAATCCCACTAAAATGTCTCTGAAAGTGATCAAACTCAAGCTCATAATGAACCGACAGCAACTTTCACGAAAATGTGCTCTGCCACCATCTTTTGATGGCGACGAAATTTTATCCGACGGCTCTGATGGTAAGTTGTTGCCTACCAATTGCACATTAGATTGGAGTAAATATGGTACAGTGTCCCAGCCTTGTTCACCTTTATTTCTGGTTATGAAATGTACAAGGTGCGCAAGTTAGTAAAGTAATTATATAGTTATTGGCTTTTTCAACTATCTGCATCTGACCCATAACTCCAGCATACCAAAAACACAATTATTAACTTTCCATTAAGTTTCCTGCACTTAAATCAGCATTTTGAGGAATCACACTCAGTGTAGCCCATACAGGACATTACAGGATTAACAATAATTGAACACATGAAGTCTTCTGAACGTGCACTGCAGTCATGCCTGCATACCATGCTTCAGTTTGAGTATCCGGGTGCGCCTAAGCGGTGGAGTCAAGTGCAGTCGGTCGTCTTCTAACCAGCATTCGTTCTCCAAGGTCGCTGGTGTGAGAACCGGGACATGCAACAAAAAAATGACGTCAGCACATCTATACAAGCCAGCACTGCAAAAGTCTGCACTAGAATAGCAGCTTGGGCTTGTTGGTTTTCCATCCTGCTGTTAACAGCGCAAAATCAGGGTAGTGTCGGCACGCAGCTTCACCAAGGTGACGTTCCACAGAGCCTCGGTAGACCTGTCGATGACGCGCAATGTATCCCGCCACTGCCGAGTGCTGCTGGAGAGACATAGGCGTAAGCAATCCCTGTACAGACGGGCCTGGCGGTACCATTCAGATTTTATAATCTTCAAACATCTTCGCCCGTGGCTATCAGAGGGTGCATGCCCTCCAAAGAGGGCAATCACTTCCGGCGGAAGAATCTTCATACGGGCGCAGAACGACATGGTTCTCGCTTGGCAGACAGCGTTGACAATGAGGGCAATGAGTGCTGGGAAGTCGAGAGCCGACAGCGCTTATGGTGTCTTCTTGTCTCGTCTCTTGTCAATATTTTGTGCTGTTAACAGCAGGAAAGTCTGCAAGGTGGACTTCCCTGAGTGCGTGGTTACTTTTGCTTTAATTTTCACATGTAGGTAATTGCTCCATCAGGCTAGCGTGAAATGCAAACACATGCTGGCCTTACGCACAACAAATTTATCACTCACTGCACTGATTTGCACTTGGTCAATTTCTTTGGGGCTTTGTGCCGCATGCAGTCTATGGGAGTGCCAAAACCCCAATCTGATTATGAGGCACGCCGTGGTGGGGACTCCGGAAACTTGGACCACCTGGGGTTCTGTGACGTGTACCTAAATCTAAGTACATGGGTGTTTTGCATTTTGCCCCCACGAAAATGCGGCCGCTGTAGCTGGGATTCAATCCCAGGACCTTGTGCTTAGCAGCCTAACACCATAGCCACTAAGCAACCACGGCGTGTCGGAGTGGTGGTGCCTGTGAATACATTTCAGTACCCACAACATGCAGTACTGTAGTGGATGTGGACAATGTCATATGCACTGCAAAGAAGCTGACCCTAACCTGTGCGCGGGTATGCTCATTTAGTCACTGATTCGCAACCCTGGCCGTGGCCTAAGATAATTCACGAAATGTGCAACATCTGTAAAGTGGTTATGACATCTACTCAGAAGTTGGTCAAACTAAACTTCAATGGCAGGTTTTGTTTTTATACTACAGATGGCGTAATAAGGCTCATCAAACTTGCAATCAGCCATGGCTTATGTGCATATGATGAATGAAAGTGTCTTGCAACAGATTAGCAGACTTTTAATGTCAGGTGCCCAGATATTGTGTTATTTCTGGCGTTGAAAAAACTGATCTGATAATTAAAGTGAGCAGGAGCAGACATGCAGGCACTGAGAAAAAATTTAGAAAGAAATTAACAGTCAACCCATACGTGCACCACAACTTATCACACTGGTGCCTTGCGAAACGACGTTAATGTTTCATTTTCTGCCAAGAAGGACATTGGTAGGGTGTGTGCAGCAGTTCGGAAGTGCATTGATGAAGGAGGGATGGAAGTGGCCAGGGAAGTTTTCAACCAGCTCTGGGAGCAGCAAATTTGGCGCTATGGAGCAGGTTTAGAGCAAGAATTATCCATTTTGAAGCAGAAGACACACATTTTGGAGAAGCTTGGTAAAGCTCAACATGAGCAAAATAAATGCAGATAAAGAAAAGGTGTTCTTTGTTTGACTTTGTAGAACACTATTACGTTACGGCACAATCACTTCTGCAGAAGCCCACCAGATGGAAGAAAGTTAATGAAAGAGTAAAATTGTCATCTACCCGACCGTAGCAATAAGCTACAAAGAAAACACGTTTAGGTTTTTCAGAAACAACTATTAAAGGGACCCTGAAACGATTTTGACGATTTTGTACAAACGTACCCAGTTGTTAGAGTAGGTCCTTCTGATCATTAATTGACACATCTAAGTGCTCCGAGTAAAGCGTGAAATTTATTATAATGTTTTAAAAATGTGAAACTTTTCAGCTGCCCCTACCCATATGACGTTAATCAATCAATTGATGTCAGTAGGGCGAGCTATCCGATTGGCTACCCAGGGCGCGTCATCGATAATTTTTCCACCTTTATGGTGAACAAATGATGTTCGTAATAGTTGGAATCTTAGTTAATTTGTTTCTATAGAAAGAAAGTAACAGAAAAAGAATGCACAAGAACAATTTCTCAATACATTCAAGCACTTCCGGCACACAGCAAGCGTCATGTGCTTGTGTTACAACGTGCTCCATTTTGGCGAGAGCTCCGCGGTCAGAGTCGATTACAGTCTTTTCGCAAGCACTACGATTCGACTTTGTTGCGTTGCAGACTGCAAATGTAGCGAATGGCAATATGTCAAGCTGCGACATCGTGTCCCTCTGCAAGGCAGCAGACAAGCGGACTGGCTGCAGCGCATCGGACTGCCACTATCCGATCGGTGCCAGGATTTGCGCGTTTGAGGCCGTCACTTTACACCGGAAGATTATTAACGCAATAGCGTTTCGCGAGTCCAGTATTAGGGTAAACGCAAGCACAAGGGGACAGGGCCTGGCCCTTCGACCGTGTCGCTTCCCAGGATCAGGAGAAGCGCAAATGTGAATGGTCTGCACAATGCAGCCACCTGGTGGCACAGAGCTCAACCACACACAGTAGCAGTAACGAAATGTATTCTTCTTTGATGCTGGTGTAAATTTTTTGCAGGAGTATAATCGTTAACACATTGTTTTTGTAAATTGTTAGAGCATTATAAGTGCTTTGTTTGGCTGGTTAAGCTCTGCGCCAATGGGTGGCTGGACCGTAAAGACTAATCAAGACGCTCACGTACATCTACGCTAAAATACCTTCATCAGCTTGAGTTTATGCCTCCAGCCATCCTTCGAAATGCCCAGTTTGCTTGTGGTTACCCGAATATCAGACACATACGGTGCTGCGACAGAATGCTCACAACGCACGCTGCTTCGATGGCTCTCGCTTGGAGTCGACTGCCAAGCAGCTGGCGGACAGTCTGGAGAGGCTTCGTGCGCTCGCTCCTAGAGAACTGGAAGTCCACGACACGACGTGCAATCATGACGCAGAGCCAGTGAAGGCGGAGCTTAGCCCCGATCACTCAGTGAACGAGTTGAGGAGAAAATGCATGACTATGGAGGAGGATAACTTGTAATCGTTTGTAGCTCTCTTAATATGAGACGTTTCACACAAATTGTGGTGCGAACGATTAACTTTAGCTCTACCCTACGCACCTACAAAATTTGTCCGAACTGTTTCAGGGTTAAGTTACATATTGGATGTGCCATCTAGATGTGGTTAGGAAAAAAAATTACCAAGGCCTTTACGTGAACAGCACTTACTGTATGCTGATAGGCTTTTGCTAATGCTAGTGAAGAGTTCCCTTCTTTATTCCTTATGCCCAAGCAACTGATATTTAATTTTAATTAGCTAACATTTATCTACTTTGGATAATGTGCAAAGAAAAAGGTTGTGGAGGGCCTTGAGAAATTACTGATAACAGCGCTTAAAGCAACGTAGGTGTTGTGTGGTCATTTTTTCTTCTGACAAGAAACAAAGACAAAGCCTGCGAAACTTCCCTGGCATCTTTTTTTTTTTTTAGAAAATAATTTACATCAATCCTAGGTTGTCTTAAATGCTGCCATCGGTCATTTTTTAGTGTCCTCCACCACTTTTTATAAAGTTCACTAATTAAATGTAATACTCCTGCACAACGAACATGAAATACTCACAGTGACAACTGTGAACAAGACCCATTAACATACAAAGACTGCCGTTTGCATAACACACTCTCTTAATTTTTAATTCCTCACACATTTAGTTCGCATAGCAGAATACTGCAAAATAAATGTGAAGTTACTCCCTTGTCATTGCATGTTTGCCAGTATTTCACATTGCTTGCCGAGAAGAAAACCAGTATGAACAAATGTTCACAGCTGTCTGATCTGCATCACTGACCAATATTTTGCACAAGCTCTATTATTTGGGCTTGTTAGCAGCGCTCTGTGACAGTCCTATAAAACCAATGTAAAACAGCGATCAATATTTTCAGCGACGAATTATGCTTTATCAAAACTTTCACACTTTATATGTGCAAGTCGCATCGTGAACACCGTTCGTTTGAACGCAGTTTCTGTTTACATTTTCAACAACCTTTTATGGCCGGTCTTTGGCCACTACGGTCGATTAGAACGAAAACTTTACATCAATGGCTTGCATTCTGCAGCAGCATAAGTCATATTTTGTGTGGTGTGGTCATACAGAAAACAGAGTAACCAGAGTCCAAATATGGGTCACAATTACATTTCCCAATGAATATTTGTGGTCAAGAAGTTTCACAAAAGAAGCAGGCCGTTTATTGGCATGCCGCACTACACTACAGTCCACTTTAACAGTACCACATGTAACAATATATCGGTTACAATGACGAGTCAATTTATGCATTAGGGCTATGAGAAAAAAAAACATAACGATAGGTTACTTCCCGTATGTTGGATATAATGATCGAAATTGTGCTTTTTGGGCGGTGTTGTCCATGCAGAATAATCGTGAAATTTGCATTGCTAAGTTTCCCTTAACCAAGAAGAGGCGAAAAGTTTGCATATGCGAGTTCGTATCTGCCGCCATTACCGCGTAGCGTGTCCCGCCAGCGCGCGTGCAATGGCCAAAGCTGCGGAGCGCATTGCAAGTTGGTGCAGCGTGCCACATGATGGCGCCAACTGCTTTGTGTCCACTTCGCCAGAAAGTGTCCAGAGACAGGAAAACAAAACAAAAGCAAAGCGAGAAGCAAACCACGTGTGTGCTCCCTTTCTACAATCTTCCTCTCTTCCTCGGTGAGCGTGGAAATGCGCCACAGAAGCAATGATTGGTACGCCAACAAGGCGTAAAGCTGTGTCGCTTGAGACGAAGCTGCAAGTGTTGCAAGACTGAAAGCACGAGCGCCACATTCATGAAGGCTAGAACCAGTGACCATGACAATCAACGGAAACAGTGGGCTTTTTGTGCCCGGGCAAAACCCCCCACGTGTGAAACCAACACGGTAGCAGCCGCTGACATTACTGAACTCTGGGAGCACGTCGCTGCTAGCAATAAAATAGGTGGTGCTTTGATCGACTTTCTGAGTGCAGATAGCGCTGCCTCATTCTGTGAAGAATCTCCAAACGGGGCGATCGGTGTCGCGACAGATGGCGGCGTTGTGCGACGGAGGCGACAACAGCAGCGGCAGTGACGATGAGATTGACAACGGCCCGTCTTTGACACCGACCCCTATATTCACTCAAAGTGAACTGTTGTCGCATGAAATGAGTCGCTCACTGATTTCACGCACGCTAAATTATACCCGCCACTGTTCACATAGCCGCTGGATGTAAAAAAAAATTTTAATAAATTATGGGATTTTACGTGCCAAAACACTTTCTGATTATGAGGCACGCCGTAGTGAAGGACTCCGGAAATTTCGACCACCTGCGGTTCTTTAATGTGCACCTAAATCTAAGTACACGGGTGTTTTCGCATTTCACCCCCATCGAAATGCGGCCGCCCTGGCTGGAATTCGATCCCGCGACCTCGTGCTCAGCAGCCTAACCCCATAGCCACTGAGCAGCCGCTGGACGTGATGCACACTGCAGTTGTGAGTCTGAAACTTCTGCGAATGCGAGCGTAGATATCTGACTATTTCAGAGCGCCCAATGCTTGGCACGCTGTTTAAAGCTATAAATAAATATTTCATTTTTCATCCCCAATTTTCCAGAACGGCAATTTTTTATCGTAAGTGGCAAATTTGGTTTCAGAGCTACAAAAGTATGTTTAGCATCTTCTTCTTCTTCTTCTCTCTCTCTCTCTCTTTCTTTTTTTTACCGCAGTGCCGATATAGCAATGACAGGTTATAACGATCGGATTTTTCATTCTTCTTGATATTGCTATAAGTGGACTGCACTGTATTATCCCTGTAACTGGATGCAATGCATGTGTGAAATAGATTTGAAATGTTACTTACAAGGCGTACCCCATTAACCAGCGGAGATTTACCATTAAGCGCACAAACAAGTGCTAAAAATTTGGAGCACGCTTAAGCTACGCCTTTAAGAGTGGAACACGATAGCATTCAAAGATCCCCGACTGCTTCACACGCCCCCCTCGCAACTGCAGCTTATGTGACCGTAATGTTTACTGGGAAACGCTGGTGGCGAATGCTATGCATTAAGGCGAGATTTATAGTAGAAATGTGGCCACTTGCATGGGCCGATCCTGGAGGCAGTGCCACAGCCTGGCAAAGAAAAATTACATAATTTTCAGGTTTCTGCTATTGTTTTGCACTTTTAATATTTAAGTCTGAAAAGATTTAACATAAAATGCATGCACTGTCGGCGTTGTTTCATGACATTTGTTTGTGGGCTGTCATGCTCAAAAGTTTGTGGGCTGTTATTGTCATTCTCAAAATTCCGAAGAATAACTTTGTCAAGAATGTAAGACAAGGTACGAGCAACTTTAGTGATAGAATGGTGCAGCAATATAATCCACATATACTGCATGTCATATAGCAAGGCGTGGCTTATACATATACCTAAATATATTTAGAAATTTTCACTCACGGACAACTTCACTGACGCCAACACCAACACTAGATTTTCTGCGACACGGGACCCTTAATGCTATCATGTTATAATGTATACCGAAACTGACGAGCTACATTCTGAGCAAATTGTATGAGTTATTCATTCAACTGAGAAAGCTATTTCCTTCCAGATTGCCCCATAAAAAAGAGCCAGTTGAATTGATATTTAGCTTGTCCATGTAGTGCACAAACACGTAAGACTTACATAAAACATTCACAGTGCACTGCACAGCACAAAACAATTTTCATTTTCCTGTGCTGAAATGGACTGCTAAGGCTTGAATTCCAAGGCTAAACCCTAGCGAATGCACAACTATGACTGTGTGGTGTCCACTGAACAAGCACGTCCTTCTATATTTAGCAACTTTAGTTGAAATTACTGTTTTGGCTTGGGGGCAGGTTAGGACAGCTCAATGGTTTGGCACATTATGGCGCAATTGGCGCAGCGCTTCTATCCCTAAAGAAGGGAGGTGGGCAAAGGATGCATGCTTGACAAAATATGCCGCCAAGTCTGTCCCATGTGTCTCGGAGGTCGTTTACTCCATTCCCTTCGAGTGTAGTCCCATGCACGGGGGATTTTAGCTGGTGCCTAAATGTGCGCTTGAAGGAGCATCTTAAGCAATGAAAGGGCCAGTATGTTCCCCCCACTTAGTGACACATTGTTGAGACTGCGGGTGCGCAGCAAAGTTTGAGCACAAATTCACTTTGTTCTGACCATTGGATCAAATGACAAAAAAAATTAGCGAGGCATATACAGACTTCCATTAATTCGACATCAGTTAATTTGATCTCGGTCGTAGGTCCAGGCCAGCACCCATGCATTTCCATGGGCCCAAACTTTCGTTATTTCTAGCCTAAAATTTGCCTTTGCCAAATAATTTGAACTTGACCAGTCAGTACACATGCGCTTGGCCCCTCTGGTGACCCCAATAGCGACCCCTTTAGTGGCAGTGTCTGTCTCAATGGAGCTTAGGGCACAGTGAAAACTTTGAACGTACATAATCTCCTGACGAAAAACGCCCATTTCCGGCCTGCCCTAGGAAGATTTTCAAGCAATAGCCATAGCTCACAATGTCTGATTGCAATATTTAACTTATTCTAACAAGCACTATTTCTTTTCCACGAAAGTTGGGCAGAAATTTGCCAGCTCGGTGAAATCCGACACAATACCAAAGCCGGCTTCGCAGTGTTCCTATGCTTTTCTGCATAACATGAATGTATTGCAGCAATACTGATTTTAGCTCGCATTCAGGCTAGCTCGCTTAGAGGTCACAGCGACCACAAGGACCAATCAAAGAACATGGTAGTCTGAGCATCTCACATGGAGAGAGGGCTTTTTATGTGAAACGCTCTATGTGAACACCCTGCGGTGGCTGCATTGTTTATGCTGCACAGCAATATGGCCTCCGAGATTGCAGAGGTCATGCCAAAGAGCCGCGTCCTAATGCGTGCATCTCTTCCAGCAAGTGGTAATGGTGGTGTCTTTTTCTTTTCAGTTTCAGTATCAAAAGCAGCAATTTTTTATAGCTTTTTGTGACGCTTCCGCTCCTATTTTAAATTTTAATTTATGCACGAAGGCTCTTTTATATCTACATTATTCTAAACTAGGTTTTTACGCAGCCCACAATTTCATTACACAACTGAAATGACATTTTGGGCCACGCAGAGAAGCCAAGTTTTATATAGTATCGTTGTGTATTGCTATAAAACAGCACCCATGCTAAACTTTACATTTGAAATATCAGTGGACGTGTCATGGAAGGCTCTTAAAAGTAGACAACTCTGATATCAAAACTAGAGAAATTTTTTGTTTAAATGTAGCCATTACTGCTTGCTAGAAGTGACGCATGACAAAGAACATGCAGCTCCTCGTCATGAACTCTGAGACTAGCTGTTGCCCTCAGCTTCCTGTGGCACACTGAAAAAATCTCTGAGGAAAAACTGCTCTGACTTAATGTCATAACCGCCAACCACCAACGCACATACCATTTGCTGAGGTGCTATGTAAAGGATGCAGATAAGAAAATTAGACCACTGTGAGCTGTGCAGCTTTGCCAAAACTGTTTCAATAGTATATACAACTCATATGTAACCAATTTAGCCAAAGTGAAATTTCATAGTAGTTCAACCTGGAATATATAGATTGTTGATGTTGGTCCTGTCTCATTTTTCAACATGGCGGACTGGCGCAAAAAGCCTGCACATTTTTTTTAATGATGCAGAAATTCAGGAACTTCTTATGAGCTCTGATGTTTATTACAAGGTGTCTTCAAGGGACAATGACAGTGATGAAGAGACCGTGTTGCCTGAGGTACACCAATTATCCTAATTATTATTGGTGATCATTACAAGCGTAAGTCTATTCTAGTTTCAATTTTCAGATGTAAAAATTTGTAAAATGTTCAGCAACATAGCACTAATAAATAACATTTGAATTTAAAGCCTGATAATGTATTACTTAGACGAAATTGAATTTATTGCAATTCAGAAAAACACCTGGCACCCAAGGGCTAAGAATATATTGGTGTCCACTATGACCATACAACTTCAATGGTGACCCACATATGGACCCCTTTAGCAGCAGTATGTCTCAGTGGATCTTAGGAGACAGTGAACACACGTCATCCCACATTGAAAAGGCCTATTTTTAGCCTGCCTTAGGTAGATTTTCAAGCACTAACATTAGCTCATAATGTCTGATTTTGGTATTTAACCGATTATTTTAACATGTAGCTTACCCCCCCCCTCCCCCTTCCCAGGGAAATTGGGCCCAAAATTGCCTGCGGGTTGCAGTTGGAAAATGTATCATACAATTGCTGATGGGTGACGTACTAAACCCTGGCGCTGGAAGATTGTGTTCTCCAGGAAAGTATTAATCAGTAAAGAAGAAACATAACTGTATTGGGTCATTTTTTATGTTCCCAATCACAAGCATTGTCACCAGAAAATCGTATTAAACAGGATTGCATCAATTAGGTGTTACTGCATTTAAAACATTGCTTTAATGAAGTAAAATTGTTCTGCCAACAAATATAATGAAGTACATTTGTTTCTCAAACCAAAACACACCACATAAAATATATTGCTCGCTGTGGGGTATGGCACTCATTCAGTGCAAAGGTTCAAGTGTGCCATTGAGCACCACTGATCTGTCACCAATGCACATAACCAGTGGTCTGTTATTGCCAATGAACTTCTCTCTCACTCTGTGACACTGTGCAGGCTGCTGCTGCCAGGTGTGGCCTCCGAGACTGCACTGGTGCTATCTTGGAGGCCACGTCTAGCTGCATGTAACCTGCGTAGTCGTGTCAGGTGCCAAGTTGTGTGCTGGGCATGGCGGGATTCTTTTGCCCTTTCATTAAGATTTCATAGCATATGTGGCCAGGTAGCAGTGCCGTGGGCTGTAAGGATGTCATCTATGCATGTTTAACATTGTGCACCCAATTGGGCATATGTTGCAATAAAGGGAAATAATGGATATGATGACGTCATGAATGCGACAAAGTAATTTCAGCACCCCCTTCAACTCAGCTGTACAAGCTTAGTTTTACTGTAGTTGAAGACAGCTGGAAACTTAATAATGCAAGAAGACTCAAAACAGCAATAATGTTCATCAAATTACCTATTTATATTTTTCTTTTTCAACTAAAAGTATGAGTATGGCATAGAACACTTATGGCGTAATTCGCCAGAGTAGCAAATTTCCCCACAATAAGCGGTACCACAAAATAACCAAAACCTTTTTAAGAGGCTGTGCACATGCAAAACATATAGACCAAGCAACCACGTGTGTCCAGGAATTGAAGCCTGCGACTCGAAATGCACTCGCACTTTTGTTAGCCGAGGTGGTTTCTTCGCTTTCCAAGTGCCATACAACTACTGCAAAGTGTTTCATTTACTTTGTACCAAACCACAAATTTGACGCAGACTCTTGACGAGATGACACTGATTAGGTCAAGTCGGCGAGGGTGTCGGGCGACATGCTATCGTGGAAAGCTCGCCCTTGGTGTATGTTTGTACCCGTAGACGAATACACGAAGATCTAGTATGGCCGCACACTTAAAGCGGGGTTCGCGGCCGATCAGCTGGCAACTTCAGGAAACATGTACAGCAACAACTTGTATGTACACGTACTGGTAGGTACGGTGAAATCTTGTACATGGACAACATTCCGAATTGGTGAATTTGCAGAACCCAGTTTAAACTGGCGTCAAGGAGTCAAAGTTGCACCCGCTATACCCGCACATCCTGATGACGCACACTGCGGCTAGCGAATGAGAAACACACTTGTGGCCTCGACCAATTTTTCAGCAGTGCTGGACTTGTAAAAAACAAATTGGTTTTACTGCCAAAATTCGTTTTTCCAGCTTGCTCTATGGCAGACATCTTTGTGACCCCATCCATACTTGAAGAAATCAGTTGGCGACTATTTACTGTCCCCACACAACCTGAAGAGCCAAAGAGTGACAATGCGCATGTGCTCGGTGCAGACCACGTACCGCTGACAAGCAGCCAGAGCAAGCAGCTTTTTCATCAGATAGGCAACCCCCAGGCGGCCACTGAACCAGCACGCTGCCGCCACATTTTTTTTCTTTTTTCTTTTCTTCCAATTCTTGTTTGTCCCCTCACTGCACTGTCTCCCTCTCCCTTCACATCTCCCTCGTCGCTCTCCCCTCAGTCGGCATGCCCTGTGGAGAAGCGCTCCCGCTGCCTTGCTTGTCTGCAGGATTTTCCAGCAACCACATTATAACTGGTATTTTGCTGATACGAAGTATGTGCATACATTGTGCTCTATGGAAGGATAAAAGTGAATCGAGAAAGACTGCAATATATCCGGTCCTGCACTATCACCTGTTGTATTATAAGTGGCCTGAGCTGTGCCAGCAGGCCCCAAAGAACAGAAACAAGGTACTCCAAATTTGACAAGTGAACCAACAAGTAGGGTAAGCCCCAAATCAGCTCATAATACACACAACTGCTCAACCTGGCAAAAAGCACTTGCTTGACAAAAACAAGACAACAAGTGGCAACGTACCTGAACGATCATGGTGGCCCTTGGCACGGGCCCATCGCCTGTTGTGGCGAACTGGGACGTGCACCAGTGTCCGAACGCCATCTTGTTCTGCAGAGCCTGTGCGACAGGTGGAAAGTACCTTTGTTGTAATTTCCTTTCACTACACTAGGCACTGCAGGGCAGTGACCAAGGAACTAAATTAAATTGTGCAGTTTTACGTGCCAAACCAGGATTTGAGTTTGAGGTGTGCCGAAGTGGGGGACTGATGTTGACGTAAAAACTGATGTCTATGTGGTACCTAATCTTTCAAAATATGGTGTGGCATCATGCAATATCCTCCTGCGCATTATTGCTGGAGGTTGTGTAACCTCATTTTGCAGACACGTTGAAGGGAAGGGCATACAAAGCATTCACTCCCTGCTGCAAGGGCTTTTCATGATTGCGTCGTCCCACTGATCGCATCACTATCGGCAGCAGGGGCAGAGTGAATGCGAACACGTAGCTGGCTTCACTTCGAACCACCTAGGTGAAGATGTCAAATATGCAACGTAGCAGCCAAAAAAATGCAACAGCGAGAAATGTATCAACAGGGTTTCACTGTATCTGGATGTAGTTTCACTAGCAAGGGTCGAAAAATTGTAAATGCAACAAAATGTGCTTGCTATAAACAACAAATTGTCTATATGGAATCGTTAAAAGCAGGTTTAACTGTAGAATCAACACCTCACATATTGTATAAAGGGAAAATCGGACATCCACTTAATCGTAGCAATTGCTACAAAGGAAACCCATACAGGTTCCTCGAAAGAAAAGCCTCAGAGTTGAAGAAAAATTAGTCCTGGTCCAGGACTCGAACCCGGGACCACCGCGTTTCCGGGGCAGCCGCCGCGGGTGGATGTCTGATTTTCCCTTTATTCATTACTTCTCTCCACCTTGCAGGTTTCTGCAGAACTATTACGTCACCTCACATATTGTAATCTACTGGCATTAGGAGTAGGGGCTATAGGTGCCGGCCGAATGGGCGTTCTGAGGAATAAAAGGACTAGAACGATATCCGCATAGGACAGGTTATATGTTCTACCACCCATGCGTCGATTTGTGACTTGCAGCTTGTTCCATAAAGCCCCCGAATGTTTCACTTGTGACATGCTGAAACAGTAAATTCACAAGGCTACTACTACACTTGTACCAGCAGTAGAGTTATGCAGTATATACCTACATACATGACCAGTAAAGTCGAACTAGTAAAGGGATTGGTTAGCGAATGTGTTTTTAATTTGTTGTGTAATGAAAAAAAAATGTGTGTCAATAATTTATATTTATGAGAAAAAGGCACAGACTCTAGGTTGGGAAACTTGAAAAGAAACTAAAGATGTAATATGATACTTACCAAAGCACAAGACAATGAAAACTTCTAAAAAAAAAGGATAAGAAGCACAAGTACAAGGAACGCAGTAACTTTCACGCAATAACTTTACAAGAGAACTAGGAAAAGATGAACAAGATGCTAATAAAGCAATATAAGTTATATAACGCATAGGCCAACAAAAGCACTAATAAGGTTTCCATATTCAATAGGTTATCTCAAAAAGAAAAGCTTCATTAAGAGTTAGCTTAGCCACATTTATTGCTTGTCTATTCTGTCTAAATAACAGCAAGCACAAATAGTATGAGACAGCAAACCCCTAAGTCCCATAACAAGAAAACCTATGTTTCTTTACAGGCCCTCAAGCACACAACAGGAAAATTGCTTCTATGACATATCAATGGTGGAAAGCTCCTAACTTACTTTTGTGATGGTACATGTATATCTTTGTGTTCTGCCTTTACCTAAATGTAGCCGACACAGTTATGAATCACTCATGGCCTTGTACAGAGTACGTAGCAGAGCAGAGCTGCTCAACCAACATAACATATACTACAATAAATTTCTGTTCCATAAAGTCTTTACTTTGTTACTGAAGTGCTTACATGCTATAGGGTGCAATGTCATTTAGTTTAGTGCTTACATTTAGTGACAGAATGGAAACAGTGAGATACGTATTATGAAAAAGAGTATATCTACAAGTTATTTACAAGATGGGTGACAAGCTAAACATAAAATAAGACTGCTGCTACAGCCACGGAGTTGTATTTTCTGTAGAAGATCCGACTTCGTACTTGGCGTAACATATTACACGGAAAGACACAGACGAGACTATTTGCAAATAGCATCACTGGGAAAAAAGCAATGACTCATCCAGGCTCATACAGTAATTGTTTTTACATACATGATTGGCTCCTTTCACTGGCAGCAACTAGGCCATGGCAATGCATATTAAAAGCAAAACAAATGTTTGCATAGACATTTCTTTTTCTTTTTTTTTCAGGCAGCCGTACTCAATTCATACCACAGAACGTCAGCATTCACATATTACATAACGTAACAACCTGGCCACTGCCATAGCTTTGGTAAATGATGCCATAATGCAGGCACTTGCTCGTTCACTTGCACTAAGGCATAAAAAGCTTGGGACATACTCACCTTCGCTAAATGCGCCAGGGTATCCTGCTCCTCCTAGCCAATTGTCCTGGCAAGAAAAATTAAGACATACTGTCTAGCAAGATTGTTTGTACAGTGCACGCTTGCAAGAACAGACAGAGACCACTGTAACAGGACATTTTCAGTAGATAAAAACATCATTCAATGCAAGCTCAAAACTAGAAATCTTTGTGAAATAAATGCCGGACTTTATTACAATTCAAACCAATTCGGCAGATCCCACAGAGGCCTAGGTAAAAGGATGCCAGGCCTCCAAGACCAAAAAAAAAATGGAAAAAAAAAAATTCAGCGCAACCAAGTATAAGCCCTATTCAAGTGATGTCGGGCGCAACAACAAGAAGCAATGCGATGGAGATGGCTGTCGCATTCACTTGTCACCTCCAAATTGTACCCCATGCGAGTGACGACTTCGAGCGACCGTCTCCCCGTGTTGCCGGTATGAGGGCAGCAAATACACATCGTAACTGCGTGATGTGAGCTTTATAAATTTAAGTTAATGTATTGTACTGCAAAAAGCTGCATAACATATTTCTGAGCGTCTTGCAGTAGGTTCTTGTCCTTGCACGTATAAAAATTCAATCGTTTGCTCATTCTGTGCGACAATCGGTAGTATTTGAGCGATGTACATCCAGTTACGAATTCACATTACAGTCGAACCTTGATATATCGAACAGCGCGGTGATCGCAAAATAGTTCGATATAGCCAGAATTTGATATATAAAATCACTTAGAAAACGCGTCAAAAACTATCACAAATCAATCAATGAACCAATCGTGGCGCAATCGATACTCACATGAAGCTTCAAACAAAGTATTTATTTAGTTCGCTGAAAGTACTGAAGCAGCGTAGCCTGCTTCATATTGGCAACCGCGTGCTTGACCACGGCGTACTCAACATAGTCCAAACGGTCCATAAGAGACAGTCCAGTGCCTTCTATTGCGCCGAAGTAGCGGCGTACAACGGCCAAAGCAGCTACAGCCTCAGTTGCAGTCGGGAGCGGGGCAACATCAGCGCTTGCTGGATCAGCCTCGGCAGCGTCTTCGTTTGGCCGCTCAGCAGTCACTTCTGCCGCGATCTCCACGTCTGTTAACCCCGCCACTGTTCCGGTGCTGCCGTCACCGCCAACGAAGTCCTTAATGCACATGATGTGTGGCTCAGCACCGACAAAGCGCTCCAACTGGCTCCACAGCTGCCTCGATCACGCACGCATGGCGAGGGCTCGATCACGCGTGCACGGCGGGGGCAAGCCTCGCCATGCGCGCGTGATCAAGGCGGCCGTGCTGGCTCCAAGCCACCGCGTGTGTATGCCGCTACGTTCAAATGGCGCCCTAGGCGCAACCGATGTGGGCAGCTGTCGTACGCAGCAGTCTGGAACGCCCATCGCGCCGCCGCCATCTTCGAGAGTGTTGCGGGAAAGCTCACCTCCTGTCAACAGAGCGCACTTGGTCTAGGGCAGCGGAGTTCGATATATCCATTTTACATACGGCCCCATTCGAAATAAAGAATTAAAAATGCATGCGATTTTCCGTGTGGTATAGAAAGTGTTAGATATACGCAATAATTTGATATATCCGTGTTCGATATATAGAGGTTTGACTGTATTAGCTAATAACTCATAGCACTTCTGGGCGACGAATGACGAATTCGATTTCCAGAATCGAGCGATCAAGCGACAAGACCGAGCGATCAAGCAACAAGACCGAGCGATCGAGTGACAAGACCGAGTGGTCTGTTCAAGTGACGACCTGTTTCATCGCTCGAAGTCGTCGCTCGTCGCTGTTGGGCACAAAATCGCTCAAAGACGAACGCGAGCGATTAAGCTGTTTGCAGAACTACGCTGACCAGCAAGGAACAGAGCAACATACAAGCAATCTGCGAGCTGCACAGTTGGTGCGGTCCCTTCGTGTTTCAGAGAGTGGGGCGGCATAGAGCTATGGGCACCGCCCATTCGTGCTCGGATCGGTGGAAGGGCGACGGGAGAGAGCCACGCGGAGATGGCAGAAAAATGAGTGCGCGGCGGCTGTTGTAGCAGCGGCCCATCATGCAGCGGCTAGCATTTCATTTCTCTTTTTTTATTATTTTCAAGTATTTCACATTTCACTATCTTTTGGCTCAGACACCCAGCAGCCAGACTTCATTATAACCGATAATGCAGCATCAGGGCATTGTAGTAAGCGGGTTACTTCATCATGGAAAACATACAAAAGTTGACAGTGCAGTAGCTTCTCATTGTTATAACTGATATATTGTTAAAACCGGTATTGTTATTAGTGGGTTCGACTGTATACCCTTTAGGTGAACGAGGGTTGCAATGTGGGCTTGTTGGTAATGCATCTTTAAGGAGTGTACGGTTGCACGATTAAAAGACAGGACAGAAGAAGACACACACAGGGACACACACAGCGCTAGTGTGTGTCGTCTTTCGTCCAGTCTTTTAATTGCGCTACCGTGCACCCCTTTAGGTGGAGGCACTGCATGGCTTGCTTGCGAGGTGCGATCAATCAGATAATGTACCAGTGGTGCACACCTGTTGGTCCTCTGGCGACAATGACTGTCTGTCAACAATTTCAAGAAGGAAAACGCTTATCCCGCCTTGCTATAGCAAGCGGCGCTTCGCAGGTAATCCGTATTCAACGAAAGGTCAGTGCTCATGCTGGGTGGCTTTTTCTTCCGTCAATGACCTGCTTTCGCTGCTGTGCTTAATCACTTAGATTTTCCTGTGATGTGGCAGTTGCTATAGCAAGGAGAGATAAAGCTTTTTCGGTCTTGAAGTTGCCTCGCCTCACAGATAAATAGTCGATGCCATCAGAAGACTGACGGGTGCACACCGTTGGAACTTTATGTGATCGATTGCGCTTTGCGAGTGCCCTAACCTAAAGAGTATATTTCTTACACCGTGGTGGCAGACTGTACAGTTTCCGACATATTGTTAAAACTGGAATTGTTATAAGTGGGTTCGACTATATTCAAGATCTCAAATATTTGCAAATGACTATATTTGCATGAACCACCCCATTTCTATGAAACTCTGGGCTCCCGAAAGCTCATCTTTGTGCTGCGCCAGCACGCTGGCAAACCTTTCCGCAGCATCCCTCACGTGCTGCAGCCTTTGCATTAACCCTGTAAGCTCGACATATCAGCTGGCTATCACCAGATCAATGTAAGGGGGCCGTGCTAGCACGATCACAACTTACAGCTATCACTGAAGAGCGGTGCATGGCATGGAGCTGATGAGCGTGTTCTTGAATCAGGTGAATGTCACGGAAATCACCAATGCCCATCTGGAATATGTCCTGTCCTGTGAGGAGCCACATGCTGCTTGGATTCACACCATGCAACATCAACAGCCTGGCATACATGGTTGCCCTCTGGCGGACTATTCCAGCCGCTTTTAGGAAAGACGTCCATGCCATTGCATTGGCCGTGTACCAACCTGTAGAAAGACAAAACATTTCAAAACAAGACAAGCAGGAAAGAGGGGGAGGGGGGGAAGAGGCAACTTAACCTCTTCAGTTTGTGAATTGACAAATGCTGTAGGTGAAGCTTCTATTCTTTCATGCTTTCAAGCAACAAGGAAGAAATGTTCAGAGAAAATAAATGTGTTATATACAAGCACATGAGGGAGATCTTTCTGATAGTTCCAACCATACTCCTAAAATTGGCAGGAAGGAAACTTGGCATTGGCATGAACAAGGAGTGGGGAGTCGGATAAACCAGGACAACATGTTTGGCAATTTCAATCATACAATATGGGCACCAGAGGAATTTTATACTGAACTGTAGAGTACCGAGAAAAGATACAAAACCACAATTAGACGTTGCAAGAAAGAAATCTGTAACTATGAATGAAGTTAAAACAATTTGTAAAGTCGTTTTACAGGAGAAAAGTAGGAGAAAAAGGTATAGAATAGCAATTAATCTGATAAAAGATGGCAGGAAATAGTACAGTTAAACCTCGATATAACGAATTTGTGTCCTTTAGGTTGCAGGGGCTGCTGCTGATGATCACATGGACAAGCACTCATATAAAGCTGTGGATGCATGTAATACTGACACCTGCATTCTCGGAAAAATTATATTTAATAAGGAACCTGTACAGACATGTTTGTACGTCTATGTGTTTAAGTTCGGCCTTAGAACTGGTCAGCACAGCAGTTTCTATATAAGAAAATGAACAGATGTTTATATAAAGAAATGTTTATATAAGGACAAAAAAAAAAGCTTTTTAATGTGATTAGTAGCTACAGCCTTGCTTTCTACACAACATTTTGCAAAAAAGATATAGGGAGCCATTAGACGAGTTTACATGGTAAAAAGCGTGGCAGTCTGGGTGCGATGGTATGTCATTGCGTCTTTTTTTTTTGTTTTTGCTTGTAGCGCAGCTCAAAACGACACTTAAACTAGCAAAAAAGGAAGGTGGAAGGGGTAATGAATAGCCCTGTTCCCTGTTCCTATTCATTACACCTTCCACCTTCCTTTTTTGCTCGTTCTGAGCTGCGCTACAAGCTAAAAAAAAAAAGAGAGAAAGAAAAACAGGGAAAAGTGAATTTTAAGCTGCAGTTTTCACATCATCATGCATAAGCCAAATATTTTTTAAGACTAAATTTATCTTGTTATTCTAATACCAAGGAAGAGACACATCACTGACTTGCAACTAAACTGATTTCAGGAAAATAAAAAGCACAATGTAGTATTGGCACATGAGTATTCAATATTTTTAAGTAAATCAAATAGTAGTCGCTATTTCAAATAGGAAACTCTGCATAGCTTTTGAATACATCACCAGGGTGTCTACCAAGTTGACATTTCCAAGTTCCCTGAGTTTTCCAGGTTTTCCCTGAGCACCTTTGCGAAATTCCCTGAATGAGCCAGAACTTTGTTTTATGTCAAGACAGGCTGACACCACATTGCCCGATGCTGTCACTCTCTAGTAAGCATGCTGAAACAAAAAAATGACTTAATCCAGTTTGAATAGTAAGGAGTAATATCTATTTTATTTAAAAAGAAAACAGAAGGAAGGTGTTAGTAAAATGCACAGCGAAAGTAATGGTAAAGCTCATGCCAAATTGAGTCGAACATTTTCAAATGCGAATGAAAAGGAGATGCATACATAAGTAAATATTTTTTAATATCAGCTATTTCTATCAACTGATAGCAAGCTCATCTGTATGAGGACCTGAACTTTGTCACAACTAAGGTTCTCTCTCAGCAGCTGGGAAGTCAACCTCAACTGTCCTGACATACTCTCAGCCTGTACACAACATCTCAGTGTTGGGTTTCACTGCTTAAACAATTTATTTTGGTTTGGATGAGGGACACCTGTGTCTCAGCGTCAGCCAACACTTAGTTTTTTTTTTAGCTCAAGCTCCTTCAAAAAGGCGGCGGCACCCTTCCTTTCCCTTTAATTCCTCAGTGCGTCGGTCCTTTCCGTTCTCATCCTCCTACTACCATGCTTTCACCACATGGATCATCTGAAGCATCCCCTTGGTCAGTTGTACAGTCAACATTTTATTTTTCGGACTTCCGAGGGGCCGCAAAAAAAAAAACGAAAAAAAAACGGGCAGTCTGAAAAAAGTTAATGCATGTCTTTAACTGCCTTTAAGGGCTAAAATTACCACAGGCACGTCTGAAAAAGCTCTGAAGGCCTGCCAGTACGCTTATTAGGTATATCAGGTGTTGTACTGTGAGACGGGGTGCACGCATGTGTAATTAAGGAATACATACTGTGTCCCGTGACAATTGCCCCCTTCCCACGCTTGTTATGCTTCACCGCCTAACACTAGTGTATTGAGGCGAAGCTAACTTTCGGAGACTGGCATTACGCAACACGCTGTGCTCTGCGAGCTTCAAAGCCAATCGCGAGGATTAAAAAGGCGGAGTCGGTGCCATTGGTAATAGCGGCGAATTATTTCAATGAAAAACACGGCACCGCACGGCAAGAAGCTTAATAGCGAACATAGAAGCAGCTAGGCCTAACGTTGCCGCGGTCGTGGGGCTGCCAGCGGATCTGCCTGCGAGAGTGCCGGTTCGAGGCGGCGAGATAATCAAAATAGCGGCAGTGGCGGCTTTGATTAATGCCATTTCAGACCTGCAGTCAGGGCAATATACATTGACTATATGGAGTACGTGGTGGTGCCGCAAAACCGTGCAAATTATCGGGCATGTCCGAAAAATCGGGCGTCTAGAAAATCGGTCGTTAACTACTCTGGCAATACATCGTGCCGATGACACGGCGTCAATGACGATTCGTTGCGATTCCTCTGTTACTGGAGCCAGCATTAACACGACTTTCGTTCCCTTTCAATAAAGTTACAGCTAATTTTCCCTGATAGAAGCACAAATTCCCTGAGTTTTCCCTGAG
This sequence comes from Dermacentor albipictus, assembly GCF_038994185.2. Lineage (NCBI taxonomy): Eukaryota > Metazoa > Arthropoda > Arachnida > Ixodida > Ixodidae > Dermacentor > Dermacentor albipictus. Next base: position 64,403,106 of record NC_091823.1, on the reverse strand, counting down.
TTTTTCCAGACTGTTCAAATTCCCTGAGAATTCCCGGTTTTCCCGGTTTTCCCGGTTGGTAGACACCCTGATCACATAATCAAGAGCACAGAATCTCACACGAAAGTGAAACAAAAAAAATGCAAGAACTTTCAATCTAGCCGTAGCAAATATCAAAACACAAGTAGTTGCACAGTGGGCCCTGTCACTCAGAGAGTCTGACTTTATCGACTAAACTGCTTGATCACTCGCATTCAAATTTCATTAAAACACTTAACCCTCATTAACTCAACCTCTCATATCTCGAAATATCAGTCAAGTGAAAAAATGTTTGTTGCTATGGTGTCAGTCCATGTGTTTAAAAAAAAATTATAAAAAAAAAGTGTTTGCGCCCGGACTCTGGACATCTCGAAATTTCTATTTAAGAAAAGCCAGGAAAGCAGCAATGCGGCAGCGTCGCTTGCATTCGCTTTTCACTCAAAGGCAGCGACCGACTGCAATGGCGCCGAGCCCACTAGCCAAGCCAGTTGTCGAGCTGCACTCTTCTTCCCGCTTATTGCCCCTCACGTGTACTTGCTCAGCTGTTTGCTGCCCCTTCATTATGGCCTCACATAGCAGCAGTGGGCTGAAAGTCCGTCTTCTTCTTTTCTATCTCATTTAGGACGCTGCCACAGATGCATCAATATGGTCACAGTGTATTAATTGCGACCTTGAGCAAGAAGATCGGCGCTCTTGGGCAGGTGCAATCAGCCTATGTGCTGTGGCCAAAAGAAGTCAGCATGTGAGCCAACAGCGTTTCAAAGAGATAGCGGCTTGATAAGGACGCTAGCATCATGCTCATGCAATGGTGAGGTGTAAACGCCATGTTACTCAGGGTGTCTACCTAATTGAGATTTGAAGCATCCTCTTGGTAAGTTTTACAGTCAATGTCTGATTTTTCAGACTCCCTAGGGGCCGCAAAGATGTCCGAAAAATCAGGCAGTTCGAAAAAACGAATGCATATTCTTTACTGGCCTTAACGGCTCAAATTGCCACAGGCACGTCTGAAAAAGCTCTTAAGGCCTGCCAGTACACTTATTAGGCATGTCAGTGCTCGTACTCTGACAGGAGATGGCGGGTGGACGCGTGTATAATTAAGGAATACATACTGCGTCTCGTGACAATTGCCCCTTCCCACGCTTATGATTCGCCGCGCAACATTTCTGTATTGAGGCGACACTGACTTTCGGGAACGCGCCATGCTTTCCTAACTTCAAAGCCAATCACGAGGACCACAAAGGCAAAATCGGTGCCATTGCTGACAGCGGTGAATTCCTTCAATGAAAAACATGGCACCGATGGCAAGAAGCTTAATAGCGAATGTTCAGACAACTAGGCCTAGCGTCGCAGCAGTGCTGCCTGTGTCTGCCAACGGATCTGCGTGCGAGAGCACTGGTTTGAGGCGGCAAGGTAATCAAAATGGTGGCGGTGGTCTTTGATTAATGCCGTTTTGGACCTGCGGTTACAGCAAAAGGTCCAGAAAATTGGACGGCGAAGGATTCTTGCGTCTGAAATTTCAAACGTCCTTATACATTGACTCTATGGGGCACGTGGTGCTGCTGCGAAGCTGTCTGAATTATCAGGCATTCCCCAAAAATCGGGCGTCCGTAATATCGGTCGCTGACTACACACAGGCATTTCCTCCATCCGACGACATGGCGTCAAGGTAAATTCATTATGATTCCTCTCTTTTACTCGTGCCAGCAGTAAGGCGACTTGCATTTTTCTGGTTGGTAGACAACCTAGTTACTCTTGGACATCTGCTAAAGGTGTGACCACTGCTCTCTTCCACAGTTCAAGTGTCGATTTTTGGAGTGGAACTGTTCGGAATTCATTACAATGCAGAAAGTAGCAACACTAGCTTTTTGGATGTCTGGAACAGGTTATGCTCAAATGACTGGTTTTAAATGTTACATTATGATCAATAGTCTTGACTCGGTGCCAAGTATGTTGTCTTGGCAGTGTCAATAATGCCATGCCCGTAGACGCTGACGTGTCCAGTGCTGATAAAGGCCAAGGTGAGTGAGAATATTGCTGGCAGTATTTTGAAAGGCATTAAGTGGTCTATGCTCAGCCAGAGTGCTTCGATTTTTGTGATTTAGCCAATCTCAAAATTTTTTCCGTATTTTACAGCTTTGCGTTAATGCGGTTTTATTATAGATGGCATTCAGTAGATGAGGTTTGGTAGAGCCTGAATTTTAACACTTTATTATCACTTCTCTTTTTTTTAACTCGAAAGCCATTCTTCGCTTTACAAGTGAGATAGAATACCCTTTATTTAAGAAGCCCAGTTTAGGTTTGTCCACTTTGTTCTAGATGTGCACTCCATCACCGAAATTAATTGCCATACCACCACCCCCCCTCCCCATCACCACTCCTCACACACATTACTAAAGTGCCACCAAATCAATCTTGAGACTTGACAGCTATTTGGTGGTCAACATTTAGCTGCCCTTTTCACCCCTTTATTGGCATCTCCTGGTGTGTGAAGGCCCGTTTTCTCACCGATACGGTGCCCGCACGATTAACTCGAGATGCGTTAAGTTGTTACCATCTATTCAACGGTCACGCACATTGCTCTTGCTTCATTAGTTCAACCTACTTTGTTTAGACTGATCCAGGGACCAGGGAAGGGATTTGGTTCATAGCTGGTCTGTATGCTCGTGGAACAAGCTGTGGCTGGAGAAAACGCCAGTTGAGCTTAACTTTTCCTTTTGCTTCATTATTTCCTCAAGTGACGGCTCGCCATGGCACTGCCAGATCCTCGGAGCCATATACCATGATATGGGTTAGATAAAGTGGAAAATAAAATAATGTGAAACACCTCCATCGTCAAAGACTGCAATAACCGTTAAACCCATAAGCAATATGACTGTCACCTGTTACCTCTTCTGGCTTTTCCCTAATTGTACAGCACTTTTCGAGCAAAATTGGCAACTGGAAACAAGAGTCGCAAGAAGTTGAGAAATTGAGCAATCTACTAGAGAGCTGAGGCAACAGCCAAACAGAAAGGAAAAATTTGAAAATTTAAGTTTGTGAAAATATCTATGGACCAACACCTTTTTATTTAAAAAGGAAGTAGAGAAAACGCTGCCAAAGGTTGAGAACAATTCCGTGTGCTTTGAATGTCGCTTCTACAGTTATCAGCCAATCCGCCTGACGAAGCCGCTTCTCTGCTGTGCTTATGCAGGTGTTTTTGTGAACTTCCGCAGTGGGCGTAGTATGTCTAGAACCACAGCGTCCTGCACTCTACGTGGTTGTACGGGACTGGCAGCAACGCATCGTTACGCAGCTTGCCTAGTAACAATACGAGTTGGTTTTGGCACTTAACTTGGTAAAGCAGTAAATGAGGGACCGAAAAGAACTGTGATTGGTACGCAAATATATATTTCTTCTTCAAGATCTAATTCAAAAAACGCTACTAGAAATCTTTATTTTACACATTCGCTTTTTTACTTGTTCTTGGCAGTGTTCTACCTGCGCTTCGTTTCTGCGCGAGCTTATTTGATGTGGTTCTCACATCTCACAGGCATACCTGTGAGATACACCTTTTAACACGATAGCGTTTAGGGCCCGCGTGTTCCGTAAAATCCGACGTCAGCGTCGGACGTCACTTTGGCAAAAGGAATTGTTAGAAAAGTTTTGTTAGTAACCCTTACACACATACTTCCATTTTTCTGATGTATCAAATATGTTTTTTGTCTTAGTCTTTATATTATTTTCGGTCTTGTTATTGTGCATTTATGTAATTAATTTATTCTGAGTGTCTAACAATGTTATGATTTTGATGCAACCACCATGTATGCCTTGTAATGGACCATCGGCCTAGTCAAGCTGTTTTCCAACAGCTTTTAGCCTTTGGTATCCACCAGAACACTTGTAATTCTGGAAATAAATTGAATGTCAAATCAAGTTTCGAACCAGCCATACCCAACCACTCATCTACCACCAAAGTTGCTCATACCTTGTCTTTCATTCTTTACAAGGTTATTCCATGGAATTTTGGGAATGGCAGCCCACAAACAAATGTAATGAAAGAAAAACACCGACAGCGCATGCCTTTTATGTTAGCTCTTCTTAGACTAAAATGTTAAAAGTGCGAAACAATAACAGGACATCGACCCATGCAAGAGGCCGCCTCACTACCAGAAAGCTTGCCTTTGTGCGTAGTGTTCGCCGGCAGCGTTTCCCGGTAAACATTACGGTTACATAAGCTGCGGGAAGCACGCAAAGTGGCCAGGGCCTTTGAATGCTATAGCATTCTCGATAGCACTCTTAAAGGCGAAGCTTAAGCGTTCTCCAAATTTTTCACTTCTCTTATGCTGGTTTACGCGTCTTTATAGCGAATGGAGGGCATTATTCACATTTGTACTAGTAAAGGTACACCCCATGCTCGAGTCTACGAGTCACCCCACAGGGGGCTATGTGCGTTTAAATCACCAACGACTATGTATGGTGGAGGAAGTTCATCGATAAGGCTTTGAAACTCTGCTTTAGAAAATTGACAGGAGGGGGAGACGTATATCGAACAAACTGTGATTAACTTACCAAACAGCACAGCTCGGACTGCAACTTCCTCAAGGAGAGTTCGGAGTTTGATTTGCTGACATGCAACGCCTTTATCGACTATTACGGCTACACCCCCTGAGGAGGCGAGTGCATCTTCGCGGTCTTTGCGGAAAGTGGCATATTGCCTTAGAAAGTTGGTCTGTGTTACTTTTAGGTGTGTTTCTTGGACACACAGCACCTTTGGAGTGAATTTGCAAAGGAGTTCTTTAATATCATCAAGATTGTGAAGAAGTCCTCTCACATTCCATTGTATTATTTGGGTATCCATAACAGGAACGAGGTTAGTGCTGTGTGTATAGAAAGAGAATTTAGGTTACAGGACCCTTTTCCGGCCCTGTAATGCGATGTTTCTCTTTTTTGGAGCGGTCGAGCGATTCTCGCCACTCCTTAGGCTCTAGTGGTGCCCTTTGACTTGGTGTCGTGTCCATCGCCTCCTGCGAAGCACTGGACACCCGCTCTTGTGAGCGATTTGTTTGTTGAGAAAGCCTCTTCTCAAAGGATGAGGCCCTTGAGGCCACTAGCCCAGAGGTCGACGGCCCTTTCTCGGATGACGGAGTAGCACTAGCCGCAACTGCCGAGGAGGCAGGTGACGTCGCTGCCGGCTCACTAGGTGTGGGCCGGACAGCTGGCGGAGGGCGTTGTGGCGCTGCCCCCTGACGTGTCACTTCGGCAAAGCTATTCTTCGGTAAGAAGGATACGCGCCTGCGTGCCTCCTTAAACGAAATGTTCTCTTTGCTTTTGATTGCCACTATTTCCTTTTCTTTTTTCCAATGTGGGCAGCACCGCGAGTATGCAGGGTGCTTCCCTTCACAATTTACACAGTGTGGAGTGTTCTTGCATGACTCGGACAGATGTTCATGGTCGCTACATTTGGCACAGGTTAGTCGGCCACGGCAGTTCTCAGAACTGTGGCCAAACCTTTGACACTTAAAACATCGGAGGGGATTTGGGATATACGGCCTCACCCTGATCTTCACATAACCTGCCTCGATTGTTTTGGGCAGAACACTTGAACCAAATGTAAGAACAAGATGCTTAGTCTGAATTTCTTTACCATCGCGCCTCATTTTGATTCGTTTTACACTGATCACATTCTGGTCACTCCAGCCTTCAAGTAGTTCAGCCTTTGTCAGATCAATCAGGTCACTATCTGATACAACACCACGGCTGGTGTTCATGGTGCGATGCGGTGTCACCTTCACTGGAACGTCCCCAAAAGAGACAAGATTCGGCAGCTTTTCAAATTGATTTTTATCTCGGAGTTCTAAAAGGAGATCTCCGCTTGCAAGTTTGGTTACTTTAAAGCCTTGGCCAAGAATATCGGTTATTGATTTAGACACTAGAAAAGGAGAGATCATTCTCGCTGACTTTGCGGTTTTCTCCAAGTGGATGACATGAAATTTGGGAAAGTTTTCATTATGACGACCATAGAACCTAAATACTTCTTCGGTGCGCCCTCGTTTATGAGGGCGATCAGGAAGGGGTGGAAAAGAACTTGCCATAGATATATGCGGAAATTCGGCAGCACTGCCAGCCACCCACCATGGAGCCCAACAAGGGGACGCTGCAGGACCGTGAAAAGACACGGCCTGCACGCGCCAGCTGTACGACACTACTATAACCAAGTATGTTATAACCAAGGTTGGCTATACCACACAAGGTTAACCCTTGCTGCCTGGGAAAAGTGGAAATAAAAAGGAAGCTAGGAGGAGACAGGAAAGACCGAAAGCAAGAGAAAGACGAAGATTAGAGAGGAGGATAGGAAAAGGCAACTACCGATTTCCCCCAGGTGGGTCAGTCCGGAGGTGCCATCTACGTGAAGCAGAGGCCAAAGAGGTGTGTTGCCTCCGCCGGGGGGCCTTAAAGGTCCATACAACCGGCATCGGCTCAACCCCCAGGATCCCCCTTTCCCCGGACACGGCTAAGCCGCGCACGGCTACACGCAGGAGGGTCCAACCCTCGTGTGCTCGGGTACGTGGTGTCGCAACACACCAAACGCCTGCTTACGCAGACACCCCTGCGGGGACATTGGCTGCGTTAACCATTCACGTTAACCAAGTCCGAATTAACAAGGTTTTACTGTACTCGATGCTAAGTTAAAGTAATACACAAACATGCATAGCAATCTTTTTTGGATGGCAGCAAATAAGTCAAAGACCGGGTTCTCCTCAATGTGGGCGCTGGTGGAAATGCCACCCGCCACTCCAGTTGACAAGTCAAAATTTTCCATCTTTTTTCGCAATCCTCGGGTGTTTTTTTATCATGTGGAAAAATATTGGAAAGTGACGTAGAAATATAACAAAAATCACACTTTTCTAATGCACTGTTGACAAATATCGCCTAGAAAATCAGGTGTTGGAAGGTGCCTTCGGACCGTGGAGTGTCATTTTCCATTGGCACAATGCCGCCACACTAGCACCATCACAAACAGGCGAGATCTGACCTTCAAATAACTATAGCACTGTAAATAAAGCAAAAGAAGTGAATCAAAAAAGGAAAAGAAAAATAAGAAACACTAGCATCAGAATTCATTACTGCTGCCACATGGATAAAGAAAGCACTACTATTGGCTGATGCAAACTTGAATTGCTAGTACTACATGTATCGCACGCATTTTTACAGGTACAAGCTGTGCATTCCTTTGTCCGGGCAAAGACTGGCAATGGTTGTACTAGGATGTATCACTGGCTCGGGTTAGCTTCATGAATGCATCCAAAATGCAAAATTGGCGAATCTACAATTCAAAATGGCAGATTGGTCGTGTTAGAAAAATAAGGGAGAGGCTCAATCACAAGTGCACCCTCAACCCATGGTCACAAAATCTCACCCCTCAAAAATTTCTAGAGGGAACCCTGGTCAATGGGTACTTTTATAATGCCTTTACTAAAAATTTTTGTAGTTTGCAATTTTTTTCATTTGTTAGTATGTTTATTCCAATTATGTTACTCCAAAGAGCACTGTGATGTGGAATAAATTGCTAAATCAAAAATTAAAATCATCACGAGTGAAATTACTGTAATACGAGTTGGCTCACAAGTCACAAAACATAAGTGCGCACAAAGAACGCCACTTCCTTTCCCACAGTAACAAGCAACAAAACCTGTGCCTTTCACATGCACAACAAAAACACTTCAAAGCGGTCACATTTCCACATCTTGCTCTGCAGCATGTTGACATCATTCAAGATAACGAAGCTGCCAAGTGCAGCTGAATCATTTTAGTGTTTCTTCAGGGTGACTTCGAACTACAAGCACTGTCTTCAGCTTACCATTGCCGTACATGAAGCTTTCAGTCGTGGGGAACTTCATGTCACGGCGTTTCTGACTGGCTCCACGTCTGTTTGAATACTGTGAGCTGCCAAGCTGCTCAACATTGGCAGGAAGCTCCATCAGTGGCTTCTGCAACACAATAACAACAAAGCACAGAGTTAATGATGACCTCAGCAAACTAATGGCATATTCTAATCGTTCGTACCACACTCCAACTCAGTTTGCAGAAATGCAGAGCCCTCTTGGGATTGGAGCAAGAGAGAAAAGGCAAGAGCCAAGTGACCGGAATTCTGTTGAATCTTGCTTACATTCCCAGCTCAAACGTAACAGTGCCTCCTGGCACTCCGAATGACCAGGCAAATGCAAATATGTAATGAGCAATTGATTTTGATCAGCCGAATATAAAGCGTGCTACCAGAGGGCTTGAAAGTGACCAATTGAATGTGCTATAAATTGCAGCACCTTACATTTTCTAGTCAGAGGTTTCAAAACAAACTGAAGTACGCAAAATAGAGGGCCTCAAAAACTTGTTCCTTTCCCCACGTTTTTGTCAAGAAGTTCACTGAATCAACAGGAAACTCAGCAAAAGTCTGCAAACTGCTGAGCTAAAAAGCAAAGAATATGACACAGCACAAGTTGTTTTAAAGCTTTTCTTTAAATATTTATCCACACTCCACAAGCCTCAACAGATAAGAAAAGAAAGTAAAAAATGCCTCTTAACACTACAGTAAAGGCAACACCCAATTCATTCAAAAACAGCGACTATAATTTATGTAGGTGTTCAAGTCCTAAAGAATCCTGCAGCAGAGAACTACAAATTCATTTTGGCCATTCCTGCCATCAAAATGCTATAGATAGGAATTGAACCTTGTGCGCTGCTTCAAAATATCTGAGCCACTGAGTCATCATGACTGCTTCAATTTTTTTTTGTAAATCTGCACACTGCCTGGTATACTTGGAGAGTATAAAAAAAACTTACGAAGAGGCCAATTACCATGCAACAAGTGAGCAAAAAAAATGATAGTTTCACCTGCAGGGAGAAGCACTGACAGTGAAAGCAAGGTTTAGCATTGCGCTTACACTCCTTGTACAGGGTTCTAATTATAGGCTGGTCTGACTAGTGCAGACACAACATATGCAGGTGCATCGAAATTTCTGGCACCTGCTTAAATGTCATAGCCCCTTTAAGCGTGACCATGTCATGCTTAAAGGGGCTATGACATGGTCGTTCAATCAATCAAAAAGCAAGCTTTATTTAAACAAGTCAGGTAATGTGTACAAAAATAGTTGGACCAATAGCCTATGTGGCTAGTAGCTGGTCCAATACACAAAAGTAGATATACAGGTCAACCAAATACATATCTGCTCAATGAGTAAGAACATTTTTTTTTTTTTCGTTCGTCGTTCAACAGCCCTCAGATTATATTTGTAGCCGAGAGTACAGGGTGAATTATGGTTACACACACAAAGAAACTGGGCTCTCCATTGCACATTTTAACCCGAAACTTCAATGTGAAACCACTGCCTCTCAACTCCTCCCATCAACAGCAACCACCATTTTGGCAAGGCTGTGTGGCATCAGAAACTGAGGGACTAACTCAGCGTTGTCTGCTTTAAAACAGTTTGAGACCACATTGGACGTCTTTCTCCACATGCCCTAGCACCCAATGATGTAGCAACAATGTTGCCACTGAATTGTGCCAGTAATTGCTTCACTTGAACAATGCAAAGAAGTAGCAAACCAAAGATATGCGGCAAGACACACATGCAAAAACGAGACGATGCATAGCATTCATGACACATTTTCAGTTCCTGCAATCACTTCCGCTGTTTGCAGTGCACAAAAGCATGGACTTCGAGATTAGCTTCTGTTACCCGAGGGAGCCGTTTCTGGGGGTCCCCATTCATTTCGTTACCATTCAGTGTCACCAGACTGCTTTACTGTTTAACTGCAGCATTAAAAAACTCAAATATAAATGTTCTACTGCATTGAATGCACTCAAATTTTGCCTGTTTGCTGTGGGACATGAACGATTTAACATTCAATGCATAATTTAAGCTAAATGATTTGGTGTCATTGCCCTTTTAAACACGTCCTGTAGGGCCTGTAATGGCATTGCGCAGGAATCACTACGGTGCCCCTAAAGTGCCGTGCCGGTAAAATTACATCAATTTCAGGTTTAAGCACTGACATTGTTTTGAGCTTTGGTATTTAGTAGCTTCAGAAGAGAGACAGAGAAAAATTTATTTACAGAAAGGCACAGCTATTGCCTGTGCTATAGCTCGTCTTGGCCTGCTAACCTACTCAGGAGAAAAGGGACAAGGAGGAAAAGGACTGATGGATGATGACGATGATAGAAGGAGGAGGTGTGTACACACAAGTCTACAACATTGCAGCATCTCTTAAGTCTGAAAAAATTTTAAATAAAAGCTATGTTGTCTTTCATGACATTTGTTAGCAGCAATTCTTAGAAATTCTGAGGAATACTTCAGACAAGAATGTAATACCTAGTCTGAGCAAGTTTGGCGGTTGAATAGTAGACATTGACCTGGCGTATACGGCATGCATAAATATATTGCATACATGTGCCTAAAGATATTGTATTTATATGAATCTAGGCCAACAGTTTTTTTTTTTTTCACATAATCATATTCCAAACTCTAGGGTCGGCTTAGATTCGAGGATTTTAAAAAACATGCCAGTTTTTCATTGTAACTGCCAAATATGGTGCATAGCTAGCGCCATCTAGAAAAGTCAGTATCGCAGCCGCTACTAGCCGTGCCAGTAGCCAACCGTACACAAGCGAGGTCGCCAATTTGACCTGTGTCATGTCGGCCGTATCGGTGTGAGGGCGCGGTGTTATCGTGATGGCACCAAGCAGGATATGTCACTACAGTGCTGCTTTCAAGCGAAAAGTTGCGATAGCCACAGAGGCATCGTCGAACCTTCGCTCTCACACCTGGCGGGCTGGGTAGCTGCAGCGTGGGACGACATCTCAGGTACTTTGATCGTGCACGCCTTTAAAAAGTGCAGCATTTCTAATACACTTGACGGTACCGAAGATAGTGCACTGTTTGAAGGTGACAGTGACAAGGAACACAGCAACGGCAACGTTGATAGAGCTCTGCACGTTCAGATTCAATAAATGCTGTTCGCATTTTGTGAACACTGTCCTCGCTTTTTTCGTTCGGCCTACATTAGAGGTAATATATATATATATATATATTTTTTTGGCTTCGGACTTTAGGGGGTTGGCTTAGAATTGGGGTCGGCCTAGATTCGAGTAAATACGGTATGTGGAACCTCATGGCAACACCAAAGTCAAAAATTCACCTGAAGTGTCCTTACAATTGCTATCGCAATAAAATTATACAGGCGTAATATTAACAGACAAGAGATTGGTGCAAATTAGAGAGCAAAGAGAAATGGCTGATATATTAAAGATGTATATATATATGGGCAGACCATGAAATGTGTAGTGCAGGTAACCGACAGGCTGTGAAAGTAATAGAATGGATACCAAGGGAAGTGCAGTCAAGGACGGAAGAGGATTAGGGGCCAAGATAAAATTGGAAAATTTGAAAGCGTTGGTTGGAGTCAGTTAATGCAACACAAGTGTAATTGCTAGGCTTGTGCAAACATTCAAAAGAATATTTTGCTATTCGACATTTTCTATGTTATGAATTTCAGTATTCAGATATCTTGAAGTATTTGAAATGAACGAACATAAATTTGAAAACATGTACAATCGACAGCTTTGCTTTTGTCAAGAAAGTCGTGCTGCCTTGAACAAGGTTCACGGCCAAGATGTGCCAAAGATGAATAATGTGTTTGCAGTCACAGACCGTTCTTTTGGACCTGCTCGATTACTCAAACATTCCTGTGGCACTTCCACATTCTCTGTTGAACCAGTACATAGTAGCAACAGAATGCCGTAGAGTGTCTTGGTCAATATTTCAGACATGATCCATGCACATGATGTTGTATAAATGGTGGCCGTGAAAGGAAGTTGGTGCCCCTCAGGTTGTCTCACTTCCCATGTAAAAAAATAAACTGATTTTAGGGATGAAATGGCTCCTATATTGATGGAAAAAAAAAAGGGCCCCCTTTCTATTTTACAGATTTATCAATTTCTGGCTATTTACTCTGTCGATGTTTTATGCAAATAACACAATTATTCTAACTATTCATATCGAAATTGTTCCTATTAGCTTCGACTTCAGCTTTCGAACTAAAAAATTTATATTCACACAAGCTGATACTAACTGAACATTACTGGGAAGGGCTTTAGTTCTGAAGTGGACATAAATTGGTGATGAGCCTGCCTGGTGTATATGCCACGCTTCATACAGTTAGAGCAGATGGCAAACAAGAAAAACAATGGCAACAGACGCAGCGAAGAAGGAATGAGACCGTAAAATACAGACATGTGGATGCACTAAATACTTGCCATCTAGCAAAGCCTGAGCAAAGCAATGGGAGCCAGGTTCACTGACTTTTGATGAAATTAAAACCAGAAGAAATATTAATATAGTCAACTCGCCCTTGTGGGAGTGGAGAACTCTACTGGTGTGTGAAAATGGCCCGCAGTCTCTGGATACGCCGGTCCTGAAGTCAGGCCACTGCTGCGGCTTGCCTTTATGTTCAAGAGACAGCACACAAGTATGAATATATCAACATAAATTCACTTTAAAATGTACATAAAAATACAACGATTACAATACTCCCAAATGCAAAATTTGAGCACAGCTGTATATGCATTTTCATTTCACTATATATTGGCTAGTGCGGACAATCTCTCCTGTGCGGCATGTTGCAAACGGAGCGAGTGAACGAAGTGTGACGCGACTGCCTCGCTAATCGGGAGATCGCAAGAAGCAGCGTGTGGGCTCGATTCACAGCAGCCGCCACAGACAGGCCTCTGCTGATGTAGCGCTTTTGCTTCCATATGTGGTATCGGTAGCATCATTGGTGAACAGATGGCGCATGCTACTCTGGCATCACCTTGTAGCCACTGTCGCTGCAAAGCCCACCTTGTATGGCACTACCCTTTTCCTCTCATGCTTTCTCCATACCCTTCTTCTCACTTTCGACCTCATGGTTCCACTACACCCTTCTCCACTTTCCTCATTGTGCTCTCTTCGCTATTGCCGTCTTTCATCCTTTACTGTGCTCGTACTCTCGGTTACGAGAACGACAAGGGATAATGCAGATGCTCGCCACAAGAATGGGCGCCTAAGAGCTGCACTCTAAAAACTAGTGTTCTTCAAGTTTCCTCCGGTTACAGACATTGTGGCACAATCACGTGCCCAAGGCAATCATGTAAACCAATTTTTTCTCCCTTATATGTGTACATAGTATAACTAACTGTAAAGTATGAAAATGTCTATGGTCGTTCCTTTCATTTGTTCACTGAGCTGAAGCTCATGCGTCTTTTTTTTTCATCGCACAAGAGGAAGATGAAATCTTCAATAGGGTGTCACGTTTGCAGTTGCAAGTGCAACTGTTTATAGGGTACCTACATGTAACCCATGCTCTACAATATATGGAAACGTAATGCTAGACTCTCAGTACAAGGGTCCCCATGATGGGTTCAATGAGAAACACTCAGAATGTCTCACACTTCGCTCAACATTAGCCCTTCAAAAATTTTTGTTTTGGTTTTATTTGAATTACTAACATACAAATGCAACTTCACACATTGTTGGTCACTGAAAATGACTTGCAATGCATATCCCTCACTTTCAATACGCAATCATTGCCAACAGTGCGTGTCTATACAGTGGTTGCTACAGACCCCATCTCTCTTGAGGACTCTAAGGGTCTGCAGGCATTTTTTACAACAAATAAACTAAAGATGCACACCTCTCATTTCGCTAAAACTGCATGAAATGAAGACATTAAAGCATATGTCCTGACAACTATTTAATGATAACTACTTGCAGTATTTTATCAAGCTTTCTTTTTTTTTTTCCACATCATCACACACACTGGTATTCTAAGCCACTTCTCTGGAGACAAGTGCCACTGCTCTACTGCAGAGACTAAACTAAAGGGTCCTGCGACATTATTTTGTCATTCTCTCGGTTACAAGAATGACAAGAGACAATGCAGATGCTCGCCACAAGAATGGGGAATAAAGTTCATCGTAGCATACCATCACACACATTGGTATTCTCAGTCACTTCTCTGGAGACAAGTGCCACTGCTCTACTGCATAGACTAAAGGGGCCCTGCGACATTATTTTGTGCAGTTTATTTGGTCTAGTAGGCTAAACTTCCAACTTTTATGCAGTCATTTATGACTTTTGGATGCCATGCACATATGTCACTTGTGTGCTTCAATGTACAAGAGATTATTTATGCCTGCATCATTTCTGAATTCAAATCTCCATTACTTAGCCCCATTAGCAATTTTCAGTAGTGCTCAAAACATACTACAGTATCTTAATGCAAGAAACAATTTGTCTGAATTAAAATTATCTTTGTACTTAATCAACTCACATCTGCAAAATGTGTGAGGAATAAATGCTGCCATGCATCAGCCACATTGTGCATCTAAATACATGCATGTAGTCAACTATAACGTTGAAAGTACACAAAGATGTGTAAAGTGCAATGTCCATGTTTGCAAAAAGCTTTTGCAAGTCATGGTAAAGCAATTATGTATAATATACTAGACTCACAAATTTGTAGCTGTCCCTGGCAGTGGAGTTTTTAGAAGACCACGGTCGCTGCAGGTTTTGAAACAAATTATGTATAAGTAACATACTCATGATAGTGCACTCTATGTTTCTACTAAACATTGTCTACAGACATGCACTTACGTAAAAAGAGAAAGCTATATTTTATTTCAGTGAGTGATACTAATGCTGGTTCTTGGAAGCAATACTAAAGGCCCAACCACATGTATGCTCGCCGGCACATGCACGCTTGCATGTATGTGCCGCTCCTTATACGAATTGTGATTTGTACCTACAAGAGACAGGGGCCAGTGTACATTCGGCTTGCTCACTCATAGATGCCATGGCAGATGCTGTTTCATAGCTTGTTATTGACAGTCATGTTGACACTGCTTCAAAATGCTGCAATATTAATGAATTTATTTGTTCTCCGTTTAGAGCCATTAAATCAGAAAAGAAAAAGCACTTGCTCACATGACAAGACACTGATAGTTGATTTTACCCTGTCGTAGGTGTGTAGCCAGGTGCATGGGAACGCAAGGCAGTCTGAGTGCCAATATTTCTCTAGAACAGATACCCATGCTCACAACACGCTTCGACGCACGTGAGCTGTGCCTTACCGCCTGCACATGCGTGGGCACGCAGATGCGAGCTTGTCCATGTCAGCAAGCATACGTGTGGTCTGGGCTTCAGTATGACTGCAACGTTTGACACCATTGTAATATATGGTACCCTCAAACATGGTCAGTCCACACAAGAGAAAAATTTTCAGCCTGGAGACTGGGAAGAAAGCCCAATAGCGATTCCATACACAGTGGTTGCCATGGTAAGCAAAGCTTACATTTTACACAGCCAAGTAGTGCCTATTACTTCTCCCTCATTGCTTTAGTTGATGCTACATTACCTCGTCACCTCCCTATGCTGGCACCAACAGAAAAGTTCTGCTCCTAAGTGCTTGTGAAAGCCCTTGCAGTTTTTTTTTTTTTTTACAATAATTTGAGAAAATCCCCGTGGACCCACCTTGCGGTAAGGGTGAACCTTCCAGTGACAGGGTCTTTGTACATGCTGCTTGCGTACTCTCACTGGTCCTGACTTCTGCTCGGCAACCATTTTCGTCACATGGGCCGTCGCAGCATTGTAGGCCGCATGTGCAACAATGTCTTTGTTGAAGCCCCTAGTTAACATGCACAGAAGAAAAAAATAGTAAAAACCATTACCTTCTGTCTCTTTTAAAAGCCTTCGAGGAATGTAAACTGTTGACTAGCTAGCACACTAAAATCAGACGGCACTCAACATAAGAAGGAAACCGAAGTGACCAAATGCTCTGTGACCATTCGTACCTCTGTAGGGACACCACTTCGGGCATACTTTCCAAAAACTCAGCCAAGGTATCATGCCCAAAATCCTCAAATGGTACGCACGTTCCCACAGTTGCCCGGTACTCATCTGTTGAGGCAAAGAACAAAGGTAGCGGGTACGTCAACAAAGCCAATCCAGTTTACCATTAGCGACAGCTAACGCCTCACCTCACCAGTTATCAAATTTCCGCGGATAAGTGCCAATAGGTTCGGTTACATGCGTAATTCAAGCAAGAAGTTGTTTTGTCAATTATAAAAGCTTTTCCTCAGGCACCCGCAATCACGGCTTTCGGCAAATTCGGATTCAGCTGACGCGTTCCCGGAAAACTAACAGTACAAACTCTTCTACAAGATTGACTGCACATCATAGCGATCGAACCAATGCCGAAGGTTCCTCTAAACGATGGAAAACCAAGCCAGTCAGAATAATCGCATCTTGGATAACGACAGCACGCACTATTGAAACACACGCAGAGAAGGAAACAAGACAAGCGCTCAGGTTCTGGCTAGCTACCTTGCATTACGCCGACAAGGCACAATGTTAAAAAGTGAAACCAATAGAATTTGAACTGCATCTCTTAGCTAGAGGCCTCGTCATATGGCCTCGTACTCACCGTCAAGGCGTCGCAAGGTGAGACCGTCCTTCTCACTTGCGAGGATGGAGCTCAAGATTGTTTCCACCTCATCCCGGTCTGTGGCCATCTCTGCAAATCACATTAATGAGGAAATGTTTCTCAGCGACAACCCTCTGAGCGAGGACCAAAGACTTCGCTAAAAAAAACTGCATCGCAATTAACTTCACCAACCACGGTCAGGCTGTGTTATTTCGTTTAGAAGTCATTACAAACATCAAAACAAAGGAGTTGTGGTAGGGTTCACCTCACCAAAGCGGCACGAAGACAAGTTTTGCGGGACGTTCCGTGTAATGTAAATCAGTTAATAACGACAGCATAAACATGCAGAAACGGACAGAATAGCAGCGGTTTACGCAGACTTAGACTTTAGCGGCTGTCAAGACATTCAACACAACTGAAACAACCGCTCATTCGCAACGGCCGGCAACGGCTCAGCGCACGTGCTTTTAGCTGGCTCCGTTTGGACGCGTTTTCAGACTTGACGTGACACGCTTTACTGTTTAACACCCAATAAATGATCATAGAGTGATATATAATTGGATCATTTAGTGACTGTAGTAAACAATTTTATATGCGAATGGAACTTTTACAATAAAAAACAAATCTTTAAAAAATAAATAGGCTAATCAAGTCAAGTCAATCCATTACTTCTGTCGTCTGCTGCGCTATGGTGTACCATAGCTGCGCGTCGCAGCATTGCTTTTGCTTCTTGTCGAGCTGATGCTCCCTCCAAGTCAGCGCACACCTCGTAACGATTACTTTGTCTAAGATGTAATGTTTTATTGCTTTTGCGTACTATTACAAATCACTTATAGCTGTGGACTTAGCTCATCTTTAGACACGTGCTCGTCGGCGACATGGCTGCGACAAGCCAGCACTACTACTACCTCGGCATGGTAGATGAACCAGTCGGAAACGATAGCACGTCGTGGCAAACTAACAAAGTTGGAGGTCTACCCGTGAGTGTCCAGTGTTGGCTTTAACTGTTTCATTTTTCTGAAAGTGGGCTTTTGCGAATGTTTATTGATCACTGGTGTAGAACAGCAAAACAATTCTCAGTCACTCTTGCGTTTGTCTTTTTTTTTTTGTAATCAATACATGTTTATATGTACCTGTTAGTTCAGGAAATGTATGTGCAAGCACGAAAGCTGGAACAAGGTGAAAAGGAAAATGCAGACTTGGTGCGGTGACGACTTCGTCTTGCGGCGCTCGGCCCTGCGTTACGCAATCAGATTTCATGCAGCGCGCTAATAATTGCCCCAGGGATCGAGGTTACATACGTACAGCTACGGATGATCGCATAATCGCGCATGTACAAGCGTGGATCAACGCCCGTGGCGAAGAGCAAGTGGGTTGGGCTTGTCGCCTGTGACACCCTAGCCGTTATTACAATTGCTACTACATATTCGAGCTAACGTACAACGGGCTTCTGATGGTGCAGGAAGTTTTCGCTATACGAAAAGCTCGTTGTAGTGAACTTTCCCCTAAGTGGAAGCAACCATGTGCCCTCATTGTTCAGTTGCGTCTGAAACGCAGAAGTTCCATTATTAGTTCCACACCTAAGCCAACCCAAATTAAATTTGTTCCACATAAAAGAAATAGTGAAATTCTATCATCGCGAGTAGCGTTTAATTTGCTGCCTTTCCTGTTGCAGGACTGGACTACGAGTGCCATGAAGTCATTACCAGGCCTGGAGTGCCCTCGGTGCTCCAGGAATATGTTGCTAGCAATTCAGATTTACAGCCCTTTGGAGAAGAGTGAATGGTACCACCGAACCATATACATATTCTGCTGTATTAATCCAAGCTGCTGGAACAAGCAGGAGAGGTACCTTGAGTTTACTCATTGTCAGGCAGGTTGGTTCACACTGTTATGATGAAGATTAATGGGAACTAATTTAAAGACAAGAGCCGAAATAATTGAACAAATGCTCCCTTCCCGCTAACTTATACTGAAGTTCTTGCATCTGCTTCTGCACATGCATTTACAACAAGCAAACAACATTCATGAAAGTGAAGCTATTGTCGCATATGCATACTATCATCTCAATTACACAAACCAATCCCTTCTTATCAATGTAGAAAGCTAGATGTACAATTTCATGTGCTGTCTTATGTTGCAGCAACACCTTCAAGCTACCTTTTGCTGGAGTTATTGTTGAAGAATTTTTATAAGTAGGGTTCGGTGTTTTTTATTTAAACTAAAGGAAACAAGAAAACAGTTCAGGAAGTTGTTTATATAGAATTCAGTTTTAACTAAAAAGGCTCAGAAAAAGCAAATTTACAAGACAGTAATTGGCGCGCAGCTGTAATCTTCCATGCGCTTTGATACAAGGACCATGGTCACATCAATGATACATCTGCCTGCCCCCCAAGCAATTGTTACTATTTTTATTGTTTACACCCGTTTCACATGCCGCTAGAATGAAAACTGAATGTTTATGGAGAAAATGATATTCTTCAACAAAACTTTGGGGGAGGGGGTAGTGATGAAAGTCGAAAAAAGTGTGCCAAATTGGGGAAAAATAAATAACGCTCAATCCCAGTTTTAAGTACCTTAAACCAAGGCCAAGCTGAAGTGCTATTTTACCATCATATAATTTGTACATATATACAGCCCTACATTATGAATAACAAATATTGCGTTTGCAAAAAAGTAACTAAAGGCCAATTGTGTTTTGATGTTTAGTGAAAAATTTACCCCTTCTTAAAGGGCCACAGTACTAATATTTGCTCCAAAGAGAAAAGTCCAACTGCAAAGTTATTACGACGACCACGTAACGGGAGACGAAAATGCACAATGAGACAAGGACCTTGTGTGTTTCATCTCACATTATGTGCTGGTTATAATAATGCAGAACTAATTCACTCAAAGCCACACCTTACTTGAGCAAAAGTTCCAGATTTCAATCTGTTTGGTTTGCATTAACACGATTTCAGTTTTCAGATTTCAGTTTCTTGCAGTAAATTTCCAGTTTGGTATGGTAAACAGCTGTCAGTGGGCTATAATATGCACAGTCTAGTTACACTATCCTGAGACATCTCTCTCTGAATGTTGTCTTTCAGCTGGAAGGTTATTAGAAGCCAGGAGCGTTCATCACAAGCAGAGGAGACCACTTCCCCTAGCAGATCAAAGCCTTCCATGTCGTGCGATTGGTTGGAGGGCCAGGATGACTGGGGTGACGACTTGTCTGTTGCTGGGCCGTCACCTCAAAAAATGTGCCGTGGTAACACTCAAGATCTGGAAACGAGCCTGGGCTCGCTGTCTGTATCACCAAGGAGTACACCAGGTTCCCCACCTTCAAACAAAGAAGACTCTAATGATTATGAGATGGAAGAAGTAGCTTCGGTTGAGCCCGAGCCCCTGCAAGACAGTCAAGCACTGGAAACCATGAAGGTCCTGAGAAGCAGTGAGCGAGATCACAAAGAAATGTTGAGGGGTTTGCAGCGGCCGAGTGCATTCAAGAGTTTTTACATTTCTGTTGTAGAAGAGAGCGCATCACCGGGTGAGACTGCGGCTGATGTGCACGCCAGGAAGTTGTTGCAAGAGTATGAAGCAGGAGAGGGAAATGCCTTCCGGATGCCCAGGTACTTCATTCACTTCAAAACTAAGATGCTGCAATTGTGGCACGAGTGCCTTGCTTTATCGCATCACAATCATGCCAGCAACAATGCAGTTATTGAAAGTTTACATTGCACCTTTTATGTTTGCGCATGTGTGTGTGTGTGTGTGTAAGAAAGAGAGAGCGCTTGGCTTTGTTTCATGATCGTTGTGAAATTAGAAAGTTTGGAAAGGAAGTTGCAATGTGTGGGTCTGAGTGGCATTGTATTAGCACAATGTAGTCTTGAAAGGTCTGCAGTGGCGTTTTGCATTGCACTGTGGCATGAGGAAAGGAAGTATAGAAAGAGCCAACTGCAGCATTACCTATAGTTAGAGTTGCCACCTTTACCCCCCCCCCCCCCCCCCGAAAAATAATAACGGTACCTATTTGTGAGGAGGAGGGGGGAAGATACTACTGCATTAAAAAAATAGAAACGATGAAAACAAGAAGTGGCGATATGCCAAGTATGACTTTTGCATAGCGAGACTTTATTGAATGAAATTCATTTATTTATATAAACTATGGTGCACTTAAAACTTTTGTGCTATAGTTGCAAGTGATTTATTTGTAAGGCATATCTACAAACAATCCAGCTACGGCCACTTTTCTGCACCATTCCAAAGCAGAGTTTAGAGACTGACCTCAGTTCTAGGCTGTGATGCTGTCCACTGAAAGGCATGCACATGTGTGCTGATTTAAAGGAGAACCGGAAAAACGACGACTTGGGTGCCTGTACGGGGTCCAGCCGGCACTGTGAGGGAAAATCCAACTGTGCCGGTAGAAAATCGACCAGGTGGCAACCCTACCTGTAGTTGGTCCGAAATGCTATGCTAAGTGTAACATTTACATCCTTTGCAGACTTGGATGTCTCGCGTTTGTACCTTGTCTGCATCGTGAGCTATGTGCAAACAAGAGACCAATTAGTGTTGTAACAACTGCTACATATTGTTTCAGCAAAGGGCAAGGATGCATGACCTACGCACAGGAGTTGTACGAGAAGGCATACCACAGCGACGTCATATTCCACAGGTTCCACAAACGCTTGCGACGCTATCCCCAGCAATTAATGAGGTAAGGTTTCCACTGGGTAATAACATCTAAGGTGCAGGTAACAGTAAAAGAATTTCTCATTTAGGAAGGACAGAAAAAGTAATTTGAATCGACATGTTTCAACGTTTCAATTTGCACTCCGATGGTGTACGTGCACACCTACGTTGGTGCATAGGGTGGGTGTTGTTTGGGCACCTGGCAATGTAGGTGATGAACACCACGAACATAATCAGTGGCAGTAAAGTAAGGGGAAGAGTGCACAACAGGAACAGTGATTAGTGTAGAAACTTGACAACTTTTCACCACTGCTTGTAAAGATGCCTCTGTTCTGTGCCAGATAAGAATTATAAGATCATTGCGCAGGAAATCGAATTGTTTGACTAGTTAAATTAAGTTGGAAAATTAGCCGTAATCACACAAGGTGGCAGATCAGCCATATGATGTCAATCCAAATGCCTAAGATGAACCAAAAAGGAATTCTGTTCATGTGGAATCTGTGCTTAAATTCTTACACGATAGGATATTGCATTGGGTAAAACATGACCTGTTGTAGCTGTCCAGTGGTTATGGCATTCCGCAAATGAGCCCGTGCTGTTACAGTGGAGGTTGAATTCAGAAACACCCACAGACTGAGATATCAGTGAGTGTTTGCATTCTCAGGGCACATTTTTTTTTTTTGCATTAGAGGGCAATAACAACTGCACAACTTCATTCAATGTATATTTATTTTTATCTGAGCAAAAGGAGGAACTATTCCAGCTCTGTCTTTTACAGCTTCCGTATGTGAACTGGTATTTGTTTCCAAACTAAAGCTAGCTGAAAAAGGTAGCAACGTCACCACAATGTACACCACAGGTTAGCAAGTGAGCACAGTTTCAAAACAATGTTATTACTAACAAAGGCCGATGACGAAAACAAGTAATGCATACGCACTACACCATACAGGGATTCCTAAGCTGTAAATCTATCCTGCTGCCATGCAGAATGCCTAATATGGCTCTCATTGTCAAGCTTGCAATTGTAGGGCCAGACCATAGGCCCAAAATGGACTTTAGATTAACAATTTGAACTCCGCTGCATGCACATATGAAAAAAAACAGGGCCGCGTTTTTGTAGCGATGCCTTTTCCCGATGCTAATGCCTTTCGCGCTTTTCGCATTCATGAGTGGTCAAGAGACACTATGCCCCAGGTGGAGCGTCGAATGCAGCTACTCACAAGCACGAAAAGCGCCGAAAGGCATTAGCATCGGGAAAAGGCATCGCTACAAAATCGCGGCCCAGAATTCTCTTCAGACTTCATTTTTCTTTACTTTTTTATGGTGAAATTTGTGAAGGTTCTGCTGGGAAGGAGAACCACTTTTTATTTGTCCACCACCACCATCGTGGGAGCCCAACAAATGCGAAACATGTGGTGCTCGGCGCTGCTTTGAACTCCAAGCCATGCCAGCCCTCATTCCGAGCTTGAAGATTGAAGGTTGCGATAAGGTGCGAGGTGAGTTGGCGCTTCATCCATTAGCATGATTATCAGTTTGGACATGCTGAATTGAGCATTAATTATCTGTGCCACACTGCCTCGAAAATCGCTAATGAACAAAGTAACTGCTTTTTACTCGATCCACATTAAGTGCAGACATTGGCAACTTCTTTCCAAGTCATTGCAAACTTCGGCATTGTCCAGGTAATTGCAAATAGATTTAGGGCATTCAAGCTTAAGGTTATCAGCCAAACTGGATTTCGACATTGCTTATTCACACATTTCAACACAATGCACTGTATTGCAATCTCGCTTTCATTTAATGCTGCGAGCTCTGAATCACCATGCTTTCATTTTTTTTTTCGGCATGATTAGTTCACTCCTCCCAAGGAGGATGCTATTTTGAAATAGACAGCTCCCTGCGCAATAATAAATAAGAGAAAACTATGTTCATAACTTGAGGCAAAGCGAAAAAAAACACCCACAAAAACAAGAGAAGGAAACGAAGGCACAGCGCTGCTAACAACTGAATTTTTTTATTGCACATGGTTACCACATATATACTATCGTACAACAGGCCAATATCGCGACATAGATTTCTTTCCGGCACTATCGTTCGCCGCAATCTGCTACTGCGATAGGAACATAATTTCTTTTTTTGACAGCGACCACAGATGGGCAACTTACAGAGTTATCATTTCTAATCATTTCAAATGCCTCGATGATCTCCCTAGTGACTTGATCTGGGTTCCTAGATATCACTTCTGATTTGTCAAACAAGAGTTTACAGCCACAACATGAGCAGTGCGTGGCTAGATGACTAGTCTTTACCAGATTATAAACATTGTTCGAATGTTCCCGTAAGCGATCATTGAGGCACCTTCCCATCTGACCAATGTATTCCTTCCCGCAGTCTAAAGAAGTGCGGTACACCACTCCTTCCATGCACGAAACAAACGCTTATCGGTGTTTTTTATTGCAGTCACGGTGCCTCTTTGTAGTATTGTTAACTTTCGCGCACTTTCGTGCATGCTACAAACCAGACAATTTCAAAAGGGGCCGAAAAGACATCAATGCCAACACGATTCCCAATTTTCTTCATATTATGGCTAGCTTGCTGCAAGTACGGCATGACAACCACTTTTCTGCTTCTGCCTCTCTGTTGAGCAGTGGAATCCGAGTGATTACGTTTTCTTAACGTGCTACCAGCCACTGCTGTCAGCAATTGCAAGGGGTAGCTAGCTGCGCCTAGGTGCGAAATTTGGTTTTCGAAGCTTTTGGAAGGATTTTGGAAGAGCGTTTTTAAAACAAAGAATAATGATGCCCCGCTTAACTAGTTTGGAATGGGCTGATGAAAATGGTAGAATGGCTTTCCTCCCACTGGGCTCATAGCACCAACACACATGATTGTTTGAAAAAGCAAGCGCAAGATCTAAAAACCTAATGAACGTATTAGCAGGCTGTTCACATGACAAAATAAGAGGTTGGAGGCACTCGCAAAAAACTGCACAAACAGCAGACCTGGAAGAAGCCAAGCATCCATTGTTGCATTGTAAAAATATTAGATGATCATCGAAAAACCTAAAAACTTCTGCAACCTCTGATCTTTTCAGACTAGTGCCTCTTTTTTTTCTTTGCGCTTGGTCTCAAGTTATGCAGTACCAACTAGCCCACCAGTCTGTTCTCTTGTGTGTTCACAACTTCATTCTTCAGTTGTCCCCAACAAGTACCAGAGCAATGGACGGGCACGAAAGTGAACTTTTGTACTGCTAACTCGATTTTGATAAAAGTTTGAGCGTTTATTCAGGACAGTATTTAAGGCCAGGTGCCAAATTTTATTATTGTGGAAGAATTTTTGAAAGTGTTGCTAATCTTGAATTGTTGTAGTTTCTATAGTGGGGCGCAAAAACTATTGTTCTAAAACGACAAACAATTTTGGCATTCTTGTGCATAATATATTATTAGAAAGGCCAAAACTGGTTCAATTGAAAAACCTGATTTGTTCAATTTCCACAGTACTTATTCGGGAAAAAAATTGCAGAATTGGCTTTACCGGGAATCGAACTTCAACCTTGCAACAAAAATTTCAATTTTCAAATAAAAAAGAATTGTAGAATCTGAAAATTTTAGTCCAAAATTGCATTCTGTATAAAATGCTACCCCAGTAAGCACCCTACCAATAAGTCTACATTCTCTCATACAGGAACCAATTGCATCTTTCATAACTAAAATTCTCCTGCAGTTTATGTTGGGCCTTCTCCTTCAATTCAGCTTTGTTCTGTGCCAATAGCTGCAAGCTTTTTTTCTTTCTTTCCAAACTTTTTAGCTGTGAAGTGCCTTGGCTTTTGCCCATGATTAGCACTGTCTGGAAAAAATTGCAGAGTGATCACATAATCAGCGCATAGGAAAGCCAAACAAGATACCCAAATGCAGAGCTTTGGTTCGGGTGAAATTAGTGCTAGGAGAAATGACATGAAATGGGTCCTGGGAGAAGCGGCGTGAAAAAGTTGTGGTAGCTATATAAAAAAAAAATGGTTGCCTTTTTTTCACATTGAGCGTGATTATAACTGTGAGCATCAGTCACCCTGCAGTATCCTTTCTTGCTCCCTGCATCTGCAGATGAGTGAACCGTGACGAGTCTGCGAATGTGGTGAAGCTGCAGAAAATTGGGACATTCTCGTTTTCATGGAGTCACCGACTCCTGAAAAAATGCTATCTTGAGCATTTCTGCTGCGCTCACGAGGATAAAATTTTTTTGGCACATTCTCACATGGTAAAAGAACCAGAAACTGCCATAAACTGGAAACGAATTTTCTTGGCTGAATATCTTAATTACTTGCACTGTGTCCCGCCTTAAATTGTCATGAGGGCTGTAGGAAAAATAAAGCGACGCTGGGTGAGTTAGGTTCGTTGTAAATCTTTTTACAAGTACGTGCATGACGAGCTCAGCCTGTGTTCCATATGGAACTGGTTAATAAAGGTGTTGCAGAGCGTTTTAACTATGTGAAAATGACATGGAGTATCAATGTTGACTACTTTACTACGCTGCACATGTTTGCAGCATTGCACCAATTGCTCTTGTGTGTTCCAGGTGCACCTGTAGAGTTTGGGACGGTGGTCGTCTATTCGTGCAGTGCAAGCTGCTGGAAGGAGGGAGACAAATGGCAACCTGAAGTGGCACTTGTTCAGCGAGATCCAGATGCCGTATTTTGGGAGGCTGACTTATAGCAAAATATATAGCATTTCTCAATCTTGTGTATGTTCACCTCTAGCAGAACAGAATACTACTTTTATTTCTAGGCGAACTCTTTTGTTCAAGAATTCGACATTATTTTTTCTGCTGCCCAACTATGAACAAATGTACTGATCTGCAGTACACCCCTGTCCACACTTATGCACATTACAAAGATATTAAAAAGAGGGGGTCAACCAAGTGCTGACACTAAGGAACACAAGGTTAAGAGTTCCATTTCCTGTTCTTCACTCATCGAAGCCCATCAGGTCTCCTGCAATGTAGGAGACGCTCATATTCTTTCGAAGTCTCGGCAGCCATGCATCTGTGTTCGGCGACTCTCTTCTGCTCCAGAGCCTCCAAACGCTGCTCAAAGTCCTGCTGCTCCTGGTGGGCATGATGCAATTCCCGCTTTGAATGAGATGGGCCTCGTGAGCTTCGGCCACCTTCTTGGCATGGCTGGCGCATGCTTTGGCAAGATGAGCTTCACGCGTGTCATCACTCTCACTGACCCGCCAGCACGTGCAGCCTCAGCACACTAGCTTTTCCTGTCTTTAGCATTGACTACTGTCTTGTGACACTGTGGCATGTTGTCATTATGAACCCAACTCCTCAGACACTATGAGACTTGCATGGCTGGCGGCTCTCCGCTTTCCTGGCTTCTCTGACCCAGCTCTACTCTGTCTTGAACTCGGAGAGCATAGCAGTTAGGTAAGTCACATGGCACTTGGTGGCAGTTCAGCAGAGGGCGACAGCTACACAGGCATTTGCATCCTTACGGCTAATTATACTCATTTTTGACAATATCCTTAGTTGCTGAATATTGCTACATGTTCTCGGCACGGAGAGGTTTCATTTAATAACCTTTTCATGTTCATGTGACACCTACAAGCAACATAACTGACAGTTTGTTTTTTCGGAAGTGGTTACAAGATAGGGAGGTCCCAGATATGCTAATCCCATGTAAAAATAGTCAATACCTTGTCTATTAAAATGTAACTGTTTGCAATTACTTAATTCAAAAATGTGATTGATTACAGTGACCCAATTACTGTCCTGCAAAAGTAAGTAATTGAGCAGTTGCTAAAATGTAATTGATTACTTTTACATTACTTTCCGCCCAACTTTTATTAACACTGCACAAATAAAGTAAATAGAACAAGCCAGCCTGGCTCATTCAGCGAGTCTTCTGTAGCCCTCCAGAAGTTGTCTTCCTAACAACTGTTTTTCAAAATTTTTGCCAGTAATCTTTCCTCGTTTTCTTGGGAGGACATCCACAACACTGAAAATTCTCTACGTGTGCACTGGAGGGAATGGTGGCATTGTTGCAAGTACCCAACGGGGAACAGAGGTTGTGAAATATTAAATAAAAAATGTGATGTCTAAATTCATTTAACATGAGTGTGCTGAGGTGGTGGTGCTTGTGTCACATAGAAACGCGAAACCAACGTGAGATGCCGAATGCAGCGCCAACAGTGCAGGCTGCATGACCTGCCATTAAGATGAGGAAACGAATAATGAGTGCCAAGTTTGCCTCTCTGAACATGCACATCCACGAGGCTGCTGCATGGCACAACTACAATAATTGTACTGAACTTCCAGCCAAGTTCAAGTGCTCAAAGCTGTGTCACATGTTACAGCATGTCTTGTTGATAATGTAACTGGTTACATGTAATTGGTTAGTGAAAAAAAAGTAATCGACCAGCTACAACTACTGCAAGAAGAAATAACTGATTACACATACAAGTAATTAATTACATGTAATTTGTTGCATACAAGTCTGCCCATCACACAGACAGCCTTAACTGTGGTTAAAGAGACTGGAAACAATTTTTAAGGACCCAGTTTTTTTTTTTTTTTGATGGTGCAGCGAAGAGCTCACTTTGTGTCGTGTTTACACCTGGAGTGGTTACTTCCAAAAATATGTGGATATGTTGTAAGCAGAACTTTTTTATCGGAGCAGCCTCTAAACAAGGAAGAGTCCCTCCTCCAGCAACGCTGAGAAGCGAGAGCGATGCCAATGGCTTGCCTCGCTGGCCCCCGGCATTGTTATTCTGTCGATAGACAAGCTAAGCCAGCTCATCAAAAACGAAGGCAGCACCACTTTCTCACTACACACGAAGCCTTATCTGAACATTGTAAGTTAGAAAAAGCTTATAATAGAAAAAAAGTGTACTGCGCTTCAATACTAAAGAAAAGACCAGGTACTGTGTACTCTAGTAGAAGGTCAGGTGATAAGTCACTTATGCATCTTCATGTTTTTGCTGCATGAGGAGCCAAAGGTCATTTTTCGTGACTTTTAGTGATGAATTGAAAACATATATGTATGTTTAACAAGAAAAACGGTTCGTCTTAGCCAATATGGTAGGCAGTCTTGCCATCAGTGGGCTAATCTCGATTCATGTCCCAAGCGGTTGTTGTATTTAAGCTAACTAGGATTACGGCTTACCACTGTTACCATGTGCAGTATGGTTCTCTCCAATTAGTTCTTTGGAGGCTGATTACAGCTCAGTTTTGACACAAGCACCTCGGCAATAATTTTTTACCAGTGTAGGTCCACCTAACACATCACATCAAATATTTTTTAATGCGAAGCTTTTTCAGTGAACTCTTCCAGGTTTTGCTGACCGTGGTTGCTGCTGTTGTGTTGCCGAACAGGTCACACACAGAAGATATAATTATGTGTCCAATGACGAGATTGAACCTTGGACTTCCAGTACAACAGCATAGTGTTCTAATCATCGAGCCACAACTGCATGCATGCTTCTCTCATGCCTACGCCAACTAGCTCTTTAAGACAATTCGCACATGCACAATGTCTCTTAACATGTGCACGTAACAGTAAAGGTGCACAAAAGCTCGATGTGCATGCCAGTTTCTATTAGACAGACATGCTCTTGCAAGAGAGCTTTGTGACATTGAAAGGTTTAGATTATGTGGTTGGCCGTGGCATTGTCACATTTCCCTGCCACCTTACAACAGTAGTGGTGCGCATTCGTGGCCAAAGTCTGCTGCGCGTCTTGCATCAAAAATTCAAATCTGGGGTTTTACGTGCCAAAATCACCACGTGATTATGAGGCATGCCAGTTGAGAACTCTGGATTAATTTTGACAACCCAGGGTTCTTGAATGTGCACCTAAACTAAAGTACACGAGCATTTATGCATTTCGTCAACAGCGAAATGCAGCCACCGTCGCCAGGATGAAAAGGGACATCTCGAGCTTAGCACTGCAACACCATAGTCGCTAAGCTAGCATGGCAGATGGTTTGGATGATGATGTGCATCTACTTCTTGCGTTACACTAGCTGAAACACTGTAGTAACACTACGGCTCTAAATTGAGTGCATGCTAGCTACACCACACTCACAAGTAGCACATGAGAGGTGCAGTACAAATGGAACTTGGAAAAGGGGGTACCAGCGCAACACAAAGAAAAAGGCGTTGGACACAGACGGACACTGGACTTTTCCTTGTGTGCGCATCCTTTGCGTTTCGCTGGTACCGCCTTTTTCAAGTTCATCATGCACTAACTGGCCCAAGAGCTTGCACTAATGTACAATAGGAAGTTGCGCTGAAATGTTTGCAACATGTGAACCCTGTGCTCAAGCATTACTTCCTATTCCCAGAGTGCAATTAAAAAGGCAAAGTTAATGAGCATTTAGTGTATAACTCAGTGCAACTGCAATGAAAATGCCAATGTTGATGTTACAGCCATAATGTGCTGTGCACAAAGTGTGAAACTTGCATTTTGTCCATCTCACATTACTTTAAAGCAGCATTCTCAGCAGTGAGCACAAACAATGTGCAACATTCACACATTGCCTGTGATGTGTATTAATACTGCTCTCAGCACAAAGTGTCACAATAACATGTGCAATTCACCCAAAAAATGGAGCTCTTTTCAGGAAACTGCTATCACTTACAGCTGAGCACAATGTAAATTGCCGAAACTGGTCATCGTCATCATCAGCCGATTTTATGTCCATTGCAGGGCGAATGCCTCTCCCAGCGATCTCCGATTATCCATATTGCGCTAGCCAATTCCTGCTTGCACCTGCAAATTTCCTAATTTCATCACCCCACCTAGTTTTCTTCCGTCCTCAACTGTGCTTCCCTTCTCTTGGCACCGATTAGTGGTCCCCTCTAGTGCTACACCAGTTACCTGCCTTACGCAATACATGGCCTGCCCAGCTCCATTTCCTTCGCTTAATGTCAACTAGAATATCAGCTATTCGACTAACTATTGGCTAGTAATTGACCTGGATAAATGTACTCCTGTATAGACTCTAGAGGCTGACAGGCGAACCTGAATTCTGATTCCCTTGCCAAGAAATTTGACATTACATATGTCTGCCGACTATTAATCGTCAACCCTACTCGTATGCTTTCTTGGTTAAGGTCCTCAACCATTCACTGCAATTCATCCCCGGTGTTGCTGGACAGGACAATGTCATATGCAAACCAAAAGTTATTTGCCGTTGATTCTCACTCCTAATCCTTCCCAGTTTAATAACTAGAATACTTCTAAGCATGCAGTGAATAGCATTGGAGAGATTGTGTTTCCTTGTCTGATGCCTTTCTTGATAGGCAATTTTCTACTTGTGGCGAAGCAAGATAGCTGTGAAATCTTTGTAGATATTTCCCAATGTACGTATTCACATATGCCTCCTGCAATCCTCGATTACATAATGCCTCCACGACTTCTGGTATCTCTACTGAATCAAATGACTTTTCATAATCTATGAAAGCCATACGAGAGGTTGGTTGTACTCTGCAGGTTTCTCAATTATCTGCTTGAGGACATGGATGTGATCCATTGTAAAATATTCCTTCCTGAAGCCAGGCTGTCCTCTTGGTTGATTGAAGTGTTGCCCTGATTCTATTGTAAATTACATTGAATATTTTATACAATACTGAAAGCAAGCTAAAGCTCCTATAATTCTTCAATTCTGCAATGTCTCTCTTCTGATGGATTAGTATAATGTTGGTATTCTTCTAGCTCTCTGGTACACTTGAAGTCGTGAGACGTTGCGTCTAAAGGGCCGCAACCTTTTCAAGCATAATAGCTCCCCTAGCTTTAATCAAATCGACTGTTCCATCTTCTGCTGCTTTCCCTAGGACACATCCTGCAAGGCGCTTCTAACTTCATTGTTAGCTATAGAAGCCGAATTTTCCTAAACTGATAGTGCATAGTAAAAAGATGACAAGGCTAACACAATGGCAAAGCAGACATGAGACGCCTGTCTTGGCTCTGACAATATAGTGTTTATTTGTAGTAATAAATACATGTGGTACGTACATATGTACAAAAGTCTCCAAGGGCACTCTCCCAAACTCAATGGTAGGTAATCCTTACAGTAAAACAGTCTCCTCTACTTTTCCCATGCAGACCATAACAAGTGGGCAAAAAACACAGAACTCCAGTTGCAAGCATCAAAGCAAGCAATGCTTCCAAGTGCCATTACCCACCGCATTTACAATCTTGCACTTCAGTATCCACAGCAGCTTTAATGTGTTTCTCAAACAGCGTAAAAACCAGAAAACTGAAGAAATGGGGGTGGGGCACATCAGACATGCAGCCACCGAGTAAGCATGGTACATTTCACCAAAATAAGACAGAAAACATTTTCAACAAGGATCTTCAAAATTCAGACTAAAATTGCATGTAACTGTTGTATCCTGCTTTTGTTGCAAAAGCCGACAAAAATGGCTGCCTTTAAAAAGTTGACTATTACCAAAGGTCAATTATCAATGTTACATCAATTTGTCACTAAAAACATCACACAGGAATCAGGATGTATTATCAATGGACTTCAGCTTTCCAAGCATTCAGATGTACATTTCAAGCAACCTAACACTGCTACAAAGAGGAGGCAAAGACAAGCTTTTCTTATATGCTTATGCGACTAACTGCACCTAGATAATAAAGACTTGCCTAACCAGCCAACATGTTCAACATCAAAAAGGTGCAAACAGTTTGTTTTCCAAAACTAAGCTATTTTCACATGCTCACGTGTTATGCTAAAATTTGGTTTTAAAATAGATTTGCAATGTGACTATTATCACACACAAAATCAAAATGTGGGAATGTATATTAATAATAAATTTACAAAAAAACTTCAGCGCACATGTTATAAAAAAACCAGGGACGAGTACTTGAGACGCAAACAGTTGCACCTTATGATGTAGTACAATGCTGGAGTGTTAACTGAATGCTGTGCATGAAGTGGTCATGAAGCAAAAATGGAATGACAGGGAATGCTAGTTTTCAGCTACGCATCTAGCAAAAATAATCATCGCAGTCAAAGAAGCTGCTGTCTGATATGTACACACTCCAATTTAAATTGCCCATGCTTATCACAAGATAAATCTTGCACCTCATCAACGACTAGCTAGGTTATATTTTGTCATGACAAATATTTTGTCATTCTCTCTCTTTGTGAACCTTTCAAAAAATAGAAGCATGTAATTTCAAAAGTTCGCCTTGACTTACAACAATACCAAGACTTGTTGGATGCTCTTGACTTCAGTCTGGAATGGACACGTGTCACCCGTGGCTAACACCTATGCTCACTTACATAGAAAACATGCAAGACACAACTAAGCCAACTTCCTGGGCTTTCAAAACAACTGCTGCACCCATTACAGTGATGAACTGTCTAGATTGGTCCGCATTTAAACTCTTACTTGTTTTACTCTTCACAAAGAAAGCCTACTCCGAGACGCATGTTAAGGAATTTGTGGCTTGGTTTTCAGTTTTTTTAACTGCACGTAATCAAAACAAAAATGGCAGCGGACCAGCGGTGGGCCAGCTAGCAATTCAATAATGCTGCTATGAAATTTATATTGAAATTTGTGACATCACCACTCTTGTGCCCTATGTGTAGTACAACTTGGGACAATGTGCATTTAATTTACAAAACACAGCAGTGATGACACCGGGAACAATCTTGTATTAACTAAAAATGAATTTTTTTTTTCAATTTGCAATTATAATTTGAACAATAGCATTAGAGATGTGGTTGTACCTTTTTATGTGTGCCCAAGAGCAGGGCACAAAGTTAGAAATGTGTATAAATTTGTGTGCCAAACTTGTCTTGGTAAAAAATGCATGCAACAAATGATCATAGCTGCTTGGCAGGCAAGCTGCCAATTCACTTCTGTCAAGTACACCAATATCTACACCCTCGAAATTCGTACCTCCTTGACAATGCTTCTAACACTTCGTGACACTTGCAAAGAACTTCCCTGTCTTGTCAGAGTTATAAAAGCTCTGCAGGAAGACCTGACTAAGCAATGTCACTGCTACGTGACCCAGCATTTGTTCAGAGCAAAAGGAACATTCAACACAACTCGATCTGAACAATGTTAAGGAGGAGCAGAATGAATTTAGAAACCCAGTTTGGTTGAATTATTTAATTCTATGTACAGTGCTCATGGAATTAACCACATAAATTTAGGCCTAACTAATGTGCATACTTTCGTTTCCAACATCTGCAGTTCTTGCGACTTCGGCATAATTTTGGCTCATACACTTTGATCAGAATATGCATTACCTTTAGTGACCAGGCTCGTAGTGACATGACATGGCACTGTGGAGTAATTGCACATACGAAGTGTTTACTGAATAGTTTCCTTGCCACGTTTTCATTCTGTGAGCAAAGTACATTGCTGCACTGGAGATTGCTGCACATTATAATAAAACACTGCTGTTTTATATTTAACCGCCCACTTAAAAACAAGGTTGTGAGCATGCTAAAAGAGTTAAAAAAAAACACAAACCAATAAAAACACGCCAATTTACATGAGCATGTAACGAGAATATTTTACAGCCAACGCTGGTCGGAGCAGCCATCCAGTTTTCTGGAGATTGTTTCAAACATCATGGCAGTAGACATTGCATGGAAGAAAGGATTTTCAAAGCCGTGCATCGACTGCCCCTGCAGTTGCGATGACTTAATGTGCAACTAATAAAAAGAAATGGAGAAAGTAAGTCAGCTATGCAGCCGTGTCAACATCAATAGACGAAACTAAAATATCTGCTCAAAATATAGCCTGGTGAATGTCAGATGAAAAGGAAAAAAAAAAAATTGAACGAGAAGAATGCAAACAGGCAAACACATATTTGATGAGCATTCTTCATAATGCCTCAAATGTAGTCCAGGAGCATGCTTCCAATTCCTCCAAGCCATAAGGAGGGGCCCTTGCAGCAATAACCGCACTGACCTCATTGTGCAATACTGCCCCGATTCTCAAAAGTAAATTAAAAGTGAAATTTAAACGAAAAGCAAACAAGCTGCCTTGTATGCCATGTATTTTCAGCATCCGGTGCGGGTGACCTAGGAACAAGCTTCCAGTTCCCTTGAAATGTCTTCGGTACTGTAAGCTGCTGCTTCCGAGGCAATGACAGTGCCAGGCTTGTCGCACGGACCTGCAAGTGAGATTACGCTGGGTGGCGGGGCAGCAGCAGCAGCCGCAGTTGCAAGTTCGTGTGTTGATGAGCAACGGGAGTGGGCGTGGCTGGTCACCGAGCTGGCGCAGCTAAGGCTCCGGTGCCGTGAAGATGGACCATCGCTCTTGTTGAGGTCATACAGGCTGCAGCTGAAGTAGATCGAGCTGTCCTGTTGGAAGTACTTGGACGGGCTTATCTCCTCGGGGGCTGCACAGAAACACAAGGAGGGCTATGCTTCAAGCTCAACATCTTGTTGCAGCTTTGACCAGTGTTACACCATGCATCCACGTAACTTGTGCCAAAAATATTGAAACGGGCAACTGCCATGTAGCTGAACAGAACCAAGGTAACATTATTTGTCTTCACTTGGAGCAAGTCAGATTATTTCTTGTGTTTCACGTAATTACACACCGTATTCACCCGAATCTAACGTGCCCCTGAACCTAACATACACCCAATTTGCGCGGGCCGAAAGTATGAAAATAAAAGTGTGCCTAAATGTAACATGCCGCCAATTCATAAAAGAAAAATATAGCATGCCCCCCACACTTGCGATCAGAAAAAACAAGTCATGTAAAATTTAGCTTCACAGACAGGATATCTTTTCTTGTGATGAAATTAAAGCGACACGTCGTCACCATTTGCGCTTCATTGGCCACAAATGCTCAGCACATGGGGGCAGTATTCTTTAGCAATCATTTTTAGAGCTACTGCTATCGCTCTCACAAGACTCTGCGTCGAACTTGAAGTATGCATCTTATAACGTTCCTGGCATTGTGCGCAGAAAGCGAGCTGGGCACAACGCCAGAAACACTGGGGTCAATTAAGCAGACGTCCGGTCCAGAGTTGCACGAAATCTCACGAAAGTGATAGCATCTCCTAAACTTATTGGCTGAAAATACCACTCAAGATCGTAGTCGAGCACAAAATGTAGCGACAGCAACCTTCACAAATTCCTGTTCTGTCACCATTTTGTGTTGATGACGGTGCATCTGACTGTAGGCTGTGGTAGGCTGTTGCCAACGACGCAAACATGGTTTTGATTTCGTACCCGATTGCAACGAGAGGTCAATTTTCAGACCCATTTTCTCTGAAAAGAGGTGCGTGCTAGATTCGGGCAAATACGGTAATTAGTTACTATTAACTATGTAAAAGTGCCAAGCAACTTGTCGTGCAGCAATTTTTTCGGGCTTTCATGGAAATTTTTTTCAGCTTTTGAAAACACCTTTGTGTACCACATATAGAGAAACAGAAAGCTGAATCGCGAATTTTTCAGGATAGTCTACAATATTCTCATTGACACCTTTGCTGTGAATATAATAGAGTCGAACCTCAGTAAAACAAAGTTGTACTTGCAGCGAAAAACTTAATTAAATCACCAATTTGTTACTTCTAGGTTTTAAAGTTTCAGCATCAAAAACAACTTCACAAATTTTCAGAGCATTACGGATCTTGTTAGTAAGAACTTGTTGTGTCGCGTGGCGCCGTATGTCTTGGACACCATAGCTGACCACGCTTAGTGCCCGCAGCCGGCACCCACAAATGAAAAACAAGAGTAAAAAGATAGGAATGCTGGTCCTTGGAAAAGAGACAGAAAGAGAGAGAGAAGAAAGAAAAGCCAGTTTTGCCAGAAAGGAGGTTTGTAGCTTTATCGGTGTCACGCGCTCTCAGGCAACAAACATTAACAGATCCCACTCGATGACCACGAACTCGCAGTCGCAGTGCGAGCGAGCACTCCGTACTGTATCTCGGAAACTTGAGATTATGCAACTGCCAACACCAGACATGCGGGAACAACAAAATGCACGTGAAGGTACCATCCATTTCGGCTTGCCGTGGAGAGATTGCATACAAGATCAATACAGTGCATGGCCAGCGCACGGACGCACCTGAGGAGGACAAGGCAGATAAGCGCGTGTTCCTGCTCCCCCTCCTTCTCAACACGTGTTTGATCACGTTACCAAGCGTTCGCACCTTCCCCATCCCTTTTGCACAGAAGGAATCATAAGCCCGTGTGTTCCTCCGTGTGTTGTGTTGGCTATTTACCAACACAACAAATGGCAAAACGGTGTTTCCTGCGCTATGACAGCGGTTTTGCCGTTCAAACTTTTCATGCAGAAGGATGCTTGAAATGCCCTTTGCCTCAGCAGATATAGTTTTTTCTTTGTTAGGTTTACTAGCCATACATGATTGAAAGGGCCGAAAACTTCGTTAAATCAAAACTGTGTCACAAAGTTGTTTCGTTAAATTACGAAAAATAAATACATGATTTTCAATGCAACTAAGATCGGGAAATGAAAATAGTTCGTTACATCGCAAAGTTCGGTAAATCAAGGTTTGTTATATCGAGGTTTAACTGTACTTAATAAAGTTGCTTAATGAATAATAACTGATAATGTAATTAGCCAAATACAAAACAGTCTGACTTGCTCCAAGCAATAGCAAGCAACATTGCCTTGGTTCTGTCCAGCTATGTAGCACTTGCATATTTTAAAATTTTGGCACAAGTTATGTTGTACACGTGGTATGTTATGGCCACAGCATCATCGGAAACCATGAGGCGTGCAAAGCTGGGGTACCTGCTGTAGAACAGTAGCTTTGCTACTAAAGAAAGGAACACAGTGAGAAATTACACAGACCAAATACATGCCAGAGGACTGTCATGTTACATGCAAAAGAAACGATGTAGAGAAAAAAATTCCCTCTGAACATTAAAGGGACACTAACAAGAAGAAAGGTCAAGCTGTATTAGTAAATTACACTTTTCTAATAGTACCAATAAAGTCACTCCTACTCTGACAGTAGACTTGACGACCCAGAAAATATGTCAAAACGAAAGACAGATGACGATGCCCCCTTCAAGTTCCTGTGTCAGCTTGCTGCAATGTCTTATTTTGATGACACCTGATCGGGCCTAGTTATTTTTTATCAGTCAAAACAAGCAAATTTTTTTTCTAGATTAATCAAATACTGTTCTAAATGAATCAAAGGGTGTTAGAAGGTGCTGACTTTCTTTATTTGCTTATTTACATTTATTCACTTCTTGTTTTCCTGCTGTTTTCGTATAAGTTCCATTCAATGAATCACTTTTTGTACTGTAAAATGCTTTTGTATTTAGTCAACTGTTGTTTGAGCTTCTTTTGTTTTTTATTGTAGCCTCCTAACTTTGTATCTTTTTCCAAGACTATGTTTTTTTATGTTGTATTCTATTATGTCCTTGCCCCTCCTCTTCATCCGTATGTACCCTGAGGGTATCTTCAAATAAATAAATAAATAATGCATTGAAGCGAAGACAGAGTGTTAAGCGAAAGGGACCGAGTATTCAAGAAAGCGCTAAGAGAAAATGACATACGGCATTGGGATTCTGGTGTGGAATTAAAAAAAACTGAACTTTGACTTCCATTTTTACTTCCAGTCAGAGACTTATAAGAAAATTAATGGAAACAGAGTTTGCACAGAGCAGTTTATCAGTCTAAACCTATTTAGGGCATCTCTTCAGCGTCTCTTTAAAGGGGCTCTCCAATGCTTTTCAAGACAGACTTATTACCATAATCAATTTTTTGAGGTTAACTGATGTAAAATGAAAGGCAGTAATAGGTTTGCTGAATCAGCTGTTATTCTACCAAGAAATTGCAAATCATGAACCAAAAGTATCGGTGCCAACTAAAGCAAAGGCAGCTGTTAACAGTAACAACTGAATGACCTGCAAAGAGGGTCAAAAATTTGTTGCACTGTTGTTTATTGCACCATGCTGCATTTAAATGATAGTGCATCAACCGCTTTCTCTATTGATGAGATCTACACATTTCTATAAGCGTTCCCTTAAAGACCAAGGCAAAAAACATGCTAAATCAAATTGGCTATGAATTGAGCACTACTTCTGAGAACAGAGAGGTGCAACTGTGGTGTAAAGTATGCCGAGGAAAGGTTTTGCTAAAAAAACAAATTACCTGGCAACTCAACTCAAACTGACATACCTGAAACTGATTAATGCATTCTTAACGCTCGCAATACTAAACCTGAACTGCAGTGTTTAGTTTCAAGTTACGTGCAAAGACAGTTCTTGTTTGGGTTTTCTTTTTTCCGCTTGCCGAAACCCTGGTCCACAATCCTTTGATTGTGAGCATGCGGAAAAAAAAAATCCCGTGTGCCCAGAAATGCAACAGGTAAGTGAGCATCCTTCAACCCTTTTTGAAGACTTTTGTGGGACCCTTTACAATTACAAAGAAAGGCAACCACCATGTTGTTCCCACTTTAAAGCTGTCAAAGAGGCAACATCTAAACAGCGTGCATATGATGATGATGATTATGATATCTATTGGCATCCCCTTTGAAACAGGGAAACAACTAGTCACCTAGCCTGCTTCAGGTAATAAGGTTTTACTACATATATTGCAGCATAGCATTATATCTCCTCATTCTCTCTTCATTAAATTCTCTATCTCAATATTGTAGTTACCTATGCCTATAATATCTACGAATGTTGCCATGCAAATAGAGAGGATGTAGCTGAGCAATGGTGTTGCATTATCACTGCTGCGCTGTTGCAACAAGTTAAAGAGAAGCAGCGGCACCAAGTTAAAAAGAAGTCTCTCACTGGCATGGACAACATCTTCGAAGCGGTAGCTCTCGGGGCAAACAGGCTGGGTGGTCCACGAGTGGCGCTCGGCCTCAGCCAGAGTGCAGCGCTGCCGTGGGTCAGGATGAAGGAGCCATGAAATCAGCTCCCAGAGGTCTGCACCAGGACAAAGCAGGAACACATACACCCATTGCAATGCCTGTCATATAGCCTGGAAACACTCAGTATCCTTGTTAACCGAGATACACACAAGTTGAAGTAAGCCACAGCTAAAACCTCCATTTACCTGACGTCCGTCCAACAATTTTTTTTTTACTCCCCTAGAATGCATCTATAGACAGCCACAAACTCTTTCTCTCATTACGTGTGTATTAGTAAGAATGGGGCATGCAAGACGACAAAGAAGATGAAGACAACATGGAGCTGTATTATCTACGTCTTCTTGCCTTGCGTGCCCCATTAGCGCTACACACCATGTACTAATACAATACAGTGAAACCTCGTTAAACCGTAGTCGGCCGGAGCTCGGAAAAAGTACGTACTAAACGGTAGTACTGTTTAAGCGAAATAGCATGAGATCGCCCACTTACCTGTCGAGAACGGAACTCAGAGAGAGTGCAATGAAAGGGGAAAAAACATGCAGTATTTATTCACTTTGCGGGACGTAAGTGTTATTTTCGTTTGATGTCGCGGCGGCCTAGCACGACAGCGGACTCAAACTTACTGAAGCTGCGTGCCAGCTTCTCAACCAGCCCCCCTCCTCTCGGCAAACACTCGCACGGCAGATTCCTCGTTGGCGTTACGTATTCTCCGTGCACGCGCGCAGTAGTGCTGCATAAGTCCCGGGGCGCCTTTTTCATTGCCGCGTGCCGGAGTTCGGAAAACTTTTCGTTTGGAATAGTTACGTTTTCGCGCCCCTGTTCTCCTTGCGACGATCGCATTCATGAGGCTGACGTAACGCGCAGCTTCTGCCACTGTCGGGCCTGAATAGCCCGTGCTGTCGCTTTCCGTGTCGTCCTCATCACTGTCGCTAGTTGACACTTCGGCAACAGCGGCAACGATGGTGAAAAGTCGAACCTCGTAGCCGACATCTCTTCGCGGTCGCAGCAGCGCTGCCGAGCAACTTCGCATTCCAAATGCCACACACTGTAGTCAACAGCACATCCATGTCGCGGGCCAGCGCCGACTTCTTCGTGTCACGTTCGGTAGCACGGACGATGTCTAATTTTTCTTCTATGCTGAGCACCCGGCGTCTTTTTTATCCTAGCTTCGGCATGACGCGAGTCCTCGCTTGCACGACGCCACAACGCTTTCTGGCACGGCGTCCATGCGGCGTTGAAATGATGTTGATGTTGATGCGGCTTCACGTGCAAACGCACAGGGCGCTTGGAGGCCGTTGTACCGATCTCGGAGGCTTGTTGTTCTGCCGGGCTGCCCGATGGAGACGACGCGCCGCCGTGTTTCCGCGACGAAAAGTGGAAACGCTACGTTTTAACCGATGCGTACGCAATAAGCTGGTACGGTTTATGCGGATACAAAATACATTATGTTCAATGGCCGCTGAGTCGGGGAATTGACTTTACTACTTTTAAACCGAAACTACTGTTTAAGCGGGTACGGTTTAACGAGGTTTTACTGTACCAACTAGCCAATCAGTCTGTCCAGTCTTCCGTTCCATTTGGCGAAATGATTTTACACAGCAACTTTGCAAGACAAACAGTGCACAAGCACTTTACCACATTGGGGGAAAATAACCCACATGAGGGAAGCATCAAAAGAGTTTCACTAAGCCATGTCCTGTCCAAGCAGCACCTCAGTGCTCGTGCCAGGCATGTTCCAGTTGTGTTCATGGGGAACTCGAGAATAAACAAGCATAAGCAGGCACTGGCTGCTGAAAGATGACGGCAACAGAGGAACCTATGGGTGGGTAGCAGTGGTTTGGTTGCAAAAAGTGTACAAAAAAGAAATATGTGCAGAAATAGACGATGATTGTCAACGTAAGCGAATAGCCGAACGCTTCAAGAAAGCTATTCGCTTTATTAAGGAATGGCACGCCTGACGGCATAGGCGCAGACTAGGGGGGGGGCTCCGCCCTACCCTCCAGAGCCCCCCCCACCTACACACACCTAAAATGCCATTACAAGAGCTTTGTCACCCACATCATTTGAGGCTTTATTTATTCATAGCTGCAGTAAATTCTTTTGACTTGCCTCTACCTTATCACTTAAAATTTTATTGAGGCGAATAGCTTACTGCATCACTGTTGGCGCGGACGCGCATGGCTTTTAATTCATTCTTTCGTTTTATTTATGCAAATACTGACAATAGGAAGACCCGCGCATTAGAAGCACTAGCGGTGGCTGCCTCAACTGTATTTTTTCACTTCAACATTGTTTTAAATGTCTGCTGTAAGTATGATGCACATACACAATATATTTAAGTATACACACTGGACAAAGTTTATTATATTCTTGAAAGAGATGGAGGTAGCCAATTAAAAATTATTTCTAGAGGTATGGATAGCCTATGCCTAGAGAATGAATATGTTGATGTATGTTCATGCTTCAAATTGCTTTGCGTGCTTTCTGGACCATGAAAAAAACCTATAGACTTCAGTGAACCCTTCGGCAGAGACTTTTTATCAATGGCGTGTGGAATGAATGTGAATGTTGTGTCTCAGTATTGCTTTTCTTTTTAGTAAGCAGTGCTAATGACTCAGGAAAAAAAAAAAAATAATTTACAACATTCAGTGGGGATTGGAACATTGTCAGTT
Source organism: Dermacentor albipictus (assembly GCF_038994185.2). NCBI lineage: Eukaryota > Metazoa > Arthropoda > Arachnida > Ixodida > Ixodidae > Dermacentor > Dermacentor albipictus. The sequence continues at coordinate 64,361,411 of NC_091823.1, read as the reverse complement.
GCATGCAAAGGTCATAAATATACGAAGTGTCCCAATTAATTAACATGCACCAAGATTTTTAAAAAGAGCAATGCATTACTCTAAGAAAACCTAGTGCATATTGTTTACAGTACAGTGGAGTAGATGCCAGTAATTTTTTCTTTACTGAAATTTAATTAGACAATTGTAATGATCTAACTCGAGACGTACTATCCTAAATATCAAAGCGTGAATGAGGCATTCCCCCCCCCCCCCCCCAGGCTGAGGGATCCCCTGAGTGAATACCACTTCAATGGAGTGACAGCACAGAACATTCACCTTAGGACAAGCGTGCACACTCCCAACTGGCTGGCACTTCTCATCACACCAGAGTTGTGCAACTGTGAGGGCTCACGTTCATTGAGTGAACTCTCTTCGCACTTCCTTGCGCATGTGACACCACGTGCTTAGTTAACAAGTGAACATTTACTGCAGCTCGTACAGCCCATAAAACTAAGAGCCTCACGTCATGCAATATCCTAATACTTCGATATTGCTTTCGATGCTTCGACCTTCGGTGAAACCACAAAGGTTTTTGTTTTTTTCTAAATGCTTGGCACCATCCACACCTCATCAAAAGCTGTAGAATGGTGCAGTGTGCTGTGGGTACTTCAGTAAGGTGCACCATAGGCTGCAAGGTTGGGGCATTCCAACAATGTTTGAGAAGATCGCATGCAGGTTGCAGAGCCTTTCCTCACCTCTAGAAGTTGCATAGGGTGGCTTGAGCATTGCTGCAATTGTTTCTTCTACATCAAAAAATGGGTTCTCCCCAAATATGAGCGTGTACAGGGTCACGCCCAGCGCCCACATCTCCAGTTCGGGTCCAGCATATGGGTTGCCCTGCAAGACCTGAAACCGAAGAAAGAAGAAAGGCAGTGGGAGGAAGCGTTTACTAATTTAGTCTAATCTGTAGGTCTCTGATCTGTTGAAGTTAATAACAAAAATATTTCCTAGATCATGCAGCTAATAGCATCGAAGTATAAACTATTATAACAATCAAACTAACACTGCAAGAGTATAACTTGGATGAAAGAAAGGGGTGAAAACACGGTGCTGACTTCCAAGGTACTAACTTCCAGGATAATGACTTCCAAGTGGTTTATTCTTTTTGGAACAGAATCTTTAATACAATTAACATAAAACAATCCTTTTTCGTTGTACTTAGTAATATTTTATTCTATAGTCATAGTCTAATAAAAAAAAGAATAAGGGTAATGTATTGATATAATAATACTAATAACATATTAATATAACATCAAATAAAAAAAGTCAAATATCGAATTGAATATTGAATATAAGGAAATGTTTCATAAAATGTAATGCTTACAAATTTTGCTTACAATGCTTACAAATCAAAAGAGCGGCTGCAGCTGAGAAAGCCATCATTCGCCTGAAGAAGACACGGCAAAAAATCTATCAAGGACTTTTTTCTGCGAAGTGCGCCGCCAGCTGGTGTGCTGTTGATCGATCAGTGATGAGGTGTTTGGCGTGAATAAAGTAGCAATTCCTCGCTGTCTTTTTTTTTTTCGCTTGTTCTTTTCCCTGCAACGGCCCTTTTCTTTTTTGCGTGGCGGGCTGCTGCGAGATTTGGCGGTGGGTACATCCTCTCTTGCTTGCTAATTGTGGATAGAAATGGATAGTGGCTATAATGAACCAATGCTTATAACGAAGTAATAACGACCCCCCTTCAACTTCATTATAACGAGGTTTTACTGTATTTGAATAAAACTATTGGCCTAGATTCGAATAAACACGGTATGTATGAGGCATGTACTGCAGTGGCACTCCTTATTCGTGCTGCCCTATGAACACTCAGTGCCATCTAGAGCTGCACCATCAAGTTGTGCTGCTGAGAAGTCCACACGTGGCATTCGAAACGAGAAGCGTTTCAGTGACCGAAGTGGGCTAGAGGGTCATTGAAGAGCGCCACACACCTACTGGCACATAGCGAGTGGCACAAATGCAGTACTCCAAGCTGGCGTCAAAGAGTTCCTTCGAACAGCAGCACCTACCCAGTTCCGCGTCGATAGTGACCGATGTCGGTGTGAGAGAGGTTTGTTGAAGAGCAGCACATGTGTTCACAGTGCCACATACTCAGTGACCCAGGGTGGTCCTATGGTTGCTTTCGAGCCCTGTTACCTTAGCACAGCAGCCCAATGCACTACCCGTGTGACCACTGACTACCCCGTGACCCAGGTAGGTGGGAAAATGGTTGGATAAAAACAAATGTACATAGATAGCCTCCAAAAAGTATGTGAAGTACTCAAAGAATGCTAACACATTAAAAAAGACCGAGGTGCATCTGCGAATGGTGTTGGAGAATGAGAGGCCACCGTACAGCGTGTCACAAAGATGGCAGCTGTGAGCTAACTCTGTTCCCATCCCATGTACTCACTTTAGTTCTTGAGACGGTCTGTTGGCTTTCCAAGTATCGCGCAACTACTGAGAACAGATACATGTCGATTTGGCACCAAACCATAACTTTAGTTGCCGATGCCTGACGAAGCAACACCAATTAGGATGAATGGCTCAGCAGCATGGCCTAGAGGAAAATTTGCCACTGGCCAATGCGCTAATGGGCCACAAGTCATCACGGAATGTTTGCACAGGTGGTTCATCAGTGACTAGTTCCGAGACCACACGTATGGGCTAGATTGATGGATTGACGGCTGTTGAAGCAGCATCAAAAGGACCCTGAAATGATTTTGACGACTGTGTCAAACATACCGAGTCTTTAGGGTAGGTCCTTCTAATCATTAAGTGATGCAATTAAGTGCTCCATGTAGAGCGTCTAATTTAGTATAAGGTTTTAATAAAGTGCATCTCTACCGATCGCAGTGGAACCTTTTCCCTGAGTTTTCAGCTGCCCTGTTACAATCTACATAGCTGGTGCATGTGATGCATGTTCGGCAAGCTATCCGATTGGCTACCTAGGTTGCATCATCAATAATTTTTCCAACTTTATGGTGAGCAAATGTTGTTTGTAATAGTTTAAATGTTGGTTAATTTGTTTTCATAAAAAGAAAGGCAACAGAAAGAGAATACACAACAATTTATCACTACACTCAAGCACTTCCGACAGACAGTAAGTGTCGTCTGCTTGTGTTACAATGTTCTCCGTGTTCACACAAGCTGCGTGGTTAGTGTTGGTCTCAAGCTTGCGTTTTGCGAGCACCGTGGATCTTCCTTGTTACGTTGTGGGCTGCAAATCCAGTGATCGGCGAAATGCCAAGCTGCGACACTGTGTGCAAGGCAACATGCAAGCAGAGTGGCTGCAGTGCATTGAGCTGTCAGTATCCGATCGGCACCAGCATCTACGTATTTGCGGTCGTCATGTTATGCCGGAGGATTACAGCCACAGTATAGAGTTTTAGCATGTCCGGTATTCGAGTAAGTGCAAACGGACTGGGTGTCTTACTAAATGAGCAAAGGCACCAACTTCAATGCCCCACACGGTGAAGACACCTAGTAGCATAGAACGCAACCAAATACAGCTAATATAACAGTAACTAAGTGCATTTTACTTTTGCCACTGGTGTTTGCTGCTGGTGTAAATTTTTGGCATGAGCATAATCATGAACATGTTGTCCTTTTTAAATGTTTAAAATGTTTTACATTTGGTTATAGCCATGTTAGCTCTGTGTTTTGGCTGGGTAAGCTCTGCACCAAAAGGTGGCTACACCGTGCAGGTCACTCACGTAGGCGCTACAGCCCCTTCGTCACAGCGGTAGTAGTATGGAGGGGTTTTGGTTTACATCCGCCAAAACACCCAGCTCGCCTGTGGTTACCAGAATACAAACACGCTCGGCGCTGCGATAGAACGCTCGCAGTGCACGCTGCTTCAATAGCTCTCGCTGGGGATCAACGGCCAGGCTGCTAGCGTAGAGGTTGGAGAGCCTTCGCGCAGTGGCTCCATGGCAACAGGAAATATACAACATGAGGCCACATCATGACGCAGAGCCAGTGAAAGTTGAGCTTAGTCCCGATCACTCAGCAAACAAGTTGAGGAGAAAAAGCATGTCTAGGGAGGGAGGTAACTTGTAATTGTCTGTAGCTCTCTTAAAATGAGATGCTTCTCCTAAATTGCGGTGCAAATGTTTTACTGCAGCTGTACCCTATGTGTCTACAAAATCTGTACAAACCATTTCAGGGACCCTTTCAGTTCATCTCGGTGTATCCAACACAATCTGCATGCCTCCCTGCAGCTAATCGGCCCGATCTTCATACATTTCAAATTTTTTGATTACGTGATTTTTGTTGCCGTTCCTTTTGTCCATGTTGCATTATTGTTTCGATCAGTCTTGTCAATCTAGACGAACTTTGGAACCAAGAAGAGGCGAATGGCAGCATTCAGGCTCTGTGTGTGCGATCTCCGCATCAAGCCAACGTCGAGGAGAGCATGCAGTAGGGCTGAAGCAGTCACAGAAGCAAAGTCTACGACTGCAGCAGCCAGGGCCACCTATCTACGGAACACCTGACACTACTTTTGCACCAAAAACAAGAAAGTGAGGCGTTCACTTCCGTGGCATCAAGCATGAGGCTCTCCGTGGCAAACATGACATGCAGCACTACACGAGTCTCTACATTGAATATATATTTAAAAAAAAAATAGTAGATCTTCCATTCGCAAATTGAATTATTTGAACATTCACTATTCGATTCAGTGAATGATTAGAGTATTCGCATACCACTAAAAAGAATAAACCAGTTGCAAGTTAGAGCTGTGTTTTCATCCTTCTCTTTCTATTGTCCACATTCTACCTCTGCCCTGTTTAGTTAATCATGTCCAATCAACTCAGCCAAGCCTGCATGTTAAACAGAGTTTGAAGATGTACACGACATGCAAGTCCTCAATCTTGTCAACTGTCAAAGCGCCCTGTACCTTTTGTACTAGAAAATGACCTAACTGGGTTATCAGAACCAAAAGCTGCAGGTAGATTTTTTGTTTTGCTTTTTGCTCAAATCAAGGTGTATTGCAATACAGTATTTGAAGGTAAGCATTCGACTAAAATTGACTGGCAGTTGTCTGTCGGATGAAACAGGCACAACTGGAAGCCCAGTTGTTGCCTGCAGAAAAACCTTTAGGAAGGCTACCTTGCAAGCATGCGTCATACAAGACAGTACCTCAGGGCTGCAGTACTCTACGGTGCCGCAGAAGGTGGTGAAGTGGCGGTCAGGAGCCATAAATGCAGCAGAGCCAAAGTCAATAAGCTTCACTTTGAAATGCTCATCGATAATGATGTTCTCGTCCTTGACATCACGATGTAGAATGTGCAGGCCATGCAGATATGACAGGGCACTTGCCACCTGACAGAATCAGAGGTTTAAACAAAAACAAGGTTGCACAATGCAATGCACAGTCTTAAAACAAAAGGGAAGAGCTAACCATAAAATGGTAAGTGATAATGTGACACATCTAGTCACAAGTACAATACATTAAAATTACAAATGAAGAAATTTCAATAGCCAGCACCATTGTACTTCAATGCAAATGCTGGAAGCTGCAGTTTCAATATTTCTTTCATCTGCACTTCTGATGCTTTATCTTCTTTCTTTTTTTTATTAAAATTGTTGACAAAAACTTAAATAGGTGAAATGAATTAAGTTTGTTACACAGAACTAATATTCTGAGAGAATTAGGGAATGCTCTTCCACAATAAATTTTTGAAAAGCTGCAGTGATGGCAGAAGTATAGATGAATATACAAACAAAACAAATGTTTGTTTTGTACTTTCACACAGACCCTTTTAATTAAGGGCACATCCTCATACATCCACACACTAAGTTACAGGTCGTGGGGATATATGAAGCTCAAACCATCTCTTGAGTTCATTTGAGCCTTAAATCATGGTGGTGCTCTCCTTACAGGTATCTTTAGGTGACAAGCCTAGATAAGGCAATGACAATGACACAGGCTTAATTTCTGCCGATGTCACCAGATTCTGCTGAACTTGTAATGAATGGTGAAGAACTTTTCCAGTAAATGTTACAAGGCGGACTCCAAAGCCGTCATGCAACAAACAAGTCAACATTACTAGCAAAGAGAGGGCACATTCTCATGTTTGTTTTCCTGGACCAAGAATTCAAGAAATAATATAATGTTTCATCTGGATGATTGTGACTAGTTCTGCTCATCATTAACTTGCTGCAGCTTGCAAAGGAAGTAGTACTACTTCATAACAATTACTGTCATTGCTAGCAGTAATTGTGATAACTGCAATCATAATAATATGGTTGTTACCAGGTGAACAATACTCAGAATCAGAATTGGTTTTATTGTGATGATAAGAAAGATTACAGGATGTTAATATACAGAAGGAGGTCCGGAAGTCGAAGACTGCAATGGGACCTCCTTTACAAACTAAACGTAATAAAACATAGATTACAGCAGTTTCAACAAATTGTTAACAAGGAAGAATTACAGGTCTTAGTATAAATAGCATAATTGAAGAATTAAATGTGCATAAATAAGAGTCATATAAAGAAGCACTGTAGCATAATCTCTTTGAACACTAATAAATTAAGAGCGTAAATGACATGACGTACACAGCATAATTTGCGAACTCAAATATATATGCATGGCAAGGACATCAAAAAACCTAATGGTGTGACAATGAAAATGAAATGAAGGCACCCTAAAAGAATGGTTGCGAGTATGAACTAGGCATCAGTATTCGACAATATATTCTTTTAGTTGTTTCTTGAATTCGTGAATTTTAAGTGTTTTTATATCTATTGGCAGTGTGTTCCAGAATGCGACAGACAAAAAATGGGATGCTCTGCTTACCATAATTAGTATGCATTTTGGGTAAAATGAAGTTCCTATTTATTGCAAACCTGGTAATATTGGTATTTATTAGAGAAAGTTGTGCTATCAAGCTATCGCATCGAGTGTAAGTGATTTGACGAAACAAAAAAAGGTCACGAGACCATGTTGTCATGAGATATAGTGCCGCAGATAACTGCTGAGTTGTCAAGAATTTCACATACCTGCCTGAAGATGTACGAGGAAAGGGGCTCATCAAGGCACGGTGCCCTGTCAATGAACTCAAAGAGATCCATGCCAGCCCCATGACGTTCCATGACCATCTGGAAGTGGGAGCTGTTCTCGAAGACATCCAACACCCGCACAATGTTGGGGTGGCTGAGCGTGGTCAGCAGGCTCACTTCTAGGGGCACAACCCTCCCCATCATCTGGTCGTGTACCCAGCTCTCTTCATACACCTTGCACTTGCGGATGAACTTTGTTATCACCTGGCACACAGAAACACGAGTGAAAAAGTTGTGAACTACAGAGCTTTAGAGACCTGAACCGGCACATCCAGCCAGATTTAACTAGGCTTAGAATGTGCACGAGACTTACGATGCACTTGGCCGGCAATTTGAGCGCTCTGGAGTGATCTGACGAGCGCATTACATTTGGTTGGTTGAAATCAAGCGCTCAGGGCACATTTACCTGGTTTACACTTCTTCAAGGCACTGTTTTGAGTCATGGTTTGTGTAGAATGACAGATGGAGAGATAAATGCAACAAAAGCAGCAACAAATGGGGTCCTGGCCTAGAAATCTCAAAGAAAAAAATTGTGGCAGAACCCACCTCAAGATGATTGTCGATGATAATGCGTTAGCATTGTATATCAATATAGCAAAAATGTATTGCCACCATTGAACCAACTTAAGTACAAGGTGTGTACTGCAGTGGGATTCCCCTTTCGTGCTTTCCTAAGAACACTCGCCGCTATCTAATGCTGGTGCCGCGAAACCTGCGCGTGGCCTGTGCGTGGCGAACACTGAAAAACGCATCATGCGACAACCGGGATCCTCTCTCATGATTCCTTCCGGACACACTGTGCCATCTAGTGGTGCTGCCAAAAAGCTTGCGTGTGACTTCTGAGACAAGAGGCGTGACGCGCCGGTGCCTGCAAACGCTGAAAATTGTTCCTTCGCTTGCTGCAGACATAATACCACATATTCAGTGACTCAAGTTGGCAAGAGGTTCATTAAAGAGCAGCAGATACCCAGTGCATTCATGACACAGCTTGATAAATTGTTGGTATGAAAGATGTTCAATGAAAAGTGGCATGCATCCAGTGCATTTATAACACAGCCTGCTAAAGCATTGGCAATTTTTTTAATTGGTGATTATACACGACGGATTCTTGTGATGGTGAAACTAACGAGACAGAGACTGGGTTATATGGTATATTCAACTGAAGAATGTTAATTGATTTTTATGTGGTTTGGTTGCTTTCTAATACAGTTTAATTTGTTTATATTAACTTGCTGTCCTTGACAAACTCGTCATGAGAGTTTGATTCCACTCAGCATCTGAGAAATTTAAGTAAATTTAAGAAATATTTTTTGTTGTTGCAGAGCGGTCATTGTAGGCATTACTGTTAGCCAAGTTTATGTCAAAGACATTCATTGAAGAGTGGCGCACACCTAATTGCACACACCCTGTGACCCAAGTTGGCATCAAAGAGGTTCATTGAAGGCTAGCACAGATCGACTGGCACACACCCAGCGCTCGAAGCCAGCTTCAACGAGTTTCTTTGAAAAGCAGTACCTACCCAGTACCGCATCTGCAACGATTCTTGTGAAAGAAGTTCGTTGAAGAGTGGCGTGCACATGTGCACGCATTTCCACATACGTACTCAGTGACACAAGTTGTGCTGACAGTTGGTTTCGAACCCTGTTCCCACAGCATAGCAGCCCAATGTGCTACCCATTCGACCATTAACTATCCAGTGATCCAAGTAGACAGGAAAATGGTTAAATGCCAACAAACATGCATAGATATAAACATACAAACATAGATACATAGCCTCCGGAAAATGCGTGAGGGACTCTAAGAATGCTAACACATAAAAAATACATGTCCCCAATTCGATTTTTGTGAATCTCCTGCTTCCATTTATTTTACCCACTGATGTAACCTCTCGTTACCAATGGTAAAAACTTAAAGCCTACATAGAGGAAGTAAGTTTGCATTCTGCAGTTGACTGCTCAATGTTCACGGACTCCGGGGTTCTGCTGATTCTGTTACCATGGTAACAAATTACATGAAGACACACCACGCTGAGTTGTTTACACCGCTGAAGAAAATGCCACTGCAAGTAATGAGTTTCCCTGACAATGATTGAGAGGCATGGTCGCCACTACTGGTCGAGCATCCTGGGATTGTGCAACCTCTCCTTCTTTCATAGCCTACGCAGGCAGTTCAGCACAGCAATGCAATCAACGAAAAGGGTGCAGCAACACCGATGCACCAAGGTGTGAAACTTGAACCACTTGAACAGCACTCACGAGTGTACAGCACATGCAAAACGAGGAAACAAGGCAGCGAGGCTGCTGACGCACAGATGCACTATAACAGAGCAATGCTCAGAGGCCATATGGAAAGAGCAGCCAGTGCCCCCTACTCTACTCTGTAATTGGAGTGCTTTTTTTTTTAATGAGTTTTTACTGCACTGCAGTGGTTATTTGAAACTGTTTATAACCAGTCACACACAAATGAGGGGCAACATTGATTCCGGCACAAATGCTTCTCGTAAGCACTACTCGGTGATGATGCAGTTGACAGCGATGTAGCAATTCATTTGAGTAATTAAAGTATTAATTAGCAGAATAGATTGGTCTTTTTGGCAACACTTGGAGCAGGACAGCAGTAATGTGCAGCCATTGCTCAAAGGTTGTTATTATTGTGCAATCAGTAAGTGCTGCTCCGTAGAAAAGCAAGACACAAAGCCAACAGCAACATAAAATTGCGAATGTGCTAGGACAATTTGCGCCATCAGGCACAAGACAAAAAGTCTTATGGCAAACGTCTTATGTGCATTACAAATGACGAATGTGCTTTGATATGCTTTACCACACTAGACAAAATGTGGATTACGCTCAATAACAATGCTAGAAGCTCGACAAGAGACTACGAATGGCACCAAGGCGAGGTGCCTCCGTACGGTGTTTCGCAAAGGTGATGGTGGTGGAGAATAATGTTTGTAGCATCCCATACACTTGCTTTTGTTGGAAGGTGGTTTGTTGGCTTCCTGTGTGTTGACTGTTCTCTGCGAATGGATAACAGTTGATTTGGCGTAAAACCGTAACCTTTGTCACTGATACCTGATGACCTTTTGAAGCACTACCGATTAGGCCCAACGGCCAAGGCAGTGTGCCATGGCGAAAATTGGATGTTGGCCGATGTGACTGGAAAGCTTTCCACAAGCCGTTGTGGGAAGCTTGCCACTAATATGCTTAGTGGCTAACTAGCGATATGTTCCGAGATCATACATACGTGTTTTCAACAACCATCGAAGCTGGCAACTACTACAATCGCACATAGAAGTTTGCAGATTGACAGAAAGTTCCGAACTGCATGTGCAAAGCGTGAATCTGTGTGCATGAACATGTGTATGCGACACGACCTGCGAGCCTTCCCGTGACTAACTGGCATCTTCGCAAATAGACGCCGCTTTCGTCACCGTTCCCTTTGTCAGCAGTGGGTATAGGAATTGCATCAACTGGAATTGATGACACAGACGGCCCTTTCAGTGGTGGAACATCCATTTCACCTTTCGGTGCAGGTCCTGGCGCAAGCAAAAAGCCGATCTGGTGCAGCAGCAAGCACCTTTAGCGCAGGGTCCAATGCAAGTGCATTTACCATATACCATGGAAATTTTAACTGACATGGTCAATATGTTGTAAAGATGGGTTTGCGCAAGGCTCACCCTACAAGTACGGTTAGGAAAGGACGCGACGCTCCTCCACATCACAACGCGCAAAGGGTGCTACGGCCGGGTTCATCGATAAGGCACAGAGGAGGCACCACAGATAGATAATCAACAAACGTGTGTTTATTAACCAAGGATGCAATGCAGTACGACAGTCACGGCTTGTGCGCAAAGGCTCACGGTGAGCAAGACTGATCAGTGCACGTGCCTGCAATGAACATAACATCACAAAATATACTTATGTCATGCCATTCACATTAGAAAGTTTTCGAATAGGGCAAAGGTTTTGCAGCCGTAAGAAAAAAAAATCCAATAGTGTCAATGCCATTGCACATGCGTGAGACGTAAACAGGGTTTTGCGTTTGCGTCAGTGATTATTTCACAGAACTAGTGCAGCAACCCAAGCTCGATGCAAAACTTTTGCATCAATAAACCTTCCATCAGCCATTGAAGTGGTGGCTCTCATTGTGTACCACATTCGACTTCATTTGCTAATACCATTTTTAACTATGTACAATGTGCGATTCTGATCGCAACAGCTCTTTTGCAAAGCCCTGCTATGATCTATAAACATTGAAAAAGCTTAGCTTTAATCTTAGAATGTGACATGCTCCTTTGGCAAACCACGAAGTTTGCCAAAGGCCACAGCATATGGGTATTTGATGGTCCACAAACAACCATTGTTGCATGGACACTATCACAGCTGTTCAAAACTAATTTTGTTATAAGTAGGGAATTTGATGCGTACAACGGCAATCTGTGATGTGCCGTCGGGACAATTCAATCTTTTTTTTTCTAAAGTATTGGAAGTTTCAATATCATTATTTTTCAAGTTGCATCACACTGCATGATCAGTCTTCTCAGCGAGCAATTACCCGCTGCTTCATTTTCTTAATCCAGTAAATTTCATTGTTTGGTGCTACACAAGCATGAACATTTGCCATGCTCTTTTTTATGTGCTTTTTACCGTTCCTTTCCACTCCAGTAAACTTGCCAGTACCTAGCATCAACAAGTTCACAGACCAAAGCTTGATGACATTAGCTGAGCAGCGCATGCAGGCTAGCATCTCAGGGCACGCTTTCTGCTACTCACTGAATGTCGCAGCCCCGACGCCATATCAGAAATCTTCCTCGTGGAAGTGCTTGCTGCACACTCGAGTTGTAGTCGATGGCTCCTTGATGGCTCTAATTTTTGCAATCCAAGCTTCATGCAGCTTCTTCTCGTGCGGGTACGTGTGAACACTGACACCGGACTCCACTGTGTACGTCCAGGACTGTGGCACCGACCAGTAGCCTACCAAGTTGGACACCCTCAAAGGCAGCCACTACCTATTATTATAGGGCTTTCAAGTGTTGTCGGGCGCACACCTGAAGCGGGAAAAACCTCCCCACTTAATCAGAACGGAAGTGCAGGTGGGACTTTAAACTTTCACTTTGAGCTCACTTCGCTGCTTCCGAAACAGCCAACATGGAGATCCCTAATACCATGTCACTTCGATGGTGGCACCAGCTTTTCAGTGGTGGAGCTCTCCCTCAATAGTGAGAAACTGTATGGACAGGCCTCTGCTTCCTTCTATGATGATGATATTGTGCTGTTGGTTTTGATTTGCTCTTATGCTTTGGCGTAGGTTCGGTGCAATTTTCCGCTAAAATGACGTTTTGGTGCAGGATGGTGCAAAGGCCTGCTCTTGGCGCAGTTTGGTGCAATTGGAACAGCTGTTCCACCACTGCCCTTTACAAAGACAGGCGTGCTTCATAATTAGATTGTGCGTTTGGCACGTAAGAACTCCAGAATTAAATTTTCTTTTGTCCTGAAACCAACTAAGTGCCTTGGCAAGGCTGCTTGTAATGCATTGACCTCAGCCTAGTATATCACCAAATATGTGAAAAATAATGCAGTAGATAATCGAGTCAAAACTGAATTATTTAATGTTCACAAATCGATTCTTATAGTTGAGTACAGTCAACGTGCGATTTTCGGACTGCTAACGGGCCGCGACAATGTCGGGAAAATCTGGCAGTCCGAAACAATGAATGCATGCCTTTTACTGCCCCCAAGAGCTCAAATCACCATAGGCCCGTGCAAAATAACTCTGAAGACCTGCCAGTACACCTAATGGTGTATTGGTGCTCATACTGTGACAGGAGACAATGGGTGTGCACGCGTGTATGGTTAAGGAACACATACTATGTCCCGTGACAAATGTCCCTTCCCAGTCTTGGTATGCTTCACCGCGTAACACTTGTATTGAGGAGATGGTCACTTTCGGGAACCAACCATTACACAACGTGCCGTGCTTTTCGAGCTTCGAAGCCATTGGTGAGGATTACAAAGGCAAAGTCAGCGCCACTGCTAACAGCAACGAATTGTTTTAATGAAAAACATGGCACCAAACAATAAGAAGCTTGGTAGCGAACGTAGAAGTAGCTAGGCCTAGCGTTGCCACGGTGGTGGCTACGGCTGCCAGCGGATCTGTGTGCATGAGCGTTTGTTCAAGACGGCGAGATAATCAAAAGGGTGGTGGTGGTGGCTTCAGTAACTGCCGTTTCGGACCTTCGGTTATGGCAAAATGACCGGAAGCTGGAATGGCGAAGGGCTTTTGTGCCCGAAATTTCAGACGTTCTTATGCATTGACTCTATGGGGTGACTCTATGGGTGGTGCCGTGAAGGTGTCCGAATTATCGGGCATACGAAAAATCAGTCGTTGACTGTAGTTGCATAACTCTACAGAAAACATTGCATTGCCGTGAAAACTCGAAAATACCGCACTTTTGCGCAGTTGGCGCAAATGGCACTTGAGTGGGTGCAGCCAGGAGCAAGCAAGTCAAATTGTAGCGAAATTGCGCAAATGGTGGAGTTGGATCACAACTGCTTGCTGTGGTTTCTTTGTACTGGCAATGTCAGTGAGCAGAGGGTTTGCCAAGCGTTTCCTATGGCGGCACAGAAATGTCAGCACTATGTGCTCACGCGGTAGACGAAGATCAAAGTTACTGACGACTTCGAGTGCGGCAGCTTCACTAAAACGTCAATGTTCTTTTACTAAATGACTTTATTTTTGGAATTATGCTTTGTGCGACAAGCTCTACTGGGCGGCTGCTGCTAGCAAGTAGAAACTTTGTAAGAAGACGCCTTCTAATGAGATCTGCCCAACCTATTGCTGTTGGCAATAAAGTATCTGCCCATTTGAAGAGAGCACCTTGTGTACCCTTAAGTTCAATCTCTTGGTAAGTGAAAAACAATGGAACTTATCTCTGTGGTCCTTTGAGGTTCTCTTTAATAAGAGTCCTCTGTATATAAATTGTAATGAGAGCTAAGCTAAAATTCAGTACTTATCCTCTATCTGTTCTTTTGCCCCTTTTGTCCATGCCTCAACAAGCACTTCAGCACTCACAATAACTCATAACTAGTTCAATCCTTCATGTTACGAGCATAAAATAAGCAAATAAAATGCCTAGTTAAATGATGGGCACCAGGAGGCCCAGTAGTCGACTGCAAAGGCCCAAATAGATCTACACAACGAAGTCTAATCATTTAGGCCTGTACAAACAGATCTCGCATTCTAAGCAGAGCACTTCATTAACTTACAAGAAGACGGTCCGAGTTGCGGTACGCCATCTTGACACATCCATAAGCACCTTTGCCAATCTGCTGCAATGTCGTGTAATGCTCAGCGTAGAGCCCACTTGTGTACTCAGCCTCATTCTCAACAGACTCGTCATGTACGGCAGGGCCTTTGTCATCCGTGTGCTGCACGTGAAAAAACAGAAAAGGCCAGGTTAACTCTATTTGTCATCTACAAACAACCTACTCTACAAAGTCACTGCTTTTAAGTCCTAAAATCATTTGGAAGCTCATTAGCCAGATGGTGCTAATGCCAATTTATCTTCTCCAGAAGGTAGATGAAAGGAAAACAGGGAAATGCACTAATGTTAGCCTCAAAGCACTTGTCTTTTTTCTTGTAAATGTCACGTTGAGATGCTTCAGAGAAGGTACTTGTGACTAAATCAATCTTCATGTAAGGTAGCCATTCCTGATCACCCTTAACTACCCATATAAAATCACAGACACTAAAATTACACCTCAAATTAGCAAGCACATCAGAACTGCTTCACAGTAAAGCTTTTAATTTGAGGCTATGTGACAAGCCTTTGCAGAAATCTAGCTTGTGGTGACAATTTCACAAGTCCAGTGTCCTGTAAACTTTCCCAGCCTTTCATGGTGTTCAGTTTCAGCACTTTCAAGGTGCTTGCTACAAAGGTTGCAGATGCAGCACAGTTCTACAACTCTGGCTTGCAGCAAAAGGATCAAAAGGTTTTGTAATGTCCCTGTTCCAAAACAACGAAATTCTGAACAGCTTCTGCCCATACAGCAAGATATTTTCTATGCCCATAAACTCGGGCATTACTTCTGTGCAACCTCATTCAAGTGCCCCCGAAAAGCAAGATTGTTATGCGAGTGCAGACAAAGCCCCCCACAGCAAGAGATGGAAAGAAATGCCTCACACAATCGCTGGTGTCCTCTAACGACACCTCTGCGTCGGAGCCGACCGAGCCGAGCGTCAAAGAGCGCAGTGGAGAGGACGGAGTCGGGTATTGTGGTGGACAACTATCCACCTCAAGGTCACGTGACACCCAGAGGCAGTAGATGGATGAGCCTTCCTCCAGGTCCACCCTCCGGATTTGGTATACAATGGCTGCACAGAAAGAAAGACGAAAAGACACAGAGCTAAGAGACACAGAATAGCGATAGTATCTAGTCAATACATTATCCCAAAAGTCACAACTGATAATTTATTAGCCTGGGTGTAGCTGGTGCAGTCATCAATTACTTGCCACCACACTAAAGTGCTGCTGGTAGCCCACTTGTGGCAGGCCTCAAATATGAATGGTGGATTCAAATGGCCGGCACACCACTTTGGAGTCTGATTGCAGAAGGGTGCGTGCATGCGTGCATGTTTCGATAAACTACAAGCCAGTATCAGCACAAAAACATGTGAAGGCCTGCATGAAAAAACTTATTGCAGCTCCTTGTGTTTGTGTTTATGAAATATTTTCATGAACACAAAAACGAATTGCACAAACTCAAGAATGCATTGATTCATAATCCACACCACCTTCTCCAGCCAAAGGTGCCTTGCATTGCACAGCACTAAACAGCACAGGTGTCTATGCAGCATGGCAACACGCTGTGTGCCACCATCTTTCATAAGCAACACGTTCCAGCACAATAGTTCACTGCTAGTGCATATGTACACTTTCGTTGACTATTATAACCAAAGCACCACCACATACTGCACTTAGTGTGCACTTGTCAGAAAGGACGGTAAATGCTACGCTGAAACTAATACAGCTGACTACCATTAATTCGACCCTAATGGGACTGACAAAACTGACCAAATTATCTGGCTGATCGTATTAAACAAGAAACAGCAAAAAACGTCTAAACACACCGCCGATTCATTGGCAGTGTTTGCCATATTCTAACATTTCTATGAATCAAATGCACACCTGTTTTCTATGTGTCCAAAGCAGAAAACTAATGCTGAAATGACATTAAAGTCCCTAAACAATGTAGCAATCTAAAGAGCACTCAATTGTTTAGCAAGAAAAATGGAAAAAGGTCCAATATGTGTTGCACAATGACAGCCCGTCTCCTAAAGTCAGCTTTGCTGCAGTCAGTAGAGCCACACTATGCCGCAAAGAATACGAACGGCACGAGTGAAATTTTCAGCTCAATTGTCCAGGAAAAAAAAAAAGCTGTGAATTAGAATTGGGTGAATATCGTAATCAGACATTGTGAGCTATCGTTATTACTTGAAAATCTTCCAAGGGTAGAACGAGAACAGGCATTTCCGGCGGGATGCGATGTGTGTTCAACACACTCGCTCTTCCCTAAGCTCTGCCAAGAAAGATGCTGTCGCTAGTGGGGGTTGCTATTGGGGTAACCATAGTGGTCAGGCACATGCATATTGACTGGTTAAGTTTTAATTATCTGGGGAAGGCCAATTTTAGGATCGAAATAATGAAAGTTTGGTCCCGAAATGTATGGGTTCCAGCCAAGGCCTTTGATCAGCATCGAATTAACTGAGAAATCTAATTAACCGAAGTCGAATTATCGGAAGTCTACTGTATGAGACGTTTCTCACAGAGGATGAGCTATAGAAGGGACAGATATTCAGCCAGTCAGTTTTGCGTAGTACTCCTAGAATAAGCTTTGCATCAGTGGTGAAGTGTAAACAAACATACCAATATGTGAGCCATCTCGATGCCTGCCAAGGCCTGTGTAGGATCCCTCGGCAATGCTGAGGAGCGAATCACAGCTGCGGAATGTCTTCAGCTCTGCCTGGAGGTTACGTTCATTGGCAGCCTCATCTGCATCGGCACCAGATGCTGTGGACGGATGAGAGCCATGGCGCCGAAGGGATGCTTCCTGGGTATTCTCCTCAGAACTGTGCATCGTGCTCGACGTCATTGTTGACGTAGAGTGGAAACTGTCCGATGTTGGCAGCTTTGCCTCGCCTGCATAGTTACCAGTGACATGACATTCATGAACTTGTATGTTTGCAAAGGCATACACCTATCTGAATCGGTCATTAATTGCTTGATGCAACTGTCTCGGAGAAGCCTGGCTGTACACACTGAATTTGCGAATTAAAATGGCACATGAGCTGCTAGGAAACCAAATTGCAGACAAGTGGTAATGCCACGCATAAAATTGTCCTGGCTTTCCTAGCAGCTAACACAAAAATGCATCTCACCCACATAAGAGAAGTTTCACTAGATTGATGCTGAACCATGACTATGGGCTGTGCTATGCTGTGCTGATGGGGAGGAAAGGGAAGGAAGGAAGTAGGGGTGTGAAAATAGTATTTGAATGCCACCAAACTGAACTGAATAGCAAATGTTTGAATAATCCAATTCGTGATTCGAATACCTACAATTCAATTTCACAAATATTCAGTATATCTCGTGTAGAGACTCACATACTGCCCATACACTGTGGAGCCCCTTGTGCTTGATGCTGCATAAGCAAGTGCCTCACTTGGTTCTTCTACACACAGTTTCCTATATAGGTACCAACAAATCTGCTTGCACGTCATCGCATGTCGCCATTCACAGCTATCGCCAACAACCCACTGCAATAAGCATCTTCACCTATCCGTTTCACAGCGCGTGTGGCATAGTGTCATTGGTAGCATATGCATGTGTTTAATAGGTGAAAACACAAATATGCCGCTATTTCCTGCTACAGACAGCAAAGCAAGTGTCATGTTTTGCCCAGGTGGCCGTGGCATTGTATTCCGACATTCACCAGCTCGATCTTGTTTTGGTTTCCTACCCTCGTCATAAGATGACAACACGCAACTTGGGTGTGCACATCAAAGCTTCCCACAAATGCTCCGCCCAAAACAGCTGCTGACCCAAGCCGCATTCAAGGAGAGTGAACACAAGCTCGCCGAAGCCGCAAAAATGACAATGTGCATTTTGGACCCCTCGGACCTCACCAGATCAGTGTGTGTCAGCATCTAGTGCTGCAACGATTCATGTAATGCTTTGCCTTCGGTAGATGTCAACTACACTTGAGTCTGCCAAATTTTTTAGGGACTTTGGACTGTACGTTTGCCCAGTTAATATGTGTTTCCTAGCCTTTCTCAGGGTGTCTACCAAGTTGACATTTACAAATTCCGTGAGTTTTCCCGGTTTTCCCTGAGTGCCTTCGCAAAATTCCCTGCATGATGCAGAACTATGTGTTATGTCAAGACGGGCTGAAACCATTATTGCCCGATGCTGTCACTCTCTAAAAAGCATACGAAAATTTTTAAAAATAAGAATGACTTCATTAGATTTGAATACTAAAGAGTAGTGTTTATGTTATTCAAAAAGAGAATAAAGGGAGGGGTTAGTAAAATGCACAGCAAATAAAATGTCTTTAAAAAATGCAAATCGAGTCGGACATTCTCAAATACGAATAAAGAGGAGATACATATAGAAGCAAATATTTTCAAATATATCAGCTATTTCTATCAACTGATGACAAAGCTCAGTGGTATTAGGCCCGAACTTTGTCACAACTGAGATTCTCTCTCAACCATTCGTAAGTCAACCTCAACTGTCCTAACATACTGTCAGCCCACGCACGATGCCTCAGTGTTGCATTTCCCCGCTTTAAAGAGTTTATTTTGGTTTGGATGAGGGGGACACCTGCATCTCGGCATCAGCCAACACTTTGCTTTTTGAGCTCAAGCTCCTTCAAAACGGCGGCAGCATGCTTCCTTTCCCGTTCATTCCTCAATGCGTAGGTACTTTATGTTCTTGTCTTCCTTCCACCACTCGTTCATCCCACGGACCATTTGAAGCATCTTTTTGGTCAGGTTCACAGTTCATGTCCGATTTTTGTCCCTAGGGGCCGCGAAAACATCCGAAAAATCGGCCAGTTGGAAAAAATAAATGGTTGTCATTTACTGCACTTAAGGGCTCAAACCGCCACAGGCACATTTGAAAACACTCTGAAGGCTTGTCAGTACACGTATTAGGCATATCGGTGCTCATACTGTGACAGGAAATACCGGGTGCATGCGTGTATAATTAAGGAATACATACAACATAGCATACAATAGCCCCTTTCCACGCTTGTTATGCTTCACTGTAATACTCTTGTGTATGCTTCACCAAGTAACATTTCTGTATGGAGGCGAAGCTGACTTTCGGGAACCGGCATTATGCAACGCACCGTGCTTTACAAGCTTCTAAGCCAATCGCGAGGACCACAATGGCGAAATCCGTGCCATTGCTGACAGTAGCGAATCCTTTCAATAAAAAACATGGCACCCAATGGCAAGAAGCTCCATAGCAAACGCCGAAGCAGCTAGGCCTAGCGTTACCGAAGTGGTGGCTACGGCTGGCTGCCAGTGGATCCCATGCGAGAGCGCCGATTTGAGGCAGCGAGGTAATCAAAATGGCAGTGGTGGTGGCTTTGATTAATGCCGTTTCGCACCTGCAGTCAAAGCAAAACGTCCGGAAAATCGAACGGCAAAGAGTTCTTGCGTCTGAAATTTCAGACATTCTGGTACATTGACTCTAAGGGGTACGTGGTGGTGCCGCGTAACCATCCAAATTATCGGAAATCCGGAAAGTTGGTCATTGACAGCACACTGTCACCTCCTCCAGCTGATGACAGGGCGTCAAAGATGATTCATTACAATTCCTGTCTGTTACTCATGCCAGCATTACAGCGACTTTCGACACTTTCAATAAAATTACAGCTAGTTTTCCCTGATAGAGGAACAAATTCCCTGAGTTTTCCCTGAGTTTTTCCAGACTACTCCAAATCCCTGAGAATTCCCGGTTTTTCCGGTTGGTAGACACCCTACTTTCTATAACTACAGCAATTATATGAGCACTCCAATCGAATCTTGTGCACCATTGTTGCCATTGCCGTGGGGCTCCACACATATATTTACGTATATGTATGCCATATGCTTATCCGTGATGTATATGCAGGTTATATTGCTACACTATTCAATGCCTAAAGGTGCTCATACTATGTTTCACATTCTAGACTAAACTATTCCTTAGAATTCTGAGAATGGCAGCCAGCAAACAGACATAATGAAACAACATTCATAGCGCATGCCTTTTATCTCAAGTCTGCTCAGACTATTAAATATTAAAAGTACAAAACAATACCAGTACTCAAACTTGAAAGTGAAGTAATTTTACTAGTGTGGCTCATTAAGGCACATACACACTAGCAGAAAAATGCCTGCAGCGTGCCGCCACCGGCAAAATGCAGCTGCAGCAAAGCAGCCACACCCACTAGCAGCGAGGCGCTGCAGCAGTCACATGACACGAAAATCTTGCTTCCTCTCTTTTACGCTGCACGTAGGTGCAAGATGTTGCATGCTTTCTCCTTCGTCTGCTGACAGATCGGTGCTGTGTTTACATTCTTCGTCCTTTGCTCTAAATGCGAGTAATGACTTATGAAGATAACGTCACTGCCGTTGATCATTATCATCTTGGTGTGCTCCCTTCTGTTGCGGCATCACCGCATTCAAAAGACAATGATAATGAGGTACAGTGCAGTCCACTTATAACATATAAGTGGACTGCACTTATATAGGTTATACCACATATAACGATACATCGGTTATAACTATGAGCTGGCTCGAGAGTGCCAACTTATACATTAGGCTACAAGAAAAAAAAACACATATATAAAGATACATTATTCACCGCATATCGGACATAACGAGCAAAGTTTTGCCTTCTGAATGGCGCTTTCTGTGCAGAATAATCATGAAATTTGCATTCATAAGTTCCCCTTGAACAATGCCGAGACGTGGGCGATACATTTGCCTACATGAGTTCGTATCTGCCGCCATTAACCATGTCCCGCTCACGCGCCGTAAGATGGTGCCAGCCGCCTCGCCCACCTAATTCCACATTGAGCTACGAGTGAGGAGACATACATACTTCAGCAGCTTTTTTTTTATGGCAGTCCAGATATAGTGATGATTGGTTATAACGATCGGATTTTTCCTTCTTTTTGATATCGTTATAACTGGACTGCACTGTACTGGATGTCACCTCCGCGTCCTTGTATTCAGGGTCAGTTTTGTACAGAATCGGATATGGTGCACTGTCTCCAAAAAACTTTTCATGCCTCAGTTTAGACTGATCATTGTAAAACACAATTGCCAACCCTGACAATAAAAACAAGTGCCAACAAGAGCAAACCAAGCAAAGCAAAACAAGCATGAGCGAGAACTGATGCGAGCAGACGACAGTACAAAACGAGCAGCCCAGCTGATACCATATACAAATACGAATTGAGCGGTCAGGAGAGTCCCCCTGAAACCAGTTTCTGCTGTGCACATCACGGAAGGGGTCACTCTCTATTGGTCTCCAGCATTCCCTGCTCACTTGCTGCCACAGAAAGCTTTAAATAATTGGTCCAGGACCGATCCCTTCCATGGCATGAAAAAGCTGCCGTGAGCCAGCTTTCGTGGCACCTGTTTTTCTGCTAGTGTGTATGCGCCATGGAAGCACAGTGGCACCTGTGCAATGTCACTACAGGCCCTACACGGCATGCTAAAGCTTTCAAGGGATAAAAAAATTTTGCCGCACCCGCTTATGTCGAGTCCGTGTTAGTTGGACCCCATATGGTTACAGCACCATCCGAGAAGTTCAAGCAAAACGCTAAACCTTGCTCGCAGTCAGTGCTTCACCCAAAACTGCCAATTCTCCCCCAAAACTTATGAATGAGGTTCTACTGTATTTTCATTTTGAAACGTCGCGTGCAAGGTCACCAGAACGCTGTGACGCCGAAGCTGGCAAAGCCTAGTCCATCTAGCAGTGGTTGATGAGAATTCCATGTATGCATTGCCTGCACTTTCATCTATCTGTGGTGACAGCATGACAATGGCCGAGATAGAGCTCACAATTTTGTAGTGATGCCTTCCGCTCGATTCTATGCTACTCTTATCATTTACTGTTTATGGCCAGCTGATCTCATTCATAACGATTGCGGAGTGTAGCTCTGACCACTGAAGAAACACAAAAAGCTGAAAAGAAATAGCATAAAAGGCATTGCTAGAAAATCACAGCCATGGAATGTCTAGACAAAGGGCAAGCTTATGAGTGCACAGCAACATGCGGTGACAAACTTTGTCTGTATTCATGAACAATCACTTTCAAAAGATACTTTAATTTTCAGGATATTTTGCTTGACTAGCACTGGACGCATCGAGGGGCAGCACCAATACCACACAGTGATAAGATAGCGTGCTTTGCACTGTGCCAAAAGTGATGTTGCTCCCAAATGCTGATGTGTCTAGTGCTCTAGCCATGTGAAATTGAAGGTAGAGATACCTTCAACATCAGAAAGTGACGATCTGAGAATGCAGTGTGCCTTTCTTGGCCTCTTGTAAAATAAGCTCACTTATTTTTGGGCAGAACTGGTATTTCGAACTCCCGATTATTCTGACATTTTGGCGGCCAGGATTGAGTCAGAATTATCAGTCGACGACTGTGCAAGAACTGGGCTGTAATCAGTGCTGGCATAGTACTAATTTAGAGTTCCTTTTATTAAGAGTAGGCCATACTGTACGTATATCTGATTTCTATGTGCCTAAGTTACTGATAGCTTGCTACATTCTTGTTATGCAATGCTAGGACACTCCCGAGCATGTGCAGCACCATGTTGTCTTGCCCAACATTTCTAAGCATTAAATTTTGTTAAGAATTTTCTGGTATTCGATAATTAATTCAATATTTGGCTTTGTTTTCTTGATTCAACATTCAAATTGATATGTACTACAGTCAACAACCGATTTTCTGGATGCTAAATTTTTGCTAAATTTTCTGGTTGCTAAACACAGATCCGCTGGCAGCTGTAGCCACCACCGTAGCAATGCTAGGCCTAGCAGGTACTTCGACATTTGCTAAGAAGCTTCTTTCTGTTCCATGTTGTGTTTTCCATTTAAACGATTCGCTGCTGTTAGCAATGGCGTCGACTCCACCTTTGTAATCCTTGCCAATGTCTTGGAAGCTCTGGAAGCATGACACATTGCATAATGCCATTTCCATAAAGTCTGCTTCGCTGCAATACAGCAGTGTCAGGCGGTGAAGCATAAGCGAAGCATTATTGCAGTGAAGCATATCAAGAGTGGGAAGGGGCAATTGTCGCGGCACACACTATGTGTTCCTAAAGTATGCACCCACCGTCTCCTGTCACAGAACGAGCATCGATATGCCTAATAAGTGTACTGGCAAGCCTTCAGAGCTATTTTGCACGTGCGTGTGGCAATTTTAGCCCTTGGGGGCAGTAAAAGGCCTGGATTCGTTTTCTCGGACTGCCCGATTTTTCAGACGCTCTCGCACACCCCTAGTCTTGGGTAACTTATAAACAGGAATAAGTTACAGCAGCAATACAGGCTGCATACAGTGCATCTGTGTGTTTGAGGCCTTCAGTATACAATATGCTTACATTAATTAAATTTTCCAGCTCAATATTTTGACCAATTACGTTGGCCCTGTCAAAGTGGAATTACCAAAAGTCAACTGTATTTAATCTCCTTTCGTCTCCAATTATTACTCAAACTTCCTATTCTAGGTTAAACAAACGAGGTCCTAGACATCTGAATTGGTATGCGACAACTAGTGCTGACAGTGGGAAGTCCAATCTCTTGCACTTCAAACTTGCCAAGTGGTAGCAGGTCATTCTCTGCCTCCTCCTCCTCTTCCGCAAGATCCCTCAGGGAGCGTGTTGCAGACAGTGAGCCTTCTTCTGCAGTGGCACCACAGCGCTGCTGCTGCTGCTGCTGCTGCTGTTGCTGGTTTTTAGCAGCTGAACCGATAGCAGAGACATCGCCCTCACCACGAAGTAGCGGGCTGCCAAGGACATCAGCACTCAGCGAGCTCTGGGCAATATACACAGTACAAGTTCACTTGCAATGGCTCCACTCAAAACAATACATTGCCTAATACAATCAGCCCCTTTAGCATTACCAGCTTACAATACTGTTCACAATACCACACTACTTAAAGTATAATGAGCCATTTATACAGTCGAATTTAATTAATTCGACCCTGGAACCAACGACACTGGTTGCATTATATGGCAGGTCGAATTGAACAAGATGCAAAAAAGCACTGCAGCTTCGTTTGGCATTATTCGACTCAACTGCAACACCTCCAAACTGAATGCACAACTTCTCCTTATGGATTCAAATTAGAAAAATAATGCAAAAATGACATGGCAACCTCAACCAATTTTTCCGGAGTGCTGGCGTTGTAAAGAACAGCAAATTTATTTTAGTGTCGAAATTTATTCTTCCATCCTGCCCTATGATGCAGACATTTTTCGACCCTGTCCATGTCCAAACATATCAAGTCGGCAACGGTATTTACTTTCCGCACACAAATTGAACAGCCAAAGAGTGACAATGTGCATGCATTCGATGCGGACCACACGCTACTGATAAGCGGTCAGAGCAAAAGGCTTTTCCCTCGCCTAGGCAACCCCTTATGCACCTGCTGAGCCAGCCCACTGAAACCACATTTCATTTTTTTTGCGATGGCATGTGCATGTGGCACGTGGATGTGGACACACATCCAAGTGAATTCCCGCCGTCACCGTGGAGCTCCGCGCATATACTTAGCTATATGTATGCTATATATGTATGCTCCCTGTATGCTTATCCCTGCCGTATATGCTGGTTATACTGCTACACTATTCATTCACTAAAGTTGCTCATACCAGGTTTTACATTCTTGACTAAATTATTGCTCAAAATTTTGAGAATGGCAGCCCATAGACAAATGACATGAAGCATAACATTCACAGTGCAAGCTTTTTATCTTCAATCTGCACATACTAAATATTAAAAGTACAAAACAATATCAGTGCTCAAACCAGAAAATGATGTGATTTTACTGATGCAACTTGTTACTGGCAGCAGGTATCTGTGCAATGTCATTACAGGCCCTACATGGCATATTAATGCTCCTAAGGGATCAAAAAAATTTGGTGCACCCGTGAATGTCTCATCCACATTAGTCGGACCCACATATAGTTAGAACACCATATGAGAAATTCAAGTACAACGCTAAACCTTGCTATAGCAGTCAGTGCTTCGCCCCTTTGAGCAAAACTGCCCAATTTCTTTATCTTCTGTTCCTCCTTCGTTTGCTCACTCCGCATATCCATCACCTCTGTTTGGGAGAGCATGAAAACTATGGCCGTTTCCTCGGTTTGGAGGGGATTGCCGTGCTCTCCCAAACACAGGTTGAAGTCATAGCGACCGACTCCCAACAGGCGTGCCGCAACTTTGCTAGCGGCAGAATTCATACTATTATGCTCAAGATCATCAGTCAAAAGCCGCCAACAAGATCAGTCATGATCATCTGGGTGCCAGCTCATCACGCCATTCCTGGCAACGAGGTCGCCAACCACGTGGCTCGAGATTTGACCCGCCGAGCGGACGCCGAGGAATCTGAACCCGAGCGCATGCAACCTCCAGTCTTGTACCAAGACATCACGCAACACTACAAGCTAACCCGCCGAACATATGCACCCCCACACAAGTCACTACCTAGTGAGCAGGAGCGATTCCTCCGAGCTCTACAGGTTAATACATTACCCCACCCAACCAGAAATCACCTCATAGCCCCTACCCAATCCTCTCCACAATGCTGCTTCTGTGGAGAGCCTGGGTCCCCCAGGCACATAGTAGGGGGTTGCAGAGAGGCACCATTACCCTCCAAACCCTTACCACACCAACGAGCTTTGGGAGAGAGCCTTAGCCAGCTCCGACTTCGAGGATCAGCAACGGCCGATTGCGAGGACTCAGGATGTGGCCCGAGCTCAAGGCACTATGGAATGAGGATGCCTCTTTAAAGCTGCATTTACCTAACAAAAATATTTATTCTCTCTCTCTCTCTTTCCATCACCTCTTTCACATTGCCCTCGTTGCTTTCCCCTTCACCACTTCGTTGAGAAGAGCGCTCGCTGCCTCTCTTGTCTGCAGGAGTTTCCAGCAAGTGCATTATAACCGGCATTTCATTTCGCACGGCTGCACTATAAGCTGTATGCGTATACATTGAGTTCTAAGGCAAGGTCAACGGGGGTCAAGAAAGACCATACTATACCTAATCCTGCACTACAAGTGGTCGCATTATAAGTGGTCCGAGCTGTATATCTGGACCTAGGGCAGCTAGAGCTATGATATTCAGAATGAAGCTAAATGTGTGGAGATGGTAGCACTGCTGTGAGCAGATTTCTTATTTCCAGCTCCGAAAATTTTAATTTTGATTTATTTTTGCTGCTCCCGATTCCCTATGTAAACACTGAACTTCATTGCGCCGTAATACGAGTAAAAATTGTCCGACTTTAAATCTGTCTGCTGTGATGTCCTCCTTGTGAATTCAGTATTCATCCACATGTTTATAACAACTTTCACACAAATACATATACGTACTATTATTAACTAAGCAAACAATAGAGCATAATTATTATTAATGTCGAGAACTGCTTGACATATTGAACATATAATTGGATATTTAAAATCATCAGAAGAAACCGTACGAGCCTGTGTAGTTTAATCAAATTTGATAAAGAAATAAATTTATATTGACAACCTATGTCCCCCTTTAATTTGACCCATCAGATAATTCTACCAATTTCGTTGGTCCCATCAGGGTTGAAATAACGGAAGTCAACTGTATAACTATCTAGGCCACACAAGTTGCTACAGGAGTGCAAAGAATGCATGCCAAGCTGACGACCTTTCAAGTAAATTTTTCTAGACAACTCAGTCTTTATGCTGACAATTTTACCAGTGGTTGCTCACCTTCAGCCTAGAGCCAGGAACCCTTCGGGGGCTGTCCACAGAGGATGACGCAACATTATTGCCATTGACATCACCAGATGCACTCGAAGCTTGGCCTTCCCCAGAGGGGCCCAGAACTGGAGCAAGAGGCTCAGCTGCCGATGTTGACCTCTGGAAGACACCCAGTGATCGGCTAGAACCAGAGCCAATAACAGAGCCAGTCATGCTCAGATCTTGCAAGCGCAGAGGTAGGTCGTCGCCCGTGACAGAGCTGCTCCGGCTGCCACCGTGGCCTCGCCTTTGACCGCCTCCCCTCGGAGAAAAGGGTTTCCCAAGCGGGTTGAGTGGTCTGACAAGGAAAACAAAAATGATCCATTCTGTATAATAGTATTCAAAACTGACACTCGCTAAGACACCTGACTATCCCTAGTCCCCTATATTCATTTTCTCTTGCATTATTTCTGGGAATGTCTATGTTAATCTCCATGTAAGGACATTCAAGCTATACAGTGTGAACACATTAACCATAATTAGTACAGCCAGTGAAGGCACAAGCACTATGCTGCCAATGCACCTGACAGCATTACCATATTTTCTGGTGTATAAGTCACATTCTTTTTCTGAATTTTTCGGTGGTGCACCTTATAGAACGGTGCAACTTATATAAGCTTTTTCTTTCGCGGCCCAGAGAAAACTGTCGTCAAAATTGTAGTGGATGCTATGGCCATGCAATGTGCACTGGGTTCATCTCCTCTGGTAGTTGATACAGGTTGTATGCGCGCTATGGAGTTACAGGATTCTTCTCGTGATCGCATTGCCGAGTGCCATGCGAGAAGCATGGAGCAGCAAGACAAGTGGCATCAGGCCAACTGTGAGTCGACCGACTACGAAGTCTTCGCATCTGAAGATTGTTTTCAAGATACGGCACGCACCACTGTGCTAACTATGCAGTTGCTACCAGAGTGCAAGCCAACCCCCCTCCCTCAACGTGCTGCCTTCCCGCTTTCCTCCCTTGTGTGCAATTCGGCTCACCGTCGCACGCTTTCACTTGCACATACAGCATACGCCACACAGGGATGCTGTTATCGCCCTTGGTCTTTATACAGAACAATGTGCCCACCGGGACAGCAGAGATGTGCCTGGAGCGTCCATATCACTGCTATAGCAATTCTATAGAAATGGCAGATATGCTTGTGGGCGACCCGCATTCACGAAGTGAAACGTCACTGTATTCTACTTTTTTTATATCGCTTACCGAATGAACAGGTGAGTCTTATACACTGGTGCAACTTATGTACGTTCTCTTTCTGAAAAACTGTCGTTTTGAAGGGGGTTGCGACTTACACAAAAGTGCAACTTGTAGACTGGAAAATACGACAGTAGCCATGAACAAGCAAACAACTGAAATCTCTCTATTTAACTTGAGCGTTTTATTTGGGCCTCGTGGCCCAGCAAGGGTGAGTTGTCCCCAGGCAGGGAGTCAAACCTGTTCCGAATGCTTCACATAGCCTCTTTGAAGTACTCGCAATCTGTGCACAAAGGGCAAGAAGTGTCCTCCTGTGTGGGCACCTCAACAACCTGCATTGTTCCCAAATGCACAGCCAATCATGGTGGACTTGTACTTTACATGTGCTTGCAATCACGAGATCAAATTGGCAGCTTGTGGGGCAGAATCTGCAGGCCGAGTGCGACTTTCAAGTCCCGTGCACTTCTTTAGCAGAGGGTCTGCTTTTTGTCAAGCAGCACCTTTACTAACACGAGTGAAAGCGGGTGACGAAAGACACTGAAATTTGTCACAGCAATAAACATGGGAGAATGAGACATGTTGTGATCTTCACTTCACTGAACACAAAGCCATTTAGAGCAAATTAGCTTAGCTTTGCGAGTTGTAGACAGTGGTTTCAGTAGGATAATGGCTGCAAGAAGACATCAATAATAACTCTGTCTACAAACCGCTTTGTGTAATACTCCTCGAATGAGAAAGGTAGAAAAGCAAAGTGTTGATTTGGCCCTTCCAGTAGTTTAGTGAAATTTTTCAATTTCTCAAGCAGAAAGCAAGAGTGATTCTAGACCTTTTTTTTTTCTGTGCTTTTGGAAAGCTTCGATGTTAATTCAGATGAGAATAAAGACCTGGCAATGCTCACACTCAACAACAGTGACAAACAATATAAGTTAAACAATATGTGACAATAAGACAAACATTGCACTGCCCCTAAAACAAGATTACTATGAACTGCAATATTTGAAGGACAACTTTCCCATCAGTAAGGCAGAGAGCTGCAAGTTGCAGAGAAATCAAATTCTGACTTTGAGAAGCAGTGCACATAGGTGCAGTCCGTCATAAAAATTGCCACAGGGTGAAAAAACACAAGCTCAAAGGCATGAAGTTTCACCTGCTACATTTACAGCTTAAGAGGTAGCTTTAGCTCGGGCCCAACTCCGATGCAGCTTATTCAAAGACATGTAAACCACAGAAACGCCTTTCTGAGATAACCCCTGGATCTATCTTAATGAAATTTGCTACATTTGAGAGAGAAAGTTAAATTCTAGTGACTCTTTGAAGCGGAATTTCGATATAGGGTCTGAATTTTGTTAAAATTTTCAGAAATCCAAAAGATTAAAAAAAAAAGAAGCACAAAATTTACAAATAGCTCTGCATCAAGAACAGATATCACTGTTCTGTAAATGGCATCCATTAGGTCATTCAAAGCCGACAAATTCGATATGTCAATTTATATCTTACGTGAATTTGTTATATTGCGCACAAGGGTTCTGCAAAAGCTGTATTTCCATATTAGCAAATTTTCTTCAGATTCATGTGTAACATACCGATCTTGTTCCCTTTAGATGTACTATTACATGCAATTCACAGAATTCTGGTATCACTTCTCATTGCTGAGTTACAGAGTTGTGAACTTGATAGTTTCGTTTTCTGAAAATTTGCTATTTTTGCAAACTTTTAATAGAACAGTTACGGCCTAAGTCAAAAATTCGATATGAACAGTCACTAGATTTTAACAGTCACTAGTTTTTTTTTTTAAACGCTGGAACAGCTGCGTAAATGTGGAAATATGATGTAGTCTATACTTATAAACGCAATGTAAGGAAGAAAAAAAAAGATTTGCGATTCCCAAATGGCAAATTAATTATTTAAAATTAAAGTATGAGGTTTTATGTGTCAAAAGCAAGACTGATTATGAGGCAGGCCATATTGGGGGACTCTGCGTTAATTATGACCACTTGGGGTTTTATAACACGCACTGAAACTAAGTATACAAGCGTTATTGCATTTCGCCCCCACGCAGCTGCCACAGCTAGAATCAAACCCCTCAACTTTGAGCTCAGCAGCACCAACACCATATCCACTGCTCTACTATAGCAGGTGATAATGGCAAATTATAAAGACAGAGATCCACTGTGACACATCCCATTTCCATCCTGAATTAATTTACAGCTAATTGAGCCCTCGAATTCCCTCATGCTCCCTCACAAGACCAGCGAAATACACACCGGCACAGCTCTGTGCTGTCTGAATCTGGCCGTTCATCAAGAAAAGCGCAAGCCCTTGAGTCTTCTTCGTCATCGTCCAATGGTGGCAGTGGCACTGAATCTGTGTCCAGGTACTCAAAGTCATCGTAGAATGTGGGGATCACCACAGTGATGTGCTGCACAGAGAGGAATATAAGCATGACTAAGGCCCAGGGCTGTGAAAGCATAACACTAATGCTTCTGCAAATGCGCAGCCTAAATTTACTTAAACTTATTGGGATGTCTGGCGTTAGTCATCTTGCGCAGCTGCCTGGTAGCATTTTATCAAACAAGACTCAAAAAAGTTTATTCAGTCCTGAACAACTTCAATAAAAGTAATTATCTTATGGCTAATCAACAAAATCTCATTAGTTTGACCCTTGTTAATTAGGGAAATCTGATGATTCGGACTCATTCTCTAGTCCCGGCAGACACATGCATCCCCTGGCAGGAGCATAAAAGCGGCATAGTCCTTCAAAGCGTGCCACCAAAACTGAGTAGTCGTCATCCATGATCGCATTGGCAGCGACTGCGGTTTCATCAGCAGTTGTAGTAAACGGTAATTTCATTTTAACTCTGTGAATGTGTCGGCCGCTTGCCTTCAGAACTGCAAGGTTACCACCCATAATCGTGTCGACAGTGGCTGTGGTTTTGTCCGCAGCAGTTGCGGCAAATGGTAGTTTCGTTTTGACTGAGTGCAAAACTGACCATGACAAAGAGCACCAGCTACGTTGTGATGAACAGACGATCTACTGGTGACCAGCTCACTGGCGAAAGAATAAGCGGGATCTGTGCACAGTAGCGAAAAGCGTGTCTCAGATGAAAATGCGCACCTTGGCCGTTCTACGAAGGAAGTTGCAAAGCCTTCACCACTGCAAGCACTCACCAGTTACGAGATGATGAGCATTGCAGATTCCGGACTGATGTTGTGCAAAATAGAAACAGTATCTGCTGATTCATTCAGTAAATAAAAACGAGTTGACGTAGTGCTGACGTAGTAAGCATCTGTTGATTTTTTGATACTCTCAATAATTCAACAATCAGTTGGACATCTTTTTTTCCGGTCCTGTGAAATCCAAATTAACAAGCTTTTACTGTATAACATTACAGCTATCATTAATAATATGTCACTTATGTTAGCAGTACTACAGTTGGCGACCATCAATATTCAGACTTCGGTGGGGATTGCCAAAATTCCAAATAATCGGGAATCCGAAATACCGAATTCGCCAAAAAATAAGGGACTTTATTCCACAAATCGCCAAAAAAGGTGTGTCACTTTCGGGAATACCTTTCAAATTTGCATGGCTAGCACAAGACGCACCAGCGTCTACAAGCAATGGCATTCTTGGCACTGTGCCAAACACGCTGTCTTATCACAGTGCCGAAATGCTGCCGCCACCCACTGACTCATCGGGTGCTAGTCACGTGAAATACCGTGAAAGTATCTTCAAAAGTGATCGTCCAAGATATGGCCCAAGTTTGTGTACGTGTTGCTACTCGCCCATACTTTTGCCTTTGGCCTGATAGACCGCGGATGCAATTTTCTAGTGATGCCTTACATGCTATTTTTTTTCACACTTTTAGTGCTTCATCAGTGATCATAACAACGCTCTGCACACCTTATCAACAGGATCAGCCAGCCATGAACGGTGGATGATAAGAGCGAAACAGAATTCGCATAAAAAAACTGCAATACTTTTAGTATTTAATTTCATTCTGAATTTATGATGGGTGGTAACACAAGCAAATAAAAAAAAATGCAGCCTTTTCTGGCTTGCCCTGTGGTTTCAGAGCAGTTGGCGACTGCTAGGTCGACTAGGCTTCGCTAGTTTCATTTTCAAGGAGGGTGCCGGCTACATGGCCAACGACCATGCCTGGATGTATCACAACTAAAATATCGCCACTTCTGCTCGACTCGGTAGCGAAACTGGCGCATGACAGGCTGTAAGGCATCCGAAATTTTGATCGTCCTTATACATTTAGTCTACAGGACCAGTAGCAATGTCACGAAGCTGTCCGAATAATCAAGCACGCCCGAATTATTGGTCAGCGACTGTATTACAGTTAAGTACTAATGATGTTTTGTCAAAATTGAAGTTTTGCAAGGTCGAAGCTTAACTAGCTGCACTCTATCAATATGACAAAGTGTGAGTGCAGTGCTCTCTCTAGCGTAAAAACATTATGCTGCAAGGTTCAGCAAGATTATAATTCACAGCAAACTAGCATACCGAGCTCTCATCATGTACAGCCAACTGCAAAAGTTTCTGGAGCAATGAAGTTGTGAACAGCTTGTTGCTACTTCTCTACTGAGCCAGGAATACAAGTAAGAAATGCGGTGACAGAAGAGAAGTAGCTACTGAGCTTTTCAACTTTAGTATGAATGCATTGGCTAATACAAAATTGCCTTTTTACTCAGATTTCAAACTGAGAAAGCTTTTCACGAATGGAGGCACATTCATGCACAGTAACGCACCAGTTCATTTTAAAGAACATTAACAAATTTGTTAACCAAGATAAGATTATTCAAGTGGAATGTAAATAACATGAGTTTGCTAAAGAACGAGATAACCGAGGGGCCCTATTTTTATTGATGATATCATGAGAGGCCAGCAAACAAAGGCGCCAAGACCAACATAGGGGAAGTTACTTGTACTTGCTAATTGAATTAAAGAAATAATAAATTACTGACAATGAAAGTGGATGAAAAAACAACTTGCCGGAGGTGGGGAATGATCTCACGTCTTCGCATTACGTGTGCGAATTAGTAAGCACAAGTAATTTCCCCTGTGTTGTCTTTGATGCCTTTGTTTGTTGGTTCGCACACGTAATGCGAAAACGTGGGACCGTTCTCCACCTGTGGCAAGTTGCTTTTCATCCACTTTCATCAACATTAATTTATAATCTTTTTAATTCATTTAGCAAGTACAAGTAATTTCCCCTATGTTGCCCTTGGCACCTTTGTTTGTTGGCCTCTCATGATGAGTTTGCTAAACTGGTGAGCAGATGTAATTTTTCGTTGATCTAGATACATTGTTAAAGTACTGTTCAATTAAGCGGCACTTCCCCATACTTACAAATGAGCAGCCACCATGATTTCATAGAAGAGAAACACAAGGTTAAAGTACTGTTCAATTAAGCGGCACTTCCCCATCCATGCCTACAAATGTGCAGTTACCATGATTTCATATAAGAGAAACAGAAGGTGTCTTATGCCCACCTTTATAGGCTTGTACAAATATTAATTTTGAAGAGATAGTTGGGAGAGATAGTTCTGGGATTTGCATAAAGCCTTACCTGACAAATCTATTACAGAAGTTGGCTCTTAGGAAAAAGAAACCAGGTTCATCCCTGGAGTCACATTATCTTCAAAACACTGTTGTTCAGATATTTTGATGCAAGTGCAAGTGATGAAGGTGCAAGTTCAACATTTCTTGCAACTCCATCAGCGCAGATAATTTGTTTACAGGCTCTTGCTCAATGCTGTGCTTCAGTCTACTTAAAATTTTGCACTAGTTGAGGCCGCAGGAGCGTTTCGCATTTCAACAACCATGCGTCGTCGTGACGCTGTGAAGCGTGACCTTGACTGCGCATCACTGTGTCACACAAATTCAGCTTTATGCTTTCCGTCCGCTTGCGAGCTTAACCTAACCCACTCCGTTCTGTAAGCACATAGATGAACTTGGTAGGCAGGATCACTGCTTTCGCGGTCCTCATCCTAGCTTGCACGTACGATCTGTGGCCCTCATACCAATGAGTGGTAAACACAGCAAAACATAATTAATACGTTTGGTAAGAAATGCAAGAAAAAAATGTGAGAACCGGGTAAACGTATGATTTGAAGTCACTAAAAATTTGACAGACTTAGCTGTAGTTGACATCTACGTAATGCGAAGAGTTGCGTGAATAGTTGCAGCATGAGATGCTGGCGCGTGCCGAGCTGGTGGGGCCGGAGTGGCCTGAGACACGTGTTGTCATTCTTGTGGCTCCAGCAAGCTTGCACTTGTGCTCCTCAAGTTCGGCCTAAGTCAGCAGCTTCTACAAGTAGGGCGTTTTGACGGGAGGTTTTGACTTGCCTAGTTGCCGCGTTGGGACACAATACACCAACACACTATTTAGTTATTTCTGCGGTAGGACTGCTAAAAAGGGGCTATAGATGCAAGAATCAGCATTTTTGCTTTACACAGAAGTTACACAGATACTTCCATACATCATAATCTGTAGATAACTTAACAATGCATCAATACGCTCTTCTGATCTGTGTGCTTCCAAGTTATCGGCTGAATTCTTTGAGAAACAATCTGCTTCTCACATGATACCCTGAGGAAAGGGCACTGATTGAGGCAGCAATAAAAGAAGAAAGAAAAGCACCTTTCCCTGAAGCTGGTTCTGTGTGTAGCCGAAGAGCATGAGGGAGAAGTTTGTGTTGCAGGAGTGGATAGAGCCATCCGGCAACACCGTGATCATGCCGCTGATGTTGGCAAACACCCAGACCACTCCACGGTACACACTTGCAATGGGGGCCACCGAGCTGGCCTCGGCTGTGGTGCTGCCACCCTGGTTGTTGCAATCACTCGAGTCGCCCCCATTGTTGGAAGAGACCGGCTCCAGCAGAATGCTCAGGGGGAAAGTGCTGCCATCTCGTGTGCGCCCTGTTGCCTGCTGCTTGCGCACCATCTGGACACAATGAGAAATAGATAACAGTGCCACAAGCATTACTAAATCTGGCCTACGTGAAGAATATACTGCATTTTCACAGTATGTAAGTCACACTGCACCTCTTGTAAAAGAAAGATGAAAATAATTAAAGCATGTACAGTTGAACCTCAATGTAGTGAAAATGGATAATAAATTCTCAGTGAACCACTGATGTCCTATCAACTACAATAAAAGCTTGTTAATTCGAGTTCCACGGAGATGCTACGAAAATTCCAATTATACAAAATTCAAACTAATGAAAGTCAGAAAAAAATAGCTCGGTTAAGGCGCTTATATAGTCCAACGTGGCGTGAGCACGCGTGCACACAGGCTACGTCACGTTGGCGTGAACAACAACGTCTATACTTCGCAGCACTGGCGCAGCCAACGTAAAGGGACGCGGCCAACACAGTTTGACGTGCTCGACGTCGAGATGTCTCTTGCTCCATTCGTGCGTTCCTCGTGCCGACTGGCACAGAGAAAAAAGTGTTGCAGTTTCACCCGCAAAGCAAAGCATTGATTGCAATAGCAAATTAGTAAATGGCTATACGAAGTAAGGGTAGTAGTTTTATCGGCCACATAATCTTGTTAATTTAGTTAGTAAGCGAATGTTTACAAGTAAGGTATCATGCATGCACAGGTAAACATAAGCACATCTAGCTCAATGACCGCGGAAACTCGCTGGAAAACGCTGGAGTGAGGAATTGCAGCAGTAGCAGCAAGCGAATCGATCTTTGTACAGCTCTCGCTTCAACGCGAACGAAACATAGAAAGCATGTCACATACAAAGCTACTGGTACTACAGGCACTCTGCAAACATCACAGATTGCTTTGAAGATGAGGCCCACGCTTATGCCCACACGGGCGCGCCGTAAGCAGCAGCCGCCGGAGATTAACGTCCCTCCCCTTCCCTCTCTACCTCCCCCCCGTGCCTCGTGCACGACAGGAGAGGGCACGCATTTACCCCGCTTTTCTCGCTCATGCACGCGAGATTGAGCCGCGTTCGCCAGCTCACCGTCAGATGCTTTCCCTCGCACATACATCATACAGCGCACGGCGATATGTTTATCGCCCTTGAGCTTTATACGAAACCTCATGGGAGACAAGTGACCAGCAACAGAGGCATTGGCCATGCCTGGCCAGGCGCAAATCTCTCTCCAGTCAGGCTTAAACAAAGGGCCACAAATGGAAAGAGCAAAGCCGCGCGGCGACTATCCCCATCCACGATGTTGTGGAGTTCGAATTATCAGTGGCGGTGCTGCTTTCGGTGTGAATTAGCGGGATGTGTTACATATTGCTTTCAATGCATTGCTGGACGGACCGCGGCGGCTACTTCGAATGTTCCAAAATTTCAAATTAACAGGTTGTGAATTAACGAGCTTTTACTGTACCAGATATGATGCATTCGTGTACATTTCGTCATAAGATCTAATGGGCATCCTAGTAACATGTATTTTACAAATACGAAATAGTCAATGTTCAAAATAGTTAATTTTACTTTGACATTAGACTGTTTATAGACATTACATACTGACATCATAGGGATGTATATGCTACGTCATATCGGTTCAGGGATGGATCGCAGGTAACATCAGGAGTAGGAGGGGGAGGAGTCTCACTACAGTTGCACAGCAGAGAATGGGAAGGTGCGGAGAGCGGGATGAAAGTTGCACCTGAAGGAAACTACACAAGTACTCATTTTTTTAGTGCTGGCGTTCTAACGCTGTGTCCACCATGCATGCTAGTTGTAAACGCGTAGAAGAAAAAAATAAGCATTGTGGCATTAGACCACGATTTTTAAAAAGCATGAAGCTATTTTTGTCCTGAGCAAACTAAAAACATAAGTGCACAGTCTGCACGTGCGACTGGTCGGTTACAGTGACTATGTCAGTTAATATGTTTGCAAGACAAATCTCAGCACGTCCGCCGTGATTTCTGGCGTTAAGTTGTAATAAGAGCTGAAAGCACAACTTTCCGACACACATTGAATAAGATTTAGTGTATATATGCTATTTATCGGAGGGAAATGCCATGCAGAAAGCAAATAAGAGTCAGTCTACATTGTTGAGATAATTTATTTAGTGCTAAATGAGCATCGGCGAATGAATCACAGCAACAAAAAAGCACGCAAACAAAAATTCCAGTCAGGTATACGACATACTTTAAGACAAACATGAAATCGCTCAAGCACCAGATGAAATACCTGTAGTCACGACTTCCAAATGATAGCATATGACAGCACAGAATGAAAGTATACATTGGGCCTAAATAAACATTTCAGGAACTCAACAGAATCCAGCCACTTCACTGCATTGGTTGCTGTGAGCCAGCCCCGATTCGTTATATTCAGACGTTCTTGGCACGGACAAGCGGCGGTTGCAGTCGGCTATGTCACACCAGATGCAGGTCTGGCTCCCCTACAGTGCAACTAAAGCCCCTCCATCCATGTTTTTGAAAAGTGGCGGTGGTGCGTGGAAGGAGGGGCTTTAAGGGGACACTAAATCAAATACTCTGTCGACGTGGACTGTTAAACTACCATTCTAGAAACCTCACAGCGCTTGTTTCGTGCCAAGAAAGATCTTAGTTTTTAATAAATTCACAGTTGAAGGGTCGACATATCTTTACTATGATTCAAATCCCCCGCCCCAAGCGGAGGTAGTGACATTGCATATTTCATCAGCAGTCTTTACTGCCGTAGATGAGTAAAACAGCGTCCAACAGACAGCACCACAGTTTTTCGCACAAAATGCTAACGTGTGGCTGTTTCGCCACACGTTAGGTTTTGAGTTTCGCAGGCCAGCAAAACCAGTGCAGCACTATGCGATAATGAAACTACTTAAGCGTGGGCGGCACAAAGTGGAGAAAACGAAACCTTTCAACCGGCCGCGTTGTTGACAAGGGTAACGTCAATGAGTTCTTTTATCTAAAGATCAAATAGAACTGGACAAGTAGCATTGTCTTTTGTCTTATAATGCAATACGATTATCTTTTTATTACGAGTGGTTGAGTACTAGCAACAACATTAAAATGAAGAGTGCCTTCGTCATCAGGCTGGTACTTGAATGTCCTGGAAGAGTCTAATCGTGTGCTGCACTTGCCTGAATTTCTCTATCAATAAAGCTCTGTTAGAGATAATATTGACTCCTTAGACGTTATCGAGTACTAATTTATCACTTTAACTTGACCTAATATTTGCATTTAGTGTCCTTTTAAGTGCAACCGGTTCCGACACGGCACAACGGCCGTAGCAGGAGCAGCGCATATGCAGTGATGCGTAGAATGCCGTGCCGCCTTCTTTTGCTCACTCTGTCGTCTGCATCAGTGCTGCTGAGCTGTGCTCCTGTGAAGGAGTATGGCTCAGTGCCAATTAAGGCGGCTATGGCGCACTGGACGAGCAGAGAAACTTCTGAGGCAGCGCTTGGCAGCGAAAACAGCGGGAGCAGAAACAAATGAACCAGCTGCCGGGAGTGAAACATGAGAAGGAGAAAAAATACAAAAAAAAAAACACAGAAGGGCAGTGTGAACATAGGCATGCTGGGGTGCAGGGGATGGAGCGCTGAGGATGTCTTCTAATAAAGAAACTGGAAGAGGGTGGGCGGTGCGTCATTGTAGTTGTGAAGTCAACATATGCCTATGTTGAGCCCAAAGTCATGCTGTTAGATACGGGACCTTTTCCTGAGCCTGAGTTTTCCTGAGTTCACCAGACCACATCGAATTGCGCCACACCTAAGTAAGGAACGCAAAAGCAGATCTACCACATTCCCGAGGTGCAGCATGTCCAAGCAAGTTGGCGTCCCCCACCTCGTGCACCGCATCTGGAGCTATTCACTGCTTGACTCTTCCCGAAAGTGTAGCGAGGGCCTGGCACTGTTCCAGGTAATGTGGGTCCCGAGGGAAGACGGCTGTAATGCACCGTGAAGCCCTGGCAGCAATTCCCCCATCCGCCTTTGTGACGGCAGTTGCAGACCGGGAAGGCAATACCGGAGACAAGTAATCCTTCGGACAATTGGAGCCCAAGGAGTGACCCTCTGAGTCGAATGTGACGTACACTCGCACGGGCGCCTACCATTGGCCGAAAATGGCGACACCTGAGCGGGCTTGCCGATTGGCTGAACGGGACGCGACTTCGAGACAGCAAAGGGGTTAAAAGCCAGAGACCGGGATCAACAACAAGCGCATTCCTTTATTCATCTCTTTTGAGCTTCTTGGCACGGGCCGCAGCGTCCGCGTTGCTGCCGGCCTGTAATAACTTTATGACTGTTAATTTCTTTGTACTCTCACTGTAAATAATGTAAATAAACCTCCAGTTTTCATCTCAAAGTCCTGCTCAACCTCAGCCAACTCCCGCACCCAACGGCAAGGTCCAAAATCTGGGGACAGCAATTGGGATTGTCCTCCAGATCCAACAATGCACAGAACATTACATTGGTGACGGATGAAACGGATGGGTGAAAATAAATGGGTGGAGATGGGCATGAAAAGGGAAGGCGAGGGGAGGAGAGCAGGTGTCTTGGGGGGCAGCTCCTACAGCAGCTCCCTCCCCTTTGGATACGCACTGTATCAGTTGGCTACATTTTAAGTTTTCTTGAAGATTTACTTAAGATGCCATATCAGTTGGTGCAATTTAAAATTCTGATGTGAAAGTTTACGCAACTACATTATTGAAAATGCTAAATTCCCCAAGTTTCATTGCGCATAAAGTGGAATGTGCATGGAACATGGTACACAAATTTTGGAGAAGTAAAATGTGGAACCATTGGCTTGGGTTAGACGGTGAAGACTCAAAAAATTCCACAGACTTTTCGTTTGGAAACAAGGGCAGCCGGTGGCTATGGTGCTACACTAATGATCACATCACGTCTAATTATGCTGTAACATAGCAAATAGACTTTTTTCCAAAACACACTTCAATAGCCGTCTTTCAATAAGCCTTTGGCTATTGAAAGCAGTGCTTGCTGTACATAGCAAAATGGCATAAAATGGCGTTGCGACTTCTCGGAGTGTACGACGAAGCTGGTCGGCAATTCACTGATACCATTGCCCGAAATTAGGACACTAAGGTTGAAACACCAACAGCAAGAAAGGAAAGCTACTAACCAGCACGCACCAAAGAGTTAAGCGGGAACTCACCTTGACCACGCCATCCTCACAGGTAGGCAGCACAAGAGAAGGAATGATGTCCGTAATGAGTGTTCCTTCAAGTTCGGCACCATCTGAATATCCGCATAATGCAGCCAAGCTCTTGTCCGCATTTAATATCTGGCCCTGGGAAAAAGAAAAAGTGGTGGCAAACATTTGCCACACCATTCCCAAGTGCTGCATGGTGCACAAGAGTACATCTATTAGTATAAATGAAATGTGTACCCAGGAAACTGGGTATGCTGGTATGCCACGTTGCTTGCACGTTGCTGGTATGCCATCCACGAGCACTGGAGGGAAGACTACTACTCGTCGATCATGCCCTCTGTATGTGCCATTTTAGTTTTCATTTTTGTGTATGGAACCTCATGTAGCTACCGTTGGCTGGCTGTATGTGTCTGATACTGAATACTTGTACACACACATTGTAGTTTTTATAAATAATGTGACAAGTCGTTGGTTTTTTTCCCTGAGGCCTAATGCTGATGGCAAAGGACAGATGCTCATGGCACCAGTCCCAGGCTTTGAAAGCAGCACTAATTAAAGGGAGAACACATGTTTCTGTGGGGGTGTTTGCAGTAAAGCAAAGAAAAATTATTTTTGGACACTGAACACTCCATGCACTCTGCATTTACAATGTCCTAATAGCTTAGTATCTCTTAAAAGATTAAATGAGGGAACTCTACATTTCTATGCCTACCCACTTTTTTCTCTGTATTTTTTATTGCCACCTTTGATTTTTTTTAAGTCTCGATTCCTACATTGCATGACCTGCCACTTAGTCATGAGATTTCTGAATACCTAAGGCTTCACACAAGTTACCACAATCGCAACTAAATACAGCATTTTTTTTTTCCCAATGGTTGACTTGTAAAGATGCAGCCTCACTAATACAGCACATTCACTGGTCCACAATAGAAATAACCAATGTGGCTTTATGACTCCAGATGCAATGAACTTGCTAAAGACAGCACTGAGCCCGTGATATTGATGAGCAACCTATGAAACAACTAATTCCTTCCACAAACCAACCATAATGTGGCGTAGTGTCATCAAACTGCAGCATAAACAGGGTTCCAGCAAATTAGCTGATTGAAGAAATGGGTAAACTTATAATTTGAGTCATAAAGATTCAGATAAGAAAAATAGTTTCCTGATATGCAGGCAAATATTTGGTTTTCAAGGAGCAGCCACCATTGAAGAGTTGCATGTCAGGACCAGACACAGGGTGCAGCAGCAACAGCCTTACCTTGGTAGAATCAAAGGTGACCACAGCCGTCGTCCGCTGCACAGGTTCCATGACAACCAGGCAACGTGGCTCAGAGTCAGATTCCAGCTTGCGGACCCACACCGACACTGGAACCACTTTCCCATCACTGTCTATGAGGTCCATCTAGACAGATAGAAGACAGAATCCAAGGTGAACATGCAAGACACATAACAGAATCCACAGAAAAGGTGTGCAACACAACAATGAGATCAATTTACAGCATGTAAAGATATTAAAAAACACATATAATAACAATAGTTATCATGTGCACTATAGCTAAAAAAATTACAATATTCTGTTCAGTGGTGCCACATGAAGCCCACTACTCGGCAGTAATTGACTAGGCTGCAGCCAAGTGAAGCTGAATCTAGAGAAACAATGTCTCGCTCACTGTTTCCCAAACAAAATTCATGAGAAGAACATTGGGATGATCGACCGCCAGCAATTTAAAAATAATAAGGGAGTCAGAACGCTGCAGATTATAACAAAGTGTGATGTTAGTGGCTTCATCATTAGTGCCAGTCACTGGTTTATCAACAGTAAGGGCACAAGACCAGCTTGCCAGTGACTGCAGTAGAGCACAAGCACTGAAGTAGACTTACTACTTTGCCAGCAATGACGACCACCTCTCCGGCAGCATCAACATCGGCCTCAGTGAGGGCATACTGGCCCTTCTTCATGGCTAGGAATTCGGAGAGGCGCTGGCTGCTCACCTGGGTGCTCAAAACGCCCAACAGGGCACAGGCTGCCTTGTTGGCCGTCAGGATCTGGAAACATCAGGACAGAATGACAGCTGACAAGGCTGAATCAAGTCAGTTTGGCGGAAGTTCAATGTGCTAGTAACAGCACATATAGAACCAAGTTGCAAACTTTCTGCTCGTTGAATTTTCCTTTCCACATATTCTACTTGTACGTTTTCATATATATACCTGCTCTCGACTTACTGCAATTCGATAACAATTTTATTCAAATTGATTCAGCCATAGCCAAATGAAAGGATCTCTGCGTTTCGCAGGTGTTGAAAGAGACAAAGAAAAAGCTAAAGCTCCCTCATGTTTGACGATCCCCAAATCATGATGATTAAATTCTGAGATACCCGAAAGGCATGTTCAGCTACTCAAAACTGACTTTTGCAGTCCACGTTACGTTAGACTGTGCAGTTTTCCAGGAAACTGACAAGTTTCAAAGCTGTTGTCACTACCTGTGTGGTGGAGGCATCAATGGTGACGATTGCCTTTCCCGGCTGCAGCAAAGATGCCACCGGTGAGGAGGGAGCCCCTCCTCCACTGTAGAAGACCCAGCTTCCACTAAGTAGGTTGGTGCTGCCCCCGTGTGATGGTTGCAGCTCGGGGGGCCCCGACACTCCACCTGCACCACAGCCACTGCCCCAGCTGCCAAAGCTGTAGGCACACAGTGCAGTTCCCCGCAGCTTGCTCAGCGAACACCTGTGTATGGCATAACACACACAATGTCCCTGAATTTGTAGGCTTCCAATTTGCAAAGCGGGCGTAAGCTTTCCAATCTTGAAGTGATGGATACCGAGGAAAAGCGAGGAAGAGAACTGAAATCTAGAAAAAAATATTTAAATTTGATTTATTGCTAAAAATAGGGAGTTTTAGAATAGGGGCCCCAATAGTTTGGGGCCCCAAAGAGCTTTGCGGGTGTCAGCATTGGGACACGTAGGAGTGAAGAGTTTTAGAATAGGGTTTTACGTTTGCGGATAGCGTCTTGCGCTGACAGCGCCACTACGGCGTCAAAGAAAAGCTATTGGAAATAATTAAATAAAACATACCATTTTATGAGAGGAATAATAATTTTGACTTGCGTGTATTCGCGTTTGATTACAATTTAGAGGTTATTCTGTAAGCAGCAAACAGTTAGTTGCGCTTAGTTTTGAGCAAACCAACTTTACTAGCCTTCACCAGCCAAGCTTAGCCGTGTTAGGCCTACGAGCCATAAGATCCACAATCAAATCAGGAATCAGCGGCGTCTAATGAGTCAATCTTCATAACACACGCTAGTTGAGAGAGAGCGATAACCGCAGTCACTTCTCCTAGCTTGCGAACTTCACGCGTTACTACGAATCGAACCCAGTTTTGTGCTAGGTGAGAGCCGTCGCTTCGATCGGTGCCGCCATGTTTGCCGACGCAAAACTTTTGGGGCCGCTATTTGGGCTCCCGCTAAATCGGTGAAATAGCGTTCCCAACGCAAAACCCAAACGCAGTTTGCGTCTTGCGCATGCGCAGTGGCTTCGACGCCATTTCTTTGGGGCCCCAAAACGTTTGGGGCCCCTATTCTAAAACTCCCTAATATTGCTTTTCTTGGACCGTACCGCCCTTGTTGGTAACACAGCTACTAAGCCTATACTTAAGAAGGGGAAGGTCTGCACACAATGACAATGCTGCTGAATTGGCTGAGAATGTTTGTCCTGAATGGCCCTTTCCTATTGGCTGTGCGCAGGGTGGTTCTTGACAAACTTCAGGCTCACCTCTAATTTCATATGTAAATTAATGGCTCAGTTTACTCAAATTATGAATTCAACATTTAATATTGCTTTACTAATTGTACTGCTAGTCCTATTCCAAGTACTGACAGTGAACATTCATCATGTGCAGTAGAACCTCATTTATATGTTTGAACAACAATGCAAGAAAAAATGCATTAACCAGGAAAACGTACCACCCAAAGACAATAAATTTTTGTCAGGCTAAACTGTAGTTGACATCTACGTAATGCAAATCGTTACAGCACGAGATGCGGACGCACCCCGAGCTGGCGTGGCGCGAGCAGCCTGAAGCACATGTCATTGTTACGGCTTCAGCACGCTTACATTCGCG
The DNA here is from genome assembly GCF_038994185.2 of Dermacentor albipictus. NCBI lineage: Eukaryota > Metazoa > Arthropoda > Arachnida > Ixodida > Ixodidae > Dermacentor > Dermacentor albipictus. The sequence goes on along the minus strand of NC_091823.1, from coordinate 64,316,861 downwards.
CTCCTCAAGTTCAGCCTGGGTCAGCAGCTTCTTTGAGCGGAGAATTTAGGCGGGAAGTTTTGACATGCGCATGCAAATCATTGCTGCATGAAACACCAACACACGTCCAGCTGATGGGGCCCAAGCTACCCGAGACGCACATTGTCATTTTCCTATTGCACAGCAACAATAAACCAAAATGAAATTGAGCTGGTGGGCGTTGCTGAATACGGTGACTACAATGCAGCCCAAGTGAAACATGAAGCTCACTTTGTGCTGTCTGCAGAAAGAAATGGTGGCATGTTCAGGTTATCGCCTATTATAGCATGCAGTGCGCGTCCAACGGCACTACGCCCCACACGCTGTGAAAAAGATAGGTAAAGACACTTATTGCAATAGGATTCACGGTGATAGCTGCGAATGCAAATTTGTGATGACCTGTTAGATTTGATGGTACCGAAATAAAAGATTGAGTGCACATTGGCATTTTCATGAGAGGTGGATTGGCAAATACTGCAGGGAAACTGCTGCGACAGGTGGCCACTGTTCTCGATCAAATGCACCTGATCCCTATTCTCGTTTACCTGAAATCTAGTGGCGGGAAAACGTATCGTATGATCACATTTTGGCGATGGACTTACCGTTGGTGGTGAAATATTGTGTTTTCCGGGAACGTATGAACCGCTGAAATGTAAGCGTAAATGTATTGGTTCATTTTTTGTGTTCCCGATTGTGAACATTGGCACCAGAAAATCGTAAGTAATGGGATCACATCTACAAGGTTCTACTGTACTCCTCTTTCCAAGGACACTGGCGAGCAGCTGTTTATGATGTGGAACTGCCTGTTGAAAAGCACTCCAACAAATTTATTTTTCATGGGCAGATCTCATTACCTGGGTGCCTGTGCCAACATGCCCCAGATAAACATGCAGCATCCCAATGGCAATTCTCTCGCAAGCAAAAACTCACCTGCGTTGCTGCTGTACTGCTCCGCCTGCCATGGCCCCATCGGAGTGCCGGTCCGAGCGACACGCACGCACCACTCGGTCAAGTGGTGTCAGGGGGCTGTTACCTAGTGCAGGCCAGCCACGGCTACGAACAAGAGGCTTGAACGGTGACTGCTGCACAAAAGACCAGAAATATACTAAATGAACATCAGACCATGGGAAAAAAGACGAAACCAACTGTGCCCCTTTGGACAAACTGGAAAGCAAAGAAATATTTATATGAATGCTCGGCGAAAGCGTGGAAAAAAGATAAAGAAGGACAAGACCAGACAAAATGAGCTGGGACTATCAAGCATTTTTTTATCATACATTACACCCACACATACAAAAAGAATGTAAAGATTCGCAACATTCTGTGCGACACCAAAATGTAACATGCTTTTGGTGCTCTGGCTCTATTTAGTGCTCTACCTTTTTCTTATCTTGCAATGTTGCTTTCGGTGTGACAAATAATTTTCCAGTGTTTGTTCATATTCGTGCATGTGCACATGTCTATTCAAATAAAGACTTTTTAGTCTGCGCTCATGTTGTCTAGTCTTACTTTTCTTTTTTCACACTGTCCCAAAGTGCTCACATCTTGCCAAAGAGTACCCAGCTATGGAGTTCCTGGATGGTGAATAGAACGCCCGCACCTCCACCAAATGCAATGGGAGTGTTAGCCTAGAAAAAGAATCCAGCATTGTAGCAGTATGCCTAAATGAGTCAATAAAGTTATGGATAAGCACATGAGCAAGCTCCTCCAATCGTCTGCTTCAACTTTCACTAGCACTACAGCCATCACCCCAAGTACGGTATTAATTTATGCTTTGTTTACAACCTTTTTGCTGAGAAATAAAATTACTGTTTGAAAGCTGTATTCCCACCCACAAACAAGAAGTCAAAGAACTGGAGTAAAAATAGCACCCAATCATCCACTCGGACAAAAACTGACAGCAATGAGCACCATAACATGAACAACGCAGGAAGTGGAACTTCATGGAACCGTCAGTAAACAGAATGTTATTCATTTCTGTCCTTTTGGCAACACCATAGATATGGATAACATGTTGGTTATTGAAGGTGCCATAAACCTCCCCTTTCCACTGTGTTCATTTCATAGTGCTCAATGCTGCCCATTATTTTTATTTTTTTTGTCACTTGCCTTTTGGCCTATTGTTATATATTAAAGGGGCCCTGAACCACCCCTCGGGCTTGGTGAAAAAACGCAGTCTGCGGATAGCATATGCTGCTGTGAACATCTCAGCCAAATTATGTAGTCGTGCATGGTGCATGGAGCTCGCAAGTGGAGTGTGAAGTTACGTTCCTCTCAAACACACTCTTTTCAACAGAAGCCCGCTCCTCACTATTTTCTGGATATTTATTTCGTAATATAGTAGATTCCCACATGCAACTGCTATTGGCGAATAGCTGACATCAATCAAGAAGTGTGTTTGGATCAGTGTGCTTCTTATTACTGTTACTGTGCATATTTATTAATGCAGGTAAATAAACAGGCTGAGGTAAGCAAAAATGTGCCTTCGAATTTCGATAATAATTATGTAGTTCCGGAAGAAGCCAACTATCATCTGCTCATGCTCGGCCGCGGTTGCCCGCATATGCATTAAACTATAGCCACCCTGCTTATTGGTGTCATAGCCGTCGGGTCTCGCTGATTTCGACTAGTTTTGAACACTCAACTAGCCTCGAACCACGCAAAACTTAAGGTCAGACCACACGCACGCTTGCCAGTGCGCGCTCACTTCTCGCCACGCCTGATTAAATGCCTTAGCAGATTTCGCTTCGTAATGAGCCATTGATAGTGCATCAAGATGCGCAAGCTGGATGTGGCTACTATGAGTCAAGCTGATGCAGGACAATGCCGGTCCACACCACGTAGCACAGCCAGACAGCGGCAAATGAGCGAGAGTGCAGACTCTAGTACTGTCGTGCACAAAGCAAACACTGCAGTTGCATGTAGCTGCAATCTGCTAAATAGCAGAGATACCTGGGCCGCCACAGGGCGCCATGACGAGCCCACTGGCCGAGCGCACTGCGGCTCGCTGAGGACAACCGTGTTTGGTACGTCGTAGGTGCCAAAATCAGAAATAGTGACGTCTACTGTGAACATCCAAAATCAAATTTGAACTGTGTGCAACGGTGGCGTTTAGTAGACAGCATTGCGGGCACACCCCACTCCATCGTAGCCTTCTCAGTGAAAATCATTGAAGGAGTGGAAGCACCGCGAATGGTATGTTTGATTGCCAGTAACTCAACTTCTGCTGACCATATTGAAGAACATATTGCAGCAAACTATATCTGAAAAGGCCAAATTTAACTTCAAATACATTTCTCAACTTTGATAAAAATTTGTTCAGGGCACCTTTAAACCTGAAGTAGCATGCGAAGCCTTTTGCTCAAGTAACCTCCCCCCCTATCCCTAAAATTTCCCTCACCAGCATGAACATACTTTAACTACTGGTTGATATTGGAGTTTCTTCATGACATATCATTAGAATATGTAAATTATGAGCACAATGGATGGGCTATGCAGTGCATATAAAACACAATGGCAGTGTGTGTTCATGAGACTATTGCCCTAGGCTAGCAATCTGGCATAATGCACTACCAGCATTCTGGGCACATTATCTCAGAGGACTCAAATGCAAAATATATCGTTTTTGTTCACTACTGTACATAATAAATATTATAATGAAGGTATTTTTGTGCTTCATTAAAATGATAAGGTTCTGCTGTATCAATTACCACATCAAAGTGGAAAAAGCTGATACAAAGTTCTAAACATGAGCGACAGCGCCCATCAGATACATCTTTAACAAGTGTCATATAATGCTGAATGCTGCCAAAGACAGCCAGTATCAATGCTTAGAAAGTGTTCAAAAGCACTACTGAGTCAGTCACTTCTACAGGCCTCATGTTCTCTGCAAGATACACGGACTTCACAAACTTGTAGGAAAACCACCAGAAGTGCTAGGCCTGCCAGCATCTTTCTAACATTTTCTAAATTTTCTCACGTACATGGCTAGGAGTCTAGAAGCTCAAAAAAAAGAAAAGGAAACGTCTAACATCATTCAACATAGAGGAACTAATAAGAAATGTTAACTGGTATGCTCTAGGTTTAGTAAATAGTTGGAGACGCCATAGATAGCTTTACTTCCTTTACAGTGATGACGAAGGTAATTACTGTGCGGTATCGCCACCAGCACCTGTATCTTGATTTCTTGGACAGATTAACATAATGAGCACAGCACTGTGACAAATGCTGAAAGCATCAACAGTCCCGACTCTATGCAGCAGGCAAAAGAAAAACAGCTGCTTAATTTCTGCTTTTATAACACTTTTATAATTGTTGAAACTGATCATGAGCAAGTCACTGGGAGGATCTGGATACAAGCTAACAAGGGTAGCCAGTTTTGCCTCCCGGCAGAATTCTTTTTGCAGCAGCAGTGATCAAACAGTGAAATTTCTTATTTGAATATTCAAGAAAAACGACATTTGAATATTGAATCTTGCACTCAAGACTTCAATAAATGTTGGTCTCTTGTATATGAACAGAAACAAATACTAGATAACTTCAAATAGTTAATTCTAGAATTGAATATGAATCAAACAGTGAAGACTATTCGATTCATGTCCAAAATTTATTATATTTACACACTCCTACTTTTTAGCCTAAAACTAGCACATGCTCAAAGATATGGAATTGACTGCACATTCATAGTCTGATTAATGTCATATGCATCAAATGCGAAATTTTTCATAGATATTCTTGAGTGAAACAGTAAATTCAGTGATGCAGTGGCATTTTAAAATGTGAAACTGATGACAAAAAGGCAGTTTTTCCAATGATTTTGGAAGCCCAGTGCATAATGCCCTCTCCTGCCTATCAACTAGAGCCTTTTACCATGTTGCTTTAACTACTAGGGAACTGATTTCTGTATTGTCATGGCTGCTGTAACAGCCATTCGTCACTCTTGGCACATAGCTTTTAACTTACTCAAATGTAAGTTTCAAATCCAAGCAGTGCTACAACATTCTGAGAGCATAGCAAATACCCTTCCCTGACCTACAACACAGCAGTTCTTCAAATGGGAAACTCACGAACAGTCATGACGATACCATTACCTTCGTAAGTTTAATGAGCAAGATGACAATTTCGCTCCGGGCTTCATAGGTTGCCAGATCTATACAGTCCGCTATTTCAAAAATCTTGAAAAGTAGAGGTACATGAATATTTGTTATTTCAAATACGACTCAAACAGTGATTGCCATTAGATCTGTAAATGAATCAAGAATGTTATATCTGGTAGCACTTTGTAATATCTTATTTGGCCAAATGTCAGCTGCAGCATTGCTACTGGAACCTGCACGTGGGAAGCACTCACGCAAATGACAAGTAGGGCTTAAGTGGCAGCTGACAAGTGTCTGCTGCTTGCTGTCAAAGTCAACTCAACCAAAAAATACTCAGCTATACTTAAATTTGTTCCATACTTTCTACATTAAGCAATATTTTCAGTCTAAGGAGAGTGCCTTCTTGGGGAGCATGAAGAGAAGTGTTGCACGGCAACTTGCACTCACTTAATAAAGATGCTTCTGTTTTAGAGTGTCTGCATATTTTCTATGCTGAAGAAGTGTTTTTGAGGAATAGGCTAAAGTTGGCTAGAGCTCCCTTGGTGGAGCTTGACATGTCTGCATCACCGAGACAACTATGTAGCATTGTGAAGTTGTGTTCATCACTTTTTCTTATGCTGGTAACAGACAGCTTTCTCAATTAACCTTACAGGTGACACAATAGGGTGACCTACACAAAAATGCGACTATATGATGGCAGAAATGGAGGACACAGGCACTGCTCCTGTCTTAGTGTTGTTCTTGCGCTGTTTAGCACATTGCATTGTCATACCAACGAGCACGGCTAACAACCATATTGCTTGCAGAAGTGCTGGGTCATGTGCAGTTACTTGGCACCATCGTTTTCATTCCTGTGGTTGTACCCTGTGGTAACACCGTACCTCTTGCTTACCTTACCTCTCATATGCTGTGCGGTTGAGTAATGTTTACTTAGGAATGTACAAAAATATTTAATGATTTTTGCCTGTATTGGTGTTCAATTGCTACATTTTAACATTTTAACACGGTTACACCACAAGTGAAACTACGGCGTTCATAAATATGTTATTGCTTGTAAGATGTATGACACCTCCGCTAAGCAGTCAGCCAAACGGGCTACAGTGGGAACAAGTTCGATGACAGGAATGCAACAGCCTACAACTCGCGAGATTGAGGACCCACATGCAAGTGGACGGCTAGCTAAACTGTCCCACTCGTTCACGCACATCACGTGTGCCAATCAAGGTCGCACCGAGAGATCCATACACCGCGTGTCGGAAGGCGCGGCCCGTCGCCCACCAGCAGAAGAGCGAGCGGCGGTGGCCGAGTGGGTGGGTGCGACAATTCCATAGCGAGCGATTGCAATACACAACGGTTCGTGAACGTCAGTCGAGAGACGCTAGAAAGAGCGAAAATCGCGCTCCGGATGAGAGAGACAGCCGGAAGAGGTCGCGTAATATTATACAGAAATTATTTGGCTGGATGGGGAAGGAGGGGGAGGGGAGGGACCAGACCGGGCAACGATCCCGCTGACGCATAATGAATGAACCGGCGCGCAGGGTAGGCGACGCAGTATTGACGTCGAGCGACCACCGGCGCCGTGCGAAGACGTCCAGGTGCAGCGGTACGAACCCCAAAGGAGGGCTGCGAACGAAATTAAAAAAAAAACAATTGAAGGAGGGGAGAGACAAAGTGGTAGGAACTAAGAACACGGGTGGCGGTTAGGTTTCGAGTCCTTTCGAGCACCAAATTGAGGGACCATCGGTTGTGGTGCGAGACACCCTTGGTGCGAAGGAACCGAGGCCCCAGACAGTGTACGAAACATCACACGCGGCTGCTGCCAAGTAATTACCGCCCGCAGACCTCGAGAAAGAATCGCGAAGCGCCCGAACGTGCACACAAGTTCGCCCTATTACGCGTACGAAATATATGAAGTCCAGCAGCACAACGTAGCGGCGACTGCACGCGGCGCAGTTTAACAAACAGCCGCTTCTCCCACCACCACCTCCCTCCATACAAACGTCGGCGCGACGACGTGTTGTCGCGTCGAGGCAAATGCTACTGTGTTTCCACTTCGCCGCCTTTGGGATTCGAGGCACAAGTCCACCCCATGAAAGAAACATTAATCTAATCAAAGGGGTCCCTCAGCCATTGTCCATAATACAATCTATGCCTGGACGTTTCTCTCACCTGTCATTTTCGTCATCCGCACCAAGATCACTGTCCGCACACGGAGGGAGAGCGGCGTAGTAGCGCGTCGTCTGCTCACGACGAGGCTTTCAAAAAACGCTTGACCTCCTCTTCCGAAGCACGACGGGGCTGGCCGCCCGAGAGTCCGGTCGCGACGTCTGCGGCGGCGGCAGCAGCGACGAAGCAAGCAAGCAGCACAGTTGACGAGAGGCCGGTTCGCGCACGAATTAGCTGCGCTGAGGCGGCGTACGACGAGGCCTTGCCCTTACTGCATGCGCTCGCCGTTGCAGCGCCCGGACCACCACCACCAAGTCGACAAGCGCGAATCGATAGACGAGAGAAGGGCCGGCGCGCTGCGAGCAAGCGCGGTCAAGCGAGCGGCGGCAGAGAGCTGTCGTCTGCTTCGCTGCTACGCGCGCGCGCGAGCGCGCGCCGCCGCTAGGGTGAGACCGACGTCGTCGTCGACATCGTGGCTCGGCGTACGACGGGAAGACGGCGAAGGAAAACAAGGAACGCGCAATAAGAAGGAATATAAAGGGGAAACAAAATCCACGCGGAAGCGTTGTTCGCCGGGCGCCCGGAACCAAGTCGGCACGCATGCGCCCGAGTCGGCTTGCTCCTTCCTTTGCGTTTGAGGGCTGTGCTCGGCTGAACTATCCGAGCGCTTCCATGCGCGACCGATCCAAACACAAACAGAACAGCACCGCTGCGTGTGGTGCCCGCATCACAACGAGCACGTCACTGCATAATCAACACGGCATTCGAGGCAGGCGCCCGATGCCAGGGTGAAGGGCTGGACAGGTGACAGTGCCATCGTTGGCGTGGTCCCATTTCAATGGGACAAGTGCACTCCAGATGCGACGGGAAAATCGGCGACTAAAAAGCCCCTTTTTATTGCGTTGGCAATAGGGGTGTCTAAGCCGAAAAAATTGCGTCTCGTGCGGTCAGTTTGTCCGATCCAGCTGAGCTATCGTTGCTGCCGCTGTTTCTGGCCGTCACTCGACGAGTCCAATTAACCTCGTCACATTATATATATATATATATATATATATATATATATATATATATATATATATATATATATATATATATATATATATATATATATATATATATATATATAAATCGGGACTGGTCAACACTAGGTCGCTAGTGTTGACCAACCAGATTCGTTGTTTCAGCTATCAATGATACTACCAGCCATCTTTGAGGCCGACTAACCTTGTGGGAAAAAAAAAATAGCGAAAGAAATGGGACTGGGAAGCTAGGCTAGCTGTCTGCCGCGACACGCCAGCGCACAGTGTGCAGAAGTTAACGCCCCTAAATGTATAATGGCGACCCGTCTGGTCATTCGCATCGCCATTATGCGCCGCAAAGCAGTTTCACTTGATTAAAAAGTAGCGTTAGACATGAGTCTCGTCGCTGATGCTAGAACACAAAAGTGAACTAAGCCTTTGGGCTAGTGTTTGCCGCTGGTAAATTTCAGCGTGCCTACACAAACAAACGATGACAAGGAAACGGCTACTGTCATCAGCACAGGCGTCCCGTATGGGAGAGGGCAACGAACATTTGTGCGCGCCATGCAGGGCATCGAGCGGCCAGGCCAACATTCTTGCAGCGTCAGTAGCAAATAATAATAATAATAATAATAATAATAATAATAATAATAATAATAATAATAATAATAATAATAATAATAATAATAATAATAAATTAAACAATAAAATAAGATAACAAAAAGGCAAGGCAGAACACCAGAAGGTGAGAAAACTACCGCTAATCTGTTCAACCCATTTCATATCTACGTCATTGGCATTTATAATGAGCTAAAAATAATATCGGTACATTCGGAAACAAATGTTGGAAAAGATGAAACCTACAGAGGCAGCGAAATTATTTTAACGCCGGAACGGAAATTAAAAATTCAGGATGTCAATCTACAGGATTGCGGAAGATGGCGAAACTAGGTAGGAGTTGAACGTCAGTGGCGTACGCAAGAAGGGCGGAATGAAAACGGGAGCTACATAAGAAACAAAATGGAACACGTAATTGCTCGAAACTACATATCTCGCGGAGTGAAAACGGCCGGCCCTAAACATGCCGTAACCCCAAAACCCAGCGTCTGTGAATGAACCACGCCAGTGTGTTGCACACACGGGCGAATGTGGAAAGTGGAATGACGCATGCTCCAGCTGCCCTCACCTGTTCGCGCTTCATTCTGGCCTACCTAGCACAATTGTTACCTACTAAAAAAAAGAAATCCGGTGACATAATCACCAAAACGTGCGCTATTTTTCTTTTCTAACACTAATTAGCTGATACCTGAAGCTACAACGTTACGTGATCCTCACGCGCCGCGTCCGTGTTTAACAAGGCGTGCAGTCAAGCACCGACTCTTTTTTTGTTTCCCTCCTTTATCTTTAGCGTTCAGGTAGTAACTCTGAACCATTTCTTTTTGTTTTCGTGTTGCGAAGCTACAAACGTTTAGTCTTATCCGTAGTGTTCGGAAATGTTAAAACACCGGGTGTGTGTTTGTCCATACGTCCCTTGTATTTAGTGTAATTTATGACTTTGTGACAGCAGTGAAAACACCATTGTTTACTTTATTTGTTCATTATTTAATGTGGATGCCATAGGGACACTACATGACACTTCATATAGTGAGGGCGTGTTTATTACAAAGGCAGAAGTTAAAAACGATTTAAAACAAGACTTTGTAAGTACAGCAAGGTCGGCAATCATACCTAACAATGACAGGCAAATTAGCACGATACAGGCATGAAACAGAACCAAATTTTAAAAAAAGGTACGCGTAATGAATCACGGTAGCGGGCTAACTGCGTGCCAGAAACGTCGCTATATTCACTAAATGAACAGGGCGAATAGAAGCACCTACAACGATAGAAAGAAATTATAATAAAGAGCGTCAAGAGTAAGTGCTTGAAGGATAGGGTCTGTGGACGCGATAACGCAAATTCGACTAGAAATTTCTTCCTTACAATCTCGTGTCCCGTCCAGCTCCCAATTCCTGTCCTCTAGTTTACCTCTTCGATTCCCTTCGTGCAGCCCACGGACGACATCGACGCCGACGACCTCCTCGAATGCACACACGCCGGCCGTCACGAGGAAAGTCCGAAATGTTTAGTCGAGACGATCGAGTTAACGAGAACCGACGCTCCGACGCTGTGTTTGCTTGTCGACAAGAAGGGGGCTCGTCGGGGGAGCCCGCCCGTAGGGTGTCTCGATGCATTCCCTCTCCCCTAGGGGAGCGCATCGAATTACCCTAGCCCGCCGTGGTTACCGAGGATGAGAAGCACTGCATACACGAATATTGACGCGCGTGAGGTAGTGCCGCGAGTGAAACATGAACGCCAACGGTGTTAACGTCGTGAAAAAGGAGTTGCGATGCGACCATCAAACGAGATGCCCACGCATCCTCTCGGGGAACGGGATGTCTTCGTTAACAACACTAATAATAACACGAATCAGCTTACGCCTCGAGTTAAGTATCATTAACCTGCTCGAGAATAAACACTCAAGTATATATCCTCTTGTGGTGAGGTTCAGGCGCACGAGCAGCTATTTTCAGGTGACGCTTGCCGAAATCGCGATAATCCGTGGTTCCTAAATACGAAAGGTGATGAGTAAACGCACAAAGCTTATTGCAGGTAACAAAATTCCTGCGCTAAGGCAGTGCTGACGTTAATTTCGTACCAGACATATCTGTGAAGCCGTCAAACCCCCAAGCAGCCACTCTGGATTGTTTGATCAAACATGAAAAGCAAGGTTTTCATAAGCCGCACTCATAAATTCCGCGAAGCAGATGGCACCGTTCAAAATTACTCGTCTTCAGCAGTAATCTGCTTGCGACGGGGCATATAAACGCTGACAGAAGGCAGCAGCTGACCAGGCCCCTCCATCCCTACTAGCAGTGTGCGGGCGCTCGTCCCTGTGGTCCGCAGACAAGCTACAGAAACAGTCAAGAGTAAGTGCTTGAAGGATAGGTTATCTGGACGCGATAACGCAAATTTGACCAGTAATTTCTTCCTTACAATCCTGTGTCCCGTCCAGCTCCCGATTCCTGTCCTCTCGTTCACCTCTTCGATTCCCTTCGTGCAGCCTACGGACGACATCGACGCCCACGGACGACATCGACGCCCACGAACTCTACAAGCAATCCAATCAACCTTGACTCAAGGACTATCGCGTGTCTATACGTACGGGAACGTCATGTAGCTATACCATATCCAGAAATAAAATTTTTACTCAGTGCCTGGAAGTTACGGCACCACTCCACTAGAGGGGTCGGCGAGCTGAGCCAAAGGGCTGTAAGCGATCCAGTACACCCGGCATTTGCTCGCGGCCACCAAAGCGGCGCGGAGTGTGTCTCAAGCAACCCCTCATCGCAGGATTCGTAGAGGAGCGTTAATACTGGCGTTGCACATCATTCGACAGAGCTTCGAGCGGGGAGGCCCGCTCTGCGAATGAGGGGGCCAGAGCCAAGTTTAGACAAGGGCACTTCTCGCACGAGTTCGCGCGGTATGGGAATGCGATTAACGCAATCGCGCTCAGTAGTATACCTGCTTCCGGCCGATCGTGCCCGGGCCGGCCTGTGCGCCGCCACCAGCGCCGCCGCATGAGGCCGACCGGAAGCGCAGCGTCGGGGCGACGCTGCCGACGAGCCCGAGAGGCGATGACGTCATCGACGGCCCGTAGCACCGCGACGAGCGCGACGGGCAGCTCTGCGGCTGCGGGCTGCATGCTTGATCCGCGCTGCCGGCGCCGGCTGTGCCCGACCTGGGAAAACGGCACATGTGACTCCCTATTTTACTTATTTAGAGGCACGCTAAAGTGACAAACTGAATCAATTTAGACAAATAAAGTATTCTTAAAGAACTCCGCTTTCGATGATTTCACTGTAGTAGCTCGAATATTTCAGTTTCATTTTTTTAAATTTTGCGTCGAAACCACAGGGCAAATACGTCAGCGTGACGTCACGAATTGCAAAGTAATTTTTTTTTCGTTTTGGCCATTGTGGTTCAGTAAAATTGTTGAAACATCCCATGTTGACTCTTTAGCTCTCTTAGAATACAATGTAGTCCATCTTAAAAGGAAGCTTTAGCTCGGGTGCTCCGATCTAAATATATGTAAAATGAGAATTCGTTTTTCTCGGCAACCACTGCACCAAATTTGACGAGGTTTGTTGCACTTAAAATAAAAACTTAAAATATAGTGGCTATTGGTTTCGAATTTTAGATTTAGGTCGCAATTTTTTTATAAAAAAGTGGCAAATATCGAAAATGTTCAGAAAACGAAACTATCACGTTTGCAACTCTAACTCAGCTAAGGAAAATGATATCACAATTATGTGAATTGCATCTAATAGCACATCTAGAGCGGACAAAATTGACACGTTACACACGAATCTCAAAAAATTTAGTGATATGGAAATACAGCTTTTGCAGAACTCTTGTACACAACGTAAAAAATTCACGTAATATATCAAATAACACACCAAATTTGAACGCTTTCAATGATCTAGTGAATGTCGTTCACAGAACCGCGATATCTGTTCTCGATGCAGAGCTCTTATTTTTGTAAACTTCGTTCTATTTTTTCAAACTTTCGGATTTCTGAAAATCTTTCTCACAATATGTATGCCCTAATTCGAAATACTTCCAACCGTCACTAGAATTTACCTTTCTCTCTCAAACGAAACAAATTCCATTAAAATAGGTCTAGAGGTTATCTCAGAAAAACGTTTTTTGCGTTTTACTTGTATTTGAATAGGCCGCGTCGGAGTTGGGCCCGAGCTAAAGCGTCCTCTTAATTTTCACCGATAAAGGCTTAACTGGGCCTGAGCAAGTAGACGGCATCAAAATCCGGGACGTCAGGGTGGACTGGGGCATGAATGTCAAGGCGGTGGCGTCTTCCGTCTTTTGTTTCTTGCGTCTTTTCTGACGTGTCAAACGTCTCCTCGCGGTAAGTGATTTTATTTTTTTTATATCATGGTATGGTAATTTAACAAGACAGCTCAAATCATTTTTTCCCTTTAGTGTCGCTTTAAATTACCATATGCTTTGCAAAGCTCGAGTGGAAGCTATAATTGTAGCCCAGGAAGGCGATATTGAGTGTGAATTGGAAAGAAAAATGAAACGAAAGTGGAGGCAGAAACAGACGATATCACTAACTACAAGGACAGCATGCGGCGGAACCGTCGACATGAACGTACGGAAACTTTGCCGGGACAGTGTGACGATTCTATTTCAATGCTATTCGTTTTCGCAATTCGTCAGCAGCCCGAGTGGCGCTGTGCCCACTTTCATCATCGAGATCGGCCGGCCGCGTGAACGGTGGTTGTTAAGAAAGGCACATAATCGCACTAAAGGAATCCTTACGTTATGCCGGCCCTTGAGTACAGGGAATTACACGTGTGATGTCTAGACAAAGAAATTCCAGGAAGAAGGTGCCTTAGGGAAGCCACAGCATGGACACGTGCCAACGTTTAGTCAAAGAAACTGACTTCGTAGGGGGCTTCCCTTATTTGCCCTTGACCAGTACGCCTTCTGTTTGCAGCACAAAAGACCAAGGAAACTAGCGCAAAGAAAGAAAGAAGAAAAAGAAAAAAAAAGGCAGACAGAAGTGACAAATAACTAAAGCAAGGCAAGCAAATCCCGAACACTCGAGAACCGAAATACTGCAACGATGCGTCATCAAACACTGCCCCTGCGTCGGCATGCTGCAGTTGTTCGGTAAGTATACGACATCATGGTGGCGTAGTGCCTTTGGCGTGACCGATCTGTACAGACTCCACGGAAAATGTTAACAGCACTCCCAGCACTCCCTCTCCGTTTGCCTCGACGGAAGACATTTCTCTCCTACCTTCCCTCTCTCTCTTGCCACGAAAGTTCATCATAAGGGTTGAAAACTGAGCTTGATGGTATTGGTATACACCTAAGAGAATACTTGGAGGCGGCACGAAAAGACGGGACAAGATGTTCCTTTTTCATGCTAGGCAGCGCTTTTCCAGAGACGGTTCTGCGTTTCGCGAAAAACCGCGAGTTGTTCTAAGGTCACCTAGATTTAGTTGGCGCAAGTGCAGCGCGGGTAAGTAGCACTTATTTATTTATTTAATTATTTCAGATCCTGTCAAGCGCCAATGCATTGTAGTCGAGGACAGTGGGTCACATATGAATATGAAACAAAATAAATTAAGGGACACGGCATGTTATACAACATTAACAGCAAATCAAAAACACAAAATAAATATCGCGCAAACTGCAGCCATTGCAACACGTAAAAAGAAAGCGGGAGGCACATCAAATGAACACGCCGAGTTATCACACTGAAGGTGCGTAGATACAGAAGGACAAAAAACAAAGAGTGATCAGGAATAGATGCAATGTTGACGGGAAGGTGGTACCAATCGTTAGATGTGTGTGGTATGAAGGAATAAGAAAAAAAACTTGCAGAAAGTGCATCTAACCTTGCGTCGATGATCAGCGCGAGACGAGTGATATGTCGGCCGCATGGCAAGTTCGATACGCAATGAATGGTGGCAGACCGTCAAAGGCGGTAAATCCGATCCCCCTCCCCCCATACGTGGGCCGATCCCGAAGACAGTGCAATGCCGGGCCGACCCGCGGCGGAAGTGCAGTTTGCCATTAAGGGGCCCACGTACACAGCTTCGCTGGTCATCCTTCTTCAGAGTGGAAGGGCATCGAGGTTTTTTTCTTCTTTAATACTAATCTTATCAGAGATCAAACCAAAGAAGACGTGAGCTACGCTAAATGTAACTACGCCGCACTTGCTTTATGGTCAAGAATTTCGCATCCCCCTCTCCCTCCTTTACGTCAAATGTAATCATGCGCAAACTCAGTGTCGTGGGAGGGACGATGACGCACACATCGCTTCATCACACGACTTCTCGCAAGGTATCTCCAAGCGGGGCGATTCTCATCCAACGAGTCGGAGCTCAACACCAGCCACCCGAGGAAGCCACCCTAGCCCAGATTGATGGAGATACACGGAACAAACTCTGAGAGAAACTGCAGTCGGTTCAGAAATAGTACACCCAACCGACCGAGTGTTGTTGTCCCGATCGTCGCTGTCGCATTTTATGGCACGCTATATCCGAGAAGGACGCAGGAACGTCAAGCGAACCTCTCGCCCCCCGTGCACGATGCCACGTCAAGGGCGAACGGAGGAGGCGCATCGAATGAAGCGTTGTCGCGCACATGACAGACCACGGCACGATCGATCCGCAACGCGCTCATCCCGTCGAGCGCGTGCAAAGGAGTGGTCCGTACGCATTAAAAGAAAGAAATAACGGCACCTTCTGTCTCGGAGTTTCCGTCACTATTAGCGTTTCTATTATTCTTTCTTCTAACCTCCCCCTTCCCCCGCCGTCTTTCTTTACTATAACTATTTGCCCCATAGGCGCGGATTCCGTGGCTCGGACCCCCCTCCAAAGTTTTCCGGGGAGGGGGCAAAGTGTCATTACGTGAGTTCTCTTACCCACATCATATGAGGTTTTTTGGTTGCCTATACCTTTTCATTTAAAATTTTATGGTGTCTAAAAGTTTACTGCGTCATTGTTGGCGCTGACGTGCACGTTACCTTTATTTCTGCAAATCTTGACAATAGGAGGACAAACGCATTAAAAGCACCAGCGGCGGCATGTAGACGCGATTGCAGTTTTCTGCATGCATGCCGCCGCGATTGTCGACGGGCCAGCAGAAAACTGCTCTTTTTAGAACCCGCATGGTAGAAATCCACGTGCAGTTTTCTGCAAAACGCTGAAAAGAGCAGCATGGGGGTGCTAAAAAGAGCAGAAGCTATGCAAAGGGGGAAGGCGTCACACAAAAATCTGCATCTTTTGGTAGACGCGGAGTGTGGTTTTGCAGAAAACTGCAGTTTTCTTTTGGCAGAACGCGGCTCTGGTTATCAAAAGAAGCACAGTTCACTCTGCATGCAAAGGGTGCTTTCGGCAAAGACGAAATCGGCGACGCGCGTTCTGCCAAAAGCATGCCGATGCTGCTCTTTTTAGAACCCGATGAAAAAAAAGAAAGCGTAGGCAAAGAAAAAATATGATGTAACTGAGTTTGCACGAATCCATGTGTGGGTGTACCGCCTCATCCCCCATGGTTTTGCAGAAAACTGCAGTTTTCTGCAAAACCAGCGTTTTAAGCATGCAGTTTTCTGCAAAACCACAGTGGTTTTGCAGAAAACTGCAGTTTTTGTAAAAATGGCATCGCGTCTACCAATGCAGCAGGTCATTCTGTTCACAAGCTCTTTTCAGCACCCGCGTTCTGCCAAAAGCACCGTTCTCAATCGTTGCTCGGAATTTTGCAGGAAAGTAGCTTTCTTTTTTTTTTACATCTGTGTGTGTGCGTGCGTGTGCGTGTAAAATGCTGGCGTTGGCTTCCCGGGGGCTGCTCTTTTTAGCACCCACCAGCTCGAGAAAATCATCAGGGAAACACCAGTGGTTTTGCAGAAAACTGCAGTTTTCTGCAAAACCTGGTGTCAGTGTTTGTTGGCTTCTTTTGCAGAAAACTGTTTTGCAGAAAACTGCAGTTTTCTGCAAGCATGCTTATCGTGTGGTTTTGCAGAAACTGCAGTTTTCTTTTTTCCACACGCGATTGCAGTTTTCTGCTGCTCTTTTTAGCACCCGCTTTTATGCTTGCTGCCTGGCGGATTTCGTGTCAAAATTTCCGGAGTCGCAAAATTGCAAGCTCCTTTTTTTTTCATTCAGTCAGTCCAGTATGCAGGAATTCGAACAAGAGAAATCATCGAAGCAAGGTTTTGCAGAAAACTGCATATGAACACGCCGTGCCAAAACGCGTTTTAAGCATCCGCACGGTCAGGTCGGCCCCATATATATATATATATATATATATATATATATATATATATATATATATATATATATATATATATATATATATATATATATATATATATATATATATATATATATATATATATAGTATGGCCCAGTGCGTGCGTCATTGGGCACGTGACGGCGCTACCAGCAGGATGGAGGCAGCGCCACGTCATGAGTGTATAACATGCACGAGTGCGTTCATTACGTTCCGAGGTCTACAAACGGTATAATGCTTTCGAATTCCCGCACTTAATTAGAAGTCTGACGTAATAGTTCTGCGGAAACCCGCAAGGTTGAGAGAAGTATTTAATAAAGGAAAACTGAGACGTCAATTTTTCCTTTATTAAATATGCGAGAAATCTTAAGTGTCTCTGCCGAATTTATTTTCGTACTGCCCAACGCTAATTTTCAAAGCCGACCAGGCTAGTCATTTGTTTTCTTTAATCGGGGGACTTGTCGCCAGGGTGTCGGAACGGAACAAAAACAAACAAAAATAAGAAAACGACATTTTTGACCGGGACAAAAACGTACCCGAAACGTAATTTATTATTTTTGTTAGGAAGTGAAACCGAAATATCTTCTATCGGTTTTCGGTTCAAGGGGAAAGTCTGCAATCCGAAACAACCGACGTGAGGCAACGTCAGCGTTAGCGCTTATTTCATGCAGGGGTAGTGCGAGCAATCGCCGGTCGAGCGCTCCACTAATCTACGCCTGCCGCTCGGTGCGCTAGGAGATCGGCATCGCAGAAAAATCAAGGGCTTGCGCGCTCGAGAGCTTATGGTTTCGTTTTCTACGGGTACAAGGCTTTGTTGCATAAGTTTAAACGTTCGTTTAAGTTCGTTTTATCGGAACAGCGGTCTCGCATTTCGACGAGTAAACTCGCTGACGCGCTGCTTCTGAGAACATGCTCAGTTCGCCTTGACCCCAGGCACTGAGCGTGATCTCAAAATTCATAATTCACTTAACGAGGAAACAAAACACTACATTTGTATCGTTACTTCGAAATTTTTTCGCATGCGAACCATGCAAAACTGTGATGAACCATTACGGATCATTTTTTTTTTCTTTTTCGTTCCGGAGCAGAACAGGAACGATAACTTGCTGCCTTACTTCAGTGGAACGAAACTAAAACCAGAACGAAAAACATACCGTTTCGAAACCCTGCTTGTCGCAAGGCATATGTACAAAATAGAAATGAGCAAAAAGGGATATCAAATATGTGCAGCTCTGTGTGACGCAGGTGATACGGCAAATGGTTTGCGCATTTCTTTTCGTTATCCAACGGGTACGCTCCGCTGGAACAATAGGCTTTGCGTGTGGCCTCCCAGAGCATATCTTCTGGGGCTCAGCTACAAAAGCGGTGAGTATTCGCCGCAACAGGCAGTGGACGAGATCTCTTCAGCTGCCACGGTCAGTCGCGCCTGTCGGTTACGCAAGCCTTCCATCAGCCCGCTCCTGCCACTTACACCTTTCTTTTTTTTTTCGTTAGCTCGTAAACGCTAGCTAGAACAGCGAGCGCGACCTCGAGCCTAATGCGAGAACGAAAACGAGCGAAAACGTGTTTCGGACACGGAGAACAGGATATTCTGTTTCTGTCGCTCTGGTTTCGGTCAACCTTTACACGCCCATACGTCTGCAATAAGACAGCTCCGTGTAAGTCGCGCGGTCTCGAACAAAAAAGGCCCGCGAGAAAGCGCGAGGTGAAACGCTGAATCCCTGCACTACTGGCTGGCGACCATGACCCGGCGCGGATTGACGACGCGATGATTGGTTTAGCCTTCACACGTCTCGGTTGCGAAGAGGTTTGTTTTTCTTTTCTCTTCTTGTAGCCGAGCATTCCAGCGTACGTGCGTGTTATCGCGTCTTCCCGTATGCATGCCGAGCGTGCGTGGTGTGAACGAGGCAACTATAGTCGGATACAACTTTAGAAAAAAGGGGAGGCCCCGCCCAGATGACCGAAGCGGCGAAGTCACTGGCCGTCCGGCGCATGACGTCGGTCCAGAATGCGCGCCCATTGGTGCACCCGCCTCGGAGGAGTAAACGCCCCCTTTTTTCTAAAGTTGTATCCGACTATACTCGCTATAAACCCTACCGTCGCGCTCAGTATCTGCTGCACCGCGGTGCCCGTGGTTCAAGTGGCCCCAATTGGACTGCACTGCGGCGCCGACAAGCGAAAAACTGAAATACCAAACACTGTTCCAAATCCCATTATCGCTATTTATTAAACAATTTTTCCGTAACTCGTGATTAACTCATACTGAACACGATAGCACACGCGTAAACGATTTGGTGCACAAATGATGGTGACGACACTTTCGACGTCGGTGACCAGTGCATCTTCACCGATCGAACACAACAAAACGTACTCTTTCTTTCTGACCATACCGCTTTGTGTATATATCATATATAGTGATCTATCTCTCTAATATCTGTTCCATACTTCAGTGCTAGAGTTACCAGCCATTATCGAGGCATTGCATAGTCAAGTAGTACAGGAAGAATATGTCAATATCTTCAGTAATATGTGCAGAAGAACGGTAAATTTGGCGAGTGGGCGCTACATTTCCGAAGTTAAAAAAAAAGTAAATATTTCTCATCATCAACAAGAGGAGAAATACCGATTTTTGAAAGGTGTGAGGCGGGAAATCAATCTTTCCATTGCATTCTTGCAATGAGTAGTCAAGGTGCTATACGCTGCAAATGATTATATGTAAGGATTATCGCGGAATGTCGCCAACTTGCAGACAATGTTGTCCCATTCAGCAACTCTGGAGGTGACCTACAGCCAATTATCGGTGACTTGAACGGGCAAGGTCTTAAGAATGTGTTTGAAGATTAATGTGCAGAAAACTATTGCAGCGTTACCTACGAAGAAAACAAGGGAGTTTGTGAGTGCTAGTCGCGATCTTAAAAGTGAAGGAGTACGTTTATCAAGGCCTAGTAGCCACAGAGAAACCGCATAATGATAGGAAAATTTACAGACAAATAAAAAATCCCCGCCCCTCCCAGTCCCTGAAGATGGTCGAACAGCGAAGCTGTGTTAATTACATCGAGTGTTACATCATGCAAACCAAACTTCGCAAGCAGTCTATACTGTAAATCTTTTGTTTCACCGTTCTTTCACCTCATTTTCGCTTTTGGGTGCTACGCACGGTGGGCATGCTTGAAGAGCGCTGCCGTTTTAGCTCGGCATCTGTGGCGCGCAGCTCGCGGTCGGCTCTATAAAACTTCTTAAGGCCCTAACAGTAGGGATGTTACTCATGGTAAAGCCAACACATTTAAAGGTATAAACATTATTAGAGTGAAAACACTAAGGGAAGACATGAGCAGTTAGATATCGTCTTTGTCCCACAGTAGATGCAAAAATAGACTTTTGGGACTGAATTCAGAAAGCTTTTCGTTCATAAGTGCTTCGCCATTAAATGAGCGCTTTCGGTGGTGATTTTGGCTGCTTTCGTTAACGACTGCACGCCACGTCTTCTTTACAATATGTACCGCTGAGCGTGTTTCACTCTACGTTCACTAGAGGCCACCCATGGCTCTTTGACAGAAGGGACTTCATCCGCTTGTCTTCGTCTGTTGTGTTCTGTGGTGGGCTCTGCCCCTGTATTGTGCGCATCGCACGCCTGGCACCAGATGAGGAAGAGCAGAAGAGCTATCGCTCTCACTGCTCCGAAATCGGCCAAAACTGCGAATTTTTCTCCTACGCTGTAATCATCGTGCAGTACAGCAGCCTTAATTGTTTATCTAGCATGTCTAGGTGGACATATGTACAGTGGAACAACCGAAAGTGCAGTAGCGTCCGCTAGCGACTGCGAAGACAAGCACAAGACCGTTTCAAGTACGCGGACGTCAACGTATATGCGGGATATCGTGAGCAGGGACTCCGCAAAAGACTGGCTGCTGCTGCTCTATATACGAAGCACATCTGAACTGTCCGAACAAGGAGCGCTTTCGATGACACTCCGGGTGGGCACAGTCATACAGAAATTTCGCCCTGCTCTCAAAGGGGCAGCGCGTAGCCGCCGCTCCGCCATTCCGCAACCGACAGTTCGTCCAGCTGCACGCCGGCTCGCTTCACAGCTCTTTTACACGGCGGACCCACAATGGCGCATTGCCCAGCGCGACTAATGGTTTTGCGTACGGTGGTTGCTTGCACAACGGCAGGCTCCCTGGCTACCACGGCAGACCAATACGCTGTCACACGCCGAACTCAGAAGCAAGCGCGTGTACGTGGGAGCTACAAGCGAGGCGGGGAGGAGGCGGTAAGTGGCCCGCAGAACAAAGAAATGTGTGACGAAAGCGAAACGCGCAATCGAGAGCGGCTTTATATTCCGTTCTTTCTTGTTTTTTTTTGCCGTTTTTAGCAAAGCGTTTTCTTGCGCCGCGGACGGTTGGCATGTCTAGCCTCAATGGACGAAATGGTGGCAAGAAATGAAAGAGACAGAGAGAGAAGCAGGCATCCGCTCTGGCAGGGCGCAAACGGACGGTTGCCAGGGTGTACGTGGAACGAATAGATATAAGGACAAAGACCACACAAGCGACGACAACAGAGTTCGGCGCTGTAACCTTACAAGAGGCGCGGAGGGGAGAGCCGCAAAATTGCGGTTCTAAGCGATGACTATGATAGGCCATTGACAAAAAATAAATAAACGATGATTAGGCGAACAAAAATTACGAAAATGAACTAGGCAGATGAGGCGGAAGAAGCATCAAAGAGAGCAGTGTAAATCCCTCTCACTGAGAAGGCGAGTACATAACAACACACACAATATGCTGCTCAGGAATTCACGTAATGTCTTAATAGCTTTACAGCTTGACTGAGAGCGCAGTCAAGGTCTCAGTGGGACGTTCAGTATCTGGCCAATTGCCAAGCGTTACTAAGGAAGCAACCAACACTTGCAGCTCGCATACATTGTTAAGAACGGCCAGCTGCAGTGCAAGTTTGCCAGCCATTTACGCCAGTGGTGGCAACCTCATCTTGGAATTCCGCCGCCAACCTCTAGCCACGGCGTGACTAAGTCGACTGTGTCATGAACAATACGCGCATCCTCCACTCTCCGTCGCTTCAGCTAGGATGCGTTCGACGAAGCAGGCTTTGTGCTGAAACCGCCACCGTTACGCTCTAGCCTCGTCGCCGTTGTGACTGAAGGAGTTCGACGAAGCAGGCTTTGTGCGCAACAGGACAACGCCGACCTGATCTGCTACGGGTGGGGGAGTTGCCGCGGGAACGCCGACTCAGGCTCCTTGCCACGCACCGACCAAGACGCAAGACAACGCGCTACCCGGGCGACTCCGAGTTCTACGAAGCCCCTCTGACGTCGGCTCCGGACCATCGCACCTGTGTGTATGCGTGTGTGTGTAACCCGTCCCGGAGGGAGGCGGCCTGTTTAAAATGACTGGACGAACGTTTTCTGCCCCCTTGGAATCAAAGGGGGGCCGAGTGCTTATAAGCCGCTGTTGTGCGGATGCTCGACACACTTTTCTTAAGCAGTCATGTTGGACTGATATAAATACTGTAAATAAACCCATATTCCTCGTTCTCGATGAGAAGCAGTCCTTCCCTTCATCAACGTCCTCAGCGTGGATAAGTTGGACGACGGCATGGGCCAGCTACCTTCGAATTCATGCCGGACTCCAATTTTGACAACGGGTCACTAGCGATGGGATTGAGCCCCCAATCCAGACAACATGTATTAGGAGGAAACACAAAATTAGTGCACTGGTTAGAGGACCTTGTACACCTTGTGGCCAGGCGGGTCTATGCTGAGTAAAATACATGTACCGTTTTGTAAAGGTCACACCTAACTGTGATCTACGTACAAGACATACATGACTGTACTGAATGCATCAGGGCATACAAGAGGTTATACTATGAGCAAGCATACGACAGCTGCTGCTATCAAAATTACATTATTGTAACAAGTTCTTTGATGTTGCATTGAGCATAGTATGAGGCTAAAGAAGAGGTCTGGAGAAAGGCAATATTGTACCATTACTGTATCTATAGGCAATACCACATGGTGTCTGCAGTTTTCAAGGACACAATGTTGTCAAATATAGTTGACGCTTTCACAAGTTTATGCAGCTGCATAATGCTAACAAGAAAATGCGAGGGTGAATCAGAAAGTCCTTGTCCCTATTTTTATTAGCCAAAATAAGGTACACAAAGGTAATTAACAATATACATACTATTCGACATACCTTACACTATTTTTCCACATTGTCCCCGTACCACTTCAAACATTTTTCCCATCGCAGCGCCAAATTTGGGATGCCCTTGTGCCGTGCTGTCGTCAGCCAGCGACACACGCGGCCTCCCCAAACGGTTTTCACGGTCTTTTCTGAACACACAACACCACTACCTCTCATTTCTCAAAGCGAGACACCTTTCCCCATACGCAGGCTGCATTTCCCTGTGGATTTCGATGGGCGTTCGTCCCTTGTTCCATAGAAAACGAATCCCACTTTGTTGCTCGTACGCCGTGCACTCTTAAGCAAATGTACACCCTCTGGGGTGTATATTTGCCACACAACGATAATCGTCATCTGCCTTGCTTGCGTTTCCTTTCTTGAAAACGCCGCGCCCGCTACTTTCCTGTCGGGGATTCTACACTCTAAGAACAGTTTACACCCTTTGGCTTGCCCCTTCTGCCACACAAAAATAATCGTCATCTGCCTTGATGCGTTTCCTTTCTTTATCGCTGCAAGCCCGGAACTTTCCAGTGACGAACGGCGCGCGCGTTATCAGAAGAGGCACTCCAAAGGGTGTAAACTGTTCTATGCTGATAACGCGCGTGCCGTTCGTTACTGGAAAGTTCCGGGCTCGCAGCGATAAAGAAAGGAAACGCATCAAGGCAGATGACGATTATTTTTGTGTGGCAGAAGGGGCAAGCCAAAGGGTGTAAACTGTTCTTAGAGTGTATGTCATGCTGATAACGCGCATGCCGTTCGTTACTGGGAAGTACCGGGCTCGCCACGTTAAAGAAAGGAAATGCGGACAAGACAGATGACGATTATCGTTGTGTGGCAAAAGGATGCAATTTTGCTTAAGAGTGCAGACGTGCGAAGCAGATGGTGTGAAGCTCAACCGCCATCTTCAACGACTGGCAACAGCGCCGTGCTGCGGAGCTATGGCAGATAAGGCTGGGCAGTCCAAGAAAGGTCCAATGGATATGTTGACTTCGCATTTACAGCCGCAATTCGGCTAAAAAAAATATAGCGGCAAGGACTTTCTCATTCGCCCTCGTAGAAGACCTAGGAGCCATTTCTTATCACATTTTAAAGTAGCTAGAGCTATTACTCAGCAGATGAATATTTTCATTGTTGCGGAGGCTCACGAAATGTCAAATGGCTTCTTGGATCATGATGAATTTAGATTTTATGTTGTGTCGTCCAAGTGATATCTGCGATATGATGGACCAGGGTAACTATGGCCACAGCTGAGGAGTGTTGTTCTGTGGCCCAAGTAATCTGATATGATGAGCCACGATAATGACGGCCACTGAGGAAGTGGGCAAACTGATGCAGCCATCTGTACACATATATACCATGATGCCATATTCTTTCCATATACACCTTAGACTGAAGTTTGAACTATTTATATTCTATAAGCCCATGAAATCAGTAGCGTTACCAAAGATTTCGACATCGCCCATGCTTCAAGTGTATGTAGACTAAACGGCTTACATTTAATAGAGCTTGGAGGTTTTATCTTATGTAGGCTAAGAAGATATCCTAAGCAAGAGGCACAGCACTCAGCACCTAAGCCATGGTGCTCCGCAATCTCTTTGTCATCGCCACTGCAGTAGTGGAACAGCCATTTCAGGTTTCGGCGCAAGTACTGGCGCAGGCAAAAAGCCGTATTGGCGCAGCAGCTGCAAGCACTTTTGGCGCAGGGTCAAACGCGAGTATGCTTACGAAATGCATACAAATTTTAACTGATATATTCTATATGTTGTGAAGGCGGGTTTACGCGAAGCTTACGTTACGAACACCGTCACGAAAGGACGCGATGCTTCTTCACACCGCGACGCACAAAGGGCGCTGCGGCCAGGTTCATCGTATCTCCGATAGGGCGCGGAGAAGGAACCAGACAGACCGCCAACAAACGAGGGTTTATTAACCGAGGATGCAACACAGTGCGACAGTCACGGCTTGTGGGGAAAGGCTCACCGCAAGACCGATGCGAATCTTAGCGGCAGTGCTAAGATAAGGTTGACAATTATTTGTGTTTCATTCCATTGGGACCTAATGGAAACTGGAGCACATCTATGTGCTCTTGCTTTTCTAAACAGATTGTTAATATGCGACATGATGCATGCACCAATTGTTTAAAATGCTATTTGGCATTGGTACAAGGGAAATATGCATGTGTCTTGTGGCCCAATTGGCAGAGTATTGGGCCTTTGCGCTGGAGCACCCAGGATCAAAGCCCACCATCAAATGCATGTTTTTTTATTATTATTATTGCAAATATAAGACACAAGGCGAGACAGGAACCTACCCACCTATTGCAAAGTGCCTGGTATGAGGCAAAGAATGCTTTGCATTAAAGATTTGTGAGCTGGTATATCTTTCTCGGCATGCAGAAATGAAAGTCAGTTACCAATTCCAATCTGTGTACGCTCAGAAAAGATTTTGGTCAGAGAAAGAGCTGTGTGCCGAGTGCATTGCCTGAAGGCAACTATCGCCTGTCTGTTTTGTTATGACTCACGCTCAAAGTCTCTCAGTCACACACCTTAATTCTATGCTTATCGAAGCTCACACTTAGACTACAGACACCAATATTAGCTCTAACCGTCATTACATTTTGAAGGCACTGACTTGGAATAGAACTTGGATTGTGAGCTCAAACGAATGCAAACAAAATGCCCATTGCAACTATATGTCAACTTAGAATCGTCTTGTAAGGCACCGTTCCTATGTATGTTGAAACATTTTACAATACTGAATTTTTCCAACTGATACTGAGCAAACACAATCCACATCAGCCACACAGATATGAGAGCCAGAAGGGCTCATCCATTGTTTGTCACTAATTCTATTGTGCGTAAAGATGACTGAATAGAAGGACCGTTAAAGGATTAGCAGTTCACAATGGCCAAGCTTTTCTTTCAGATTGCGTGGCACAGGCCATAGTTTTTTCACAGCAACGCATTTATTTGGTGAAATGAAGCATTAGGTGCAAGAAAAGAGCCACAAATGTTTGTATGCCCCTTGCCCCATTTACACTAGGAGCACAAGCCCTGCAATCTTAAAGAGTCACTGAACAGGAATATGAAATTAAGATGTACTAGTAAATTCCACTTTTGCCATGGCAAACGGTCACACTTACCTTGAGAGGAGGCTAAAAATATCTGAGGACACCTAAGCTCTTTTTATGAGTTGGGAATGTCAAACCATTAATGGCCAGCTGAACACAGCTAAGCAGTCATTCGAGCTTTGCACTGTGAGTAATGTTTTAGAGTTTTGCTGTGGGGTATGTGATCGAGTTCTGTGATTAAATTGGTGCGAGTTATTTTTTTTTGTACAGTTTCTACATTGGCATGCTGGCTGTAGAACAGAACCATTTGAACGATGCTGCTGAGAAATCAAGGGCACCACATGCCACTGACGTCCTGCACGACAAGAGACCAAGGAAGTAGCAGCGGCAACCAAGGCTGGCAGGTACACGCAGCAGCTAAGCTCAGTGAGGCTGAGAGAAATACGGACTGCGCGCCGGCTTCTGCGAGCAAGACAGCGGCACCCGCACGTCATGCGACTGCCTTGCCAACGACAAACCATCTCGCCCCATGGCATTGCGTCGCCGTATCTTCTCCACCGAGGCGGGCTAGTGACATGCCATCACAGCAATGCCCTCTTCCTTCTCCTCTCACGCAACTCCTGGCGTGCTACCACAGCAGCAGCTGTTCCATTTCGCCCGCTCTGCTCAATTGAGGCGGACACATGACATGGCATCGCAGCCAATGGAAATTTACGCGCTGTTTCGCTGCTACAGACACTAGCTTTTATGCGGAATGGACCATTTGATGCTTTTGCATCAATAAGCCGAAAATACATAGAAACAAAAGGTGGCTGGCAATGTCGCCCTGAAGTTCCCGCACCAGCTTGTGGTGGCATCATGCATTTTGACATCAGCTAGATGGGTGTACTGTCAGTGACAACGTAAGAATGCAGTGGCATTTACACCACACTCTGATTCAAAAAGTTAGTGTAGAAGTGCAACGAATTAGGCTAGTTGGAGACTTTCTACGGTACTTCAGCACAACACAAAAGCAAGACACTGGAAACAGATAGATGTGACGAGAACCACTGCTGCACGTTTGTCCCCGTCGTGTTTATCTGCTTCCTGTGTCTTACATTTATGTTTTATCAAAGCCAAAGCACCATGGAGTTCATATAGCTACGCCATCGAATTATGCTTGCTCATTTCAGTGACACAACAGCAGAAGCAAACTTCTTTCAGTATTGGCATCTGTCAGAAACTATGCTTAGGAGCGTGGAGGCAGAGAGAGCAGGTGCGGTACAGTTTTGTGGGTGGAGCTTGTACCGAGTCCTTTAACAGTAGAGGAAAGCTCTGTTGCACTTCAAATAAACCAAAGGCTCGTCCTAGCAAATTTGAACATTTCCCGTGGCAAATGGGTTCCATATGACAAAATACTTTGAAATCTATAATGTTGCACCAATGTACTGGCACTGGGGTTTTGGCACAATGTTCAAGAAAGGGAAAATTGTCCTCCTCTTTCTCTGGCAATAACCAAACTTTTTGCACAGAATGAACAAACAAAAGTTTTGAAGGACTGCCATACCGGTTCCAACTGATTAAATGTTGCTCTTTAATGTCCCTCTAATGACAGCATTTCAGGTTGTCTGAAAACCTGCTTGTGACAGGCCCTGTATTATCTTGACAACCATGATGCATATACTATTACAACAGACAAGCTTTAATTCAGTGCCCATTGTGCCCCAGTGGTGAAACAATAGATTAAGCAAGAAAATTAGCCACGATAATAAAGCACAGTAAACAATGAAAAAAAGAAGAAGATTGGAGAAGCGGGGGGGACAAGTTGTCAGACAGTGCTCATCCCAACTCATTCTTTATGTGTCGTCATTTACTGTGCACTGCTATGATGGATAAGTTCCAACTCTCCTGGCTAACCATGCATGTGAAGAAAAGCATTCGTCACAATTTTCAACCCATTCCGTGCAGACATGTAAACAATGTAAACACATGTATATCAACCCACCTACAAAAATTGCTGGTTTTGTTCACACACAGATTTATAGAGACAAGTCTGGAAAGTCTCATGGTAGAGATATAGTTTATCTGACATCACACATAGGCAACTAAGGAAAACCAAAACTCAACACGATATAATAGGTGTTTTTTCTTCAATGTATCATATGCAAACTGCTGAAAAACACATTCTCAGTGTATGTGACGAGCATCTCATCTCTAAGGCAGCTGTCAAAGGTAGCAATGTAAGATTACCAACATTGTTGAAAATTACCTTTTGTAGCCACACTATGGTTTGGCCATTCGGCTTCAATTCAGTATGCATTCTTGTGTCAGTCTCCCCACTATCCACTCTATTTTTACTGTACAATGCGGCATGCACTACGTATGTGAAAAACGAACCTGGACGATGAATAGATTTCATATGCTTATACCACTACAGTGCACACTGCAGCTGCATTTTTCATTAGTATTCTTACATATACCTTACTGCGTGCTAGCCTGGGGTTCAACGTCAACAAACCTCACAAAAATACTTAAGTCGCAAAAGAGCTGCGAGAGCCCATTGATAATCTTTCATTCAGCAAATCAACTGAACCTTCTTTCTCTAGACATAACTTCGGATCACTGAACTCTTAAATAAGAAACTTGCTATCTACATAAGGCAGCTGATCATTGAAAACAAGTGCACATTTGAAATTCACTACACAACCACTTCAAAGTACAATTTCAAAGTTGTGCGTTTCTAAATTGCGTACAAATTACTTACTTTGTTCAGTAAACTATTCAGTAAATGATGGATGCTGCATTATTGTTTCTTACATTGTGTGCACTATGTTGTACTTCTGCTTTGTTTAGTCACCTACTGCTGCTGTGTCTTGTAAAGTATAATCAATCGCCAAGGCGTATGTCAGGCGTTTATAACGCCTGCTATCCTTTGGAAGTGGCTAACTAAAATATATCATTAATCAAGTGAAATAAATCGAATTTCCCTGTTCTACGTCGCCCACGCCGTCCATGTCTTTCAACTATCTCTGACTAATGCTCTTCCGCTCTCGTACTCAGTAAAACTCTACGTCAAGACATTTTGCCCGAAATGCATCTGTTATCAACGCAGACGTTATCTCATATTTAACGCTCCTCTATTTGGCAGGGGGCACTAAAGCGCTAAACTTTCGCTGCTCACAAGATATGCGCAATACGGGTATATTCTCCATGAAATGTTTAAGATCTTGGTTAAAGCATAATGCGCAGTACAAACAGTCATACAGCCAGTGACAGCCATACAATGACAACTAAGTGGTAGTAACGCAGCGGCGAAACTGGCCACGACAGGACCTGTACCCTGCAACGTCTTCGCCTATATTTAAAATCTGCGGCGAAAGTTTTAACGCGCCAAGGTGCAGATTTATCAAGACGAATGGGAGAAGGAGACGGTTAAGACCACAACAGTGGTGCAGTGGGTGTGGACGTGCCACAGCCGAAAACTGTTTCTGGTAACGTTTTGCGCTTCTGAACAGTGACGTAAATAGGTGACACGACTTACGGGTTGTTAATTCCGTCTGCCTTCATAACACAGCATCGGCGATGTGCGAAACGCCTCCACAAATTCTCTCCACGTCGGCCGACGACCCGTGAAGACTTGCCGCGTCAAGTTCGAAACAACGGTCCCGTACAAGCCCCTTCGTGTACACTGAAAATACAGTAATCCATTGCAAGTTATCTACTACTTTCGCCGCCAGAAGTGCCTGCACCATTAGCGATTATTCACTAAAAAAGAGAGCTCGAGCATCTCTCCTGCCGCTTGTTTCCTGAAGAGTGAAAAGGACGGACGCCTCGGAACTTCCATAGGGTTTTAAACTATTTAAACTATAATTATTTTATGAAACACTATGGGTGCTGCAGCTCGCACTTGCGTTTGGCTGGGACTGCTCAGATGATCCGTGCTCCCGCTACCTGTTAATAAGCTCTGTAGAAATGTTATAAAATATTGCGAATGTAAAGAGCATAACATTTTGGACTTTTGACCTGTTTTATAAAACAATTAAAATTTCTTTCTTTTTTTTGCTTGTGTATCGCTAACGTTTGTAGCGCTAACTTGCGGGACGCGTCAAACGTTTAACGAAAGCGTTGGCTAAAAGTAAGGTGGTACTAAAGTTTTTATATCTGCATGTAAGGTGTTTATTACGATGCATTTGCAGCTTTGTTCACTATGTCCCAGTTTCGCTCGTGCTGATTATTCATCGTTGGCTTTCTTTATGACTAACAAATCACCACTACATTTATTGAAGCTCCTAGTTTAGAGCATCATGATTGCTGGGCAGTTGATTAGGTCTGGTGAGGTGAAAACCAAGGAGCATATTTTTCTTTTGCTTTTGAACGCAGACTGTTCCGAATGGATATCTGCTGCAGGAGAGCCACGATCTAGGGACTTTAGTTGCTCAAAGGTGCCAGTTCCTGAGTGAGCTCATGAATTGGATGACTTCTCCATGCTGGCGTAACACCTACATTTGTTGAGAATTATTCACATTATAATATATATATATATATATATATATATATATATATATATATATATATATATATATATATATATATATAGAGAGAGAGAGAGAGAGAGAGAGAGAGACCAGAATGATTCTGGTTACTAATATTATATGTATTTGCTTCTCCAATTTTTTTTTCATACTTTGCACGCATTAATCACTCACGCAGTATGTGTAAATAATAAATAGTAATAATAACCGGTCAGCACGTGCATTTGTATTCCCAGTACCAGCGTTAGAGCATTTCGCTCACACCGAGCTGTACAACAGTGTACAACAGTCTCCTTCGCTGTGAGTCCATCGTAAACTGATATGTCCACAGAACACCTATACAGATATGTCCTGGTTTCCCACTGAGTACTTTTACAGCGAATTTTGCTTTAATAATTAGTGTTCCAAAACGGTTCTCGCACGCGTGTCGTGAAGGCGAGCGTTCGCCGAAGCCGCGGACGCCGTTGATGAGCAGGCCGTCGGAACAGGCACGAGCTGCCAGACGTCGGCAGAAATTGTATCGTGTAGTAAGCTTGTAATTGTACGTTTAGACTTTGCTACTAATCCTTTAACGGGCCTGAGGTCATTTTTAAAGCGAAATTTTCTCAACGAAACTTCCCATACTTCCTTGCACGATCGGTCGTGCTTCCTTGACCGCAGGCATGCTGCTGTCTTGCGCAGCATGTGCGCGTGAAACCACGTTCGCGCTAGAGCACCTGTGCAGGGCCAGTTTGCATTAGGCCATGGATTCGTTGACGTCTCGCAGGATATAATGAATTCCTGCAGGACTTCTGTTTGCAATTCCGGCTTCGACCATGCTTCGACTATGAACGGTGTAGCGCATCAACATTGGGATCACGTTACGTCACACTACATATACCTAATTGAACAATGCATCACATACACAAGGATGACAGAAAGGATAATTGCGCATTTAATTTGTCATTTACATAACCGATTCACGAGGGGCCTTGAATTCCAACGTATATGTCGGATTTGCGTATTCCTTTTTCTTCCATAACTTGCTTGTTTGCGCCAGAGCCAGCTAACGCGAGTACGCGTTTATGTATCAACTTGAAATGGACCCATCCAGAACACATTAATGTGTAACCATTCATGTATAGGGCTTAATCAGTGTGCACATGATCGAAGCACGCATTGGCAGCAGGTGTCTAAATGTATTTACTAGCAGCGCGCCGACAGCTCCTTTGCTCAGAAAATTCTAGTCATGCACACAACAGCGTACTTATGCCAGTAATTCCTCCAAGACACCGAAAACGAAACTATTTCGTGCCGCCAGAGGTGCCTACACAAATTGTCGAACCACAATGGCTGCCATTACAAGAATATTGCGTACAACCTGGACTTACTAGCATTGGAGGCCGCGTACTAATTTCTACTTTATGGGGAATGTGCTGCGCATTCCATGTCAATTTTTAAGAAATCATGCTGATGATATAGTTGCTAGAGTTTAAATTCGCAGCAAACTCTAGGAAGGCTCAGCGCTGCCCGACAACCGGGTGACGGTGAAGTGCAATACAGTACTCTCGATGGGCTTATAAAATGTATGTAAACATTTACGCTAACGTCACAGACTATGCTGCAGAACCTTCCGCGCCTGCACAGAGCCAGAAAGAAGGTACGTCCTGACCAATCTTCGCGCCAACGCACGCGCCCCTCACGGCCCGGCTAGCCAAACGCACCGACGGGACGCCATGTTGCTTTTTGGTGCCTGCCCCGAGTAAAAATGTGGTTGCGTTACCGCAGGTTATTTCATTGTTGGATTTATCTACGGTCCTGGTACTTACTGTCAAAGCTATCAAATAAAAATTTTATCTCCCTAATCGTGGCAAATGTACGGTGACGCGTAACAAAGATTTTACGAGCACCAAAATATTTTGTGGTGAATCGGACCGTCCGTCGTGCGCCGTAGGTTTTCACATTTTATTGTGCGCCGATGCTGCTTTTCGTGTTTTAACGCGCTGTACGCACGTTTTGTCAGTAGCGCGTGTTCCAGAGGCTGTTGGGGTGGTTTATTTGAAGATTCTTGTCTCGCATAAAATAAGAATTTGTTGTTATAAGCGGGATGTCACCATGTCGTGCAAGTGTTTCGCCCAAGAGTTTCGGACGGGACTTTTGCAGCGACATAATGCACTGTGGAATGTGTTGCCTACCGCGCTTGCTCTAACTTAGGCTGGATACCTTCTACCTTGCAGTAAAGAAGTTGATATATCTAGCATCGTAGAAGCGAAACGTTCCAATCGGATCGTTGGTGCGTTCAACAGTTGATCGTGCAATAAAACGCTTGGAGCGTTACGTTTGGGCATGAATGTGATGCTGAGTGTCCCCGCTCACAATAGCGTTTGAATATCGTTTCTTTGAAAAAAATTAGGGTCACCTCATAAAATGACCTCGTTCGTCCACATTACCCGTCCGATTGCTGTAGTAGCACAGAAACATTATCGTAGTCCTTTGTTAAAAGCTTCCTTGAAGTCCTTAGAAACGACATAGTGTTTAGTCGATCAGCTGCTAGTGATGCTACTTGTATCACCGTTGGTGTAGTTAGCACTGAGGGAGAGCCAGTAGCACCTGCACAACTGGCAGGCTGTGAAGTACAATTCCAACGTGTGCCAAAGGGCTTTTTACCACAGTTACATCTTTAAGCAAGCAAATGCAAAAAACTGCAAAATGCGCGGATTCTCACGCGAAACGTGCAGAAATATATATTGGTGAAACTGCAGGAACATTCCAACACAGTGGAGGAGAATACAGCATATTCTTTTCCGAACAGAGTTAACACACACTTGTGAATTGCTAAATTTTGTTCACTGCTCTCAGTGTTCTAACCAAGAATGTACTTGCACCATCTGTCGTATTTTCCTTTCTCTGTTTGTGTCACAAATACAGTGGTTATAAAATGTTGGCATACAGTTCAAGGTTTTTGTGTCACAAATGCAGTGGTTATCAAATGTTTACATGCAGTTCAAGGTTTTCCCTAGGTTACTACGTCAGCAATATTCTGAAGCCAAAAAATGCTTTATCATCTGTGTGTGATAGCCGATTCAGCCTGTAACATTTCACCACTTCAGTGCCCAAAGTAACAGGCATGCAAAGAGCCTGTTGTAGTTCTAGATGTGAAAAAATATCATTAGAAATAACTGCATAACACCTAAATCAGGCAAGTGCTTTTGGAATCACTATAGTTTACAAATTGAATTAACAAATAATGATCATACTAGTATACCTTTAAAAAAAATTTTGGGGGTTTAAGTGTCAAAATCACTATGTGATTATAAGGCACTAGAATAATTTTTAATGTGCACCTAATTCTAAGTACAAATGCATTTCTGCATTTTGTCCCCATCAAAATGCTGCTGCCGCTCACAACCTCGAACTCTGCAGCATGACTTTTATACTTCGAGCATTCGCGGAATTCTGATGCAGTGATCATTCTGCTGTGATCAATAGGTGCAAACATATTTTAACATCACGTGATTGTTGTAAGCATTACTGACATTGTATATGAGATATCTGAGGAGACATAAACTGGTATATACGCAGCACATTTCCATGGACTGGATGTCAAACCTAAACCCTATATATATTTTTTAAATTAATGCAGTGTGTCATGCAAAATGCTGGGCACTGTATTGTGACCAATGTACACTACCGTAATAACCCTCCTCTCTTAATTTTTCTATCCTATTCTTCCTAAAAGGCAAACGTTGTGCCTTGGGAAGTTGCCAGCATGTTCCTTCTTCTTTTGTGCCTCTTTTTATCCAAAATAAAGAGTAATAATGTGTTCACAGTTTTCCTTCCTTGTAACCTATCTGTGAATACAACATTTGTCTAGTTTTCATATGGACCTTGGTAGCTTGAGTCAGTGGATGCCTTGCCGGCCATACTCTGTTATTCCTTGAACAGGTTGTGGCGCGACATTATACAACCATCTACTGTGAAGGTTTAAGTGACCGGCACAATTGGCTGTGCTTACGTTTAAAGCTGCATTAATGCATTAAAGGCAAACAGTAAGCTAAGCTTAAGGGATAAATTGCTGATTCAAAATGTCTGAAGCACTGCTATAGGAAGCTCTTGTGAGTGAGAAAATTCCGTAAATATAGGACAGATATTGGCAGCATCACTATGAAGATACTTTGTCAGGTGCCATTGGTACATAATGTCCTGTTTAATGAATGGTAAATTATTCTCAACCATTGATGATTATCCAGAATTACGTGTTGCTGGGCTAGTTGTTTCATATTGCTGAGTAGACCATAAGTATGATCGTTATGGCGCAAACAAGGAAGGATGGAAGGGAACAAGGGGAGCACGCCCTTTGTTCCCTTCCGTCTTTCCTTGTTTGTGCCATAGCGATCATATTTATGGTCTACTCAGCAATTGATGATTATATTACATTTCAACATGAAAGAAAATTAAGTTTGCTTGATGTTTATTGGTGCTTTCAATAAAATAACTTGTTGGTGCTGCCTGTCCGCACTTTATCTGCACTATTTGCAGAAGTGTTGTACCCTGTCCATATGCCCCTCTGACTGAAAGCAGGTATTAGTGCATGACAGATCATGACCTCTGAATTGCCAACTGCAATTCCTGCACTGTGGGGCCTGCAATGAAGCGCATTGTTGCAAGCCTTCAGAGATTACTATTTCCTGGCGTATGCGCACAGTCGGCTCTATTTTAGTTTCTCAAACATTGCCTTTGTCCGTGTGATATCACTGCATCTACGTTTTGTGCATTCGCATGAGTTGCTGTTTGTGTTTGGCTTACAGAGAGAGCTCTCTATTTAAAATCAGAGTGGTTTGCCAGCATAGAAGTATTCACCTGCACGCTACTCTTCAAGGAAAGGGAAGAAGGGAGAGAAAGCTTGTGAATGGTATAGCACACAAACGTAAACATGGCATGACATTGAGGTTGTGACTGGTGCATCTCATAAACACAAATATTGCACGAGATTGCATGATGTATAGATGACAATAAAGACAATTATATGCACTGCATTTAGTTTTATAGCATTTAATTAACTGCTTCGTGAAAACTTCGCTTCACTCAGATTCCAACATTTGGTTGAATCGCATCATTTCCTTTGTTATGAATCTTCCTTTATTGTACAGATTGCTGATTTGGTTACATATAGCTGATTTGGTTAACCAGTGTTCCTGCACCTAAAATGTTCATATAGTTTGCTCTTGCTCTGCCATCTGCTACTCTTTTGTAGCTACCCGAGTTGGTTCAGTGGCTGCCCCAGAAAGGCAGTGGTGCCATGTTCAACTGCCAGACCAGGATAAAATTTTCATAAACTGTGAAGGTTCCTCCCTGGGGAACCTATACAGTTATTTTTTGTTTTTCATGGCTTCCTGGCTACTTCAGGTAGCTAACAAATTTTCCTTTCACCTTCACTGTAGAGCTTTATTGAAAGGAACTGATTGACAATGATATGTGTTGAAGTGTATTATAATCTTCATTACAGCGGGTTTAAGTTGTGCAAGATGCGATCTCTTCAATTGTAATCTTCTTGCGAACTAAGTCACTGATGTAGCTATTTGGGCTTCTTGGTGACCAATATGAGCAGTAAATGTAGTGTGCTGCAGAGGAGGACAAACTGATAAATAGCAGTTGTAAACAGTAGCCTAACAAGGGATGTTTGAGGCAGTAGGTGAAGTTTCGAGAAGAGGCCTTCTCTTTATCAGGGCTACAGTTAAGGGACACTGTAGAATTGACAGGACACACTTGGTGCAAGGTGTATCTTGTAACTTTTTCATTTGTCTTTGTTTGCTACTTTTATGGATACAACTAATCTATTGTTGCATAATAAACACTGAAAGGTTTGTAGAAGGACAACACATAGTTTGATTTTATTATTGGTTTCAGTGTCCTTTTATGCAACACTCTTAAGAGCAACTTCTGTCATGAAAAATTCAAGCATAAAAAGTTATGCTAATCTTATGCACTTTTGGAATTGGTGAACACAAAGCTTCTTGACAGCTTCCATTACACTTGCAATACCGAGACGATGTTGGTCTCGTGGTGCATGTAAAAATTAAAGCACAGATGCCTGTACAGTGTATGTGAAAGTAATGTTTCACGTTTAACACATCTACATCCCTTGCAAAAGACATGATTTATTTCACCTCCTGAGGAAGACATCTGTATATATACTTTAGAGTCGCACTGAACTATATAGGCATCATTTTTTATATATAAGCCAGTGCTACTATGCAATGTCTTCTTCCCCAAACTTCCATGCCTAATGTCACAGCTGTTCTTTGTTTCTTTGTGCCGTCTCTTTCTGCGTCTCAGCTGTGTGAAAGAATTCCCTAACTCTGTCCACTCGATGAGACACTGATGCTAAACTCGGAGAAAGATGCAATGATGTTAGGTCCACATGCCACACCTGATTAACTGTCATGCTATAGCATTACCAGAATTGACCTGCCCATACCTTTGATTGCACTGTCTTCAGGATCAACCTGCATTATGAACCTCATTCAAGCACTTGTGACAGCATGTATCCTGCACTAGTGTCAGGATCGGCCCAACAAGTTACCACCTTTTGATTACAGTCTCCGTGATTGGCTCAGTTTTGGTTTCACCATCTCTGGCATCGGTCCAGCTTACTACTATACTGTCTCTGGGATCAGCCCAGTTTACTTGACGAGACAGCCAGACAACATTCCAAACTCTGGGGAGATAAGCGAAGAAAGCGTTGCTTATAAACTGTGCTTGTGCTAGCGAACTGTTCTTTTTTTTGAGCACTGAGGTCGTTGGCGGTGGTGAAAGAAGCCTTCCCTTTCCATTTTTTATTATTATTTCTTTTTGCACAAGTTGCATACTGCCTATTGCTTTTTACCAGTCATTTCTTAAACAGAGATCCGTAAACCCCTTGGTGTGTTGGTGAAGTTATCACTGCTGGTAAAGCCTCCTTCCTCCTTTAAATGCTAAACGCTGGGGCCCGATGAAGTGTATGTCTCATTAGCTGGTACCATTTCATACTGTAATCAAATCCTGCCTTTCTGGAAAGTTCTTAATTATTCAGCTTTGAACTTTCACTGTTGCATGTACTGTTAGAATAGAAAAAGATGAAGCAATGCATGGCGTTCCTTGGTTACGTTCATGTTCCTTATCAATTGTAGGACCTATTACCTCGTCATCTAATGTCTTTGGCATTTCTTTCTGTACCTGAGGTCATCTATTTAGTTTTGTGATACACTGTATTTTTATCAATAGCATTCATTCGTGGCTGAAGACCACTGCTCTGTGTGAACTTTTGTCACCTGTATTTCTCCGCCCCAGAATGCAGTGTGTGTGGGGAAGGCCATGTGACTGCAGCGTGCCCACTTTTGGGCCTGGCCCAGAAAGTGGATGACAAGTCTGTGCCATCGCGGGCACGCCTCTCACTGCCACCGACATTGGCTCTGGCTGAAAATGCAGAGTGTGGCCCTCGTGTTACAGCCCGTGAGGACATTCCGGTGGGAACTCAGTTTGGGCCTGTTGAAGCCCCCCGTTACCGTGCTTTCAAAGGCAGGCCACGCTTCAGGCTCAAGGTACACCAGTCCTCTACTTCGACTGTGCTACTTCTAAATTTTATATGAACTGGACAAGGATGAATGCAGTAGATACACACATTGGTCTCTCTGTTCTTGTCTAAGTTGTTGATATTTTTTTAAAGCAGAAGGTATTGCCAGCTCTCCAAAGTTGAATCACTTGGAGACCATTTTAATTTCAGTGCGTAGGTGTTATTTTGAATGCACTGCACAACTTATAACTGTGGAAATTTTCTCATTGTTGCACAAGATGTTGACTGTACATGTGACATAAGATTTCTTGTGCTTTATAGGGTTGCAACATATTTCCTTCCTTCCTCAATTAACGGTTCTACAGAGTCTACACAACCACAGAATTCTTTATATTTGTCCTTATTTTGTGT
Source organism: Dermacentor albipictus (assembly GCF_038994185.2). Lineage (NCBI taxonomy): Eukaryota > Metazoa > Arthropoda > Arachnida > Ixodida > Ixodidae > Dermacentor > Dermacentor albipictus. Next base: position 64,277,974 of record NC_091823.1, on the reverse strand, counting down.
TTATTCTTTTTAATTTCATTACTTTAATACAGCAATGAGCTGATGCACTTATGCAATGCTAAACATGTCTGTTGAACTGTTTGACTGTTTCCTTTGGTCATACCAGTTTGTGCTTCACAGGCCACATTTACAATATAGAACAGTGACAAACAAGACCTCTGAAGAAATTATGCACATACAAAGCTTTAATAGAGCATTATGTAGTAAATAAAATGTATAATACAACCATCAAAGTCAAACATTGACAATAGAAAAGAAGTACAAAATGTGCCAAACAAAATGTGAAAATTTGGATTGCAGTATCAGAAACAAAGTTGTGAGACTAGTAGGGTCTAGGCATCATGGTGAGCATTTTACTGGTGAACCTGACGCATGTAAGGCAGCAAAACCAAGGTGTAAATGACACATATGCTGCCATATGGTGAGCTCAGACAGAGTGAATGCACCAAGTTCGAAATTGTCAAAAACAATCGTTAATAATTGCAAAAAAAAGAAAACTTTAATGATGGGAGCATAAGGGCTTTACAAAGAGCTTTTTCTGTGTCTAGCTGTACCACTTGTTGCAATATTGCAGGTTTTTTAATTTACTTTTTTTTTTGCTGTTGCAAAGTCAGATTCCACACAAATCAGCGTGCCAACACAACAGCTTGGTTAGGTCGGGATACCTGCATACTTTACAGGTGTAGTGGTGCGAAAGATCAAGAAGTTGTTCCGTGACGTCATTGTGTGCATCTGTCAAGTAAATGCTATTGCTTGATTGTTACACACATTTAGCATTCATTTGAGTGAATCTAGCAGGCAAGCTTAAAACAAAGAGTCGATTAGGATGCAAAATGAGGATTTTTGTGTGCTTGTTTCTGCCCACAGGTGTTTCCAACCAAGGGTCGTGCCACTTGTCTCGACACATCGGACGAGTATCAGTGCAACTGGATGTGCTTTGTGGAGCCTGCATCAGAGCCATCGGTGCAAAATCTCATTGCTTACCAACTAGGTCAAGACATCTACTTCAGCGTGCAGAAGCCAATTAAGGCGGGTGATGCACTGTACGTGGGCTATGCACCACCATATGGTCGCAAGATGGGTACGTACCCATTTTCTTCATCAGTGTGGTCATTTCGTGCATTGCAGGGGACAGTGTCTATGTGGGAGTTGAGATACATCTTAAAAGCTGCTTGTGTGTCCATGCATGGATGTGTAACTCCCTTGGAAACACTCACCAAGATGGGTTTTCCCATAATAAGGGTTCTTGTGAAGAGAAGGCCACTTCATGGACTCCCTTTGAACTGAACATTCTAATTAGTGTTTATGCAGGTTTGTAACTTGCAGTTTTGCCTTAGAAAAAGTAAGCGTCATTATACGTGATGTCCTGCCTAAAGTTATGTAAATTATAACACCAGAAATTGTAAAATGTAATGCAGGAAAAAATAAGAGCTATGCAAAAGGTAGCTTGTCAGGAACAACTAAAAGTTACGTTTTCCAGAGTGCTCCACAAGCCTTGGCCGAACATTATGGTTATAAAATTAATAATTTAAAAGTAAGTCAATTAATACAAATTTAACTAAGAAGTGAAAAAATAGTGAATACTTTTTTAGGTGGCCTGCTAACAACACGTTTGGTTTCACCCAAAAAGAAGGCTTAGCCTTTTTCTTTCTATGTGCTAGCACATATGTACAGCTGTACATTAACTAGGACACTGTGTATAAGCGAAGGTACATTACCTTGGATTTAATGTGGGCCTTCTTGATAGCGATATAAAGACCCAGCTCATTTCATCATCAAGGTGTGTCTGGATGGGCTAAGACGATCTAATGTCTCATAAGCAGCAAATAAGCCATGCATGTGCCTTTTGTTGAACATTACCAATGACTGCAATGAACATTAGCAGGATAGCCATGTAATTAATAAATTAATAAAAATAAAACCCAATAATACATGCTGTAGTAGTAGTAGTAGTATCACCACCGCTACCATCATCATCATCATCATCATATTTCATTTAGTTGTACTTTATGCATATATATAGTCATGAGCCTGGTAGTTCTTTTGATATTTTGATGTTATATGATCACAGTTGCATACCAGCATGCCTTTGTTTGCATGTAATGTTGTACTTACTTGATACTAGCCTTTCTTTCTGAAATTAAGTATTGTTACTAAAGTGATTTCCTGTGGGGGGTAATTTTTAATTAATCCGTCTCAGGTGATGCAGGTATTCTGTAAATAATAATAAATAAATAAAATAAATAATCTGTGTCATGTACAAGCTGCCTCAAAATCAATTCACAGCAATTTAAATAAATAAAATAAATAATCTGTGTCATGTACAAGCTGCCTCAAAATCAATTCACAGCAATTTAAAAACCATCCTTCTTTTGCCTGTAGCAAACCCATGCTTGCCTATGGTGAGTTAAAGCTGTGGTCTTGCCATAGTAAAATAGGTGAAAAGAGAATAATGTACTCGGAGTATGTTGGTTGTTAAGTAGTGTTGATGCTTACTTATCAGTAACTTTCCTATTTTTTTTAGCACAGAGGATGCTACCTATAGAGTCTTTTTGTATGATGTGCACAGCTCACATGAAGTAAATTCTAGTGAAAAACAGTGTCTCAGCCCTAAGTCTTACAAAACAAATATATCTCATCGACATTAAATAACCAATATTAAACATTTTCAGGATTGCTACATTTTCTATCACCTGCTCTTTTTTGATGAAATCGTCCAGTATGATCTTTAACATTGTTTTCGTCTTTACAAACACCTTAACAACTCCTTAATTCGAAGATACAATAACCGGCTTGAGCAGTGGCATCATGCCAGTTACTCACTTCTCTGATTTTGTGGCTTATTTAGAATCTTGCAGTTTGGCTGAATGTTCTTATTTATTTATCTCAAACTTGGTCCAGCCTGTTATACTTTTATTGGCACAGGCTTTGTCCCCTACCTTTTCTTATCCGTTTGGAATTCTTTCTTTAAAGATTATGTTTCAGGTATAAAGTATTTATCATTGCAATGCATCAGTTAATTGCGCTCAAATTAACTGTGCCTTTAAAAAAATGCAGCTGGTCCTACTGAAGAACTTCCATCACAGTACACAGCATCTGCGCCTGCACAGCCAGGGGGCCCACCAGCTAAAAGAAAGAGGGGGAGGCCACCCAGAAATGTCTCAATGGCACGCCCCACAAAAGTCACCATCATACCACAGGTAAACAGGCAGGGAGAAATAGCATGCCTTTGCTCTCTCATTGCAAGAACAGCTAGCTGTCCCTTACAGGGGAAGGGGCGCCTCGTCCTTTCGGCCCTCTCTCGCCCTCTCGGTGCAAACGAACCAGGCATCAAAGACTTTAATGCCGAACACTGAGTACAGCCCACCGCCCCCTTTAGAACTTCTTTCAGGATTTGGGGAGAACAAAATGCATCGCAAACACTAGGACATGTGGTACATTTTGTCAATATTCACTGTTGAACCCACTACTCCCCTCATGTTTCACATCTTTCCTGCGAACCACTGCCCAGGTTGATCCTGGACAAGCTGTTTTGACTGGTGACTCGCCAGCAGATGGCACAGTCAGCCTGGAAGCGGCCTCAAGTGTGGTCTCCTCACACGATCGTCAGCAGTGGACTTGCTCGCAGTGCGGCCGCCTGTACAGAGACAGTGTGCAGTTTGCCCGTCATCTGCAAGACCATTACCGGCCAGCCTATCTGCGGGAACTCATGGGTAGGCAGCGCGAGGGAGGCCGACCCCATGCCATCCGTGGGCGTGGAAGACCAAGGTCGCAGCCGTTGGCGCTGCAGACCGGCCAGGTTGTGGTTATGACAAGTTCTGGAGACACTTCAAATGCAGTGCCGTTGGGTGAGAAGCATATTATCGCCACCGTATTATCAAAAAACTCGGGTGCTTTTCCTATAAAACAGTTCTTGATGATTTTTGTGTCCTTCACTTAACTGAAACGTTGAATAAACGGAACACATTTTTCTGTTGCTTCGAGTTCCGTTTAAGCGGAGTCTGCGCTATCTTTTTACAATAGCTTGTTCCTTCATGTTAACCTGAATTCTCTATATAGCTGCAGCAAAAGGAAAATTCACATTTATATTATGTGCTAGCAAGAGCAGTGCGACAATGATCAAATCTTTAAAAGAAATTCGGCAAGCTTTTTAAAAGAGCAAAGCTTCATGAAATATTTTTTGTATGTTTAGCTATTACAGATTTCATTGCTGCCTTCTGATGAAGAAAGTTGAGACATCACAGCAAGGCATAGTGCTTCTATCCTGTTGCAGCTCTCTGTCTGCAGTAGTACACGCCAAGTTAATTCCATGGAACCGCATACACTAACTATGATAAGGACACTTAAAACACATTGTTTATATGTTAAAACACTTCTGATTAAGCCTGAACTGGTTATTACATGCAAATCTTGTTCGTAAATAAGCTCTGGGAAGATGGATGTTTAGTTGATGGCAGCAGCAGTATGAAGTGATGTAACAAGTTGTCTCTATATTTGTTGTTTTTGACAGAAATGGTTTATATCAGGCAAACTTCTGAAGTGACCAAGTGTACTACATTTTCACTGCACATGACCTCAATTTGTTCTTGTACCTGAAATAGTTTGGGTACACCTGAAATAGTTTGGGAGTGGAAGCCATATTTGTGGGCAGAATGAAACTTGCCGAGAAATTCGCTGTGTTATGGTGAAGTTCATTTTTTAATGATGCTGAAGTTGCTAGAAATGTGGTAAAACAAAATTTTAAGCTGACGAAATAAATCTGTGTCTTACAGGGGCACATTGTAAGGGTATGCGAGCAAATGGAAAGCATAACTAGAAAAAATCATGAGGCAAGACACAAAGAAAGGAACAAAAGGGTGCTGGACTAACAACTCCTTGTTGAGTTGTCACCAACTCACCTAACGAGCCGCTCTTATGAATTCTTTTATAGAGGTACTGATGCAAAATTTTCCAGTCTTCTTTTCTTTCTTTAAATGAAGGTCTGGTACCTCTAAACTCAGAAAAAGTATTGTTAACTCTCATAGCAATGTAAATAATTTAATATAATAGCTTTTCTACAGTCAGTTTTGGTTTAATTTTTACTGTGGCATGAGGTCTAGTCGTCACTGGGGTGCATGTCAGGTGCACGTTAGATTTGTACTTTGTTTATAAGCTTTAATGTCATTTCTAAGTTAGTTTTCTACTTTTGTTTGATTCGGGAATATAATAGAGTCGAGCAAATACTGCCTGCCAAAGGAATCAGCAGTGCGTTATCACGCTTTTTTTCCATCTTGCTTAATTCGACTTGCCGGATAACTTGATGAATTTTGTCGATCCTCTCTGGGTCTAATTAATGCAATTCGAGTGTATTTATTTAGTTACGGTGCTCTGAGGCTTACGTGAAGGACTATGTGCAGATTTTGTTTTTGAAGCATCGCAGAGCATTTTTCCATGAAGCTTGCACATCTAAGCTGTCACAGCAGCATGACACTATGTTATTAACTTTTTGTCTTTTACAATTTACCTTCAACATTTAGGAGCAATTACTGAGGAGGCAAGTGGAGCCCTCCTAATTCAAGGTGACGCAGTGGACCAGACGACAAACCAGAATGGCGCTGTGATTGATGACAAGGAGTCCCGGGAGAAGGATACATTGGAAGAAGGAAACCGCACACAGCTTCTCATCCAGCTACAGGATGGCTCCATTCATGAGATACTGGTAAGGATCCTTAAAGAAAGTTTTGTTTTTCAGCACTCCATGTTTTGGACAAGCTCAGCTGGCAAACACACTCCCACTAAGAGGTGCTGGATGAGCACAGCTCACTCATGGAAGCTGTTCCTTGTTTTTAATGTCTAACACAAGCATGGCTCATATTTTCAGGGTCACATGTTAATCATAAATGGTGGCTCAAACAGTACTGCTTGATCAAAATATAACGTAAAGAAATGTAGGAATCTAGCATGAGAAAGAAACAAACCATTAGTTGAGCGCAGTGGCAGTTCTGGCAACATCAGTGAACGCGTTTTATTCTTTAATGATGCAAAAAAACAGCTTTTTTTGTTATGGCAAGTGTCACAAAGGCTCTTGATGGAGTGAAGAGAGTACAATGCACATGCCAGCTCTCCGAGCAAATTTCTGAATTAATTTCAGCCACTTACAGGAAATCAACACAATACTTTGTGCGTGGAAAGCCAGTACACATGGCGGTGCTGCCCTTTATTAGCAGTACTTTTAAGACTAGTGCATGGCCATCTGCTTCATATGCTACGTTACTTTAAAGAGCTCAAGGTGGTCGAAATTAATCCAGAGTCCCCCACTATTGCGTGCCTCATAATCAGGTTATGGTTCTGGCTCATGAAAGCCCAGAATTTAATTTTTTGTAAATCTAGATGGCATCCATTACCATTTGTGCATTTAACTTTCATGCTAGAGGGACTTCAATGTCTGACGTCTTGTTTTGCAGGCCTATGATGGGAATCTCAACCTGCCGGCCACCGCAGCCATCGTTGAGGGGCAGCAGCCAGGTGAAGGTATTCAACTAGTTGAAGACAGCTCCTGTGCAGCAGCTCCAGCAACCACCATGACTTTGACAACTCTCGATCAGCTGTCGTTGCGTCAGTTCCCACAGGAGGCAGTGGTGGCTGTGCCAAGTGGTGAGCCTGCCATACAGCGGCAGCGGCAACAGCAGCCAGCTATTGTTGTCAGACGTGGTCGAAAGCCAAAGGCAAGTGGGGCAACCACTCGCGAGTCAGGCGCCATGGCCGCACGAAGGTTTGAAGAAGTAGAACGGCAGTCAGCTGGCAAGTACAACCTGAGAACAACGCGCAAGGCCCTTGTCGTTGATGAGGTGAGGTTCCCCTGAAAATAAAACCGAGAAAAGAGTGTAGGGTAACAAATGGAATTGCAGTACTGTGTTTATCAAGCATCCTTATTAGTGTTGTAAACTGTGTCGGCTTGTTCTTTGCTTACTTCTTCCTTTCTACACCAAATGGTTTTGGAGAATGATAAACTGGATGAGTTAGTATTCATTTATTATTCATACAGAACAAATGACAAAGGCGGGGAAGACAGAAATGAGAGGACACCATTTGATTGCTGACTAGCAACTGAATGGTGTTGTAGATTTGTGGAAACCGTGTTCTGTACTTACATTTTCTTTTTCGTGACAAATGTGATGGTTGTGTTGTTGAGTTTCAGATGTTGCCTGCAAATATGCCCTTCTTGTAACGTTCCACTTTGGGAGTTAAAAAGTGTTACTGAGCCCCTTGGCTAGACATTATTCAGTAAAGTAGGCCATCAAAGCTCTACTAGAAATGTTTAGCTACACAGGCATATGTTGAAGGCTTTAAGTGGGTCCTCCAGACATGAATGTGTGTATATTCACATCTTACGGCCTGTCTTCATCATTATGTTCTTGTAGCAATTTTTTTGTTCAGGTCTTCCCGTCTCCCTGACCTTTGAAATTCTTTGCCGCTTTCTTTCGAATGGGCAGTGAAAGAGTGTCCAAAGGTGGCAAAAGGCCCTTTGCTGAAGAAGAATGTATACTATTGCATGCTGTACATTAGAAGGAAGTGGCTACTTGTCAGACTTAAAATGAAAGGTTGCCTGGGAAAGCGAAACCACCATGTGTCATTTGATGTTTGAAACCATTCGTCCTCTAAAAAACACGTGATGACAAAAAGTTGTGCAAGTATACATCAACATTATGCATTGCAGGGTAATGACGAGGACTCTGATTACGAAGGGGATGACTACTCGGACTACGAAAGTGGCTACGATGGCAAGTATGCCTCTGGTTTTGAATCAGATTCCCAGCTGCCCAGTGGCCAAGTTGCTGGAAATGAACTCATAGGCAAGTATCAAGATGGTCTTCACTGGTGTTTTTACCTAGTTAGTGAGGTTTGTACACCCCATTGCTGTGCTGGTGCATCTGTAACGAACCCTCACTGCTTTTAGGACCAGACCACTTCACTATGTGCAGGCAGCCGGTGCTTTTAAGTACACGCTTCCCTGTACATTAGGCACTATCGACTGCTTCAGTACTAACTGGCTGCTGCAGTGGTAATGGACTGCTTGAGCTTGCAAGAAAAGCTTTTCCACTGTGAAGGTTTCTGATGGGTTGTGGGGACAGACAAGGACATCAGCACAAGATAGCTAGCAGCCAAGCTATGGCCAAATGCTCGTCCCTGCCTGAAGGAATGTGTAGCCTTATGTAGTGGCTACAACTGCTGCAAGAGCCTGAAATAGATGAAAAAGAAAAAGCAGTGGAAGTTTCTGTTGTTATTATGAAGCATAAAAAGCTTGTTTGTTTCTCTTTGTTTGCAGGTCCTCGCATCGCAACAACAGCTGAAGGGGAGCCCACAGCCCCAAACAGTCAAGCCCTGGCCAGTGACGTTCCCAAGGAACTGCATGTAGCTGTGGAGATGTTGACCTCATTGCCTTGCCAGTCTAATGACCAACCAATGGACATAAGTGATGGCTCCAGTGTACCAGTCCAGTCTTCGGAGGACACACAGCAGAAACAACAGGCAAGCACTAAGGGACTGTTTTAGTTCTGCTTCTTCTGTGATTTCATTCTTTCATTACTTGCAGAAAATCAGCGAAACTTATAAAAGCTCCTGAATATGTATTCTTTATGGAAGATGGTATTACAGAAATTTGTCAGCAGGTCAAGCAGCAAAAAAAAAAGGAATACAATTTTATAGTGAGCATATCAGCAGACCTAAAGCCACAGACTAACAATAAACATCTTCTGGTTTGTATAAACAAAACAAAATTTTTGATACGGTCTACTTATCATCCGTATACTTTGACAAGTATGAATTGATGGATTGTGCTTCTTGCTCAGACATAAAAGGTTAGCAAGCTTAACAGGTACTGATTGGCTAGTTGGCTGTTCATGAAAATCAGTGCACTTGGAACACACACATTTGTGCATCCTCATTTTTTTCTGTGTCTGCGTTTTCCAAATGCACTGTTCTTAATTAAGTCATGCGAAAGACCTCCTTGAAAAAGCCAGCAGCTGTTGACATTGAAGACTGCATAGAAAATTGTAGAACTCCTTCCCTGTTATAATGTTGCTAAAGTTCAGATCCTGTCATGCGAACTTCATATTTGTGTAATACATTTTTTTCAGTTGGCATGTTCTGTTCCTCTGGTTCTATGAAAAGTATATTACAATGATTGTACTGTACTGGCAGAACTACTTCAAGGGGAATACAATATTGACTTATTGTAGCTGTTATGGGGCTCTATTATTTGAAATGCTGGTAGTTGCTGTTGATATCACCAAATGTTCAGAAAAACAATCTCGGAAATTCCCAGACCGATGCACACATGGAAGTAGTTTTGTAAAACTAACACAAGTTCTACTCCATGAGGCGGCGAGGTTTCCACTTTATTCAGGGCTTTCAAGGAAAGGCATGACGTCTGGGGAGAAGTGGAGAAGATTGCGCCCTGAAAGGAAAATATAGAATTTTCATCAGCACCTCATTTATGATTGTTGTCATGAACACGTGACATGCAGTGTACCATGACATACTGAGAGCACTTGCATTTGACATGCTCAGTTTGTAGGCCTGTACTGCATTTACGCTGCATGAATGAGGACTCTTTTATGGGGAAAGAAAGATGGTCTAAAATTGATGCACACATTACGATCAAGTGCAAAAGCAACGATACACTTGCCATACCTACTGAAGCATCCACTGCTGCTGCTCAGTGGCAGTAGCATTTTGCCACTGGATATGAGTTCACAGGTTCAATTTTTAACCGTGGTGGCCATATTCTGATGGGGACAGATTACAAAAGCAATCATGTACTGTGCTTTGGATGCATGTTAGAAAACCCCTTTGCATGGAGCATTTTCTTCGTATGCTTGCGCACGCAGAGATGCACAGCATACATTGTGGACGTTGTGCAGTCACCTCTCACAACTCGAGCATTCATTGATGTGAATATTAAGTGAAAGAAAAACAGAGTGTCAAACCGAAACTTTTTCTTTTTCCAGCTTTTTATCTGATTCACCAAAAACGGTTTATACCAGTGTCACTTCGGCACTTCGGAGGCCCTTTGAACCAAGTCTTTCGACTCAATAGCGAATAGGGTGCTGCTACTCGGGAAGATTCAACAGCCATCAAGTAAAAATTCACTCGAGTTGACAGTTTCTTGAAACTCCTTCTAAGTCTCGAAGGCCTTCTAGTGGCAGTAGCATGCCAAGAAAACATGAGAAATGAAGTAACATGAAAAAGGAAACATTCTTAAAACTGTTGTCAAAAACTATCAGCATTGAGCTAAAGTTATTTATACATGTGCCAGTTGATGGTGGCTATGAATTATCAATTTGTGTGTGTGTGTGTGTGTTTTTTTTTGTGGCTTTAGTATTGCAACCATCATGCCACTCGTTCATAATGCGAAACAAGTGAAGCTCTCAATGATTGTTTAAAATTGCCGTGTGGCAGCAACACAACTTTTGGACTCAAGGGCCTCTCAAATATGCTTGTCTGATTCGGGTATTAGTTCCGATTCAATTCTGGAGGAAAAAATCTAATGGTTCAAACCGGTTTCAACCGTTTTATATGTTTGTTTGCATAATCTAACAACGACTAACAACAAAATAGCATAAGTTTACAGTAGAACCTCGTTCATACATCATTAAAAAAAATTCTAGAAGAAAACATACAAACTGCGAATACCTATGCTTCAATGTCACTAAAATATTTGACAGACTCGACTGTAGTCGAAATTTACATAATGTGAAACATTGTGCAAATTGTTGCAGCACGAGCTGTTGATGCATGCTGAGCCTGAGCAGCCAGAGACAAGCATTGTCGTTTTTGTGGCTTCAGCAAGCTTTTGTTTGCACTCCTCGAATTCGGCCTTTGTCAGAAGCTTCTTCAAGCGAGGAATTTTGGTGGGAAGTTTTGACATGCCCATGTAGCGTAAATCATTGCAACACGAGTCGCCGACGCATGTCCAGTTGGTGAGGCCCCAGCGACCAGAGAGACATTTTTTTTTATTCCGCATTGTTCTAAGATGGCGACTGGAAACCGAAACGAAATCCATCTGGTGGGTGACACCAGAATACGATGCCTATGATCCTACGTGAACTTCATGCTGTGTGCAGCAGAGAATGGCAGAGCGTTTGGGTTATTGCCTATTAAAAGCATGCAGTAGGCTTCTAGCAGCACTATGCCCCACATGCTGTGAAACAAATAGGTGAAGATGTTTATTGCGATAGGGTTGGTGGCGATATTTGTCAATTCGGCGTGAGGTGACCTGGGAGGAGATTTGATGGTACTTGAATAGGGAACTGAGTGTGCACTGGCATTTTCTTGTGAGATGGGTGGGCGAGTATCGCAGGGAGGCTGCTGCAGTGGGCGGCTACTGTTCATGATTGCTTGCACCTTGCGCTTTTTTTTGTTTACATGGGATCTAGCAGCCAGAAAACATAGCGTGCGATCCCAGTTTGGCGATGTACTGAACGTTGGTGCTGAAAGATCGCATTTTCTGGCAACAGATGAACTAGTAAAAAAGAAACATAACTGTATTGAGCCATTTCTTGTGTTCTCGGTTGTGTACGTTGGCACTGGAAAATCGCACGTAACGAGATTGTATCAATAGGGTTCTACTGTATATTGCACAAAGCTCAACTGTGCTCCTCATTTGCACCGGAAAATTCAAGAAAAGGCATGCATGCAGTTCTTCAGACTGTAAGCAGTTACAAAAAACACACAACAAACAAAAAACTGGCATTGTGCAAGCACATCTCATAAGCAAATCGTCAGAAGCAATACATCATTTCTGTCACACCTACTTCAGTTTACATAAGAGTGTGGTCAAAAGTGACTGCCCATTTAGGAAGAACCTATTTATTTTGGCAATTATATATAGGTCTCACCTCATTGGAGAGCTATTTGGTGGTCACCAATTTCGAGTGCTCACAAGTGTATTGCTAACATGCCTGCCTCCCAATGCGGCACATTGAAAACTATGTTAATGGTGATGCTACTTACAGTTGCGGCTTGTTACCCTGGGAGAAACTGAGGTATGTGGCCGTGCTGTGGCTACTGCTGCCCACCGGTAGTGACATGCTGGCAAAAATAAAGGAAGAGTGCCTTATCTATAAAAGTACTTTTCATTTGGCATGAACCCAAAAATTGATTATTATCCAATCAGTCACACAATAGTTGATTTCATGCTGCATGGCTTGCCACTAGAAGCCTATTATAGTGGGATATCACCAAGATAACTCAGTCATGGCACCTGCCTTACAGTAAAGCTTCATTAATTTGACACTCACTAAACAGAAAAGCTAATTATCCTGTCATCAAACTCTTGTGATTTGGAGGTATATTGCTGTGCTACAGTTAATTATGGCAAGCTAGTTAGTTCTGACAACAGTTAATTCTGATGCATTTGTGTTGAGTGGTATTTCCCTTCTTTTTTCATGATTCTGCTATAAAGTGACATGAAAACACACAGGCCAGTGATAAAAAGCTTTGGCAAAGCAATGGCAACTTGTGTTATTTGTATGAAGAACCTGCCATGCTCGTGCATGACTTGCACAAGGAGACAAGATTTTTACACTCAACACAAAGTGTGCATATTGCACTTAATGGAGTCAGTTTCTTTTTCTAAACTTTTCTGACTACGTAAATAGATTCGTGTTAATAATAGATTGTGTGTGAATAAATAAGGCAAGCACCACAGCCAGTGAAGCATTTTCTTTCTTCTCCTCTACTCTCTTTTAAGTTAATATGTTGGAAATCATAAGCATTACAAAAGGTAGCCAACTTGTGCCCCAGTTTAGGGTAATTTAAAACGTTAGGACTGTGCGAAAGACAATCATATCATTTCTGGTCAGGAATGCAAGAGTTTTAAGTAGTTGCATTATTTATTATTTGAAATGACAAGCAAAGAAAGAAAGAAAGAAACAAGCAAACAAACAAGAAAGGTGAAATGCAGTTTAAGATATTATAAACTTAATCCTTCAAATCGTTCTCCTTCATCTTACCTTCAACTTGCCCCCCCCCCCCCCCCCTTCCTCCTCATGCTATTTCTACCAAAAGCCACATTTATTCTAGTCAGCCTGCATGCTGCCTTTACACAATATATACTTCCATAGGTCGGCACACTCGCTCACTCGCTCGCACTCATTTCAAAGGTGTGAGTGTGGGTATGAGTGAGTGCATGTGAATGCGAGTGTGAGTGAGTGCCAGTGAATGTGAGTGTGGAGGTGAGTGCGAGTGCAAATGAGTACCAGTGAGTGTGAACGGAGGTGAGCGCGAATGTGAGTGAGTGGAGGTGAGCATGAACATGAGTGAGTGTGAGGCCTGCAAAAATTATGGTGAGTGAGTGTGAGTGAGTATTCTCCCACACTGCCGACCTACGTATACTTCTGACTGTATATCATTGTCTTAGTTCAAAATGTTCTTCAGAATGTTCTGATTTCACATAAAGCTTAAACTGAGCCACTAAAGCTTTTGACCAAGTGAAAGGAGGCATGGTTAAGTCTAGTAAGAGCCACCAAAAGGTTGGTGGCACAAAGAAATGGAAAATATTTTATATTTTGCTCAGTGTGTATGAAGGTGTTCCATGACACGTTACTCTGTGACTTTTTCTATGACTTGTTCCTAAGAACTACGGACATTAAGGCAAGACATAGCAGAAAGGTAAAAAAAAAGAGGTTGGCGGTACTTGCCACCACCTTGCCTGAAGGGCCATGCTTATATAACATCTTTCCATCAACCACCGTATGCTAGTTATGTTGGTTTTACAGCCAGTAAACCTAGATGATGAATGGCAACTAACATGTTTGCAAAAATAAAAAAGTATGTCTACGTCCTATGGGGTGCCACTGTTACGGGTACCACTGTTGATATAATGGTTAATACAAAAAAACATCATGGGGTGTTGATATTCAAACATACTATTTTGTTATTAATTGCTGCTGTCTTTAATGCAGGAGCTGTCAGCTGCGGTTGCTGAAAGCCTTGGCACAGCCTCTGAGGCAATGGCCACAGAGCCTGTCGATGCATATGCAACTGAAAGCACGGAGGTTCAAGAGGTAAGTAAGCTGTTTGTCACGTAGTCAAGTCATGCCTCTGTCCTATCTCAGTGTTAGGGTAAACAAACAAGAGATTGGAGTAAAGAGATGAAATTGTTTGTTGTTCATTTTTTGTTTAAAGCCTGCAGAAGCTGATTGCATGGAAAGTATTGCCTGCTGCTTTGCCTACCAGCATGACATTGAAGTTATGATGGCATCCTGCAGCGTAACATAGTAAATATAAAAATTATGCACTTTAATATTTGTATAATTTAATGTGCTGATTAATTACTCTGTTTTCTGATGTGCTGGCATTTCATTCACTCTTATCCAATTTTATTTTTATGCTTAGGCCCCTTGTGTTATTTTTATTTCTATAATGGATGGTGGGCGCTGCTGAGGCTACATGTGCAGATTTCTTGCTACTGTCATACAGCCTTTCGTTTTTCCTGCTTTTACATTGGGAGGCATGCTAATGGAGTTAGTGGACTGCTTCCAGATGCAGTGAGACTAATGGTGTAAGAAATCCGAATCTAAACTAGTGTCCATACTGATACAGGGCTTCACACTTTTACAGTGCGTGCCAGGCATAACTGGCTGTCACCAGTAGCAAAATGACAACGGAAAGAGATGAAGATCTACAAGTTGACAGAATAACCCCATTGGCCATTGTGTCTACAGTTGTACAGTTGATGTCAAAAGTTTACAGACCGTGTGATTAGAGAAGGCATTGAATTTCCAAGCAGCCTGTGACCGCAGCCAGTAAAAAACACATGTGCAACACCATGTTGTTCGCATGCTCTCATACAGGCTGGAAATTCGAACACTTTGCTGCATGCCCAGGCTGCAGAAATATTCTAATTTTTCTCAGATCCACAGTCCATAAAGTTTTGATGCTGACTGTACATGCCTAGATAATGCTTTGAGATCACAAACACTAACAAAAGCAATGATGTTTAAGATGTATTCATAAGATGTATGTTATAAGCTATCTCTAATTAGACCTGTGCTGAAAAAAAATTGGCAAATATATATGAAGTGTTTTAGAAAAGTGCCAGAAATTGAACTCATGGCAATATCCTGGAGGCACAAGGATGTTGCCATGTGTTCAGCTCTGTTCTTATTTGTTGTTTCTGACAGCGGTGATTTATAACAGGCAAATTTATCAGATGGCTGCATGTTTCAGACATAGTGCATGTGAAATAATCAGTTTTGACCCTGTGCCTGATATTTATGACTTTTGGTTTAGAATTTGTGTACATGAATGCAGAAACTCACAGAAAATTTTCAATTTTAAGGTGTTTTCATTGCTGTTGTTTGGCTCTAATGATGGATAAAATGCAAGAAATGTGTTGAAACTGAATTTTTAACGAGTGGAACTTACTAACATTAGAAGAAGGCAAAAGGACCTTGCTGTGAAGCAGTTGATGGGAAACAGTTCATGTACAGACAACATGTATGGGTCAGTGAGAAGAACCATTATGTGCACTGCATGCAGGAAGGGGGCCAGGTGGTGGAAAAGTTCTACAGAAGTGTGGAGCAGGTGCGACTTGACCGGCCCAAGAGGCCGGGCTGTTTCTCGTGCGACCTGTGCGGCAAGGGCTTCAACCAGACGCTGTACCTGTTTCGCCACATTCGCAAGCACACTGGCGAGTTCACCTGCCACCGGTGCAATAGAGTAGGTCACGCGTGTGTGTGTTTGTTTTTAATAATAATAATTGCAATATTTATTGTTCAATTTACAAGTAAACAAAATGTCCTACAGAGGCCACACATCATCTCCCAGACTCTGCTTTCTGGCATGGAGTTACAAGGTTGCAACCTCTGCAACTCTGCACTAATTTACAGCACCTATAATTTCCTGTAATTTTTGTAAGAGGATAAACAAAGGGAAAATGGAATCCCAAGTGTCCCTAGAATTTGACCTTTTCCTCTAAATGCAAGAAATTTATGCAGACCAGTTAAGGCAGTTGCTGAACGAGAGCATCTCTGCATTTTACATTTATTTAAATAAGGAAATTGGAGTTGGCCCCAGGCTAAAGCTTTGTCTTAAGTGGTATTTGCTATTGCTGAAGGAACATAACTCACTGTGAAAACATCAAATTTCATGTTGTTTCACTACGTTAAGAAAGGAATATGTTTATGCTTAAAGAGACTACACCAACCACAACTGAATGGCAAACATTGTGTTTCCTTCTCGTTTTCTAGGTGTTTGCACGCAAAGAGAACCTGCAGAACCATGCCTGTTCCGGGCGATCGATGGACCGGTCAGAGTTGCCATGTACTGTGTGTGGCAAGACTTTTGGCACAGACCGACTGCTGCGCCGGCACATGGCAAAGCACACAGGGCAGCACATGTGCCCTGACTGTGGCAAGAGCTACACTACCAGGGTGCGTGTGGAGCAGTGAGATCATGGAAGAGGATGTATTCTTCTAATCCAGTCATCTCGTGTGGATACAGTAGAACAAGTGTGATTACATTTCACTGGATTAGCCAGTTAATGGTATTTACCACCTCAACAATGGTGGCGGCCTGGTGTGATGCTAAAAACCCTCTTGCACAATGTTTGTTGCCACTGCGGTGTCCGTGAACTTGTGATGACTAGAGCAAGAACATCACAAAAGAACAAGAACTGCAGTTTTGCCCAAAGTGTGAGGCAGTGACAACAATACATAGTTTTGCACATCAGTACTCTTTCCTTGTCTTGCCACCAACTGCAGTAATATATATAACAATCTTGCTGAAGCTGCAGGGCAACGTTACTAGCTGCAGGTCTAGTAATTTTCTCATTTTTTTATCAAGAGCATTATAATGTGTAGTACGGCACTAGCTTTCAAACCAAATAATAATAATAATAATAATAATAATAATAATAATAATAATAGCTATGTTCTGTGCTATTTCAGAGAATGCAATCTTTCTTCCTGATGGTGTGTTTCAGTTCATGCTGCTACCTCTGCTCGAATTCTTTGGCTTCAGTAACGGTGCGATGATAATTTTTGTGTACTTACAGCAAAGCTATAGCACCGAAGGAACGTCCGCGTAAGGGCTATTGCTGTAGAAGGAGCAGATGCAAGAATGACCAAGAAGCGATATAATGAGAAATCAATGGCTGAATGTGTCAAGCAAGCACTGGGGAGACTTACAACAGAGCATCTAGAAATAGATTTATAATAGAGCATCCAGAAATTGCATAGTTGCATATAAATGAGATGTTTACTTGTATTAGTGACTACCGTAGATGACTTGAGATACAGTAGAACCTTGTTCATATGTTCTGGAAAAACACGCTAAACAAACACACTAACTGGGAAAACATGCAATCCGAAGTCACTAAAACATTTGAAATGCTCAACTGTAGTTGACATCTACGTAAGGCGAAGCGTTGTGCTCGTTGTAGCATGAGATGCCAACCTGTGCTGAACTGGTGGGGCCTGAGTCACCAGAGATGCACACTCATTTCTTTTACTTGGCCGAGCTTATGTTTCTCCTCGTATTCGGCCTGGGTCAGCAGCTTCATCGGACAGGGCACTTTGGTCAGAAGCTTTGATGCACTCACTCTGCATGAATCGTTGTGACACGAGATGCCAATGTATGTTGAATTGGTAGCACCCGAGTGGGCTGAGATGCGCTTTGTCATATTTATATTGCGCAGTGCTTTAAGACAGCGATGAGAAACCGAGATGAAATCAAACTGGTGGGCAATGCCAGAGTGAAACACGACATTCACTTCACACGCTATGTAGCAGGAAATGGTGGCATGTTTGGGTTACCGCCCATTAAAAGCATGCAATACACTTCCAAAGGCATTATGCTTCCTGTGATGCAGATAGGTGAAGAGGCTTATCGCAATACGGTTCGCGGTAATAACTGTGAATTCGGTGTGCGTTGACCCACAAGAAGATTTGCTGGCCCGGTAATAGAAAACTGAGTGAGTTTTGGCATGACACGAGTGGGCGGGTACTGTAAGGAAGCTGCTGTGGCGGGCACCTACTGCTCCCGATCATGCGCACCTCAAGCCTTTTCTTGTTTACATGGGATCTAGCAGCCAGAAAACGTATCAATAGATTGGAGTTGGGGGTGTGCTGAATGTTAGTGCTAAAAAATCATGTTTTCTGGGAACGTATTGGTTAATAAGAACACATAGCTGTAATGAGTCATTTTTTGTGCTTTTGATCGTGAATATTGGTGCTGGGAAAATGTACTAAGCGGGATTGTATCAACCAGGTTCTGCTGAACATGTGTTGGCTTATTGTTTTTCACATTACGGTTGCACTTCCGTTAGCTCAATCTCACTTGACTAAAAGTCTTCATTTTGCATGGCAGCCTCTTCAAAGTTATTGGTTTTCTCTTTTTTCCATGGCTACAACATTTGTGAGGTGAAAAGCTCAATCACACATCTACTTGTCATTAGAGAATTTTAGCACGTCCAGTATTCCGGCAAGTGCGGGCAGTTTGCCGGATGAGCGGGGACGTGAACATGAGCCGCCAGATTGGTGGCGCCAGCTGATGGTGCAAAGCTCAACCACACAAACACAAAGCCAATTACTATATTCTGCTTAGCTGCTGGTGTAAATTTTTGACAGCGGCGTAATCGTGTTTACAATTTTGCCACTGCCAGAAATTTGCACCAGCAGTGAAGCAGTATATAGTGGGTTACTGCAATTTTAGCTCTGTGTTTGTCTGGTTGAACTCTACGCCACCAGGCGGCTGCACCGCTCCAGCCGCACCGCTCCGGCCGCTCACATTTACGCCCCCGCACATCCAGCAATTTGCCCAAACCGTCCCCGTTTGCCGGAATAGCGGACACTATAAAAGTCTCTATTTACATGTTTAACGTGATACATGGATGGCCTGGTAATCTTTGCAATAATGTTCCCAGAGCTGAGGTTAGTATATTAAAGAACACCTTGGCATTGGTGCCCGCACGACTTCACTGCAATTTTGCTAAGGCCAAAAGTATGTTGTGTTAACAGGCTGGCTGCTTTGCTAACTAAAACTATGGTATCCTTTCGGTGACTTGTACCTAGGTAAAGATTAACACAACAAGTTGTAGGAACGGTACATTATTAGTGTGAACTACCAACTGACTTCATGGTGAGAAATCATGAAATTGAGCATTATGCAGTGCACATGTCCATGCCCAGCCTGGTTCACTTGAAAGCCTAATATTTTCAGTAGTATGTGTGCATTGCCTCGAAATCTTCATTGATCAGGGCTATTGACAAGGTGCTCATGCATGCATCTTTTTCTCACTGTTTGGAAGACGTCTAATTTTCTCCTAGTGCACTTACCTCTTCATTTATTGAGTGTGCTTTGTTAGTCTCTGCATAAGTGCAAGTCACCAGCTCACATTGTTAAACTGTGACACCTGTTGTGTGCAGGAGATCCTGGCAAACCACGCTTGCCCGCAGCGGCCTAAAGTGGAGAGGTTCAGCTGTGGTGTGTGTGGCAAGGCATTCACACGGCATGGCTACCTGCTGAAGCACCTGCCTGTGCACACGGGACAACACGCGTGCCCCGTGTGTGGCAAGTGGTTGCGCTCGCTTGACTCGCTCGCCAACCACATGCGCCTCTGCACTCAAGTACAAGAAATACAGCTGCATGGGCAGGCAGCCTGCTCACACTGCCAGAAGGTACCATGTGCACTTAACTATTACACCTCAGTGTATCATCAGTACAAATACATGTGCAGTCATTCTAGAAAGTATGCTGGCCATTTACGGCTCGATTGCATGCTATCAAGTGGTGCTAGCATCGGAACGCTTGGTCCAGCTCACGTCATAGCTGTGTAACTGTGACACCGGCTCCCGCCATTGCACTTATGTCGTATGAGTGAGCTGAATGCCAGCAAATAAGAGTCATGCAGGGAAGATGAACATCAGAGGATGCTTGAATCTCTCATGTCCCGTGACGTTCCTCTGCCTTTCTGCATACATGACTAAAGCTCTTGTTGAGTTGTACGATGAGGCTTCTATGGCACCCTCAGCACTCAAAAGCTATTGAAGACTGCCCCTCACCATCTGAAGATGTATAATGCTGTGAACATGGTATGAGGCTCTCCGCTGCTTTGAAAATTCCCATAACACAGACCACAATCACATTGGGGCTTGTAGGCTACTGACAAAGAATCTACTTAGACATGCACAGACAGCCACACATGGTGCTCATGCATTCATAGACATGAGAGTCAAGTGTCCTCTGATGTTCATCTTCTCTGCACAACTGTAATTTCCTGGAATTCAGCTCACTCATATGGCACGCCCTCTACAGTGGGAGCTGGTGCCACAGTAACACAACTACGACATGAGATGGACCAAGCGTTCCGATGCTACCGTGCATGCAAACAACCCTCAAGTGGCCAGAATACTTTCTAGAATGACTGCACATGCATGAACATACACTTACTTGCATACATGCATGCACACACATGCGCACATGTGCATACTGTTGCTTGTACTTACTGTTATGGAAAACAAAACATGATCAGGTTAGGGCTCACTAGAATGTATTCTTTCATTACTGCTTTGTAACATGCCAGGCCATTAGCTAGGCAAACATCTCCAGCTTGTCATTAAAGTCAGCATCTCTCATTTCTGCTTTTGCCACTTCTTGTGATATCAGCCTACACCATCCTTAGGGACTGATGCTATGGTATTTTTGAGTTATTGCTTGTAAGGGGTATTACGTTTTGTACTGTGAGGTAACAGAACAGACAGCTGGGCTAGTTGGTTTACTTGCATCTTAAAACTGTAAAAATACACAAACGAGAACTAAGAGAGAAGACAGGAGGAAGAGCCTCGTCCTATCTTCTCTCTTTGTTCTTGTCTTTGTGCACTTTTACAGTTTCAAGTACTGTGAGGAGACTGCGGTGGTGCCAATTAGCCGCAGTTACATGGATAGTCTATAGATGACAAGTTGAGAATGCGCCGTTGATCTTAACAGTACATTCCTGCATGTGTTTTATTTGCCCCCGTGGTAGCACAGGAACCACAAAAAGTAAACAGAGCATAGTGTTCCACTCCAGTTACATTTATACACAATATTGCAAAACTTGAGAGTGGCCAAATGCTCACTTATAACTGCATGCATGGCAGTGTATATGAAACTTTGCCTTCTAGTTTCCACTAACATACACAGGAATTCAGTTGAATTACATCGTTGTGTCTCTTTCATTTTCTGTGCTGCCTGAAGATACATGCACATTTATGAAGCTTGAGTAAACACCACAGCTCTGCGGTTGTGTGGCTTGTCCCTCTGTGCAGGTGTTCACCAATGCAGCTGAATTTCGACGACACCAGTATGAGCACACGCATGTACACCAGTGTGAAGTGTGTGGGGGTCGCTTCCGCAACCCCACACTGCTTGCAGCACATGTGTGCCAAGGGAAGCCAGTGGAGTGCGAGGCCTGCGGTGAAGTCTTTCAATCTGTTGCCGCCCGTGACCAGCATCAGTCTGCTACGCATGGAGAGCCACAGTTCAAGGTCTCAGTCTTGTTTGTGTGTGTGTGTGTGTGTGGAAAACATTCTGAGCATAAACACAGAAGCTTTTAGCAGTTGTGGCGAGCCAACACGAAATATTTAAACCTTGATACACTTAAACCTCATTACAATGAATTTCGATACAAGCTTTGTACTTCGATAACAAAATTCTCAATATAACGAAGTGTTTAACTTTTCATAACTTGTCTATAGATCACCATGTATCTAGAATCTCAATATAACGAATTGTGTTAGTACATGAATTTAATAAAACAAAATTTCACTAGCGCCGCGAAGAAATAATGAGACAATAAATGGAAACTTCTGCCGATGCAGATGGTCAAATGGTTGAATTACAAGTGGCTGCTTGCAAACACACCTCTCAAAACACATGCTGTGCGACCAAGATCAACCCCTGCAGCGGAGCAGCGTCATGTTCCGTAAAAAGTCCAAGTGCTTTAAGATCCTATCGCACCCCGCGTGCTGTATACTGTGGGCGCAAGTGAAAGCTTGTGAGCGTGAGCCAAGACGGATGGTAGCTTGATGAGCGCAGTCCTCCAGTGTGAGCAGCCTTAAACTGGGAAGGGGGGCGGGGGGTGAGCATGCACTAGCCATTTTTATCGTCTTCGTTATATCGAGTTCAGCAAAATTTTTTTACAACATGCCTTACTTATATCGAGATTTAACTGTATAATGAAGTCGGTACAATTGCCAGTTTGCTTTGTTATATCGAAATTTCGTTACATTGAAATTCAACCTTTTGTGCAAATACGTACAGTCACCGAACAATTTTTCTTACAAAGAAAGGGCTGCAAGGATTTCAGAATTATTAGGCAGTTTGAAAAAGCAAATATGAGTGAGGAAAAAAAAATCATTTGGTTGAATTTGAAAGTCAGCAATGAAAGATACGATTTCATGCCTTGTCGATGATATCTTCACATGGGCAGCATGAAGTAAAGCCAGCTTTCCTTTCGCATTAACTCCTCCCCCTTGGCTGATAGTGTCACCCACAATGGGAAGACGCTATCA
This sequence comes from Dermacentor albipictus, assembly GCF_038994185.2. NCBI lineage: Eukaryota > Metazoa > Arthropoda > Arachnida > Ixodida > Ixodidae > Dermacentor > Dermacentor albipictus. The sequence goes on along the minus strand of NC_091823.1, from coordinate 64,255,436 downwards.
TGAAAAATGCCAGCATTGGGGATCAAATGCTTTGTCTGCCTCTTGCTTCAGCGAATCTCCAAAACTCGAGGTCACACAACTGCCAGGACTAAACGCATGGGAGAACAGTGCCACGCCACCTCAATTCGACCAGTTTTTGCACATGCAGCAAGCTACGTCTAAATCAAGGCGCACGGCTGCATATGCGCTCAGCTATGCTAATAGCCATGCAAAGCCATGACTGCACCATAAAAGAAGCTGGTGCCAACTTGCCCTCCCCCCCCCCCCCTCCCCTTCACACACACTCCTTCTCTCCTACCGTACAGTGAGCTCTCACCTCTTCCCCTTTCCCCTTGGTTTTGCAGGCAGACTGTGCTCATCCTTCTTGGCTCATGTTCCCACGCTTTCACTCACACCTGAAGCAGACAGTGGGCAGTGGGGGATAAGATATCACTACACTTGGACTTTATATGAAACATGATGCTGCTCCTCTTCAGTAGTGGCTCTCAACTTCGCAATTTAAGATGTTCGTTAGCAAACAGCCGCATGTAATTCAACCATTTGACCATCTGCATTTGAGGAAGCCTTCACTTATTGTCTCGATATTTCTTTGTGGCAGCAGAGAAATTTCGTTATATTGAAATTGTTTATAAACTCACTTCATTGTATTGAGGTTCAAAATACATGCCCTTCTTTGGAAAAGAGAAGCAGGTGTTATGCAGCGCTTTAGGAAAATCATAACTAATTCAAAAATACAAATGATGCCATATAAGCATAATGACTTATATGGCATTATAATGTCATTATTATATGTCATTACCTGTTCTTCGCCGCAGAACAGGTAATGATGTAGCTATGACATATGTACCCTTTACATATTTGTTGGCCTTTCAGCATCTGACACATTTGAAAAGCAGCACTCGGGCGGCACAAGAAATTGATTTTGCCAGGCTCAATGTTCCTGCTCACCTGTCTGACCAATGTCATGATGCTGGCAGTTTCTGCTAATTTTCGATTGCACTTAGGCTTATGAAAATCTGGATTTCAAATCGTGGGTGTATTAGCATTTGCTTCTTCTTTTTTCGGCAGGAGGTACTTTAGTGCAGCTATGATTGCAACTTATGCAATCGACTTCCATTAATTTGACTCTGATGTGATGAACGAAATTGATCTAATTATTTCGTGGGTCAAATTATGCAAGATGCAGAAAAAATTCCATAGGACACCGCTGATTCATTGTGCACCCAAATTTGATTTGATTTGATCTAGTGATTTATTCATGTGTCCAAAGTAGAAAACTCATGTATAAAGGACTTAAAAACTTCCAAACAAAGTACAGATCTAATGCACATCCAATCTTTTAGCAAGAAAAATGTGCTAGTGTCTTATATGTGTTATACTATAAGCGTCAAATGAAACGCGAACAGCGGAGCAAGTGGCCCAAGCATAACTGAAGGTATAGTGCGCGCCGTTCAGTCATAGACAAGCATGCACATCCTGTTTGGTCGCACTGCATGATTCCCCTATAGTGAGATATTTTCGCTACTGTTCTGGTTCTTATGTTTGGAAGAGAGAAAGTAAAAGAAAATGGAAGAGAAAATATTGCAGTTTATGGCGAGTATTGTCACGCAATTCGCCGAAACTGTAAGTGCTATCGCCGTCAAATGAAACGTGAACAGCGGTGAGTGTGGTGCAGTTTGCACCGTCATAGTTAGAGATTAATTCGCTCATGCAGTTTGCTGCTTGTCTGCCAAATTCATTCTTTCGGTCGGCAAACTTGCGCAGTGCGGCCAAACCAGATGTGCGCGCCTGTAAATGGTGATGACTAGATGGTGTGCACTATACCTTCACTTGTGCACACGCTCCACTGTTCACATTTAATTTGATGCTAATAGTACAATGGCGGTCGGGTTTCTTAAAGTCAACTTTGCCGCAGAACATGTGTGTCATACGGTAAAGCATACAAACCTTGAATGTAGTTTAGGTTTTGTATTCGATTGCATCGCACAGGTAATTGTTGACCCAACTTTTATGAAAAAAAAAGTGCATTATAATCGGTTATTACCTTAACCAGATATTATGAGCTATGGTGATTTCTTTAAAATCTTCCTGGGAAGTCCAAAAATAGGCATTTTTGACTAGAGATAACGTTGAAAAGCTTCCTGGGCAGGCCAAAAATAGGCATTTTTGACCAGAGGTGACGTTTGTTCCGTGCATACACTGTTTCCTAAGCTCCGCCGAGATGGACACTACCCCTAAAGGGGCTGCTATTATGGTCATCATAAGGGTCAGGTGTGTGCACGGTGGCTTGTCAAATTTGAATTATCTGGTAAAGGTCAGTTTTAGGATCAAAATAAGCAAAGTTTGGGCTCATAGAAATCCATGGGCATCGGCTGGGACTGTTGGTCAGGATTGAATGAACTGAAAGTCTAATTAACTGGAACCGAATTAACAGAAGTCGACTGTACCTTCTAAACCCCATTCAGTAAACAATATTTGTGGTTAGTTGTATTTTGGATGAAATGGTGCACTTTCTGGAATGCAATGGTTTTGGTTTCAGTTTTTAATGCATACAGAAGGGTTGGAAAATGGCTATAACTTTTGAATGGGTTAAGGTGGGGACATAATTGTTATTGTTAAATAATTTTGAAAGGGAGATATTTTTAAAGAAGTGAAGGTTTTGACAGAAGCCCATCTGGTCAGAAAGGTCATGACAATAAGTAAAAAGGATACTGACCACCGAGGAAAATGAAAGAAAGACACTTCGGCTCATCTAATAGAAGCCTTGTTCACAAAATATTGTTCACAGGCTTTCTGAACAAGGCTCCCGTCAGAGGAGCTGAAACAGCTTTCTTTCATTTTTTTTTAATGTGGTCGGCATGCTTTTTACTTATTGTCAAGATATTTTCAAAATATGAAAAACAGAAAAAATACCTTTTTTTCTTCAAAAAATGCATTTTCAAAGATGGTGATGTACCTTAAAGCCAGATGTTTCACATTGTTTTTAGTTTGGTTAGTTACATATACTTTATAATGTGGTGACAGCTGCTATAACTTTTGATGTTGGCTTTCTTTTGCATTTTTCTGGCATTGTTAAGAGCAGCACATGAAAATGGCCAGTGCCATTTTGTACAATTCCACTCATTTCCTTTTTTTTTTTTTAGTATATAAAGTGTTGATTGACACTTGTGTGGGGTGTGGCATCAGGAACTGGGTGTTATACACTGAAAATTTTTCAGTGAGTGAATCTTGTAACACTTGACCAAGCTTTTGTTTTGTTTCTTTGTTGTTCTCCAACCCAGTGCGAGACATGTGGCAAGGGCTTCTTCAAGCAGGAGACACTGTCCGAGCACCCATGTGTCAACATACTCGATGCCACTAGTACTGAGTCAGGATCACGCAAGCGGGACACTAACCTAACCCCACTGGTGTGCGAGATATGTGGCTCAACCTTCTCTTCAACGAGCAGCCTCAACGTTCACAAGTGAGGCTTTTAATCACAGTGGCAGTGCTTTCGTAATTATGTACCCTGTGTACCAACTGCTTTTTATGGCATTGAATAAGCAGGCAATGGAGATAATTATACTGGCAGAAGGATTATGCTGGCTGAGTGTTGTGTAATACCATAGACTTAGCATGTGTTGCTGTGGGGCATTAAATCCCATAACTTAATTTTGTTTGATTTTGCAACCTAAACTAGGCCACTTTATGCAAATGGAGCGTGAGTTGACAGCTAATCCAGCACATGTGGACTTCTCCCTGCCGAAGCGGTGCAGCGTCACATTCTCTATAAAGTCCAAGTGCAATAAGATCCCATTGTGCCCCACATACAGTATGCTTTGGGTGCCAGTGAAAGCACGCGAATGTAAGCTGAGAAGGATGGTGGCTTGATGAGCGCCGTCTTCTTGCTTGAGCAAAGGGAAAGGGGGGAGGAGAGCGAGCTCACAGTAAAGCGATGAAGCGCGCATGAAGGGAGTGTGCAGGTTGCAGCACATCTCATTTTCTAGCACGGCCGTGGCTTTGCATGGCTGTCAGCCATATGCAGAGCAGAGCACATATGCATCCTGTGTGCCCTGTTTTAGATGTAATCTGCTGTGTGTGCAAAGAGTGGGTGTGCCGAGATGGCATGGCATCATGTGAACTGTTTTCCTGCATGTTTAGTATAAGGGGTTGCATAATCTTGAGTTTTGGAGACCTGTTGAAGCGAGAGGCAAATGAAGCATTCGCTCCCCGCTGTTGGTGCTCTTCATGATAATGTCGCCCCACTGCGGGCTACGCTATCAACTGCAGGGGTGGAGGGGACGCAAAAGCGTGGCTGGGTTCGCTTAGTTTGTACCGCCGATATGAAACTGTCGTCGACACCACATGATCTTTCATCGCCACCTCTTAGACTGAACAGAATTAATTTCTATTCCTTTCAAAAAGATGTGTTTTGCTTTCCTGATAAGTAAGAAAATTTTGCAGCTCCTTCCTTGTAAGAAAAATCTATCAACAACTGTACTAACTTGCATAGAATGTCAAATTTCCGTACAAAGAAATTTCGGTAAAATGAAGCAAATTGCTGATTTTACTGACTTTGTTGTATTAAGGTATAACCCGCTATTGCACAGCTTGCCAAATTTGGCATATAGTGGTTCTTATATTTTTTTTAGGCTGTTGCACAAAAACTGGCAAATAAAATTATGCACCCAGAACAAGGCCCATAGCTTTCCTGATATTGAATTAAACTTGTGCTGCCATCTATTGAAAGATTTCCAAAGCAGAAACAATTGTCTATAAAGACACTTCATTATATTGAGGTTCAAAATACATGGTGTTCTATGGACAAAAAGTTATAAAAAGTTAAATGCTTCATTATATGGAGAATCTTGTTATGTCAAAGTTCATTATATTGAGGTTTAACTGTACTTGCATTGTGGAAGAAACTGTGTTATAGAAATTAGGGCTGTGAAAAATAAAATTGTTACTTTAGAATTTGCTTGTTCTCGCCTCTGCTGAAAGTGGCGCTTGGTGATTGCACTTTCTCTATTGCATTGAATTAGTGCATGCTGAAGGTAAATCTCATGCAGTGCTTCAAATTGTGGACCACATGTAAGGTTGAACTGAAGCATTCACTTGAAACTTCATTCAACATTAGGATTGTTACCCTGGGCAGAAATTTACTGTTCTTCTTCAACAAATTATGTCTTGAAATGCTGGGGATGCATTGTTGTGTCCACTATCACAGAGATAATCACACAATTGAGTGCAGTTTGTTTTTAAGTAAAGCCGATGTGAAAGTTAATGCTAATGGTTGCCGATTGTTGTAAGCGATGCCTCATTTTGTGTAGTATCGTTGTGAGAGGATTGCACCGTGACATATTTACTAACAGTACGAACGACATAGACTCAAAGTACAGAATAGATAAGATGGGCACTGATACAGTAATAAGAATATTTTGCAATTTGCATGCTTCGAGTTAAAATATTGTATCCACTTCTCTGTGAGCGCCCCAGAAATTGTAGTTTTCTCTCCATTCAGGACCCTTCATGGAGAGAAGCGGTTCCAGTGCGACGTTTGTGGCAAACGCTTCCATCGTAAAGATCTCTTGTTGGAGCACCATGCAGTACATGGTGATCCCACGTACCCATGTCCAACGTGCCAAAAACTTTTCAAGACTAAGAAGTCCCTCGATGTGCACATGATGATCCACAGTGGTGTCAAGAGGTTCAAGTGTGGTGTCTGTGGCAAGGCAAGTATGATTCGGTGCTCTAGTACGTCGTAACAAATACGACTGAAATGGTAATTAGGCTGATGTCATTTATGTAGATTTTTGGATGACCCTACAGTTATTTGCCCATACTTTCTTCTTGTGCTATGTACAAACTAAAAGACAAAAGGATGAGTGCAGGAAACATGGAAAAGCGAATAGTGTGCACACTTACTACTGGTTTATTAGTGTCACATCCCGAATGTCACATAAGTTTGTGCACCATCATTCGTTTGTCGAGGGTTTCTGTACCTGTCCTTTCATCCTTTAAGTTTGTAGATAGCACTAGACGAAAGTATGAACAGGCACCAGCTAGCTCCTTTCATTGCCCTTTTGAACTTATTTGCCATCATAACAAATTTTTGGTGTGATAAGCAAATGAGCTGTGTGGAAATATGCAAGATGAAGGAAGTTTCACAAAAGAGAAACTTGGTGTCCTGCAATGGCAACTCAGGCCAGTTAATGAATTCATTAACTTTCATGAATACTTTTTTTAGGCATACCAATTGGTTTTAAGATAACCTCCTTGTGAAAAATAAAGCATATGTAGGATCATGTTAAACAACGTAAGGTACATTATCTTTGCACACGATCTTATAATTAGGACATGTTCACTTTGGTTACATTCTCCATTCTTAACAAAAACATTTTATGGCAATCAACTTACTTTTGCTTAAAGAGCTGCACTGTGTAATTGCAGACCTGCAACTATTGAATTTCATAGCAAAAAGCAACAAGCTAATATAGATGCACTTCTAATTTTTAATTTCTGCAACATCATAAAGAATGAGGCTCACTATACTGTTGAAACTCATTATAACGAATTTGTATATGGTACAGAAGTACCATTGTTATATCCAATATTCCATAAAAGCATATTTTCATTACATGCCAATATTGGTCATAAAATTTGGAGTTATTTTGCTACATCTGATAATTTGTTATATCTGTGATAATTATTGAGGTTCGACTGTACATGCACTTTTTCAATTTTATTGTTTGTTTTGCGGCTTAAAACATGTGAACCATGCACATTATACGTACAGTTGCATACAATATGACTTGCAACAGCCTTGTTCGTGGACGAAGGGGTTCCAGGGCTGTGTGGTGGCTCTGACATGCATAATAGCAGTTTAATAAATACCACTAATTAAAGGTGTGTTTAGGTCTGGAACTTACCCTGTGTCTGCGCAGCCATACAATCTTTGAGCCCCTTCGACCATGGGCACCGGTGTTGCAGATCATATTGCACGTGACTGTACATGTGTATTTTGTTATGTTTAATGAGGTCCAACAGGTTTCTATGGTGTAGACCATAGATCCACAGATGGTAGTCTGGTGGGCAGCTTGGATGTAGTCCCACTTTTGACAGGTAGTGGTGTCTTTGTGAGTGCAGTTCTGAATCACTTCGTAAGAGGTGTGGTAAATCTGCTAGGGCAGTTGGGCGGGGGCAGAAGGGGCAGGTCATGCCGAAGGGCGGCCGATGTTCCAGGGCCCGATGACAAGTTACTGGTGCTCTTGCAAGCACTTTCTTCTTTTATTTTTTTTCTCACTAGTATGTAGCACTCAATGTATGCAGTACTTAAAGTAAAAAGAAGTCGACTGTCTGCAACCCTCACTATAAGCACTGTAGAATTGGCGTTCATGAATGTGTGTGTTGTTTATGGGGAGCAGGAGTTCTTCCAAAAGGGCAACCTCCAGAAGCACGAGGATACGCACCTGAGTGAGAGGCGGCACCGCTGCACGGTTTGCCAGAAGGTGTTCACTACGCGAGAGTCACTGGCTCGCCACATGCTGGAGCACTCCCGAGGCAAGATCTTCACCTGTGGTGTCTGCGGGCGGGCCTTTGTTAAGGTATTGGCTGTACATTGAGTCTACTTGTCTTGTACATTCTGTATCAGAGATCAGTTTATAAGCGAGAATGAGTGGCGTATGTTCGGCATCTCCAAGATGAGGCAACCTTATTGCATGTCATTATCACTGACTTTTGTCTCTTTTTCTTTATTTCCTTCATGTCTTACATTTTTTTCCTCCTTTTTGATCTATATTTATAAATTCATTTCCTTCTTTCTGGTGTTTCCTTCCTACCTTTCTTTTCTCTTTACTGGAGCTCTAATCCAGACATGATATTACAAATCAAAAGCAATCATAAAAATTAAATTATGGGGTCTTACATGCCAAAACCACTTTCTGATTATGAGGCACAAAGCAATCATATGATAGCGAACTTGGAACATCATGCAAACTCTGCAAAAGCTCTTGAGCCATAGTCTCAAAATCTAGACGCTGGAGCCCATTCAGAGCTCTGGCAGCAAGTACGAGCTTTTGATTTTATCAAGTTATGTCTTCCACGTTTACTCCTATAGCAGGTATGACCTCACTGCTGCCCACTCTTTCAAGGCATGCTCCAAACACATCATTTAAAAAGAAAAACTAGCATTTAGTCCCAAAATAACACCTTGTACCAAAGCGCAGTGTGCAGGTCACTTTTATAATTGACTCTAGGGTATTGCACATATATTTGCACAAGTTATCACAGAATGCAAGAATGTGGCTGAACATTCCCTATGTGTGAACATGCCTGAAAATCCTACACGGCATATTTTTGTGTTTGTTTATCAGGTTCTGCGAGAATTGCATGGAACTTCTGTGCAGTTAAGAATTGCTGCTGTGATCAGTGCCCATTGCTTTGATGGTTTTTACCAGGGCAACATGCTGGCAATTTACATCACTAAAAAAAAAGCTAAGGAAGTTTCTTCCCTGTGCTGTTTCTTGCGCTGTTTTTGCTCTTAGCATCACGTACCAACTAGCCCATCAGCAAACTCTCTTAAAGACACTACGACACAAAAAGGCAGTGTTGGTGTTAATATAATTAAATACTTGCTAAATTTACTGACTTTCTTGCTAAGTTGTCAGCGCTTGTAAACATGATGGCAGAGTTGTATTTAAAATTTTTTTATCATCTCATACCTATTGTGTTTGCCTTCTAGGAGCACCAGCTGCGTAGCCACCACCGCATGTTCCACTCAAACCAGGTGTACACATGTTGCTACTGTGGCCTCAGCCTCAAGCTGCGCCACTCTCTGAAGCGGCACCTGCGCAAGAAGCACCCCGAAGAGGAGACCCAGTGGTCCAACCCCGATACGCTTAGCGCCATGCTCGTCTCTAAGGTAAAACAGATTGTAGTCCATTTTGGAGTGATTGTACACTCTTAGGAATTCATGAGTGGCATGTATATTTAACCCTTTTCATGCCAATTTTTTTTCTAGAGATCATCAAAGTTTTACAAATTATTTTATGGCTGATTCACTGTGAACAGCTTTCCTTATTGCCATATCACCAGTTCATTGTCTGTCATTGTCAGTTTTTTCATGTTTTTGTAGTTGCATGCAGGCATAAATAACAGAAGTCTATATGAGGAACGTATAGAACATATTTTGGAACAGAAGTCTGGCGTGCCTTTGTTGTCCTTCACGCGTCACTCCGTTCCTAGCACTGCGAGGAAAGCAAATCATGGAGGTGCAGGTAGTAAAGTGTTTCCGTTCAGCCACATGCACATAAGAGAGGCTGCCAGAGGCTCAAACTCTTCCTCGCAATCATCAGCACTAAGTTGAAGCTCCACACATGACTCAATATACTTTTTTGGTGCCAAAAAAGGTGAACGTGACATTTTTTCATGTCTGCTTCCTTACTTGTAGTCATAAAACACCACATTTCTGGCATTGAAAAGTGCAGTCATCACCACAGCAAGCGTCGCTGCAACAAAATTTTGGGCCACATAAAAAGCCAACCAGCGATGCATGACTAATAATTCCTGGCTTCTCGGCACAGCTCCAAGATTATACGCAGCCCACGGCTGCAGGTGGTGCACTGAGAAATCTCGGAGGTGATCTGCTGGGACTTACGTCACATCCACCAACTTCCAGGTGTACATATTGTCTGTTTAGATGCTATTTAAGGACTGGTAATAAGAAAATTGGGTACTAATTACCAGCCCTGCAGCTTTGGGAAGTTTGCTTCATGTGCTACCCAATTATAACCATTTAGCAAAAGTGAAACTTTGTTCCAATTGGCCTCTAGGTTAACACCACTATCTTCAAAACCCATGGGAGCCAGACTTCCATTGCATTCTTGCCCCCTCCTCCCCCCGTCCTAAACCATGGCCACAATAAATAGGTTTTCTGAGAAGCTCGTGCCATCTAGTAGTGTGCTAGCATTCACACGAAAATGATAAAATGACTGCCCCATGCCTGTCGTATCTAGTGGTCAAGAGTAAATCTATGGATGAGTAATACTCGTCAGTGGCATATACAGTAGAATCTTGTTTATATGTTTTGTCGAAAAAAGAAACACTAGACAAAACATACTAATCAGGCAAATGTGCCATCCGAAGTCACTAAAAGTTTCAGCAGGCTCAACTGTAGTTGACATCTATGTAAGGCGAAGCATTGCGTGAATCATTGCAGCACGCCACATCGACGTGTGCCGATCTGGTGGGGCCCAAGCAGCCCGAGATGCACATTGTTGTTTTTGCGGCCTTGGCAAGCGTATGTTCGCGCTCCTCAACTTCTACCTAGATTAGCTACCTTTCCAGGAGGAGAATTCTGGCAGAAAGCTTTGATGCGTCCACTTTGCGAAAATCGTGGCACGAGACGTGCATTGTTGTTTTAAGACAGCTATATGAAACTGAAACAAAACCAAGCTGGTAGGAAATGTTGGAATATGATGCCACAATGCTGCCAGATCACACCACCTGCACCAGGGGATAGCAGCACGTTTGGGCTATCGCCTATTAAAAGCATGCAGTAAGCTTCCAACTGCACTATGCCATGTGTGCTGTGGAACAGATAGGTGAAGATGTTTATTGCAATGGGGTGGCGGCGACAGCTGTGAATGGCGACGTGTGACAACCCACAAGATTTGCTGGTACTGGTATAGAATACCAAGTGTATGGCAGCATTTTCATGCGACACGGGTGGACAAGTACTGCATGGAAGCTGTTGTTGCGGGCACCTACTGCTCTCAGTTGTACATGCCTCATGCCTTTTCTTGTTTACATAGGATCTAGGGCTGGAAAACGTATCACATGATTGCAATATGGTGATATACTGAATGCTGATGATGAAATATAATGTTTTCCGGAAACATATTAACCAGTAAAAAAGAAGCTTGACTGTATTGGGTAATTTTTTTTGCATTCACGATCGCAAATGTTGGCTCCGGGAGATGTACAAGACGGGATTATATCAACGACGTTCTACTGTATATATAGGGAAAAATGCCTGGATGAGTGAGGCTCAGCCATGGCACTGTAAGGGTTAAAGGAGGACTGTCATATTTTTGGGGTTGTGGAAACTCTACCACACCACACACTTCTTTGCAAGCACAAAGATTGAGAAGCATTTATAATGTATTTTAATATGATACTAAAGCTGATCTCTGAATGCAGAGCTGCTGTTGTTTGCATTATCTTGACAACATGACCAAGTAGAATTTGCTTACGTCCTTTAGCTATAGGGCTTACTGTGATTATGTTGCTACATGCATTTTTTATGGCTGTGCTCATATGTGACTGCCGCAGCGATAGCAAAAATAGAGCAAGCCAATGTATCATGACATCACAACGCATACACCTCTTGGGTAGCGAAACTGAAACATTTTAGTTGAAACATCTATTACAGTAAATTATTTATGGTGCTGTGATGCTTGCCGCTATCTTTTCTAGTGTACATAAGGCTTGGCCCTTCATTTAACAAAAAAAAAGAATGATAAGCCAAGAATGTCATATCAGTATGCTTTGTTAAGCAGGTGAGCAGAAGAGAGTGAAACCCGGAGATTACAGCTTTTTACTTACGTGAATGCATGCAGTTTTTGGGGATCACTGTATTTCCCAACGATTCCGCAACTGAGATTTACTTATCTGCAGAAGCAGGGCTTTGAAGTTGAATAGTACTTATTAAATTTTAGTGCATGTACATAAGAGGATACATTTATCATGCAGAAAGGGACATATAGTGAAACACTGTAGGGAGACCTCTTATAATATGTTACTAAGAATCACAATACTATTAAACAACAAAAAAGTGTATATATACTTAGCAAGAAAAATTATTGCAGTAAAAATTACCAGCAGTTGACATATTACACAAATAATAATACAATAATATGTAGTACTTAAACACACATGGCATTTCTGCTTCTATCATGAGATTCCACAGTGTTTTGGATTACTTTAGGATTGCACATGCCAGGAACCAATACTATGTATAAAATATCTCGTTAATAAGTTTGCAATTGCACTTCAGTATACTATTCTGTTGTGACCTGCAGCAAGTGGTTGTGTTCACGTTAATCTCACGAAGGGAACACGATTGAAAGCTTTAAGGCTACCATGTTATATACAATCCCATCCTTTCTGTTGTTCTTACCTATCCATCTGTCCCACATAAAAGTTTAGGTAATGATGTAGCTATAACATACGTACCCTTTACATATTTGTCGGCCTTTCACACCCCCAGTTTTCTGAAAGTCAAAGGTAAAATGGGTGTTGACCAAAAACGTAAAAAGAAAACAAAACAAGACGTTTTGGCTCCCACACGGGGAGTCGAAATGCCTGTTTTGCAATGAAAGTAAACGAAAGGGTTGAACCACATTTGCTGAACCACCAATCTGTAGCTTCAGTAAGATAAAATGACCTGTGGTTGGTAGGCTATGTCAAGCTTTCTTTGTGGTATCAGAAAGTTTAGGTGTCTTGGCCAGTGGTGGCATTAAGTCTAGTTTTATTGCGAAAGCAGTACTGCTCGCACTTTCGGCCGATCGGTGGTCGTGGCGCCTCCTTACACAGCTGCGCGTCACGTGACCGTGTGACGTCACGCCAGACTGAGAGACGTGGCCGCAGCTCGCGGCATCGAAGGTGGAGGCGAAGCCTTGCGCGCCGCTGCTGCGGCGCTACCGAGAGAGGGCGCTCGCTGGTTTGACGTCACGCTAGGAGGATAAATGGGGCTACAGCTCGGCTCCTCGCAGTGGTCGGCGCGCTGCCTTGCGCTATGTCAGATTATGTATAGCCATAAGTTTAGCAAAGGGCAACCATGTCCACACCATCAGCCGAACCAAGGCGCAGCCAAGGGTATTGCTTTTGCAATCTTCCAGGCTTAACCAAGCTAAGCCTTCAGCCAATTTTCTTCTGCAAGCATCTGGGAAGTCTGCCACCAATACCAAGGACGGTTAAGGGATGCATTTCTCACTGAAATTCATTGCACAAGATGTGACGACAGAGTGCGCCGTGTCCTTATGTTGCGTGATTTTGTCTTGCTGGCTCACAAAAGCTTTGCCTAAACAGATTTCTGCAGCGCATAAAATCTGGATCATTTCTTGTATTTTTAATTCCAAGGCTAGTTTCTTTGTAGCTTGCAACATCCCTCTTCCTCCTCCATTTTCAGGCTCTCGGGAACACAGGGCTCGAATCAGACATGGGCCTGGACGCGGATGCCACTGTTGAGAGTCTTCAGCATGCTGCAGAGACAGCTACCAATCCAACAGTGACCAGCTTTGAAGTGGCTTTCGAAGGCACAAACATTACTGCTGCCATGTCCGGTGTTGGCACCGACATTGTGCAGGACACTACGGAATCCCTTGTGGCCAATGTAATGGGTGAACATGGTGGGTGACATTGGTGTGCTCAAGTCATTTCTTTCTGCTTTCACTACTGAGAAAGCTCATGTTCCAGCTCTGTGCGAGATGTCTGTGCATTTGATTTATAGAAGATGCTATAAACAGGCTGCAGAGCATGATGCCATGAATGTTAGCTGTAGCCTTGCCTTTGCAATGTGTACGTATAGGGCTTAATTGCACTATCTTTTTTGTTTTTTCAGGCAGCTCAGAGGTTCTCTTGGCAGTTGAAGGCCTTAGCAGTGAGGAACTTCGTGAGGCAATTGCCAGTGGTCGGGCCCAGATAAAGCAGGGGCCCACGCCAGACACTATTGAGATCTCTATGCCTTTTGATGTGACAGATGAAGCTGGCAGGCAGGTAGGTTATAGGTTCTCCGAGAGGCGGTCTGTGGCAGTGTTTCTCAAGTTTGTGAATAGTTGCAAAGCACCTGCTTATTTGCGGAGAGAGACTTACTGGATGCTCTTCATCAGCATAAAAATGCTCATGTACCAGGTCACAAAGATTCTGAACATGTTTCGTAGCTACAGGGAAGTGAGACAGTTGCAAGAGATTATGTAGGTTTTTTTTAATCATTCATTCATTTGGTCAGAGCATACATGCATGAATTGAAGAGGTTTCTGATAATTGTGATAGTTCTGAAAGTTCACTGACAAGAACCAGCTCAGATTTCAACTCATGCTTCGCATATGAAATGTCAATTTTAAGTTTCTTCTTGTCCCTGATTTCATTGTGTTTTGTTTTACACGTTGTGTAGGTGACATACATGGCTAACCTGGTGGACCCTACGGACCAAGTGGTGGTCAAGGATGAGACATCTGTAATCATGGAGAATGTACTTGAGGAAGAGTCTGTGCTGAATCAAGCTGCGTCCAGCCAGTATGTTGTCTCCACTGGTGTGTCTGAGCTGACTGAAACAGTGGTTGCTACGGGAACCGTGGCAGAGGACCATGCCGCCATCCAATCTCTGCAGGACGATTCATCTTCACAGATGCAGAACATGGTAGCTTTACATTTTGTGCTGTTCCCTGGCATGAAAAGATGTTGTATGTGCAGGTTGGTGTAAATAGCAACCTCAGCCAGCCATGGGAGTGATAATGAAAGCTGTTGGCTGAAACTAGTGTATAATTTTCTGCTGAGGCAAGCAGGCAAAACACCCTTGGAAACTCCCTTTAGAGAGGCAGTTTCTAGCTTGTCTTTGAAATTCTTAAATAGGTTCTCTTGAGGTTTTATGTATTCAAAATACAATGCATTCAATGTGAAGTTTTTTTACATTTAGAATTTCCCATAAGAAATTAATAATAGAGAATAATAAAGATGAAAACTGTGTTATACATCTTCCTGGGACACTTTTCCCCTTCTGTGTTCTACGCTAACTCACTCATTTTTCTTCCTCAGTCACCAACTAGCGGTGGCCACTGCAGATCTAGTGGGTGTATTATAATTATTATCTACATTTGGACTGGAATAGAAGTTTTATTCTTGTTAAAGGCTCTGCTTTACACAGCATCTGAGTATGTAGTCATTTTTTTCTTGTTTAATCAACCCTGTGGGGTTGGAGTACCTCCCTAACATGTGGTGTGGAATGAGTGTGGTTGATTGTGATGGCATTTATACCGAGAATTCGAATGGGCTACTTCCCTTGAACAGAGAAACCTACTAAATGCTGCTTTGTGTACTTGACAATCACTGGTTTCATCTGGCTGCAGTGTTTCCAGTTCTGCTGCTTCAATAAATAAATAAATAAATAAATAAATAAATAAATAAATAAATAAATAAATAAATCAGTTCACGTGTCAATGTCTGTTTATTAAATACTGTGGAAGTCATATTTGTTCTGCTTAATTGCATAAAAATGCTTAATGTATGCTACTTTGTATAACAGGAGGAAAGAAACATTGGAATTTGTACTGAAGGAGTTTGTGTATTCTTCCAATTTGTTTGTGTGTATTCTAATTAAGTTTGTGTATTATCTAATTCCTTGTCATGGATAACATGTTTGTAGCAACAGTGAATTTTGTCAGCCATTGCTGTTCAACGAGCACAATGTATAATGCTGCTTTCGACTGGTCGATCCAAAGCAGGATTTTCTGCTCTGTGGCGGTGAATCCGGTTTTCAGTGATAGATCTGGAGCGGGTTCATTCTTTCCACTGGTCATGACAGATCAACTCCATCTGCACCGGATCACTCTCACTTGCCTTACCGCTGCGTATTAAGGTACAAATAACTTATCTCACTTTCATCCTACATTTGGCCCACATAGGGATGGCAACTTTGGATTGCCATGAAAATGTACAGGTTGAAAATTAGGCACTATTTTTGGAACCGGTTTGCGTGATGGGGCGCAACAAGTTTCGGTATGATAGGCATTTTTGCTCTCTGCTACCAGGTTCAGATTGCTTAAATCCAAGCGCTTGCTCAAGGATTTTTGCAGCCACTCTAGATTGACCTGTAGAAAACACTATAAGTGAATACCATTATGCACTTTCACATGTCTTATCTTAGTAAATGAGTTAGTTTCGTGGAAATCCACAATACGAAGAAACAATCACATGAAGCCAACAGACAGTGAAGCCAAGGAAAGCATGCAGTAAACTAAGACAATTTTTTTCTTTGTGAAGTGTAGAATTAAATTATGGACGAGAATTTAATTTGCAATACATTTTATATTCCTAGTTATGGAAAAAGAAAATGAAAGTTTAAGAAAAGGCAACTTGCCACTGGTTGGCTAGGCAAGGTTATGAATACATGCATGCTAATACCTAAGAAAGTGAACAACAGAATAGACATAGCCGCAGCTTAATTCGTAAGGCATCACATGTCATGTGGAGTACATATGTGTGTTTGGATCCCACCAGCATAGATGTTGTTTCATCTTTAACTTCCCTTTTCTTTTCTTTAAGAATATGAAGTTTAGTTTAGTTTAATGTTTAGTTTTGCTAATAATGTTACCACACATAAGCAAAACTGATAGCTTATATGTATAAACAAACTGACTATTGCTGCACAGACAGATTCAACTATGGAAGGGAAAGTCTGAAACCAACAAAAACTAGCCTGAAGGTACAAAGGAAACACAAAGCCACATGGGCTGCTGTGTGTGTCTTTTTTGTAGATTAAAGTCTTGGTGAATGTCAGATCCTCTCCTTGTGGGATTTTTCACATGTTCAAATGGAATGAACTGCTGTATGTGAAATGTATGTAAGTGCGTGTGTGTTTCCTGTTTCCTAATCCCTCTATCAAACTAAGAATTCAATGTCATCCTTCTGTTTTGAAAGGAATCAATCAATCGATCAATCAGTTTTTTCTGATAACATTGTTGCATCTGTTCTAATCTTTTAAAGGTGGTGCAGGAAGCGGCTGACACAAGTTCAGAGCCACGCTATGTCACCCTGCCTACATACGAGACAGAAGCAGCAGCACCAGATGATCAGCAGACGGTGGCACTCGAGGCTGCAGATGGTGGAGTGACAGGAGCAACAGCTGGAGTGACTGCACCTTCTGATCTGCCAGCTGACCTCTCCTATGAGGAGCCTCAGTTTGTGGTCACTGAGCAAGAAGTTGCTGATGGTGATCATGTTGTCTACGAAACTGGCCAGCTCCAAGAACAAGCAGCCATACCCCAAGGTAGGGAGGGACTGGATACCATAGTTTTTTTACCATACTCTTTAAATGAGCTTACATCAATGAGCGAATAGTAATTTTAAAGCAAGAATAGCCCAAAGTGAACATTTTTTTTTCTGAGCAACTTCTTTAAATGCATGTATTGTTACAATTCATTACGATCAATAATCATTATAGAAGCAGACATAGAGGATGGCAAAGGTCACATGAAAAAGTTGCTTGAATGCAAAGAACACTTGCAAAAGTGCAATACAGTAAAACCTCATTAAACCGTACAGTAGTTTCATTTTAAAAGTAGTAAAGTCAAATGCCCGACTCAGCGGATATTGAATATAATCCGCTTTGTATCTGCATAAACCGTACCAGCCTATTGCATACATATTGGTTAACATGTAGCGTTTCCACTTTTCATCGCAAAATTACGGTGGCGGCCCAGCTGAGCAACGAGCCTCAGAGATCGGAACAGCCTCCTAGCGTTAGCGGAGAGGGCACTTAGAAGGGTGAAGCCAACGTTACTAGACTAGGTTCAGTTGTTTAACTCTCCGTAGGCGCTGTATATTGCGGGCGACCCAGTGTCTTAATTTGCCACCACAGGGGGGGAGCGCCGCATGTAGTTCTACACGGGTGCAACTCTGTGTTGGTGAAGGTGCTTGGGTCCTCCGACTTCGCAACTTACGAATGCAGCAAATGTTTTCACCGATGCATTTTTTTGTTTTTATAGTCTCACATTTAGCAGATTTGATTTGAAAGCATTACATAGCTGTGAAAATGCTGCTGCGCTCCCCCAGAGTGCACTGTGCAGTCCTTAGTCCAGGGCCGCAGCAGCCCCGGCCGTCCACTGCGCTCTACTAATCAGCTGTTGCTGATGAGTAGCTGTAAGTAGTTGATTAGTATCTGTAATCAGCTCTTGCTGATTAGTACTAATTAATTATTAATACATACGAACTCATTTTATGACTCATGAGGCAGCATTAGTGTGACCACACGATGGTCCAAAAAGTAAAGGGAGCCGAAGTGAGCCAATCGAGGCAGTTGACGACACTGGTTAAGGCAGAGTGGATTAAGGCAGAGTGAATTAGGCAAAGTTAATTAAGGCACCGTCATTTAAAATAGTGTTATGGCACTCGAACCCACGACCATCGGTGGAAGTCAAACCCGCGATCGGTGTTAATTAGGCCCAGTTTCTAAGACATAGTTAAAGGGACACTAAAGGCACATACTAAGTCGTCGTGGACTGTTTCAATACCATTCCAGAATCCTCGCAACACTTGTTTCATGCCAAGTAAAGACTTAGTTTATGAGGAAATTGCATCTGAAGGCTCTGAATAGCTTTTTCAAAATTAAAATCTCCCACTACCGAATCGGGAAAGTGGTGACCTTGCATACACCGTCACCACCCTTTGCTGCCATCGGTGAGTAAAACGGTGCCTGACAGACGGCAGTACCGAGCCAAGACAGGGTTCGCCGCGGCAGCTGCTCATTGCTCAAGTGATACGGACCGTTCGGGCATCTCGCGACATCACATGGATCAGAATTCTCTGCTACTTGCAGTTTGTGAGTGTTTCGCGAGTCAGCAAAACCAGCACAGCAATACGCAATAAAGAAACTACTGAAACGCGAAAGGGTGGGCAGAGTCGAGCTAAAACGAAACCTTTTGACCACCCTTGTCATTGTCAAGGGTAATTTCAATGTCTTTTTTTTTTTAATGAAGTATAACTGGACAAGTAGCATTTTATTGCATCTTGTAATACAATACAAGGATGTTTTTTTTTTTAATGAGTGGTTGAGTACTAGTCACAGAATTTAACTGAGGAGTGCTTTCGTCATTGGGCAAGTACTTGAATGTCCCAGAGGAGTCTCTAATCGTGTTCTGTATTTACTTCAATTTCTTGATTATTAAGGCTCTGTTCACGATAATACTGACGCCTTAGAGATTCTTGCGCACTAATCTATCACTTTGGCTTGACTTAATATTTGCATTTAGTGTCCCTTTAAGGCACTCGTAACCCCGACCTTTAGTGGGAGCCCAACACGCGGTCCACAGACACAGAGAGCCGCAATCAATCGTGGGCTGGTATATTGTAAAACTATTCCAATCTGTTTTTATTGCGATAGCAGTTGTATGGACTCTCCAGGTGCATTTCTGCCACCAACCATGGCAACTTAATCTCGCCCATGCAAGGGAAGAAAGTGTGGAGGAAGCGCACCGTCTTTTGTCATGCACAAGGCACCAGGAGAGGGGGGTGCAAGGGGGAAGGGGGGTTTAGTTCGGCGGCTGCTGTGCATGGCACAGCCGTGCGGGCCCCATCTTGAAAGCGATCTGGGATGGTGACAGAGCGCGAGTGCTGATAGCTTCATGTGTGCTGTGTTTTTGCCACTTCGTTTGCATTGAAGCAAGGGGCAGCACGAAGGCCAATTCACTTGCTGCTGCTGCCGCACTCCCTCACTCCAGCGTTCTGACAGTGAGTTTTCACGGTCATCGAGTAAGATGTGCTCACATTTGCTTGTGCGCCTAACACCATGCTTGTTAAATTTATTTAGTAAGCGAATGTTTGTAAGCTTATACGGCCAATAAGACTACTATTCTTACTTCATATAACTGTATACTAATTTTCTATCGCAGTCGATAAAGCAGTAAACACGAGAACGTATGAATCCACAAGCACAAACATCAGACAAATCTATGTACTTCCCATCATGCCCGTGGTGGCTGAATGATTGCAGCACCAGAGTTCCCCCTAGGAATGAGTAAATGAGAAATGAGATCATGGTACCATACTGCAACAAGAGGAACAGCGGGGTGGTTCTACTGACCTTCTGCTTTATGTTCTCACTACCAGTAACACCCAGGATGACTTTTTGGGTGAAACTGCAACATTTTATTCGAAGTCTGTCGTTAGCCCTGCGTGATTGATCAAAATGACTCAGGCCTCACCAGCATGGGCATGAAAACAGATGAGAATAGTTTTTCGTTATACCGGTCCTGGTAACAGAGACACCCGCCCGCTGAGCCCACTGAAGCATATGCTTCCCTAATATCGAGTTCGCTCGCAGCCTATTCTCCATCTCGCTAGTTCCTTACAGCACTGGGGAAGCTGCAGGCCTCCTTAGCCAATAGAAAAGCTTAATGCCTCTCAAGATGTGTTCATCGGCTCCACGTTGTCTGCTCAGCATCTATTTGCCATCCTTTCGCTACATCCTCCACTGTTGGGGAAGTGATGCAACAAATGTTTTGTGCTGTAACTGTAGGCTGTGTTTCCATTAATGCCACAGTGAGGCTTCGCTTCCGCGATATGCTTTCTGAGCAGTTTAATGAAGCCTCTTTAGCCAGTTTTAGTAAGAGCAAATGCCCTGATAAATGTACACACGCACTGCACCCTCTGCTCGGTGTCTACTTACTGTTTGCTTGCCACCATCATCATGTACCATACTAAAGCCATAATGTTTCATACAATAATTACTAGAGGGAACTGTAGTGCTAGTGTCTAAAGGAGCTGCAATGGGAGCAATTAAGCCAGCATGGGAATTATGGGAAGTACATTTGGTTTGCCTAAACTTCGTTCTTCTGGCTTCAGATAACTTTGGGAATTTATGAACTCATCATTTTCAACAAATTACTGTGTAATAAATAATTAAATAAGCATTATTATAATTGCCTGATAGCAGGTTTCGATCACAGGACCACTAGCACAGAAGCCTGGTATTGAAACCATTACGCCACGGATGCATGCATCTACAAGCGACATAAAACGTCCTTATGAATTTGTCACGGGCAAGCCAGTGCGTTGAGACACTTCGCGAATTTCAATTTGGCCACCTTGACAAGCTGAACCATTGCAATTAGCAGCAATTGTGCGTGTTTGCAGCATCTTCTGCACTTTGAAAAGTACAGATTGCTCTGAAATTTACCGCAATGCTAGCATATAAAGCGTAATAAACAAAGCCACAAAAACATCTGAATGCGTAAGTATGAAGACCAGAGAAATTCATGTGCTCCCCATCATTCCCTTGGTGGCTGAATGATTGCACCGCTAGAGTTCCCCCTGGTAAATATTGTAGGAAACTCTATGACTAAGGCGGAGTAGTAAATTAATTATGCAGTGAGCACTTAGGCGTTCATATCGTTTTGCCTCGTAAATGCATCACCAGTGCTAATGCTGTGTGGCCATCTGCTAAATGGAAGTCAAACCACTATTATTGCTCAGTGCTGTTTCTGTAGTACTAGCAGTGTCAAAACAAACAGCTGATCTCAATAATAACGACAAAACATACCTAATGCTTTGTCCTCAGCTTAAGATGAGCGTAAGCGATGATGGATTTTACCATTTATTTGTTGCTGCCAAGGCAGAGAGCCAGTAGCAAGTGTGAATTGGGATTGAAGCAGGCAGTCTGGGCTGCTTGCGGCACTGCCATGTTGTCGTGTAATCATGTTTAGGGTGGCTATTAATGTTACCGGTGGTAACCGCCACAGTAGTCCTGATAGGGCCCTGCTATCTTACGTATCGTTGCAACATATCATGTGTCAAGCAGAAAATAACATTGTCTAATCCCGCCAGTAATCAGACAGGGAAGCGCAGTACTATATTCTGCTGCACAAAGATATTGCCTATGTACACCTTTGGCAGTGCTGCAAGTCACTTGTGACCTAGAATATAGCTTTCACTGTTTTGCGCGCCGGCTAGGGAGCGCCACATCGCTTGGCCCACTCAGCCGGTTTATAGTAGACTCTAAGTACAGCCGCCCTGGCTGCTCTGACAGCAGTGACAACAGTTGGGTGTGGCTGCGCACGCCCCGGCCACTTGCAGGAAGCACTGAAAAGTCCAATATTGTAAGCACGAAAATTATGAGAAATATGTGCGGGAGGCGTCATCGCATGGTGTGCGGAATGTGAATGGCTGCACTTTCTTCCAGAGAACAAATCCGCTCGCTGTTCGCGGCCACTCCAGAGCACACATGGTAAAGCCGTTCTGCCGCAGTGTGGTGCAGTTTTGGTCAATTTTCCGCGTATTGGTGCAGGAGCTTGCGTTTGTATCAAAAGGGCACAATAGGCACAGGAGTGGGATTCCTACGGGATCAAATTCCGGTCGTGGCTGCCGCATTTTAATGGCGGTGAAATACAAATATGCCCGTGTGCCGTGCATGGGGTGCATGCTAAGTAACCCCAGGTGGTCTAATTAGGAGTGCCCCACTACAGCGTGCCTCATGATCAGATTGTGATTTTGGCACATGAATGCCCAGAATGTAATGTGTGTATTTTATAGTGCTTGTGGTTTGACTATATGACTTTAAATGAATGTTGTATTTCATGAAAGTTTCTTGTCGCATTACCTAGAGGAAAATCTGGCACCACAATCTATGCAAGCTTTTTAAAGGGTGCTGTGACACCATGAAAGTGCCGGTACACAGAAGACTCGGTTTGTTTTGAATGTGGCTCGACTAAAAGTATGGCCATGGCTGTGCAAATGAATCATGGAATTAAGCTTTCATAAGGTACCTTTGCTTTCCTGTTATACTTCCTACATTTATGCTTGCCCTTTTATAACTAGTAAACAACAATTGAAACATACAATACAATTGAAACTCAAATGCAGTGAGCATGTCTTTCTCTTTCTTTTTACGCATTTGATTTGGAAGTGTTACTGTGGACGTTTGATGTAACTGCATATCCCAGCACGACTTCTTATTTCGACACTGAAAAGCAGCATCCTACACACTGTTTCACTCGGAATTAAGCTACCATGACAAGCGAAACATTTCATCGTGAGGCGTATTGTCAAGATTTCCTGGCTATCCGAGAAAAGGTGTAGATCTGAAGCCACTGCTTTCTAGCATTCTCATACATGAAGTAGCACCGCAGCACCACTTCTTCTCTATAGTTATAAGAAACTTTGTGGCACTGCCATGATTTTTCTGTCTTGTATAACTCACAGTTATATGGAATTTGCTATGCAAATGGCATCATGGCTTAATGTTTAAGGTCCGCCTTGAAAATTCAGAGTACTCTAAGATAAAGTGTTATTTTCCAAATCCTGTATTCCTCCAGTAAGACCAGAGAGCACATCTTCGTTAATGAAACATTCATTTAATAAATGCGTTGTTCTTGTCAATTGCATATAGGATGCATACAGGAGCATGAGTAAAATGAAGGCGAATCTGTCATTGTATCTACAATGCAGCTAACTGGCTTTTTAAAGCATCATACGTACTAGTAGAGTCCTTTTTTATTTTGCTTGCAGGCACAATTGTTCTCGATGATGGTACCATACTGCAACAAGAGGAACAGCAGGGTGGTTCTACTGACCTTCTGCTTTACGTTCTCACTACCAGTGACACCCAGGATGACTGATCCAAGATGAGATCAGTGACCAGCGTAGGCGCAAAGTTGTGTAACAATGGCATTGAACTGAGGCCTGTGCGTAAAGTACAATGTTGTAATGCAAGTCATGGCAGACTTGTATGACCACAGACATGATTGCATGCTGCTTTCCAACCTGTGATTGGCCACAAGTGGATGTTTCGCACTTTTAAAGGAATGTGTACAGTCATTAGTGGGTAAACAATGTTACGCTGGTTGACAGGTGTCACTGGCACAAATGTTGCTTAATGCCTGGATCAATTACTTTTATTTGGTGACATTGTTTGTGATAAGGTCGAATGGCATAGTATTATATACAGGGTGTTTCTTCTTTAGCTGTGTCAAATTTTGAATAAAGGAGTTCTTGCGGGAGCTATGGGAACCATTGTTGCACCTTCACGGGCTCGCTGAAATTGAAACTGATGGGGAAAAAGAGTGCACATGGCATTGGTCTCGCTACCCAGACCTTTTGTCACTCTGCAGCCGTCACCTGTGACATGCTACTGTAGGAAGCTGGCACATTGTAGCAGGCATTTCTCACTTTTTCTGGCAGCAAGCAGCCCACTGTTTTCCAGTGGTGGTGAACGCTGACAGCTGAAAAATGTGCTGTGGCACAAAAGTGGTGCACAACGAAACAATGAGGTAGATTTGGCACCGCACCAACATCGAGATGTTATGTTGCCACAGCAAGTAGAAAAGTGACAAAAGCAGACTGCAAGGAATTGGCTCACAGGATCGTGCCAATGGTGACTGTGGCGACTTGACAATAGGCAGCCCCCCACCCCCTGGGTGACAAGATTTGACGTGATACGTACTTTATTCCCAGTCACAACATTTCTGTGTCACTGAGTCTGCAAAGGTGAAATAATTGCCCACACAGCTCGCCCAAAACCATTCAATTTTAGATTGTATCATCTGGCAAAACAATGTCAAGGGTGAGCCTTTCAATGGCTCAAATGGCCATGTAAGACTAAAAACTAACTGTTCATTACACACATAACTGCGCAAACGTATAACCAGAAACAACAAATATTGACACTAAAATGGTAAGTGTGAGGCCACTAACTTATATTCCCTTAATTTTAAGAGTTTAGTACAGCTAAAGGAAACCACCCTTTGTATATATTACGACAGGGCATTCCCATAATGGCCGTTAAAGATTTCCAAGGAGAGTGCAGTAAGAATGAATCTATTTCTTCGTGATACATCACTAATGCCAGTGCATAACAGAAATTGGTGCCTCTTAACATTGCCCTGAAGACTGTCGTGAACCATTTTTATGAAACAACGTGTTAAAGGGGCCCTGAAACACTTTTTGAACATGCTAGTAAGAAAACGTTGCCGATCTGTACTGCGCGCTTTTAGTAGGCAATAATCCAAACGCGCCGCCGTTCCCTGCTGCAGGTGGTGCGATGTGGGCATCGTGTTTCGCTTCGGTGGCATCCGGCGTCGCCCACCAACTAGATTTCGTTTCGGTTTCCCGTCGCCCTCTTAAAACACCACGCAATGGGAAAACAACAGAACGCGCCTCGGGCCGCCGGAGCACCACCAGCTCGACGCGCGTCGGCGTCTCGTGCCGCAATGATCTGCGTGACGCTTCACATTATGTAGATGTCAACAATAGTTGAGTCTGTCAAATTTTTTTAGTTACTTCAGATTGTACGTTTTCCAGGTTAGTACGCTCTTTAGCGTTCTTTTTTTTTTTTCAATACCTATGAACGAGGTTCTACTGTATTATTGCACTGCATGAAGCAGGAAATTTACCATCTCGTCTCTAAAACAGTGAAAAATTGCTTGCTCTCACTTCTGGAGTGTCATTGTGCAGTGTCATCACAAGCAGCTGGACTCAAAAGCAGCCATTGGCTGATTTTGTGATTGTGAGAACATTCTCAGTATACTTGGTAATATTGAGCTAAATAAATCAAACACATGCACGACTGTGATCTCCAAATAAAGCAAAATAATTTCATCGTTTCGCTGCCGATCTAAGCACGACAGTAGTGCGTAGCTGTGTCTGCTGTGCGTGGCCACCATGGGGTGCCGTGACGAGCCCTTTTGCCGCTGAGACATTGAACCTTTCTGCGGTGCTATACTCCCTTGGCTTCCTTGCTCTGTAGCTTCCAGCGCACTAGCAGAGACGAAAAGAGCTAGAGAAAAAGCTGCATATTGATATGCTAACTCCACTTATACTTGGAGGATGTGAAAAAGTTTTACGGCCTGAGATTTGTGAGACGATATCCTTTAATTGTGAGGCCATTCTATGATCAGTTAGAAAAGTGTTTCAGGGCCCCTTTAAGTGAAATGTGAATGATTTTGCAAGATGTTTCAAGGATTTGGTATCCTGTGGTCGGTGCTAGTCTCTGTACTCAAAATTTGTGAACAATTGTCTGTCTTGAATTTTGCAATTACATGTCCTCTAAAGCAAACAACCAAACAGTTCATTATTGGCCACAACAGAATTAGTGAAAACTAAAAATATATCAAAGAAATTATATCAGCATATTTCTGATGTCTGCTGATAAGAGCAGTAATGTGTTGCTGAAGTAGTGCTAGATACACTGAAAGAAATATTTCTTTTGATAGTGTTTGCATAAACACCTGCATATATATATATATTTTTTTTGGTGGGGGATCTCTCTTCCGAAAGAGTGAGGAATGAAGTGTGTGCGATTATATCGTCAGCTTGTTTTGCATCTATAGTAGAGCCACCTGTAGACAATTCAGGGGTGTGCTTGGCATTTGCTTACAACACTCATGTATAAACCTGCAGGGACTGAAACTCTCCTATTAGCTTAAGGCTAGAGAAAACAAGATGCTGCTATCTACATTCAAGCCTCTCCAGATTATTAGAGAGATCTGCGACTGGTTTATGACCACTGCAGCATACAGGTACAGTCCATTTGCCGTCCATTATTGTATATACCTGGCATATTAAGCACCTGCCTCTTGCATTGCACATGTACAGTGATTTCATTGTGAAATGACTTGTAGCTGATTTACCTCAACTTGCATCTGCATTTTAGCCTTATCTACTCACTTCCAATTCAGTCATGTCAATGAATGCCAAGTTGCGAAAGTCAGGTAGGAGTTCTGATTTACAGAAACAAAAGCTTTGCTGAGGTAATTCAGATTTGCACAGTGGAATATATATATATATATAAAAGCGACACAATCTCAGCCATAGGATTGACATACCACCTGCTGTCGAGCACCAAACGAGATAAGGTACCACGAGCCTTCTTGCCACTTGTGATTCTAAAGTACCCAAGAGTTTTTACGGTCGGTATTATCGTACGGGCTGGTTTGCCATGCCTGCATAATGAAAAATTCCGGCAATGAGTTGGGAGATGAAAAGTGTCCGAAAAATCCATGGATAATGAAAAATCTCCGTTTAGATGCAAGGATAATGTTGGTTTGTGCCGCCATGTTCTACACCAATCTACATTTGCATATGAACGTTAAATCAAAATGCCATAATCTCGCATCACAGTTGCCAGGATGTTGTCTTCCCTAGCATTAACTCTGAAGAGGTCTCTCATTGTAAAAGCAGGTGCGGCTACAGTTTTCAATGACAAACAAATGTATAATTTAACTACTTGGCCTGCTATTACAGAGATTTGGCTTATTAGGTTTGAGTTAAACATTACGCAAGCAGTACAGATGTGACAAAGCGAAGCTGATGACACAGGCACTTAGCGGCAAAGGCACGTGCTAGTGTTTATTTGCAAAATTAAAGGCCCACGCTATTACTTCAACCAAATTGCGACAATGTATGTTTGCCTAACAAACAAAATGAATGTACAGTAAACCTTTGTTGTAATGAAGTCATTGGTACAGGAAACTAACTTCTTTAAAGGTGGATGAGCTAAAGGAGAGTAATAGCGAAGCAAGACTATGAAAAACCTTGTGTAAAGTGATTTTGTTATGATGAGGTTTTACTGTATGTGATCAAACGCATATGGTAACACAATGCATCTATATGGTAATTCTGATATTTAGTAAAGCAGAGACACTAGTTCTCATGACAGACAGTCTGTGATGCAGCCAAGTTTGTGCACTAATGTTGCTAAAAAGTCTTTCAATTGCATGATGGCTAACTTTAGAAAAGCAGGTGAATTTATGACATGAATATATGGTATGGTATTTATAGCATGAAGGTAGAATTTATGCACACACTGTGAAACTGACAGAGAGCTTGTGTCAGTTCATTCACTGTTACAGATGAAAAGCAGCACTTGGTAATTATGGTGTGTTTCCCTTGGACAGGCTGGCTAAGTAAAGGCCAGTGTAGTGGGGACACATGTAAGCACTCTGGAAGTCTGATGTAATGCTATGCTTTGCTTTTGCAGCTTCTAGAGCACAGAGAATACTTTACCATGCATCCCAAACTGGTGCGGCTTTCTGCTCATCGCGTGCAGTACTTTTTCCATGTTTTTGCTATTTTCTACTGTGCATATTTACAAAAAACCTGCGTTCATCCTCGAATATCTACATGTTCCCAAAACCATGTCAGTGTGCATCTTAACAGTGTATTGTAGCTTTCACTTTCTAGAGCAGTGTTCATTTACTTGGACATGAGCTGGGTGCTTCTTTATAGCCACAGCCAAAGTCTCGGCTCGTGATCAGCTTAATGAATTCATAAGCACGCTGCCAGCTTAGAACCTGTTTTCATGACCATCATTCCTCGTATCAAGTGTACAAATATGTGTTGTGCACTATTGATTGTGATCAATGTGCATCATTTCACGTGTGATTTAACCTGCTTTTGTGCGACCATGCAAACGTCTAAAATGCATTGTTGGACTTGTCCCTGAGATGAAATTTTTGTGACAGTGTCATCATATGACAGCACACGATTTTCTACAGAAGTGTACTATTTCCATACATGTGAGCTGTTTGTATATCTGTATATATGCATTTTCAAGTTAATGGGTGCTCCATGTACTTTGCAAAACAAATGTTTAACTTACATTTGATGGAAAACATTGGTGTGCATTGTTTATTGAATGAAATGCAGTTGTGTCTTTGGGAACGATTTCAGCTATTACAAATAGCAAGCTGCCAATTCTTCATAGGAGTGCATGTGTTCACCTCACGTTTCAATACATATTTACAGTGTATAGCACCGACTACATTCAATTTCTAGAGGTTGCAATGGGCTTTGAGCTTGAGCAACTGTACATAACAAATCTGCCAAAGCTTTTGTAAATACAATTTGTACCAAATTAAATGTGTCTTTATGCATTTTTCCTCCAGATCTATCCCAGAGGCAGTGTTGAAGCCGCAATGCCTACAGCTGTACTATTGCACTTGCAAAATGTATAATGCAATCGCATAATGAAAATGGCCAGGCAGTATTCAAGATTAATATTTTAACCCTGTGCTTCTGCAGTAAAATATGAGCACAAAGAAAAAAGAAGCATAAAATATTCTACACTCCAATTAAAGCGCTGCACAAGCTTTATACGCTGCAACATGCAACGTAAATTGTTTCTTGGGCTTGAAATTCTGAAGTGATGCAACGTGCTATTGCTCCCACTTGTCAAATTTCTTCATACATTGTAAACATATGTTGTTACTTGTTGTCTATTTGATGCAATACTTCTGCGGAAACTCACAAGGTGGAAGAAAGTAATTAAAGGAAAAATGAGACATTCACCCACTGTCTCATTTTCCCTTATGCTATCTGTTCTTCCTTCCATGTGACACAATGGTTATTTAGGACAATGTTTTGCTAGCTTTCTTTAGTTGGAATGGTTATTTTCCCTTCTAGCTTACAGGGATGTGAGTTCTTGGACTTTGTGGTGGCCTTAAAGAAAGGCACCTAGATGACAAATAGCCAAGGATTAAGTTTCTCCTGGCCAGGCCCGCTCTGACAACTGGGCATTCTAAGCACGCGCGCTGGAGCTAAGGCCATCCTGCAACATGGGCAGCAATTCTTCCAGCAGCCAGCGAGGCATCCTACAAGCTTTAGTTATAATTTTCTTCTTGCTAGCGAGTAGAACGCGCACACGCGAACACACACGCACACACTATGGTATATCACTATGGGTATATACTACAGGTATAGTAGTAGAGTTTATTTATTTATTTATTTGCAGTATTAGATTCGTCGGATGATCCCACCGCTGTCAACCAGATGTAGGAGTTGTCGGACGATCTCGCCGCTGCCACCATTTGATGGAGTTGAAGGTCGTAGAGAGGAACTTGGGAGGAACTAGGTAAACAGGGTTTATTTACATTATTTACAGTTTAAACAAGACATACATCGACAGTCTAGCGTGACTCCCAAATGGAGCCCGCAAGACAAAGCATACAGCAAATGAGCACACAGCTCACGAGTACATTTCGAGCACAGAGCACGACGATGAGCACACTCTAGCAACCCATAATCGCTGCTTATAAGCACTCCGTTCGACGCCATCGTTCGACGTCATCATTCGACGTTACCGTAGACCAGCCGCCTCTCCGCGGGACGGTTTACACGCACACACACATGCACACACAAGTTTCAGTGCCCCCTCCGAAGGCAGATGACCTTTGCAGCGCGGCCGTCGTGTTATCCATTGTCCTGCGTCCCCGCAATCAGGTGGTCACGCCCGAACCCATTCGGCGCCTCTAAATTCCAGAGCTGCCTTTCTCCTCTAGTCGCCTCGTGTGTCGGCAGACTGTGACGAATCCTGGGGCCCCCGTACCGCAAAACACCCTTTTGCCAGGGCGGCTCCCCGTGCCGCAGAGATACCATGACGACCCGGCAAATTAACCAACAATGCACAGGGCGCCAAGCGTGACCAGCCCTGCTGTCGTCACCGATCCTCCAAACGCGGCGCATGGTCGGTTAGCGTCGCCGTCCTCGCTCGTTCTCCGAAGGGCGCCGCCACCCCGGATTGATCGACGCGCCTGCAGCGGGCTGAAGTAGCTGCAGGCCGATCCTAACAGCAGGTACTGTTGGCTAATTGGGCCGTTAGAGGGATTAGGTACAAATATGGCACAAAACCCATCATTGCTTACATAAAGCAACAATGTATAGCTAATACATAGGATTACAAATCACGGTGTGCTATTATACATAACTATAATACAAAATCTGACATAACCGTCATGTTAAACATAAAGCAGCAATGTATATCCGAAAAATGAATCGCGATACTACATTCTACAACTTACATGATACACGTTACGTCACATACATCATAATATTATACATAACGATACTACATTCTACAACTTACACGAGATATGTTAGATCATGAGGATTCACTTAGAAAATAGTTTGTAACCTTGGTTTAAAAATCTTCTACAGTTTGAGAACCATATATAGCATCCGGTAAATCATTCCAGTCTTTTATGGTTCCAGGGAAAAAAAGAGTATGCATATTAGTTTACACGGGATTGAGAGACTAGAAAGTTTTTGCGGTGGTCACTTTGCAGGCTCTGGACATCTCGCGAAATTAGGTACTGTGCTGCATCAAAGTTAAATAAATTTTGAGAAAGCAAAAACAATCATTTTAGTCTGGCTATGCGGTGGTCACTTTGCAGGCTCTGGACATCTCGCGAAATTAGGTACTGTGCTGCATCAAAGTTAAATAAATTTTGAGAAAGCAAAAACAATCATTTTAGTCTGGCTATGCGACAGCATTCCAAGAGAGGGGGTAAATTTAGTTCTTGTAGCATCTCTGTTACAGAATCAGTACGGCAGTACCTTGAAAGAATAAATCTAGCCACCCTTCTTTGCACCCACTAAATTTTCTGAATTAATCCTTTTTGGTAAGGGTCCCATATGATGCTTACATATTCAAATGTAGGCCTTACTATTGTTAAATGCGCTGTTAACTTTACGGTGGCTGGAGCGAGTTTTAACTTGCGATGCAAGAACCATAACTTCTTTCAGTGGTAGAGCAAATATTAGTGATATGTTGAGTCTAGTTGAGGTCTTCAGATATTGTTACTCCTAAGTACTTACATTTGTTAATAGTAGCTAGCACGGTGGAACTTAGTTAATTGATAATCAAAATTTAGGACTTGCTTAACCTTGTTTGCAACACGTAAAACAACAGTTTTTTTCTTATATAGTATATATAGTACAAAATCAGATAGACAAGGACAGGGCAGGTACAAATTGATGTTATTGCTAGAAACCTACACTGAATTAAGTAAACTTCGAACACAGACATAAGTGCTTCTGTCCCCTCCCCCCCCCCCCCCTCTACAAAAAAAAATTTACTTTGGTGTAGGTTTCTTGCAATAAAATGAATTGGTGCCTGTCCTGTCCTTCTGATTCATTTTATTCTGCATTACTATTCTTAAGCTCTGTGTCGCAGAGAACCCGGTGACGGAGTCTTCCGATTCGTTCGGGAGCAAAAGTTTCTGTGGGTGTGTATATATATATATATATATATGTTTTCGCCGGTTTCCGTTTGCACTCCTGTAGATTACGAGCATGTATCCACAACTGCTAAACTGCACGCATTGCAAGTTCGGCGACAAACGGAACGTCAATAGGTTTCCCGCGCGAAGTGTACAAACAATCTCTAACTGATCGCAGGCAGAAGCTTACGCTGTAGCTTAAAGGAGGCGTCGTATAAGTGCTTTCCAACCATAGAGCAAGGCTGCTTCCAAGGTCGCCTATTTTACGCGCGGCTCAGAACTATTGTTTGGCAGCCCGTCTCGCCACTGACAATTTGCCTTTGAGCGAAAATCTCTGTCAATGCACCCTCCTCGCATCCGACGCTTCAGCCTTGCGCGGCGCATCAGTACCAGTTACGTCTCGTTCAGAACGACTTCTCCGATGCGTGAGACAGGCAGCCGAGACCGTGAACTGTTTGGTGTACCTTCCTCCATACGCGACTAGTGAATTCGCGGTAAGTGCTGAAAGCTTCTTCATTTTCTAATTTTCTTTTTTTTTTCCACGCTACTTTTTAGTGCTGTTCAATTCCGCTGAATATATATAGTGTATCTAGCCACGCGTTCATGGATGCTTGTGTATGGCAGACTCCGAAACCACGATGTTAGAGCCATTGAGAAATACTATGACGTGCCACCCGCCACGATCATCAAAACCATTCAAGCATGTTTTCAGGCATTTGAGATATACTAAATAGACTTAATCTGACTCTACCAACATGCCTCCTCCCCCCACCCCCAAAATTGCAGCTCTAAAGATAGATCCCGAGCATGTATTTGCAACTGGGAATGGTTGTCGGTATGCCTGTAGGTTTTGCCTAGCCGAGTTCACAGCCGCCTGTGCACGTGCGATTCCGGAACTACGAGGCCAGAACTGTTTAGAAATCTTTTTATATTGAGTTACCCATTGCGATCAGGAAAACACATCTATCACAGATATATCACTAAGTTTTTAGGCACGTAGGGACCTCTGGGCCCTGCTTTTCGGCAATTAGGTAGCCTTGCCGCCTACGGGATAATCTGACTGAGCTATGTGAAATGCTGGGTTGCCATAGTCGGAAGTTCGAATCCTTCTATATATATATTTTTTTAATTTGACGATGGTGAGCTTGAAATTCGCCTCTTCCAGTGCACTACATCTGCAGGCTTGGAGTGATGCTTGACAGCGGCGAAAGATGCTGAGAGTGAGTGGGGCTATACTAATCCAGGTACAACCAAATTGGGAAGGCCCACTAAGCTTCAACAAAGACACTCCCTCACTAGAACAAGAATTGGCCTTCCTGGTGCAGTATTCGTCCACCCACTCCGTGACGATTCCTTCAATAAACCCATGGCCCTCAGTCCCCAGCATCTGCGGAGCAACTGACCAAGGTGGTGCTCAGACCTGCAATGCAGCAGAGGGTGCCAAGAAACTCTGGACCCGGACAGGCCGCCAATAGAAACTGACCCTGGCAACCTTTAACAGCCGAACTCTGTCAAGTGAGGCTAGCTGAGCAGGACGCTGAGGAATTATCAGATATTGTTTGGGATATCATTGGTCTTAGCGAGATTAGAACTGGTGAGGCTTATACAGTGCTGACGAATGGCCATGTCCTCTGCTATAGAGGTCTCCCAGATAAGAAGCAATACGGGGTAGGATTCCTAATCCATAAGAACATAGCGGGCAACATTAACAAATTCTAGAGCAAATATGAGAGGGTAGCAGTAGTCATAATCAAACTTAATAAGAGGTATAGATAAAAGGTAGTACAAGTCTATGCTCCAACATCCAGTCACAATAATGAGGAAGCAGATCAGTTTTATGAAGATGTTGAATTAGCGATGAGAAAAGTGCAAACTCAGTATACAGTAGTAATGGGCGACTTCAATGCAAAAGTGGGGGAAAAGCAGGCTGGTGAACAAGCAATTGGCAACTACGGCGTCGATTCTAGGAACGCTAGAGGAGACATGCTGGTTGAATTCGCAGAAAGGGATAAGCTTTGAATAATGAATACCTCTTTCAGGGAGTGTCGCAACAGAAAGTGGACCTGGAAAAGCCGTAATTGTGAAAACAAGAAATGAAAGTGACTTCATACTTTCTGCTGATCCCAGCATAGTGCAGAGAGAGAGAGAGAAAGGCAAAGGAAAGACACCAGAGATTATCTCCGGTTGGCTACCCTGTACTGGGGGAGGGGAAAGGGGATGCGACAGGTGAGAGGGAGAAGGATTTAAAAAAAAAGGAAACTACACACACACGCATGTACAGGCTCGTCCACTCTTAGGGTGAACACGGCTCACCGTGGCCGCGCTCCGCGGGGCGCCAGTGGGTCCGGCGCGGCGGCGCATCGAAGCGAAGCGGCGCAGGCGCACACGGACTTCGGGGAGGCGCTTCGCGTCGTCTGCTACAGCGCTGGAGCGCGCCGCTCTGGCTTTGCTGCAAAGTGCACTTCGCTAGACCCAGGTGACTGAGCGACCGAGGCGGCGTGGCGGGAAGGCGCACTTCACTTACTGGAGCATTTTCCAGCTGGTTCGGTCTACAGCTTGTGAACAGCCTGCTTAATCAATATACACTAACAGAAATAAGCTGATCACCACATAAATCACTTAGCATGTTTTTAATAAGTGATGAGGGTAAAAATACAGTCATTTCTTCGCGCTCTTTATTAGGCTGGTGCCATTTTATTTGACTCTCATAGCACTTGGTGTAGCATACCGAGAACCTATTAGGCGCGCTCTTCTTCGTTGGAGTCTTCATGTGATGAGCCTAGCGCGCCATTTCGCGCATGTCTTGATGCTAGAACGAATGTGCTTAATTGACCTAAAAAAGCGACCGAAACCAGCAATAAGTTCCTCAGAAAGTTAGAGAACGATTGTTCAATCATGCATCATCATGTTTGCCATCGATTTTACCATTAAGGAGGGCAATAATATTACTTCGACAGCAACTAAGAAGTGACATCCGCTACTTCGCGACTTTCTTATTGACGCGTTAATGTCGCTGGTAGGGGTGCATGGAGCGCTTTAGGCGATGTTGGAAAGGGCTCTCCCCTGCATAGCAACTGATTTGGCGGCAGTTTTACTCCCCCTTTTCATCTTTCTACATCATATTTTTGTTGTCACAGATTGTTTAAAATCGCCGAAGCGGTGCCGGTCCTTTGACGGCTACCTGACGTGAGAAGTCGCATTCTTATTTAGAGGAATCGTCGGTCAGTTATTTGATTACATTGATTAGGTGGAGTGAAACATGTGGCGCCGTCGTTTATTTGGTTGTTTGTTTTTTTCTCCTTGGAGTCGATGCACACCGCATGCGAATGCCCTTTCTGTCCGTTTTGAATAGGTACTTGAATGGATGGATGAATGGATGCAAAACCTTAATAAGGTCCTGAGGTACGCGACTCAATGCGCCGCGGGCCGCTCCCACGTTGGGACAGTCAGGCCTTGCCCGACCGCGTAATTGAAGTGGAAAATCTATAATCTACATGTCTGTTTTCTAGCTTAAATTACGTCTTGCCGGGTAATTAAGTCGTTACTCGCTTGTATTTCATTTCAGTACTTCCTCGGAATCGGTCATATGTATATTCTCACTAGCATATAATTGTGCGGTATGCGTCCCGAAGCGGCACATGGCCTCTGCGTTACGCCATATAGGGGGGCATCGGATAAATTTGGAGAAAAGGAGGAATTGATTTCTCTTTTTTTAGGGGTTAGGGGGGTGGCGAGGCTGAGTGGGTAAAACTCAAATATGGATATGGCACAGGAACCCTTGCCTTGAACAAGCGATGCTGTTGCCGTCATGGGGAAGTGGCCGGTGCGTGTGTTGGACGAACGTGGCCATGATAATTAAACCGGCGGTCATGAGGCCGGCCCGGTGTCGTCTGCCGACAGCATGCCGGTGGTCGGCCAACGGGCTCGACATTCAATTGTAAAAGCCAAGCCCGGCCCAAGCCAGATTGCTATGTTCGGGCCAGTCTACTTTTTAACTGACCATGGGCGTCAGCCGGATCTACCACCGAGCCCCCCCCTCCCCCCCCCCCTTTTTTGGCTTAGGTCATGCTACTCCATTTTAGCTTAATATGTTGATGTGGTGCAGCCAACGACTGCTCAAGTGAGTCACTGGCCGCTCACGAGTTAAATATTCTGGGATGACTCGTCAAATCGAAAGACACCAGAGGTGTTTCCATCAAACGCATTTCTATAATAATAATATTTGGGGTTTTACGTGCCAAAACCACTTTCTGATTATGAGGCACGCCGTAGTGGAGGACTCCGGAAATTTTGACCACCTGGGGTTCTTTAACGTGCGCCTAAATCTAAGCACACGGGTGTTTTCGCATTTCGCCCCCATCGAAATGCGGCCGCCGTGGCCGGGATTCGATCCCGCGACCTCGTGCTCAGCAGCCCAACACCATAGCCACTGAGCAACCACGGCGGGTCGCATTTCTATCGACTTGCATGATGAATTGCATTTTGTTCGGTTGTCGGCTGCCGGGGCACTTCGGCGACAAAAACGCTGTTACAGTGCAGGATTTTATTTCCCCGGTGCACTTTCGGAAACTGGCCATGTCGCGGGTACCGGAAAAAGAAAGACGACGCATTGTAGATCTGTGCCTACAAAACTATTCTCAACGCGTTATATCGTAGATGACAAAAAGGCCACTGAAAACTGTGAATCGAATAGTCCAGGCTTACAAGAAGGATGGAAGAATTGCGGATGCTCCCCGTAAAGCCCGCCAAAGAGTGACCACTGAAGCTGAATACATGACCATTGTTGCGGCGGCTGCTGCAAACCCGACCTTTATCGCTCGGGAAATTAAGAACAGCCTCTGGCTGGGTGACGTCTCTGGCACGACTATAAAGCGTCGCCTCTACGCCACAGCCTAATAAAGAGCGCGAAAAAATCACTGTATTTTTACCGTCATCACTTATAAAAAGATGCTAAGTGATTTATGTGGTCATAAGCTTGTTTCTGTTAATGTATATTGATTAAGCAGGCTGTTCACAAGCTGTAGACCGAACTAGCTGGAAAATGCTCCAGTAAGTGAAGTGCGCCTTCCCGCCAAGCCGCCTCGGTCGCTCAGTCACCTGGGTCTAGCGAAGCGTACTTTACAGCAAAGCCAGAGCGGCGCGCTCCAGCGCTGTAGCAGACGACGCCAAGCGCCTCCCCGAGGTCCGTGTGCGCCTGCGCCGCTTCGCTTCGATGCGCCGCCGCGCCGGACGCACTGGCGCCCCGCGGAGCGTGGCCACGGTGAGCCGTGTTCACCCTAAGAGTGGACGAGCCTGTACACACAAACTGTTTCTGTGGGCACTGTCAAGCAGCCCGCTAAGGCGTTCCTAGTGTTATGCAGTGCACCGTACAATCCTGCGTCACACAGTGAAGTCACAATCTGTCAGAAAGTCCAGTGTCTTTTAAATCCCGCAGCAGCGCCTTCATAGCCGATCGCGCTGATGTTCGCGTAGGCCAGTATCCAAGGATCTTGTTTTCTGTTAGTGGGCGCTTGTCCAGTTTGTCTAGGGTGGCTGAGAGGACTGCTCTTTGCGGGTTGAAACGAGAGCACTCACAAAGAAGGTGCACGATTGTTTCATTGCACCCGCAGAAGTCACAAAGTGGGTTGTTGGACATTTCGATAAGGAAGGAGTACGCATTTGAAAATGCTACTCCAAGCCATAGACAAACTAGAAGGGTACAGTCGCGTCGTGGAAGCTCAGGCGGAATACGGAGTTGTAA
This sequence comes from Dermacentor albipictus, assembly GCF_038994185.2. Lineage (NCBI taxonomy): Eukaryota > Metazoa > Arthropoda > Arachnida > Ixodida > Ixodidae > Dermacentor > Dermacentor albipictus. Next base: position 64,217,954 of record NC_091823.1, on the reverse strand, counting down.
ATTAGGGTCCAGGGTATGAAGTCATGCACTTGTGAAATCGGATGAATTCCACTGAGCTAATGTCAGGTCGTTTGCCAGTACGGCAAGTTTTTTCGCTGCGTCGGCTCTCGAAAGAGGAATGGCAACGCAGCTGACGCCGTCGTGGGCAGATCGGGCAGCTGCGTCTGCTCGATCATTGCCATGTATGCCACAGTGACTAGGCAACCACTGATATATAATATCGTGTCCTTCGTCAACTATGCGATGGTGTACTTCTCTGATCTCTGCGACGAGCTGTTAATGTGATCCATGGCGCAGTGCTGAGAGTACACTCTGTAGGGCTGCCTTGGAATCACAGAAGACTGACCATGCATGCGGTGGTTCCTCCTGAATGAAATGGAGAGCCGCACGCAAGGCTACCAGTTCAGCAGCTGTCGTTGATGATACATGCGACGTTTTTAGCTGTATGTCGATGGATCTTGTTGGTATCACCACAGCAGCAGCTGAACTTGCAGATGTGACTGAGCCATCGATGTAAACGTGTACGTGTATTAATTCTGATATCCTTGATTTCTCCTGGGACAAGAGCCTCCAGAGAAACGGAAATCGCTTGTCTATTAAGGAGGTTGAGGTTGTCGGCAGGTGTGTCCGGCACGAAAAGAATAGTGTGCGCAGATGGCCTTCGCTGTGGCATGACAGTAGACTTACTTGACGAAGACCGTCCGCTGATGTTTCTTCTCTTGGCCTTGCGACGTACCACTCTTTCAAAGCCTTCGTCATCTTGACGAAGGCTTCGAAACCTTGATACCCGAAGGCAATGGTACAATCGCTTTGCAAGTTATTTCTTATTCCTGACAGGTATGTTACAAACATGAAAAAACAATCTTTTAAGTGCAGTAAAACCTTGTTAACACTTAGTTGGCGGGGAATCTGATTCAGGTATGCACTAAAGGATGTACTAATCAACTGACAATGGCAGATGAGAGGCTATATATTTACCAGCCAGAAAACAACTATGTCCTAATCCTCACTAAAACACACAACAAATCTTAACTGCAAGCAAGCAGCAAAAAAAAATCTGCTTTTCACTTGCAGCGATGACGACATCTTCTAACTCGGCAAGGCCACGAGCCAGTTTCTCCATCTCGGTCTTTGCGAACACCCAGACTGTTAACGCACGCGCCGCATCAATCGGAGACTGAAGGGCTATCACCCACTTCCACGTTGTCATAGTGAATGACATTATGTATGTACATATTTATATGTATGCATGTACGTATTAATGAGGTTTTACTGTATTCCTGTTAATGCCAGAAGCAGGACTTCCATGTACTGCATATGTGGACAAAGTGACAATCTCATGTTTGACATGATAATAACATTTGCATTAACAGAAAGATGGATATGCAAAATCTTGTGGTAGGTTGCCATGTCTGCACTGCCTCCTGGATCTTTGTCATTCTGAGGTATTCAAAATGTGCATCATGGTTGCTTTTTGTCTTCTGTGGTAATAGAAACGGCTTATGTCAAATTGTCAATTTTCTCAAAAGCTGGTGGCAAAAATATAACTAAATTACTTTCATACACTTCTGCAGACATCTGGCTTCATATATGGTATAAATATTTTATGTAATCATTTCCAAATTAACTTTGAAAAGAAATGAAGCCAATGTACAATATATACGAGGTCTCGAAGGTTATAACAAATTACCAGATATGACAAAAGTAAATCTAAATTATTTTTCACTAATATCGGCACTAACAATATATGCTTATAATGAATATCCGATATAACGAAGGCCTTTTGATGTCGTATGCAACCTCTTTATAACAAAATGTTCGACTGTAAATGGACGACAAAGGTTCCACCAGTGTTCTGAACATGCTATCTCTTGTGAACATTGAGGAACAAACATTAAAATGTCACAGGATTTAGTAAAGGGTTTAATGTCCCAAAGCAACTCACGGGCTATGAGGGGCTGGAAGGGGGGGCTCAGGATTGATTGTAAGCGCACTGGAGTACTGTAGTATGCATCCAAAACATGGTACACAAGCATTTTTATCGTTTGTTTCCAACAGAATGTGGCTGTGGCAACAGGAGCCTTTATCCCATGCTCAGCATATCTGAAATATTTGTGCTAGAGATTTGAAAATCCACCCACTTGTAGAGCATTACAAGCACATTTCAAATGTCATTAGTTTCTGCGTAGCCACTATAGTACTCGAGTTATGTCCTACACAATGGCAAAATAGTGATTTTGTGGGCACTTTATAGCTTAATAAATTTTCATAAAAAGCTTTGTGCTGTAACGCATTGAGCTCTTTGTAGACCACTAAGTGCCGACATCTATTCAAACAGTATATACAATTACTGCAACTATGAAAAAAAAAATTGGGACATTTCAACTAATTTTTACAAGGTTATGAAAATAACCTTGTACATTCATAATTATATTATACTAACGAAATTTGGCATACATACTCTTGAAGATATGTACAGTGCTGATACCTGCTTGAAATTGGAACATCTCCAAGCAGTAGTTGCCAAAGTACAAGGTTATATTTCAGAAAACCGAGAAAAATTAGTTGAAATGCCCTCTTTTTGGAGTTGTAGTTGCCAAAGTACAAGGTTATATTTCAGAAAACTGAGAAAAATTAGTTGAAATGCCCTCTTTTTGGAGTTTAATTTGCTTTTGTGAAGGTTTTTAATGTGCCTGGATTTTTATCCCCCTAAAGTGCTTCATAATATTCCTTTGGATTTTGAAGAAACTAAATAGATGACAAAAGGTCAATTCTTATAATGAGTTTTTTCAGTAATTGTACATCCTGTTTGGGTAGATATCGGCACTTTGTGAAAATTTAACACATAAAAAGAAAAGTGCCCACAAGGATGACTATCTTGCTATTGTACGCCACATAACTCAAAAACTATAAAGCTACACAAAAAGTAATTACTTATTTGAAATCTGCACAGAAAACTCCACAATTTGCTAAATTTTGAGCCCTATAGAACAAGTAATAAAGAAAAAGTTATTTCGAGGAGTGTCTCCCCTTCAAACATCATGTGTTCTTCAATAAGAACAAGACAGCGCGTGGTGTTGTGCAAAAAGGGACACAATTTATTAAGTCATTCCGGTGTCGGGCTTAGATCTTGTTGAATGCAGCAATGTCCACACTTTGTACCTGTAACAAACGAGGAAATGAGACTGCAAACAGCTGAAAAAGCCAATAATGAGTCAACACGGTTTGCACTGCAAGCTTGTTCCTTTTAAAAAAACTGCTGCATGATGCTGTCATTGAATGTTGCATTTTCGCCCTCCTGTATTTTCCACGTCACCTCGCAATCTGTACCCAACGAAGGCCGCATAGTCAGAAGAGCACTTATGAAAGCACCAACTTCTCATGCAATTCATTCTTTTTGGAGCGCTTCTGTAGCACACAGTAAAAACTCTTAATAATCTGATGTTTTAGCCATGAAATCTTGCTCTAATTTCAGGACAACAAGAGGAATGCTCACCAAGTCTTCGATGCCTTCAATCTTCTCCTGGAGCTCATCAATGCTGACCTTGTCATCCTCTACAACGCACACAATTTGTAGCTTCTTGATTCCATAAGCCAGGGGCACAAGTTTGGCTGCAATGAAACAACAGATGCAAGGGTATGAGCAAATAAAACAGAGGTGCTAAGGCAAAAGTAGAAGCAGGGTGTCTACCAATGACATTTCCAATTTCCCCGAGTGACAAAGAACTTTCTTTTATGTCAAAACAGGCTGACACCATGTTGCCCCAATGCTGTCACTCTTTAGTAAGCATGTTAAAAAAATAAAAGAAGGACTTAATCCAGTTTTAATAGTAAGGAGTAGTGCATTTTATGAAAAAGAAAAGGTCATCGAATAATATATCTCCCCCCCCAAAAAAACAATGGTGAAGCCCACTGCAAATCAAGTCGAACATTTTCAAATACAAATAAAAATAGATGCACACAAAAAGAAATATTTTCGAATATGAGCTATTTCTATCAACTGATAGCAAGCTCATTGGTATTAGGCCCGAACTTTGTCATAAGTGATATTCTCTCTCGGTAGCTGGAACGTCAACCTCAACTGTGCTGACATACTCTCAGCCCGTGCACAATGCCTCAGTGTTGCGTTTCACTGCTTTAAAGAGTTTATTTTGGTATGGATGAGGGACACTTGCATCTCAGTGTCAGTCAACGCCTTGTTTTTTAAGCTCAAGCTCCTTTAAAGAAGCAGCAGCATACTTCTTTTCCCATTCATTCCTCAACGCATGAGTCCTTTCTGTTCTTGTCCTCCTTTCGCTGCGCATTCACCCTGCAGACCATTTGAAGCATTCTGTTGGTCAGTTGGAGAGTCAACGTCCGATTTTTTGGACTCCCTCGGGGTCGTGAAAACATCAGAAAAAAAAAAAAAATGAATGCATGTCTTTTACTGCCCTTAAGGGCTCAAACTGCCACATGCACGTCCGAAGAAGCTCTGAAGACCTGCCAGTACACTTGTTAGGCATATCAGTGCTTGCACTGTGATAAAGACCGCAGGTGCACGCGTGCACAATTAAGGAATACATACTTGTTCGGGACGATTGCCCCGTCCCACGCTTGTTAAGCTTCACCGCAATGCTTCGCGTATGCTTCACCGCGTAACATCGCTGTATGGAGGCGAAACTAACTTTCGGGAACCTGCATTATGCAACGCGCTGTGCTTTCCGAGCTTCGAAGCCTATCGCGAAGACTACAAAGGCAGAGTCGGTGGTTGCTGATAGCAGTGAATTCTTTCAGCGAAAAACACGGAACCGAATGGCAAGAAGCTTAATAGCGAACTTTGAAGCAGCTAGACCTAGTGTTGCTGCAGTGGCAGCCAGCGGATGGCGAGATAATCAAAATGGCAGCAGTGGTCTTTGATTAATGCCATTTCGGACCTGCGGTCACAGCAAAAAGTCCGGAAAATCAGACGGCGAAGGGTTCTTGCATCCGAAATTTCTGGCGTTCTTATGCATTGACTCTATGGGGTATGTGGCGGTGCCGCGAAGCCGTCCAAATTATTGGGCATGTCCCAAAAATCATGTCTGGAAAATCTGTCGTTGACTGTACACTGGGAACCCCTCCAGCTGACAACACGGAGTCAAAGACGATTCGTTACGATTCCTCCCTGTTACTCGAGCCAGCATTAGCGCGACTTTCGTTCCCTTTCAATAAAATTACAGCTAATTTTCCCTGATAGGGGCACTAGTTCCCTGAGTTTTTCCTGAGAACTTCCAGACTATTAAAAAATCTGAGAATTCCCGGTTGGCAGACACCCCGAGATGTATGCACTAAGGGCTCATTCACACTAACGACTCGCAGAGGTGCGACTAAGCCTGTCAGAACTAGTCACAAATGGTTATTCTGGTTGAACAGTGACCGTATTGGGTCAGTCACTTGCTGCTTGAGTTCTCAGTCTAGCGAATGCTTCTGAACCCATCAGATGCGCAGGAAGAGAATGTTTGTATATGCTGACGTTTATTTGATGTGGTGATAGCGGTACGAGCAGACATGAAGGGCATGAATCATGAGATGCTTTGACGTGGTGGTGGGCAGGTCGGGCTTTCCAGTTTGAACATTGGTTGCCGTGAATCCTTTTTTAGTTGCTGAATGCATGACCTCTGCCAATCACCGGTGTGAATGAGCGCTAACAGTGGCACCATGCTGTACTGCAGCACCTTCAGTTTAGAATTGCTTTTTTTTCCTTCCTTACTTTTTCCTCGTCCTCTGTTCCTATTCTAATTAACAAATGATGTGTGCTGCCTGTCAATCAATGTTGGCTGAAGACAGTTAGCCAGAAACACTATATTTAAAATCGAAACTCTGCAAGAAAATTTATATAGTCTCCATAAAGGGTTAAAAACAATGACAACTAGGACTTCTCTGTGTCTGTACAGTAAACTACACTTGGAAACAGTGTAAACTCATGGCAGAACGCAGAAGAGACAAGACAAAGGGTCATGCACTCACAAGCTCCCCAGAGCAGTCCATCCATCTCAATGCGTCGGACATTCTCCTCCATGGCCTTCATATCCGTCTCATCATCCCAGGGCTTCACGTCTAGCACAATGTTAGACTTAGCAACCACCTGAGGCTCTGCGTGTACAAGACAACACCATCATCAATCTGTTTCTTTCAACGCCACATTACACTGTTAGTGTCAATGTATTACAGCACTCTAAAACTCGCACCAGCATGAACCATAGCACAGTCAACAGCAAATCTGCAAACTGAAATGATACTGCTGTCCTGCATTCTTTTGTCATGTATGTAAATGTATTTGAAAGTTGTGCACAGGTTTGACCCTTATAGTTTTTCAGGCACCCCTGCTGAGAACTATGGCTTTTCTCTTCTTCCTGCAGAAGATTTGCAAGGCAGTGTCCCATCAATCACACCCAAGACGTTCTGCAGCTTCATGAGAAACTAGAGAGGAATCATTCTTGAATACAGTCAACATAAGATTTTTTGGACCTTCTAAGGGTCACGAAAACGAAAAAAAAAAGGGCAGTCCCAAAAAATGAATGCATGCCTTTTACTGCCTCCAAGGGCTCAAATTGCCACAGGCATGTCTGAAATAGCTCGGAAGATTGCCCGTTGACTTAGGCACATCAGTGCTCATACTGTGACACTACAAGGCGGGCACACACGTGTATAAAGCATACATGTGTTGGCTTCTTATGATATGACTAATAAAAAAATTGGGCCCCTCGGTTAATCCTCTTCTTTCACGTATATAAGTAACACATGCTGTGTCCTAGGTCAATTGCACTTTCCTACTCTTGGTATGCTTCACTGCGTAATGCTGCTGTATTAAGGTGAAGCTGACTTTTGGAAACCAGCACTATGCACTGCATTGTGCTTTTTATTAAGCTTCGAAGTCATTGGCAAGTATTTCTAAGGTGGAGTCAGCGCCATTGCTGACAGCGGTGAATTCTTTCCATGAAAAACATGGCATAGAACAGCAAGAATCTTGGAAGTGAACGTCGAAGCAGGCAGGGCTAGCGTTGTTGCGGTGAGATAATCAAAATGGTGGTGGGGGTGGCTTCAAAAACGCCGCTTGAATCTGCGGTCATGGCAAAAAGTCCAGAAAACTAGACGGTGAAGGGATTTTGCGTTAGAAATTTCAGACGTTCTTCTACATTGACCATGGGGTATGTGACGGTGCCACGAAGGCATCCAAAAAATCTGTAGAGTGTATACCATTGGCTCAGCTAGCCTGCGGGGAAATGCCACACAGTTCCAGTCCTGGGGAAATAAAAGACACTCACTTTTGGACTTCTTTTCCTGGTAAGCCTTCACGCGTTCTTCTTTTGCCTTGTCTGCTTCCTCATCCTAAGACGGACACCACACAAGTAATTAGAAAGCATTAAGGAATGTACATGCAATATTGTTCTTCATGTCGATTGAAGAAACAGCCAACTTACATCTTCTGAACCAAAAAGATCGATGTCGTCATCATCTGCCACCTCCTTTTTGGCAGGGACATGGTTTGCAACCTTGGCCTGAAGAAAGAACACACAAAGTCTGATCACTATCTGAAGTCATCTATTGCTATCTTGCAACACTGCCTCAATGCTAACAGTACCGCCTCGACAAGTGAATGAAGAAGGAGTTTCTACTGTTACCTCTGCCAAATGTTCACAAAGGCGGAAGAGGTGAGGATGCGTGCATGTGCAATATATGCAGCGTATACCGTATTTACTCGCATAATGATTGCACTTTCTTGTAAAAAAAAAATTGACGCAAAGTCAGGGGTGCAATTATTACGCGGATTAAATTTCCCGTGAAAATAATATTTTTTTCATCCCACGTTTGCTGTGGATGACAACAGGTCAACAAGCAGGCGGCTGCCGCTGCAACAATGTGGGACACCAAAACAAATATGGCGGCCGGTGGAGCAAGCTGAACGAGCCGATCGCGATTTTTGTTCTCATGCGTACACTACGCGCATTGAAACAATTTCTTCCGTATCAGTAATGAATAATACCGTTAACATCGGCAAGTCTGCGACAATACCGTAGCCATGTCCTCTTTGAGGGGACAAAAACAGAGGTGGGCGTGCATAGCTGCCAGTGACATAGAAACACATGGCGGGCATGCTGCGGAAACTGCGACATTTGTCTTCACTACTATCCTAATACAGCACGTTTCCACTAAGGGTGAGCAAATATCTCAGCTGTGTTACAAGCGTCGCCGTATGAATAGGGTGCACTTCTAACGTATTAGTGCAAACGTGGCCACTATAGTTGTCCGTCGCGATTTGTTGCGTGCTCACGAGCGCAGACGAGAAGAATTGAAAGGCGCCTTTTTTGTTGTTGGCCAAAACCATTACAAAGCTTACAAGTAATAAAGCCAAAGCAAGTTTGGTTGTAGCTTTTTTTTTTTTCTCATGGGAGTGCGGAAAGTGATGAAGGGAATGAAATTGGGCATCTGCTTAAGAATGCTTGGTGTGTGCAGACAGCTTGGTACGTCTTCAAGAGTTGTTCGCGTAGTATTTGACAGCATTCGACCGATGGTAAGCGCGATCACCATTAGCTAGACTTGGCACACGACATATCGCTGCGACAAGTTCAGGGTGCGATCATTACACGGAAAAGGAAAAAGAATTGAATTTTGACGACAAAATTCAGGGGTGCGATCATTACGCGAGTGCGATTATTATGCGAGTAAATACGGTAGGCACAGACTTGGGAGTTAGATTAAGCTTGCATTGCATATGCTTAAGGATGTAAGAGCGAAGGTATCCATAAGCTCTGTGTTATAAAATTAGACTAGCTACTATGCTGCTAGATATAACTTTACTCGTACAAACAGTGAGCTATTTGTAGAGGTTTGGTAGATTATAAAATGACATAGCGGTGAACGACCAGCAGCATCTAGCTGAAGCTAGTTGACCATTTAAATGCAAGCTACAGTAATATCTAATCAATTTGGCTCTTTTTAATTCAAAACATTGATAACTTGCACTTAGTAGCTGGTATTGTAGCAAGCAGTGACTTTTGGGTAAGTATTCAGGGCCACACATTAATTAACTCAGGCAAGCCTCACAGTGCAGAAATCGCGGAGCGCCACAAATGTGTGGGGCAAAGAAGGTGCTGGTGTTTATACAAATTCTAGCACAAAAAAAATGCATAAAAGCAGAAGATAGTTTTGCAATGTTATAATGCACTGTACAGTTGATGACCGATAATTTAGACTCCACGGGGAACGTACATAAGTCAGAACTATCGAAGGTCCGAAAAAAACTAATGCATCCAAAAAAGATCATTTCATTTATGTTTTAAGGCCCCTGTGCAAGGAATACGTGGACGATTCATTGCTGCAGGCACTTCTGCTTAGGTGCAACCAAGTACGCCTGTATTTCTGTCAGTTTACTGCCGTCGCTGTACGCCAATGCAAGGACTGCAAAGGCTAAAGTCTGCATGTGAAGGCTCAGGAGCACATGGCACATCATCTGAGTTAGTCACTGTTTGATGGTGGGAGAACTTGCTCAATTATTTTGTCATTGTTCAGTTCGGCACACAACACCGCGCTGTCAACGCCTGCAAAGTCTTCAAACCAAGGCAAGGCCTAAGGGATTACTGTCGAATGTGTAATCTCCGAGGCCCCACTTGATGCCTCAGGTCTCCAAGGCCATACCTGATGCCTTGTTGAAGTTGCCAGAGGAGATAATGTCAGCACAGTCGGCATAGGCTACAGCCACAAACAGAGTAGAGATAAATGTAGAGCTGACGGCTGTCCCAAATATCGTTTATCTTTACACATTAAACTTATGGAGCCATCGGCGGTGCCGCGAAGCTGTCCGAATTATCGGTTGTTGATTGTATGCACAAAGCAGCACAATTAATTACACACGTGGAATTCTGTACAATGAAATGCTTCACATCACACTTCTTTGTCATCTAACAGCTAGAACAAGTTGTTTAAGTGCAATGCAACAGCAGAGTACATACTGATACATAATCACACATCGGAAAGAGACAGGATGTTTTCCAAGTGCTCTTGTGCTCAGAACATGGCAAGATCAGTTTAAATCTATCAAAACTATCAAGTAACAGGGCTTAAATTATTGCCAGTATGCCACATTAATGCCATGATCATGCTACTTCGTATGAATACATGGTTACAGGCAGCACAGTACTGATGGAAACAAGTGTTTCTGTCAGTCGCGCACTGCGTATAGGCTTGGCCATACTGTTCTCACAGCTGGCTGGTTTGTAGACACTAGAAGCTATCCACTCACCTGAGGTGCCACTACCTTGGCTGTTGGTACACTGCCTGTAGCCGGACAACGCTGCTCAAGTTCAGCGATGCGTGTCTCCATCTTGCGCAATGCAGCTAGGAGTTCTTGCAGTGCTACACACAGAGGAAAAGTCACGAACCTTGAGTGTTTTGCAACACTTGCAGGCTAGTCTTTAAAGTACATGTTTTGTCCCAAATTCAAAGCTTCCTATTGTGCAAGGAAGGCACAGGGAAGCAAGATTTGCAGCTTGCCATACTAAGTCTGCACAGCGCACTTTAGCTTTGAGCGACAGCAACTAAGGAGAGAAAATATGTCCGTAACCTGGCTGCCGTGAAGGTGCTCTAATGCACAGTTAGCATATAGGTATTATTTATGTATGCATTATGCTACTTAGCAATGCCTCAGCTCCAATGGAAATGGCAATATCCAAATATTTAGTACATTACTTAGCTTCAGACATATATACTCTGCAGTAATTGCAGCAACCGAAGGTGGTAATTTTCATCTGCAGAGATGAAGTAGCACATACAAAACACGTTTTCAGCACTTCGGTGTGTGTAGTTTGCACTTCACACTTGAAGAACAAGTGAAACTAGTACAGTTTTATCCGATAAGAAGAAAACAGTGCTGGTAGTAACAGGGCCACTTTAAAAGGGCAGCTCCCACGGGCACCACTTGTGTTCGTCTCGAGCTGATATTTTCTATTAGGAAGTGCAATGCAAGAGAGGGTGCCTCTTCTTTTCTATTTTCAATTATTAAACCGGAATATCTTTTGTTATTACGCACAAAATTACGCAATCTTTTTAATGTTCAACATGCCACTGCACTTTATAAAATGTTTACACCCTTTGGAGCTTATCTCATCCTCAAACACCAATCGTCATCTGTCTTTGTGTTTCCTCTTTCGAAAGCTCTCTGCGCTCGCTACCTTTCTGTCGAGAATGTTGTGTCAAGCTGATAACGCGCAAGCCATTCGCAACTAGGAAGTACCGGGCTTGCAGCGTTAAAGAAAGGAAATGCGGGCAAGACAGATGACGATTATTGTTTGGGGACAAAATACAACCCAAAGGTGTAAACTTTTTTTAAAGTGTATACAAGGAACACAATAAGAGAAAACTGAAACTAGAAATAATGTTGTATGGACCATTTGATAACATTAATTTATAGCATTGTTAAAGAAAAGGTTTGGAAGAGAAGGCTGCACCTGATATCTTGGCACCCCCTCCGTCCAGTTACCTAGCGGGTATTCCCTAACCAAAATATGTGAATGTATGTTACTCTTTACCACCTAACATGTTTTAAATCCGCACATGGCTCATTAAACATTACCCAAGGCAAACTGGTTCAATTAGCACTGATTTATGCAACAAGAAAGCACAACGGGGCAGACCACTCACCGTTTTTCATTTCGTTGTGCTCCTGCAGAATCTTCCTCTGGAAGGCATCATCATGAGAGGAACTGCCAGACTTGACAAGTGCATCACCCTGTGTGACATTGAGGAGCACGACACACCACATGACTCCTCCTTTCCCACAACAGACCAGCTCTAACACCAAGAATGAACCAACAAAACAGCACAACCGCCGAAGAACCATAGGTACACACTTGGAAAGCAACACACTTGGAAAGGAAAAAAATTATACTAAGACAACCAAGAATATTGCACTTTCCTATTTAAATGCATAAGCATTTATATGCCTACCAAACGAGAAATTTGTCTGTCACTAAGACAATGAATGGCTCATACCCACGTAAGGCAGAGGCTACAAACGTTCAGATAAGTGAAGTGAACAGTGCATACATTCATTGAAACCACCAATACAAAACACAGAACAGACTTCAATAAAGAACAAGTTCAAAACAAGCATTCGAACCAACAATAAAGCACTGCATACCCCCCTCAGCAAATGTAGTGGTGGTTTTGCAACAGCTTCACTAAATTAACCTTAATTATAATTAACTATCTTAATTGTGTCTAACTAACTTCACCTTAATCAACACCAGTGGTTGTGGGTTTGAGTACCGTAATGAACTCTACCTTTACTAACCATACCTTACGTTCACTATCGAAGATAAGCAAAGGACCAATGAGAGTTAAGGGTTTATACTGGTCAGATCAAGTCCCATAACATTGATAATGACATGGGCTGCGTGTAGATGAGCAAACTGCACAATGCTTATGCATACTTAGACAACTACGAGAGAACTAGGGTGGTTGCTTGGGCTAATTGGTAATTCATGATTAAAGAATAACGTACAGCGCGAAGGAAAGCTTTGAAAATTTAGATAATGAATTACGAACTAGCCCAAGCAACCAGCTTAGTTCACTTCATTTCTAGTACAATGGGCCCTTTCCCTTCGTCTTTCCGCTGTTCCTAAGCAAGTCCTAGTATTTTTGGTCAGCGCTGTGTATGTCGTCTATCGCTGTCCTTGTCCTTCGCGCTGTATGTTATTTTTTTATTACGAGGGGAGTTTTCTGCATGATGTTTTCTTTTTTCATTTCATTTATTCCACCTGAAAGGCCTTACATAAGGGGGCATACAGCAGTACATGTAGATGAGCAAGGTACACACTATACACATATATTCTGGGGTGCATATGCGCACATTTACTCCTGTGTACTCGCGTAGTCGTGCTTGTACATTGCAGATGCGTCAAGTTAGCGTAGACATGGGAGAGGTGCACTACACCAATCCTGGTTCTCCCTCGCTCTCGCGATGCGCACCTTACCCTCTCACCCCCCCCCCCCTTGATTCGTGGGAAAGGTATCCAAAGCACGACGACATTCCTCTTGCAAAGTTAATAAAAGTATAAAGGAGTGTCACTGCGAGAGACTCACTTTGGCACTCCGACCTCAAACCTAACCAACGGCCTAACAGATATATGTTGCAACCCACAAGTGACCTCACTGCCTATCAATGAGGCCAGCCTATTTATTACCTATTGGCACAATTATATTGCCACGGGTATGTGCCAGTGGGGACGAGGTTGAAGTAGCGCGGGTATTTAGGTTAAGCGTGGAGACGAAGACTGTTGGTTCTTATTTGACTGATAAGGTATTTTGTTGGTGCTGTTTCGCGTCCTTGTCGATACCACTTGGTTACACTGGTGGAGGTGCTGGGTATTGAGTGGCATGATAGTTGTTCCATTTGTGGCAAACTCGATATAAGTGTCCAGCTTCGCCACAATGGTAGCACACTGGTCAACGGTGTGCCACAAATCGGTTTTCTGACGCTGACAGTTTGGCGGCAACTCTCCATGGAGCCAAGGAGTGGCGTGCACATGTCGAGTGATGAGCGAGTGAAAACTTTACTGAGCTAGAAATGGCATTGTTTGTGCTGGCGTGATCGGCGGGGTTAGTAGAGTTGACTGGGGTGACGATATTAACTCTGTTTGTAGCCTAGGCGATGTTCTAGTTGTGGGTGTCAACGCCGTCGAAGATGCCTTGATTGGATGGCGAACAGCTTTTGCATAAGTAAGGCGTTGTGGCATGTTACCACAGTCTGGTGATGAAAAAGCTTGCTGAACTTCTCCCCAGACCACATCAGCTACAAAAGATAATGCAGGTGCCGGTTCCGTAGGCGCAATAACAAATCCGAGCTGCAGAAGTTCTTGCACAACCTCTTGGATAACTTCACACAGAGGCCTGTCGTTACTTGCAGCCAGTACGGAAGTGTTTGCTGCCGAGTTACCCATGTCATGCTGGCGGTATCGGTGCTGTAGGGCCTGTTCAATGGCTGTAGCCTGTTTTGTGAACACTGATGCTGTTGTCGGTGGATTTCACACAAAGCCAGCAAACAGCTGCTCTTTCACTCCCCGCAAGAGATACTACAACTTTCTTTCCTCTGGCATGTCTTCTGAGAACATAGCAACTGAGTGCAGATTTTAAGGAGACGCTGTGCATTTTCCCTCCTGTCTATGCTTGACAATGTATCCAGCAGCTGTGTGCAGAAATCGTCCCACGTGGCAAAACTCCTCTCCCTGTTGACATACCACATACAAGCATTGTCCTTCAGATAGAAATAGACACTCGAGAGTTTGTCTCTCGAGTTTGTCTGAACTGGTCTAGCCAATCTTCGACACCTTCAAAGGCATCATCGTGAAATGTCTCCAGAACCACAGGATTCTGCAGTGTTACTTGTGATGGAGCTGCGGTGGCCATTATAGTTGTAGGAGGGAAACAATTTCTCGAGGTTTCTTGCAGAGGACTGGACTCAGGCACTAGGCCTACCAGGTGACGACTGAACTGGCGGATCGGTGTTTCAATGCGCAAAGGTGATTCCGGACTTGATCGTCGGCTTTGCGAAGGAGTGCCAAGCATGAAGCCTACCCAGCACCTCCACCAGTGTAACAATGTGACAGTCAACTTTCCCTCTGCAAGTGTTACTTACTGCACGCAGCAACAACAACAACAAAAAAATTACTGCACGCAGCAACAAAAATTGTTAGAGCCAAACACCACCGATTGCTTTATTTGCCTGAACCCAATGTAGCTGCAATTAAACGTGCTACTGGTTGGGGAGTAACATGGAATGACTGACTATATCTGGAGCTTGCCTTGCGGCCTAGCCTCATGCAGAGCGTATCTTCACAATAGGTATATTTTATATATATATACATCAAATACTAGAATGCATCAAAATATAGTTTGGTATCAGCTTAATTTTACTACAGTTTATTTTCGCATATTTCTTAATTTTGTACAAAAATATCACTGTTTTACTTGAAAACTATTTTACACGCATAAAATTTGTTGGCCCTTCTTTCGGGAAACCACATTACGGCTTATCTCTATGTAAAACTATTTTGGTTAATAGTGGTGTTGAAACTTGCTACAAGATAGTCACATTAACCCCTTATGACAAGTTAACTCGTCGTGACTACTGGCAATTATTGCACATATGTATGTGTTCAGTTTCTTGTCATTCTGACGGGAAAATAATACATAATGACTTTTGTCAATTTTACAGTGGAGCTCTTAGAACTCCGCTAGGTTTCCCTTGACATCCACAGCTTCACCAAGCTGGGGGAGAGAGCTGAGATAGAATGAAAGCAGAGTATAAAAATAGCACGACACAGCGAGGGTGGTTGGAGCCTAGCCGGGGAAAAGGAGCGGTGCGGCGGGGACAGAGGTGGTATGACGTCATTGCTCTCTGACAAAAACCCGTGCGCTTGCTTCGGTGGTCCTCTTTCTCGCAGCAGAAAAATGAAATTATGCATGGCTCTGCTATCGCAAGCCCCAGAGACCAGCAGAGCTGGGGGAAGCCCAGCAAAACTTAGACTAAGTGTGCGGTTTGGCACTACTTTACTGGCCTTAGCCCAGCTCCACTGGTCTCTGGTGTTTGCGATAACAGACCCACACATAATTTTTCTTTTGCACTTCTAAACTTTCTACTGTATTAGTCATGGCAGTTAAACGGGGTTATAAAAGCACTAAACTTTACAATAATAAAGAACTTTTCGCAACTACACTCGAACCTCGTTATAGCGAAGCTGAAGGGAAAGCCAAAATTACTTCGTTATACCGACTCTTGCCCTTTGCTGCAGCACTATATGCCCAATGCAATGGTATGCGTAACTCTAAACATGAAAATAAGTCTACGGCTCCGAAGCCTGATAAACTGCTATGCGGTCGCATATGCGATGAAAACTGAATAAAACAACAACAGACTCTCTGGCATGTGCAACAGGTGGCTTTTTAGCACCTGACGCAACAGCCGTTACAATAATGCCCTTATCTTCGAATGTGATAGTCTCACTTCCGATTTCTATTTTGCTTGCTCATATTGTCATGAAACTGGCAAAACAGCGATGCTGTTTTGCCAGTTTTGACTGCTAACATGTCATGAAGCGAACGAAGACTGTCGTGTCCGAGCACAATGTGGCACACAACACAGTTCAACTACGTATGCAGCTAGTGCAGTATTCTTGGGCGACCTCTGCGACTTTTGGAGGTAGCTTCACTTTCGCAAGACTTTGCAAACCTGTCAAATTACAGCTGACAGAACTTAGAACAGAACCAGAAACGTCAATGTCCTTGAAAAATGAAACTATCTGATCCACCGCTTTTTCGTGGCACCGGCTTGGTTTGGACAGAATTGTGCCGGTTTCATGCAACCTTGGAGGTCATGCCTAGCTGCGTCAGTGCAGCGCTGTGCACCGCAGTGACAGAGAGAGGTGCAGGCATTAGTTTTAAGCATCCCACGCACAAGCATCCTTACAGATATGTGGTGTGGTGCAACTTGGCGTAAGCTCCGAGACTGTGATCTTGGAAGGTGCACTTAGTTATGCCAGCTACATCAGGGTGTCTACCATGTTGACATTTCCAAATTCCCTGAGTTTTCCAGGTTTTCCCTGAGTGCTTTTGCGAAATTCCCTGAGTGATGCAGAACTATGTTTTATGTCAAGTCGCGCTGAAATCATATCGCCCTATGCTGTCACTCTCTAGTGAGCATATGAAAAAAATTTCAAAGAAAACCGACCTAATCCAATTTGAATACTAAGGAGTAGTGTTTATGTTATTCAAAAAAAAAAAGATTATAAGGGAGGAGTTATTAAAATGCACAGCAAATAAAATGTCTTCGAAAATATTTTCAAATCTAGTTGGACATTCTCTAGTACAAATAAAAAGGAGATGCATACAGAACCAAATATTTTCGAATATGAGCTATTTCTATCAACTGATAGCATGCTCAGTGTCATGCAACTGTCCTGACATACTCTCAGCTCGCGCAAGACGCCTCAGTGTTGGGTTTCACTGCTTTAAAGAGTTTATTTTGGTTTGGATGAGGGACACCTGCATCTCAGCATCAGCCAACAATTTGTTTTTTGAGCGCAGGCTCCTTCAAAGAAGCGGTCGCATACTTCTTTTTTTTTCATTTATTTACCCTTCACGCAAAATCACGCAAAACTTAATTCCCCGTTCATTCCCCAGTGCGTCGATCCTTTCTGTTCTCGTCCTCCTTTCGCCGCGCGTTCGCCCCACGGACCATTTGAAGAATACTCTTGGTCAATTTACAGTCAACGTCCAATTTTTCGGACCCCCTAGGGGCCGCGAAAACTTCCGAAAAATCCGGCAGTCCGAAAAAATAAATTCATGTCTTTGACTGCCCTTAAGGGCTAAAATCGACACATGTACGTCTGAAAAAGCTCACAATGCCTGTCAGTGCACTTATTAGGCATATCGGTGCTCCTACTGTGACAGGTGAGGGCGGGTGCACACGTGTAAAATTAAGGAATACATACAGTGTGCCGCGACAATTGCCCCTTCCTACGCTTGTTACGCTTCACCGCGTTACACAACTGTAATGAGGCGAAGCAGACTTTCGGGAAAGAGCATTATGCAATGCGCCGTGCTTTCCGAGCTTCGAAGACAAAATTATTGCTGTCAGCGGAGAAATGAAGAAACACGGCACCGAACGACAAGAAGCTTAACAGTGAACGTCGAAGCAGCTAGGCCTAGCGTTGCCGCAGTGGTGGTTACGGCTGCCAGTGCATCTGCGTGCGAGAGCACCGGTTCAAGGCGGCGAGGTAATCAAAATAGCAGCGGTGGTGGTTTTCATTATTGCCGTCTCGGACCTGCGATCACGCAAAACGTTTAGAAAATCGGACGGCGAAGAGTTCTTGCGTCTGAAATTTCAGACGTTATGATGCATTGACTCTTTGGGGTACGTGGTGGTGCCGCGAAGCCGTCCGAGTTATTGGGAATCCGGAAAGTCGGTCGTTGACTGTACACTGGCAACTCCTCCAGCCGACGACGATTCGTTACGAGTCCTGTCTGTTTCTCGAGCCAGCATTACCGCGACTTTTGACCCTCTAAAAAAATTACAGCTAATTTTACCTGATAGAAGCACAAATTCCCTGAGTTTTCCCTGAGTTTTTCCAGACTACTCAAAATCCCTGAGAATTCCCGGTTTTCCCGGTTTTCCCGGTTGGTAGACACCCTGTACATGCCGCAGCGAGAAAGGTGCAATAAAATAGGCAAGAAGTGCTGCCTGTGCATAGCAGCTATGCACGTGTCAGCGAGAACGACCAGTGTTGCTCGATGGTGAACTCAATCAGCAATTTTGAATTGCTGCACCAAACGACTGCAGAACCCGGCGGAAAGCGATATGCTCAGTGTGCAATGGTTGGTATTTTTGGTTTCGTAGATGAATCTAGTTTGTTGTATCCATTGACAGAGCAATTTTACTTCGTTAAAACAAGGTCTTAAATACATGGATCTCTATGAGGATTTCAAGAGGATTTGTATTTAATTTGTTATATCCATTATTTCATTACATCCTGTCTTGTTATAATAAGGTTCAAGTGTATATTTCTGTTAATTTTGCGGTAAGAGGTTGGTTAGTAGAAGAAAAAAATGAAGGCCAATCTTTTCGAAGTACGCATGAAACCCTGTGCCAGTAAATCAGTGCGACGTCACGAACTTCAAAAATATATTTTCGTATTTGGGCTTTGTGAGCCAGAAAATCGTCCCGAACCTTGCCGAATTCGGTCTTTGGATTTTACAGAATACAATGTAGCCCATCTTCACTCACAAATAATTAACTATGCCTGAGCAGACATGGTTAACATCCGTGATGTCATGGTGAGCTGGTGGTGCCAGAACTTAAAAGGTGGTCTCACTAAAAGTCTTGTTTTTCCTGTCTTTTCAAGCTTCCTCTCACAGTACGAGCAGCTTTTTTTGGTACTGTACAAGGGTAATCTAATAATACGGTTTAATTTTACTGTGTCCCTTGGAGCCCAAAGCATGCAGCTACGTAGAGAATGAAGATATGTTAAAACTAAAGAGTGTGCTTAACTGTTGCATAGGCGCAAAAAAGGAAAAAAATAAGAAAGTGATTAGTGAGAACTTGTAAGCTTACATAAGGACATGGCTGTAAATAATCTATAACTTTTATAGTAAGCGTTCATACACCTGATGGTCTACTTTAAATGCTTGCAAGTTCTAAGTAGAATTAGTACTGAATACATGTAGTGAAACTTCCAAGGCGTCCAATACCAGTTCCTTAACTGCCCACATGTTTTCATGTTCATATGCTGCTCTTGCGATACTAAGCAGTTCAAGTTAAAACCCCAATTTGAAATGTGCAATTTGCGATGTTCGCAAGTGGCAAGGGTTGTGTTGTGCAGCCTTGGTCATGTGCTGTGTGGCAAACATGAACTTCAATGGACTTAAAGATGTTTCCAGATAGAGGCCATAGATTATATAAAACAGTTTGCAGCACAAACAGATACTTAGCACCAAACTAAAGCAACTTTCACAAAAGAAAGTATTCCAATCACTTCATTTGAACACAATTTCTTTTCCTAACACAACACAGATCTCAATTCCATTTGGTGAGTTCAATCTTACAAATTCAGAAAACTACCTTTTGAATGCCACATAAAAACAAAAACTATTAGCATTTTCATCATCCTGCACTTTTCTAAGGAATACAAATGGAGTGTACATGCATGGCCCAATGTCATCCAACAAAACACAAGCCATATCACATTGCAATTTGACTTGGGCGAACATTTTACAGACCCAGAAAACTGAACTGTCACATTCATACTCCACCAATGGTTACCAGTGATACTTAATGGTATAGTAGGAGCTCTTCAGTCTTACTTCCAACTAGGCACAAATTAATTAACACTCACAGTTGTGCAGCAACTTCTTTATACATTCACTACTAGATCAGACACACATCAACACTTGACAAGGTGCCTTGAAAACACCAGTGAAAGCTCAATTTTCTTCATAGCATTTGCATGCCTGAAGAAAACACAACACAAATGTCACGAACAGGTGCGCATCAAATGTGGAAACAAGGCAATAACAAATAAATGTGGTTCTGTGCTACACAATATAGCTTTCAACACTGCAGATGCCTTGACACAGAATTATTGCAAGAAACTGTGCACATAAGAAGAAAGAAAGAACTGTGTGCAATGATAAATAGCGAGAGAAGTGGGACAGAATTAAGAAGCGCTCATTACTTTTAGAAATTTTAATGATGTCCCTTTGTCCTCACTACTGATATACAAAACAAGAAATCCAGTTTCGAAATCTTAAACCAACTGTGTACAGCTCAGGTGCTATAGTAACCATATGGGTACCTATCAGGATAAGCCTGTACACTGTAGACTTGAATATGAACATCATAAACACTAAGCAGTTATTAACTGAGCGGTTTCACTGTCGCTGATTTTGTTGAACTCTACAGGCAGCCACTTCTATAATTCTCCCGCACAATAGCTAAATCACAGTTCCCAGCACACGCAACTGCCAGCGAGAATTTGGCTTGGTAGACTTATACAGTGGTGATTTGGTATCACGTCCGATGTCACCAACTTGTAGGAACAGAAGGCCCAAAAAGAATTGCCATTTATTTATCAGGTGAATGTGTTGATGTCGCAGATACCATCATCTAGCCCATTTGCCTGATGGCGCTAGTCCAGTCTCTGCTTCCACCACCGGGCTCTATGAGTGCTGTCCACTACGATTTCTTGCTTAAGAGGCGCCATATCATGCTCAAGAAATTCAGGGATCAAACCGAGATCTGTTTTGCATTGGTTCCACATTGATGCCTTAAACAGACACAGCTTTCAGACAAATATTTTGACCTGTGGAGGGACCATGACACTGCCACTCACAGCACAAACAGGCTTAAAAAAAAAGCAAAATGAAAGAAATATGGAAAGAGAAAGAAAAGAGGGGAGAATGAAAAAAAAAAAATTAGCAGCATCTCTGAGGTTTGCTACAATATTTACATGTTACAAGAAAGCATTCTTGTTTCTTTGCTGGAAACACTGCTAACTTAGGAGCATTGCTCAGAAGCATAGCACAGTCTTTACAAAGAAATTTGCAGTTGCCTAGCAGTGACACCAGACTTTACTTGTTGACATGCGTTGACATCACCATAGCGAATAACAGCATGCACAACACATGGACAATAATTATGGACTAATGAGAACGTGGTTGACGCTGTTCTGTGTTTGATATTTCCTTCAATATTTTAATGTTTAGCAGTGTGTGTATATATTCATGTCTGTCCAATTTACATGAGTTGTAGGTTACCTGCTTTTCCTAGTTGCTTCAGTGCTGTTATTTTGAGTCTGCTCTTTATGGTCATGAACTGTGCCAACCCATCAAAACTGTTACTGTTACTTGCAACACCGCGACAAAAGTTACTTATTTGATTATTTGTCAGCCTCCAGTGCCTGGCAAAAATGCAGGCAACGCATATATAAGGCTTGCACCTGATGAGCATGAGTGCATTTCATATGCTGTGCATGGATATTTGCAGTATTAAGGAAACCTATCTGACAAATATTTGTATTCTTGAACAGCTGCTTGAACAGTTATATTTGTGAGAAGCAGAAACGATCGTTTAACTACCTGGCTATCACTTCCGCTATGCCAAGCTGTTCGAGCAAAACTGAGTATGATGAGTGGTATTTGCAGACCAGAAACTTGTCAGTGTCAAACCATGTCATGTAATTGGGTTTAGGTGCAGTGAAAAAAGCTTTTCTATGATATGGCCATCACAAACAGCTAAACAGTTGCCTTTGTGCAAACCAGGGTTGCTCACATGTTGGCCCTGACAATCAAAATGATGCTGTTTGAAATGCATTGAGAAGTGTTCCTAATCACTTTTGAAGCAGAAACCAAGACATGGTATTTCCCACTTGAAAAACTCCACAACCATAAATGCCATGACATGACAAGGAAGCAAAAGGAAAAAAAGAGCAAAATTACCCTAGGCCAAACTTTTGCGATACGCGTTGCTAAATTGTGTAAAATGTCTCCTAAACTGATAGTTTAGGATATAGCCCTCAGTCACATAAGCAAGAGAGCCAAGGAAAACAAGGTCACATATGCAAGAGAGCCAAAGAAAAAAGCCCTTGACATCAGTAGGCTAAGCACAATGAACAGGCAAGTCCTGAGTCACTGCATGGCAACTAGTCCTCCTCCTCTGCTGAGGAAGCAGCAACCTCGAATTTTGTGACTCTCTATATCAAAATAAAATTTGCAGAAGTGGAGCCTCGAGTGGCAGCAAAAGCAAAGTAAATGCAGCATGCAATGACCAGACATGCAGTAGGATAAACATCACAGAAATGAAAGCAACCTATGTTTCTTTCTAGTTCCACAAGCGTATTATAATTTGGAAAATTACTTGATTGACTGACACCTTCATTTACAGGCAAGACTTATACAGGGCACAGACATACAGCTCACGCTTAGTCAATCCCTGTAATTCAAGCTTTCAATTGTACCAGTGAAAGCTCACAAATAATTTAAAAGAATTTTTGAGAAGTTTGGGTGGCATAACATGCTCAGTAAGACATATGCGGCTAAAGTTAGGGGACAAGGACATGAGAGCAAAACGAGAGGTCTAACTAGTTCGCCACCAAGGCATTTTTTTTTTTTTTTGCGAAGCACTATGTTTACAGTGACTGATAAGTGTTAACAAAAAAGAAGGGCAAAAGGCGTGCGCGAAAAGATATAAAGAATACGAATGGGGAGGTGGGACTCATGCCTCAGGCTTGTGAAAAACAGACTAACAGGCCTCCACACGTCAACCTCCACACGTCAATACTTCGCCGTCCAGGCGAAGCGCATGAGTGGGGTAGGAGGCAATAAGGGTGCTACTCACTGACTGGAGAGAGTTTTTAATTTGTTGCCGAGCCTGGGCTATCTTATCGACTAGAGAGGAACTTTGGGAGCTTTGGGAAGACGCCTTAGCCTGGAGGAAGAGAGACAAGAACAAGACACGTCTCAAACGGATGAAGCGATAAGTGCCGGCTCAGCGGTATCCGCACTCTTTGAAGGTGGCGAACACACGACTGCTCTCTTTTAGGATTACATTCAAGTCTGCGTTTACGGTGGCAACATTCGAAGACACAGTGAAGCCAGCGATTATGCAGACGCCTCGAGCCACAGCAAACAACGTGATTAAACAGCGAAGTCTCGGTAGGCAGCAAAAGTGACCGCATGCCCCGCCTCTTTTAGCGTGATGATTAATCGCTAGTGCACTGCCAGAAAGAAAACGGCCAATGCTCGGGTCTCGACAAGCGGCCAGAGGCGTCACCTTGGCAAACTGATCCCTGTTCAAGTAGCACAGGTACTGCTTCTCGGCATCGTCATACTTTGCCTTGTCGAGCCAGACTGAATCGAGGGTGAGTGGATGTGCCATGTCGTTGAACTCTGAAAGACCGAAGAAACACACAGCGGTTTTGTCAACTTGGGCAACGAAGATCATCGCGAACAACACCTGCAGCGCAACCAGGACTTCCTACACGTGGCTGGCAAAGCGAAAAAATAGCCAACAAATGCTAAAACGAGCGCCGGCGGTATCGAGTGACGACATCTTTGTTCAGGATGGTCAAGACAGTATCTGTATTCTGCACATCATACGCCCACAGAACGAAAACAAACACTGAAACTACTTTTGCCGGTAAAGCGACGACTGTCCCACACTGCATCATGAAACCTCGGGCTGTTTCAACTGTTAATGTAGCCACTGAAAGCGAAAATACAACACATACCGGATGCCGACGCACGCAAGGGGAGCAACGTGCTGCGAAAGAGGAGCGGGCACGATTTGTTCACGCCGAAGACGCTTGAAGGAGCCACTGGCGCTACTTATATCACAGAAACAACTTCAAAGCCACACAAACTCTCTTCAGAGAATTGCTAAAAAGTGTTTCAAACGTGTAAAAAATGTGCAAGTTACGCTGACAAATTAATATGCTAAGAAAGAACATACAGCGTACGACCGGTACAGCGTCCTCAAGTTCGAAACTGTGGCAGTGGCTATCATCTAAGTGAACAGACGACAAAAACTAAGCGAGCCGTTTTCGGGCGGGTTTTTGTGTTCTGAGCACTTTGCTTGTCTGCAGTACATCGCCAGCCAAATGATGAAGCCATCATTCGTCGTTTATTGCGTTTGCATTGTAGTTTTGTCGCATATAAACGTGTATATAACATGTGACTGTCCCGGGCGGAGCGCTGGCACTGATGAGACGTGTCCGATTTCTGACAGTGATCACGAAAAACGTAAGTACTACAACGAGCGCTGGTCAGGTTACTTGCAGGCCATAAACAAAAGCCTGGAGGGATACGATCCCTGCCCAGATGATGACAATGAGGAAAAGTGTTCGTGCCATAGATCGGTGATCGATGACGACCTTAGCCCGTGGTCTAAGTCGGGCATTTCCGCTGAGCTCGTCGAGCGGTCCAAGCCCAGGGGCGTCCTTTACCAAGTCGTCAACCACAAACTCTACAGAAGCAAAGAGTGCATGTTCCCCTTCCGCTGCCTCGGCGTGGAGCACTTCATCCTGAAGATCGTGAACGAGCTGCCTGACGTCGAGTTCGTTCTCAACACACGCGACTGGCCGCAGGCGCATAAGCGTATCGAACCGTTGCCGGTCTTCTCATTCAGCAAGACGCGCGACTACTCGGACATAATGTATCCAGCATGGACCTTTTGGGCCGGTGGTCCGGCCATCAGCCTTTATCCAACGGGCATCGGCCGCTGGGACCTGCAGCGAGACATCATCACCAAGGCGGCGAAAGGAGCCTGGACTTGGGACAAGTAATACTCCACTAATTGATAGTCCAGTTTTGCCTCCCATGCTTGTTTGCGCCAAGACATTAGGATGGCGCCAAATTATTGTTTTGTGCTTCTTGTGTCGTATCTATGTTTTGTCAATTCGTTGTACGATTTGTCTGTCTTTCATCTGCAGGAAACAGTCTTTAGGATTTTTCCGGGGGTCGCGAACAAGCTCGGAGCGTGACCCTTTGATCCTACTGTCCCGGAGCAAGCCCGACCTTGTCGACGCGCAGTACACCAAAAATCAGGCCTGGAAGTCGGACCAGGACACTTTGGGACAGCCGGCTGCCGAGGAAGTGCGCTTTGAAGATCACTGCAAGTATAAGTACCTCTTCAATTTCCGTGGCGTCGCTGCTAGTTTCCGGCTCAAGCATCTCTTCCTGTGCAAGTCGCTTGTACTTCATGTTGGTGACGAGTGGCTCGAGTTCTTTTACCCACAGCTAAAGCCCTGGGTCCACTATATCCCTGTCACAGTGGATCTCCACGAGGTCGAAGAGCTGCTAGAGTTTGCGAAAGAAAACGACGAAGCGGTGCGTGAAATAGCTGAGCGAGGCTATGATTTTATTTGGAAACACCTTAGAATGGAAGATGTGCAATGCTACTGGCGAAGCCTGCTCAAGAAATATGCCAGCCTTTTGCGGTACAAGGTTGTAAGAGACACGTCTCTTATTAGAATCGCAGAAAAGAACTAAACTGCGTCATAGTGCCTTAACTAAAATTTGAAGGCTGACAAGCTTTATGGCTGTCAAGGTGCGTAGTTCTGCACTGAAAGAGGTTCTTGCCAAATTGGCACAGAGATAACCCTTATGCCAACGGACCACTCCTGCTTTAATGGAGGCAACTCCTTTCAAAGTCATGGCTCATTATAAAAAAATGCTGGAGATATCAACCACTGTGTGGGAGCTCTCCCAAAAGTCAATTACCAAGATCTGAGCAAGGTCACTGCACGCCTGTCACCAGGATCAAACAGAAGGTGCTCCACCTCGCACCATCTCACCCTTGAAGAAACATCTGGGCTGGCTCCAAAAGATCGGGTTTTAATAAACATGGCTAATGTTAGATCCGCCTGGAACCAGGCGGATCTTTGCCAAATGTTTAGGCTTAGGCGGCTGCTCTTGTATGAGGTCACGGTGCCAAAATCTTGTCATGCCTTCATAGTGTTGGTACCTATACCTCCATAGGCATGTGCTATTGCGCTCAGTGTGAGTTGCAACACAGTGCTCATTGTCCAACGGGCCTCAAGACTTAATGATGGCACCACCATACAAAAGATTGGTGATGTTAACACTGCTACAATGACTGATATTCAGTTCACAAATTTTTTGTACGTTGGTGCCACCGTGCAGCCATGGAGACTTTGTACCACAGGCACCAGGTTGCAACTCACAGTGAGCATGATAATACATGGTATCTACAATTGCTGAGAAGATTTGACAAGTCTGAAGAGCAGTACATCATTTGCACTATGGACCCCAGTGATGCTGTGAAAGCTTTGGTGTCTGTGCAGTAGGCTAATTTATCAACTGCTTCATTATAATATTGTGAGGCACCTTTCACCAACCACAGAAGAGGAACTGCCCCCAGGAGCATATCTTCAATTACTCTCTCTGCAACCTTCAGATGCCATACTTGGTTCATTATGTGCACAATTGATGGCCATCACATACTGATTTCACTGTATCATTAAGCAAGCACCAACTTGCCAGACTCTTTACAAGCTAGGCACATGAATACAGTGGCAGGTGCCTATCTTCTTTGGGCACTCTGTTCAGCACCCCTGTAGGGACATTGAAGGGAGTACTCCGAACAAGTTTCCTTTCCTCACTGTTTCATGCCCTCAGTATGCAGAGCTGCTGTTGCTTTTCATCTTCATTGGTGACATACAATGTGAATGGTAGAGGAACTTCTGTTAGCTGTGTGTCTGCTTGCGGCCATCTACTGCCTCTGTTATTTTGTGTGCCATTTGTTTTTCTGCATTTTTTTGTTTTTTAGCATTGTGGATATAATGACAGCCTGAAAAAAGCTGTACGTAATATGCAGACCATCATAAAAGACTTTTGACCAGTGAAGCCACTCTAATGGCCAGTTCAAATGTCAAAGCTATACACATGTTTGTGCCTGCAAAGATAGTTTGTGGCATAATTTGTGCCTGCAAAACAACATAAAAGAAAATGATGTTGACATTGTGCGAAAACTGCTTTCATTTGTTGTGTGCATTTGGTACCATTTTTGGGACAAATATCTGTATATTCTTTACTCATGAATTAATGTAGAAGCATTTCATCATGGCATTGCTACTTGTGATCTGCTTCATTACTTGCTTAAGGTCCTAAAATTTGTTGTTTCTTGCTTATGCCCTACTTTTCCTTGTACACTTTGACCAGTTCAGGAGTGCCAGAGAAGTGACACAGTGAAATGTAACACCATTCTGACTCCTTTTTTATGTCTTTTTGCCCATTGTTTTATTTTGTCTCAAGGACATTTCCATTACTACTGACCCCCTGACCTGTACGTAAACAGATGTTGCATAGATACTTATTCAGTTCGCTGCCACTTCATCTTCAATGTTAAAACGTTCTGAAAAGTATTGTTGAGCCATGAAATATTAATGTATTGTGAAGAAGTAGCACTGGAAAAATAGCAGTGTTCTTTTTCATAAACATTTTCACTGTGTGTCATTAATGCATGTTGTAAAAAATAAAAAAGACCTGGTGGTCTGCTGTATTTAGTTATGTGTGCCGTCTAATGAGAACTTACGACATGAAAAGAAACTTAAATTACCAGCAAACCTTTCATGACGGGACGCAACACTGCTGTGTTGGCTGTGGGTAGGAGTAGCATTAACCAACTCCTACAGCTATCATATTGGAATGGTGGACTCGCCAATGTGCGCCAAGTGCAAGTGTGAAGAGACCATCAGTCATCTTCTGTGACACTGTTCTCGCTTTGACAACCAACGTCAGACTCTCCAGTGTGCCTTGAATAGACTGGATGACAGGCATTTTTCAGAAGCAAAGATCTTGCGAGCCTGGCCTCACAGTTCATTAGTCCAGAAAGCAGTTCGAGCGCATCTTCACTACCTGAAGGCAACAGACTTGAGTGTCCGACTATAGACATCCTACACCTAACTTAGTGTATGTGAAAGTGCAGTATAGACTCATGTTTTCTCTCTCTCTCTTTCACTCCCCATTCCCCTCCCTATGTGTAGGGTAGCAAACTGGACTCAGTCTGGTTACCCTCCCTGTCTTTCCTTCTTCCTTTCTCTCTCTCTCTAAGACATGAAAAAGCCCTGCTATAACCGCGAATGTTCAGAGGTGGTGATATTTCACTGGTGTGAGTGTAAGGGGAAGGCAGGTTACATGGGCAAACATCTGGTGAAAAAAAATATATATTGCCTATCCCACCATGATGCTGATGTATTGGCCATTCTTAATTGGTAGCATTGTCATAAAGATGTGCATGTAAATATTTCAAGAAGTGGCCTGTGTGTTAATAACACATAAGAAAAGAAATTGTGCACGTTGTACTGCTGACATTGATATATATAATTTACAATGAAAATATTAGTTGATTGATTTATTTATTTAGTATGGCCAGGAATTAAAATTCTGTCCTTGAGTTAAACAGCAGAGGTTCAGTCAGCCATAAAAGAGCGTAAATATGAAATGTGTGCAGTTATACCAGTTCTGAATTCTTGAGACAGTTGCCTGAGACATCACAGATTATGGCAACAACTTCTGTGTGTTCTCTTTTTTTTCTACACACGAAGGCATTTAATTTTTTTGAAAGATTTCGAATTCTGTGACATTGCATGATGACTTCAATGGTGCTATGGATTGGGCACCAGAGAAATAAACAAAAAGTTCTGCCTGCAGTTGTGACTTTCTCCAGTATGAGATAGTCATTTTGTCCCAACAAACAACTGAGAACATTTCAAAGGACTATTCCACTAACGTGACTTTATACAGTGCTATTTGTATGTAATGTCTTTTTAACCTGTATAGCTGTGTTACAGTAAAATTAGTGCTGACTAATTCTGTGAATCAGGGTATACTAGCCATGTTGTAGAATTGTGAGCTGGAAAAGTTGGTACATGTTTACAATGTGAGTTAGAGACAAAAGTTTTGTTATGGCTTGTCATTTTAAGCTCTATAGCTTAAATGAGGATATGAATATTATTCAGCTTGAAATTGACACTAAATTTCCCTGCTTTATTAGCTGTATTGTGTTTGTGAGCTCAACTTATTTAGATATGTGACGCCAGTTTTTTCATGGGCACCCTGTTATTTGTTGACCATGCTTTGTCTTATGCTCAGGGTGATGTGAATAGTGAATTTATCCACTAGTAATGAACAAAACAGTTTTGTTGTACATGAATTTCTGTAGATGTCACACACTTATGTTCTGTCATCTTATCAAATTGTGATTTATAAATTCTATTTTTACAAGACATCTGTTTACAATGTCCAGTTGATCACAAGTGCTTTGGACTTTTTTTTCTTTTGGAAACTAGTGCTGAAAGTTTTTCGTGCTGACAGCAATATTGTAAACACAGCATTGCGAGCAGAAGCAGCTTTTAGAAGTGCACAAATTTAATATTATGGCACGATCTGCCATTGCTTACCCTTATGAAAGAGTGTCATAGTTCCACCTTTGAATGGGCCTATAAAAAGTAGTGACCGACTCACTGAAACGGGGTAGTGCTCACATTCCTGTATCATGCTACTGCTCTAGAACAAGACCACAAACTGTAGGTCCTGGTCCGCCAAGTTCCAACAAGTAATAAAACAGGTGTGAATCTGCTGTCATTTTGAATTTTTTACCATTTTATAGAAGACAAAGTAGCCAGTGTTGGCATCTTTCATTAAACGTTTGACATCTTCAAGTGTTCCTTGCCCGCCGCGGTGGCTTAGCGGCTATGGCGATGTGCTGCCAAGCACTAGATCGTGGGATCGAGTCCTGGCCGCGTCGGTGGCATTTCGATGGGAACGAAATGCAAAAACGTCTGTTTGCCGTGCATTGGGTACACGTTAAAGAACCCCAGGTGGTCAAAATTAACCTGCGCCCCCCCCCCCCCCCCCCCCGGCTACGGCGTGCCTCATAATCAGATTGTGGTTCGGTTTTGGCACGTAAAAACACAGAATTTAATTTCAGTGCTGTTCCTTTGAGAGTTGATTTCTGGAATAATCTAAAAGGCTCGCTGGAGCAACTATGAGCTGAACAGTTTCTAAAACAGTTGCTTATAGCCATGTAACCAGTTTATTAGTTCAATTTGTTAGTTATACTTGCTCATATTTCATTAACTATGCACTCACTGTATTTGTATCTATATAGTGAGAGGGGAGGGAGAGGGGATGTACTTCTTACTGCTTAGTATATAAACGAATAATTCCACACAAACATGCACGCAAACACAGTGATGATGATGATAAGCCGACAACCCAATGCAGCATATGTGTGGTAGGCCTAGAGTAGGACGTTTCAACATAGCGAGACGTGCTTCACCTAGGGGCCACATGCACGTGTGCTAGCTAGGCATGAGCGTTTGTGCGGTGAGGCTGGGCATCATTGTAGTAGATCGTAACACTGGACCTAAAGTCTCTGCATCACCTGAATATCTGCGCAATTCCCCTTCTTCACTGAAGTGTCTTGGGGGCTTTGCTATTAAGCTTTATAATGGATTAAGAGTCCCAACAATCGCTTTTGCCACTGTAAGGGTAGCTTTCCTGCAAGACTTAGTCGTGTAGTGGTTGAGCTTGCGCATATTGATGCACGAAAATTGGGATGACAAAGAAATCTTGTGTGATATTCGGAGCTATGCTCTGAATATTAAGTTGGGTGCCTTATCAAAGTGGTAGCGCTTTAAAAAAATTGTTTGCAACTATTCTTGTTATGTTTTTATAGTGAATTCACACCCACATGTGCGTGTCTATTGCCGATGAAGGCTCTCAGGAACGGAGGAAGCCTAAAAACAGTGAAGAAGAAACTAGGAATAGGCAAGAATCAGATGTGTGCGTTAAGACACAAAGCCGGCAATATCGTTACTAATATGGATGAGATAGTTCAAGTGGCTGAGGAGTTCTATAGAGATTTATACAGTACCAGTGGCACCCACGACGATAGTGGAAGAGAGAATAGCCTAGAGGAATTCGAAATCCCACAGGTAACGCCAGAAGAAGTAAAGAAAGCCTTAGGAGCTATGCAAAGGGGGAAGGCAGCTGGGGAGGATCAGGTAACAGCAGATTTGTTGAAGGATGGTGGTCAAATTGTTCTAGAGAAACTGGCCACCCTGTATACGCAATGCCTCATAACCTCGAGTGTACCGGAATCTTGGAAGAACGCTAACATATAATCCTAATCCATAAGAAAGGGGACGCCAAAGAGTTGAAAAAATATAGACCGATCAGCTTACTGTCCGTTGCCTACAAAGTATTTACTAAGGTCATCGCAAATAGAATCAGGAACACCTTAGACTTTTGTCAACCAAAGGACCAGGCAGGATTCCGTAAAGGCTACTCAACAATAGACCATATTCACACTATAAATCAAGCGATAGAGAAATGTGCAGAATATAACCAACCCTTATATATAGCTTTCATTGATTACGAGAAAGCGTTTGATTCAGTCGAAACCTCAGCGGTCATGGAGGCATTACGGAATCAGGGTGTAGATGAGCCATATGTAAAAATACTGGAAGATATCTATAGCGGCTCCACAGCCACCGTAGTCCTCCACAAAGAAAGCAACAAAATCCCTATAAAGAAAGGTGTCAGACAGGGAGATACGATCTCTCCAATGCTATTCACAGCATGTTTACAGGAGGTATTCAGAGGCCTGGAGTGGGAAGAATTGGGGATAAAAGTTGATGGAGAATACCTTAGCAACTTGCGATTCGCTGATGATATTGCCTTACTTAGTAACTCAGGAGACCAATTGCAATGCATGCTCACTGACCTGGAGAGGCAAAGCAGAAGGGTGGGTCTGAAAATTAATCTGCAGAAAACTAAAGTAATGTTTAACAGTCTCGGAAGAGAACAGCAGTTTACGATAGGTAGCGAAGCACTGGAAGTGGTAAGGGAATACATCTACTTAGGGCAGGTAGTGACCACGGATCCGGATCATGAGACTGAAATAACCAGAAGAATAAGAATCGGCTGGGGTGCGTTTGGCAGGCATTCTCAAATCATGAAAAGCAGGTTGCCACTATCCCTCAAAAGGAAAGTGTATAACAGCTGTGTGTTACCAGTACTCACATGTGGGGCAGAAACCTGGAGGCTTACGAAAAGGGTTCTGCTGAAATTGAGGACGACGCAACGAGCTATGGAAAAAAGAATGATGGGTGTAACGTTAAGGGATAAGAAAAGAGCAGATTGGGTGAGGCAACAAACGCGGGTAAACGACATCTTAGTTGAAATCAAGAAAAAGAAATGGGCATGGGCCAGACATGTAATGAGGAGGGAAGATAACCGATGGTCACTAAGGGTTACGGACTGGATTCCAAGGGAAGGGAAGCGTAGCAGGGGGCGGCAGAAAGTTAGGTGGGCGGATGGCATTAAGACGTTTGCAGGGACAACATGACCACAATTAGTACATGAGCGGGGTAGTTGGAGAAGTATGGGAGAGGCCTTTGCCCTGCAGTGGGCGTAACTAGGCTGATGATGATGATGATGAATTTTTTTACGTGACTTCTGAAGGTGTACGTTAAATACTTCTTGGCGGTAGCTACGAATAATTAACTGCTTGCGGTTGTGCATATCGTGCGTACGTGTAGTAGATATATTTACATGAGCGTAGACAGAAGGGGCATGATTGGGTAGCTGTTTGTCCTTTAGTGAAAATGGGGCTACCAAATCTGAGCTGTCCTTCAGCCATGAAAAGAGTGAATGATAGTACAAAAAGTTCACGCACAAACTCCTCTGGAAGTTGTCTAAGTATGCGTAAGCAGTCTGTCACTTGCTAATCTACACACAGCCCGGCGTCATTGTCAACGTTATGAAACTTGATCCGACCAGTATATCATCATGCTCAGCCTGGCTACGCCCACTGCAGGACAAAGGCCTCTCCTATGCTTCTCCAACTGCCCCGGTCATGTGCTAATTGTGGCCATGTTGTCCCTGCAAACTTCTTAATCTCATTCGTCCACCTAACTTTCTGCCGCCCCCTGCTACGCTTCCCTTCTCTTGGAATCCAGTCCGTAACCCTTAATGACCATCGATTATCTACCCTCCTCGTTACATGCCCTGCCTATGCCCATTTCTTTTTCCTAATTTCAACTAAGATGTCATCAACTCGCGTTTGTTCCCTCACCCAATCTGCTGTCTTCTTATCCTTTAACGTTACACCCACCATTCTTCTTTCCATAGCTCGTTGCGTCGTCCTCAATTTAAGTAGAACCCTTTTTCGTAAGCCTCGAGGTTTCTGCCCCGTACGTCAGTACTGGTAAGACACAGCTGTTATACACTTTTCTCTTGAGGGATAATGGCAACCTGTTTTTCATGATCTGAGAATGTCTGCCAAACGCACCCCAGCCCATTCTTATTCTTCTGATTATTTCAATCTCATGACCCGGATTCGCGGTCACTACCTGCCCTAAGTAGATGTATTCCCTTACCACTTCCAATGCCTCGCTACCTATCGTAAACTGCTGTTCTCTTCCGAGACTGTTAAACATTACTTTAGTTTTATGCAGATTAATATTTAGACCCACCCTTCTGCTTTGCGTGTCCGTGTCAGTGAGCGTGCATTGCAATTGGTCCCCTGAGTTACTAGGCAAGGCAATATCACCGGCGAATCACAAGTATGAGCCCTTATCAACCGTTATCGGTCGTTACCAACCTTAAAGTACTAGATCCGGCCCTTATGAACCCTGATCAGTTGTCATAAACCTTTATCGGACTTGATTAGAACCTTATCAACCATTATCGGTGTGTATCAACCTTATCGCAATCGATCGGATCCTTAGCAGTCTTTATCTGAGCTTATCAACATTATTGGACATAATCCAACCCTCATCAACTTCTATAGTTTCTTATTTATTTATTTATTTACTCATACTGCAACCCCTGCTGGGGCTATAGCAGGAGTGGATAATACAATACATGAAAGAAATACAATAGGCAACAAAGAAAGTTTAGGCGCAGTGTTGAGGGAGTACAGACAAGAATTCATTTAATGGGAGAGAACGGTTGGTTCCTGGTAGCGAATTCCAGGCTTCAATTGTTTTAGGGAAAAAGCTATACTTAAAAGTATTAGTGCGTGCAAAAAATGGTGTAATGTTAAGCGCGTGATGTCTCCTACTGGAAGAGATCAACCTGTATCAACCTTATGGGACTTGATTCGACCATTCTCAACCCTTATCGGTGCTTATTAAATGTATCGGGATTGCTCCGACCATTATCAGCTCTTATCGCTCTTTAGCACCTTATCAATCCGCACTGAACCATTATCAACCGTGATGGGACCCATATAACCCCTCATCACTTCTTATTAACTCATTGACTGCTGATCGGTCTGTGCATATCTGTCTGTGTTGCGCGACATAAAGCGCAAGAATCCTCAAAGATCGGTGGCATTTCGGTCAGTGAAGGAACAGCCCAACGGAAGGAGCATCCCGGGACCACCGAAACGCATCGAGGGTATTGTGTTTGGCATTAAATTTTCGCAAAATCGGAATTTTCCTGACGTCTGAAACGACCCAAGTCGGTTCTACATGGGGTCCTAGATATGGATTTTATTCCAGCATTAGCAAAGCTTTCAACAAAGCCTTCATAGAAACTGTTCTCCTCTAACATCGGTTTGGTACCGCCGGTACAACACATTCATATGGTTCAGATAAATTCATGTTCTGAAAGCGTGGGTTCTTAGGGCCGACGTACATGCCAGAGTTTTGATTGTTTCTATCCTCAGCCCTTGCTGGGCTGGTATGATTGCACAATGTATTTCTGTGTGAATTCAGTACAAGCAATAAAGAAAGAAGAAGGGTGCTTCTGAAAGTGGGGTCGTAGATTCGAAACTCACCTCCTACAACTTTTTTCCATTCGAATTTATTTTGTTTTATAGATTGATTTCTTTATAGCCATTCGTCTTACGTGACAGACGGGCGTAAGGACGGGTTCCCCCGTTGGGTAGGCGTAGAAATTCTTACGCATATACAAAAAGATGTGGATGAACTTTGATAACTGAAGAGAAGATTGCAAGGGGATAATAATTGTTGAACAATAAATAATCTTAACAATGCTTCAATCTACATGTTATTGTGAATGTCAAGAAATACAATAAAGAGAGGTTGCTAATAATATTGTTACTTATCAACAATTTCGAGCAATAATCAATATCAAAGTTGTGTGGGCAGTCTCCGTTCAAATAGTCACGCGCCTGTAAGAGAAAGAAGAAGGCGCGGAGGTGAGATATAGCTGTTCGCTGTTCTGTCATTTGTGTGAAGCGCCAAATTGTGCCGCGAGCTGTGTCTCTCACGCACAGGTTTCTCTCATCTCGGCATCGAAGGAAGCAGAGACCACAGTATGACCGGTAAGGACGCAGATGGTTTCGTTTTTTTTTTTTGTGCTGGGGTGCGTTTTGTATCTACCTCTTTTGGGGACATCGCTTTCAGTATAGATAGGCATAGCAGATGTTTTTTTTTCAAACGGCAGCAATTCCAAGAGGAATGGCATGTGGCTTTAAGAAAAACGCTTGCATCGTGTAATGGCAGACGACTCCGGAAACGTTCAAGGCATGTAGTTAAAAGTCCGTGAGAGCTAGCGCTGTAAAATTTCGAACTTCAGGAGCTTTGTACTCCCAGATCTTGTACCTTCAGCAATTTGACAATATCAAGGAAGTTCGTAAAGCATATAAACGTTGAAACGGCAAACTCACAAGGCGTCGGTCATCTCATAGAAAAGAAAAAGGCGGCAGACCCAAGGGCTGGAAACCGGTCTCGGAAAGTGACATTCACCTGTTCACTCGGAGCGGTCACCCGATACCCAGGGTCGACACCATCAGAGTCTTGGGTATGTTCATCGAATCAGGTGGCGGCAACGGCACTGCGTTGCGCAAGATCATTGCGAAGACCGACAATGCTTTTCGCCTCGTGCGAAGGGTCACGAACAGACATCGCGGCCTCAAGGAGGACATCCTGCTTCGGCTCATCAACGCCTTTGTGCTGTGTCACTTCACCTACATGGTGGCCATGCACAACTGGCTCAGAGCCGAGCGGGAATAGCTTAATGGCCTCATTAGAAAATTCGTCAAGAGAGCCCTCGGGCTGACCGTCAGAACGCATACCGAAGACCTCCTTCGGCTCGG
The DNA here is from genome assembly GCF_038994185.2 of Dermacentor albipictus. Classification (NCBI taxonomy): domain Eukaryota; kingdom Metazoa; phylum Arthropoda; class Arachnida; order Ixodida; family Ixodidae; genus Dermacentor; species Dermacentor albipictus. Next base: position 64,181,791 of record NC_091823.1, on the reverse strand, counting down.
CAAACACAGCACCATGGAGGAGATAGTCAAGGCCCAGGAACGGGCCCAGCTAACTCCGCTGTCCACCACGCTGGCCGGCAGGCGTATCCTCGAGGAGATGGGACTCGCACCCACCAAGAACTTGGCTGAAGACACCGAAATCCCCAGAGAAATAGGGGCGAAGATCGTGGTCGCCCCTTTTCCCCGCAACGTTCATCCCGTTCACAACGCAGGTCGTCGCAAGGCAAGAGCATTGAATATACTGAAGCAAATAAACAAGGACAAGATCGAAGCAAGCTTCGTGGACGCAGCTGCATACCGAGACGGCAAGGCTTTTGCGGTTTCCGTCGTGGATACGCTGGGCAAAGTCATCAACTGTGCTTCCTTCCGGACGATGAACCTCGAGGTGGCCGAGCAAGTGGCCATTGCACTCGCCATGCAAGACGGTCAGAGAGAAAGAATGTATAGCGATTCGAAAGTGGCCGTCAAAGCATTGCAGAAAGGCCGGGTAGCCCGGCAGGTAATTCAAATTCTGAAAGGAGCCAAACATGGCGACACCTCCTTACACTCCCTCCTTTGGTTCCCAGCCCACATCAAGGCGATTGAGGGAATTCCTCTGAATCGCGCTGCCCTCGGATCGGGCCACTCTCTTCCCGAACACAGAGACGCTCATATCACGCACGATGAACTTACTATAGAGAAGGGTTTTCCCGCCGTCTCACTCCAAGCTAAACAGGCCACAGGTGGTCACGCTCAGACTCTTTTAAACGAACTCCTTCCCAAATTCGGCATCCCTTAACAGCATATATCCCGAGATTTATCTGAATTGTTATTGCGTGGCCTGTGGTGAGGGTGATACTTTGCCTCATATGCTCTAAGAGTGCGGGTCGCTGGGCCCGAAGTTCACCAAGGAAGAGTGGGACGCGCTCCTGCGAAGTCCCGTCTTCAAGGACCAAATACTGGCCGTCCAGTGCGCCCGCGCGATTGGGCCGGCAGGCTAGATCTGTCAGTCCCGTCGTGGGATTAGCCGGGTGCGTGTTTTATCGCGTTTTGCTGGACCCAATAAATGTTTATTCGCTCACTCACTCACTCACTCACTCACTCACTCACTCACTCACTCACTCACTCACTCACTCACTCACTCACTCACTCACTCACTCACTCACTCACTCACTCACTCACTCACTCACTCACTCACTCACTCACTCACTCGCTCGCTCGCTCGCTCACTCACTCACTCACTCACTCACTCACTCACTCACTCACTCACTCACTCACTCACTCACTCACTCACTCACTCACTCGGTCATGTGACCCTGAATACGCCGTCGTTAATACATGTATCAATATACGCGTGGTAAATTTCATAAAGGTGTACATTTTCGTAATATCAAAGGTAACCCGTGCTCTTTACCCTTAAATGATGGTATCAGCCGCGCGATCTCGCATGCCTTTTTCGCTGTTTTTTACTAGGTCTGAAAGTATAGCGTCGATATTATTAAAATCCACAGGGGTTAAATATTTACACGTAGTCGTCAGTCGATTCTTTCTCGTCAGCATTGAATTTTCCACTTTGATAGGTAGCTTGAGATTATATCTTTCACGTTGTCGCGCATTTGGGATCACTTGTGTTTCGTGTCACCGATACATATAAATTGTGTTGCTTTTCTATCATAACACTGTGGCGTTTTTCTTGCTTTTATTTTGTAATTGTTTCTTTTACGGCACGTCATATATGTATACTCCGTGGTTCTTGTCTGCACGCATGTGTCAGAAATCGGTTTCCTTTGTTCGTTTTGTAGATGCTTCGAAATTGCAGAATGTTGCATCACGTATTTATACTTTGTTCTGTTTTTGTAAACCGCTATACTCGACTTACGTGGTGCATGTTTCCCCTTCTGTTGCTGCCATAGAAGCAAGCAGACCATGAAGTCAGGGAAAGCACAGAAAAAAAACTGTTATATTGAACTGACATGTAGACGTAGTGAGGAAAAGGGAAATGAAAGCGTAAAAAAAAAAGACAACCCGGCTCGATGGAAATCGAACCCGCACCGTCCGCAGTACGCGCGCGACGATTTACCATTATAGTTATACAGTGCACACTTTAAGCTACCTCGGTCAGTTGCACTTCCACCAACTTTCTTGTGTATTTGAGTACGTGTACAAGATTAGCCGCAGGAGTGTTAGCCATTGCCGCAAGTGGTCATGGTGGCGGATGTAGAGCGTATACTTTCAACCGCGTGGAGCTTGGCCTCCGATATCAAAACAGCGCACCTTGCGCCGCTGCGATCTCGGAAGCCACACTCGGGCGTCGTGTAGTATACGTTAGCTTATAGCAGCAGACATTTGGCCAATAAAACCTTGTGGGCTACTTAATGACATGAAGGCGGCCGACGTGTAGGCCCTCGCTACGCAATCAGCGATAAGAATAAAGGATACCGAGGGCCTCAGAAAATAACCAGGAAAAGCGTGCAATATTAGCCAGTACGTTTAGTTGTTCGCACGTTATTAATACAATCAATGATTTGATTTGATAGCTTGTTCGATCGATCACATTTAATCTCTTGTATACATCTTCCCCCTCCTCCCCCCCGTTATTCTTTTGTAAAAGCCGCATGTATGTCTTGCGATGCAGAATAGGTCCGGTGTCGTCGCGTTAAACTCTAGGTCAGGCGCAGGTTACAGAAATACTATACCTGCACCCATTGTGGTGTTATGGCGTTAGTTCTTTAATACTATTCTAAGTTTTTAATGTATTTCTCCCAAAAGTTTGTGAAGTTGGAAACCGAAACAAGTGAAATTTAACGTTCCCTTTCAGATGCTATAAATGTTGTTGGAGCTGATTTGGTGGCTACTCAATGAAAATGTTTGATCATTTAACATATGTTTGTATATACAAGTAGTAATTAGGGCCCCTTGTTAAAAAATTTCGCCTTGAGGCGTCGCCGCCGCTGGGAGGCGGCTATCAGAAGTTCAGAGCTGGCAGACCAGCTCTGGGCCGTCCGGCAAGCCGAAGATGCCGCTCGAGTCCAAGGACTTCGAGCCGTCACCTGAGGCCACCACAGCAAGCACTGCCGGACTATTCTTTATTAAAGTTTCTTCTTCTTCTTGAGCGCATATTCATGTTCTTCATGTTTTGTTTCAGACTTGATCAATAAGACGGTGGTGGGGGCCACAGCAATAGTCTTCATTTATCTCGTAAGATGAAATTTTGTTCTAATTTGAACACTCTGGCAGCTCTTGCCAAGCAGACTTAAACGCTGGATAATTGCCTCTCTTCCTACCTTTAGCTGTTCCACTGTGCGACACTGCATTACACCTTTCGAAACGTTCTCTTCTGCTTCGACAAGTACAGTAAGTCAACGTTTCAACATACGCACTTATATATATATATATATATATATATATATATATATATATATATATATATATATATATATATATATATATATATATATATATACAGTCGACTTCCGTTAATTCGACCCTTCAGGGAACGCAATATTCGATAGAATTGACCGAAAAGTTGAATTAAGGAACAGTGGCAAAATTAACGAATTTGAATATTTTTTATTGTTTGAAGTAGCATCTCGATGTCGGCAGATTATCTTCATACAGTATTACAATAACTATACTTGTCGTCGTCGGTCAGCGGCCCCGGAGTCTCAGCATTGCGATCGTCGCTGACAAAATCCGTAAAAGAGACATCAACCCGGCCACAGCACAAGTCGTCAACATCACTGAAGGACTGCCTACTGCCGTCACCGTAGTCCTATACGTCGCTGCAATAGTGGCATCTGCTGATTTTCTTGTGTTTTCAGCCTTTTAATGACCGCTGCGCATGTGATGGGGCAACGGTGGACATCGAATTAAACGAAGCGACATGGTTTCGCGTTCGAACCATGCGAGTTTTGTTTCCATAGCTATGTAGGGTTTCTAGCCAGGACTTTTCAGTGTGTTCAGATTAAGCGAGAAGTCGCCCCAACTAAGGTCGAATTAACGGCGGTCGGCTGTATAGAATAATAAAAGAAGCGATAAAGGTTGGACAAAATCGCAGACTGAAAAATAGAACACCAACCTGGTGACAGCGTTCAGTCCTATAACGGAGATGTATAAGGTGTGATTATCAAGTTGCCATTAAAGATGGAAAAGTTGTAAATAAATTTATGGAAGAAAGACACGAGAAGGAAGTGGAAGGAAGAATTTTCAGGGAATGTTTCATTGTATCTGTGCTTGCATTACGAGTGTCAACGTTTATTGGGAACCAGTCTCACACATACCGCTAGTTGTCCAATGTATATAGCAGGACCACCGACAGCATGTTTCTCCTGCTGTTATAGGCAGTGAAGGTCATCTCGTTGCCCTATGTGAACGGGCCCTTGCGGATCTGCCTTGACATAACATATCAAACCGGGACACCCACCGAAACTTCGCAACCCTTTCTTTTTACACACAAAAGCAGAAAGAGAGAGAGAGATAGATAGAGAGAGAGAGAGAGAGAGAGAGAGAGAGAGAGAGAGAGTAAACGCTTATTACCAGTCCAAAATGAACGGGCGTTGACTTCTTAGTCTTCTTCTTCGATAATTTCCTGGATGAAGCCGCCCAAAAATTTCTAGCGCGGTGGCTCGACCCCCGGTCACGGAGCGATCCACTTTTGCGAGGAGCTTGGTTAAATTGTCCACCTATACTTAACGCCACGATTATTTCCCATGAGTATCTGACTGAGTGAGGTGCGTTTGGGTTGGGGGATGATACGCTCCTTATCACTGAAATACTGTAATGGCCGAGCACCGGACTATGGTTGCGAACTTGTGCCTATGCTAACTGATTTTGGAGGTGGCATCTCTCACCGACACCTACAGCCGTCTGGGGTTTGAAAAGGGGCTCCCAGGGGACCACGTCAAGAAATATCCGTGGGACCCGTTCCCGATGAGAAAGCTACTGCAAGCAGCCGAACATCAGTACGGGGGACATTTCTACCTAAGTCACTTAACTCGCTCGAAAAGCATTACCTATATGAAAATTTCAAACTGCTGCAATGAAGGGCGGCTATTGGCTCCTCGGCGCAGAAGCTGCAGAATAATTTAATGTAAGGCTTAGCAAATGACCATGGTTTTGAAATTGGACTTTCGTTCTACACCTGAGATAATTTTGGTGTTTCGTGGTACAGAAAAATATAGGTTTCAGGTAGTTTCGAAGACACCTGCTGCGTGACCTGCCTCTTAACGAACTTCTCGGTGTTCACTGCAGAGCTGAACCGGTACACCAACGACCAGGCCGCAGATGTTTACCGCAGTAAGTATGGGTCAGAAATGATGCCCCGAGCAAATCAGGGTCTTTCTGCAAGATAGCCAGATTATTTCAAGCCGCTCCACTGTCCGGACTCATGCATGCTGCACAAAAGACACAGGCAGGAAGAGGGTGGATGGCAGTTTAAGGAAATCAGGATCAAGTTAATTAACTCAAGTGTATCTTACAACATAGTTTTTTTACTGCACCAAATTTTAAAAAAAAACGCCTGTAGCAATTTTCTTTAATTTATTTATTCACAGTATACTTGCAGGCTCCTTATCCGAGCACATTGCAAGGGGCGCTTAACATGGTAATTATAACATCTGGTGACTAATAGCGCTATTCTAACATTTGATCTAAATATATATTTAATAAATTACTTCATTTAAATTTAAATTTATATTACTTTATTTCAATCTACGAAGTTTATCTAGTGAGCTTACAAGGTTTTTCGACTTGTAACAAATTCTTTGGATGGCGATGGCACCTTTTTAAGAAAACGCTGTTTTACGCTTTGAAGCACAAAAGCAGCTGGAACGCCAACGCATTTCATCGGACCCTTTCAAATTTATCATCTCGAAACTGATATAGGTTTGAGAATTCGTTCCAAGTGCACGGATATGTCTTACGAACTCACCGGCTACGACTCGCCAATTTAGATAAGTGCTGTAGAGTAGTTAACTAAAAAGTTAATTAGTGTAAGTATGCTAATTATCAAAATATGCAATTTGATTTTCGCAGAAGTAATGACCACCTCACCGAGTAATTTAGCTCAATAGTTACAACTGTGCTATCTGCAATAGGCATTTTTAAAAAATTTGGTGTAGACAAAAAAAAAAAAAAGACCCGGTATGAACATACAGGAGGAAGTCCCGATGTCAGTAAATGTTGTACTACCTCCCGTACTATGTAAGAACGTAAAAAGCAGTTGTAATGTAAAAAGATAAAGTAACGTAATAATGCTATATGCTATTATAAGGGCTTCATTACTATAAACTTCATGAGTTGAAGACATTTTATCAATTGCATGGAGCACATGTGAATACGCACAAAACAAGAGAAAACGAAATCAGCATACTGGAGACGAAAAATAGATTGATATGTTGTGGGGATAAGAAAAAAACACAGGGCGAATAGAGTTGCCAACTCGACAATGCCGAAAGTTTGAACCACGCCAGACGATTGGGTATGGGCTAAGAAGGCATGACAGGGAGCAGAGTCGTCTGGTGACATCTCTATTGGTTGCTCCTTTTTTTCCCCCTGGCATTACTCAGACAGGGTCACATACTCGGCACTAAGCGTGCTCGGAATTACTTGATGCCAGATCCACAAACTCAATCCGGGTATCTGTAGCCAGGCACAGCGTTTGGGCGCTCGTACACTGAGCATTATGGTTGCGGGTTGACGAACACCAGGGGGTCAAAATTAACCCGGAGTGACCCACCAAAGCGTGCCTCATAATCAGATCGTGGATATAACGTGTAGAACCTGAGAATTTACTTCAGGTCCTGCATTGGGTACGATACCATGCACAGCAATTCACATTTTGCTGCGCAGGCAGCATGACCTTCTATACCATTCGAAGCCTGCTCAATGTCATCAATGTGTTTGCCGACGTCAACGCCCTCACCGCCCTTCTAATGGTGAGTTCGTTTAGTTCGTCAAAAGAGGAAAAAAGGAAACAATACCGGCAACGGATACTGTCGGTCTCTCTGCAGCGAGCTGCCGTTTTCGCTTTTACAACACTAGAGGGCTTTAATTGATGCATACAAGCTTGATATCTTCTTTACTCGAAATGTCATGACGACTGATGCCAAACAGCGCTCCACATAGCTGTCTGCTGACGTCGCAGTAACGCTATTAGGCTATTATGTTGCGAGTTAATCCATACAAGAGAGATCAGCAAACGCTGTGGCTTCGTGGCCTATCTTCGTGGCTTCATTCAGGGGAACATCGTTCGTCGAGAAGCCTTTAGGAATTCATGACTGGTGAGCACTTTCCAGAAGTAAACTAAGTTACATGCTTGTGTTTGCTCAAACCAATAGCATAAATACACAACACACTAATAACTGCCCTTTATACATAATGTAGCGGCGTCGAGAAAACAGCGTCCGCGACTTCTTTTGTGCTCTCACTTTACCTTATGACTCCATTGGCTTTATTTATGCTGACATTAGTGCTTTGATTGCGCACTCAAAGTTATTAGCTTTCAATTTGACAATTATGCAGACCGAAAAGAAAACATAAAAAGCAAGGCCGTCTCCGCCGAATTGGCACGTCCGGTCGCCTTGCTGACTCACTCACTGATTTGATGAAATGAAAGCACCACTGGCTCGCTATTGAGCTTTTGCATTAATAACTACTGGCGAATGTGAAGGCCGCAGCAAGGAGAAAGTTTAAACTCCAGCACATTGTGTCACGTCTTTTTCATTCTTGTTCCCCTCACTAAAGAATAACTATGTCGTTACTACTTCGTTTCGATTGCTATTAGCTTTCCATTACGTAGTTACTGTGACGCAAGAGATTCAGGGTTAGCAGATGCCCTCAGTTATCAAGTGCTAATATTAATTTAGTTAAGGTGACTACAGCGCCTCTCACCCGGTAGATTATTACGTATACTGTGTGATGACAGCGAGTGTTAGTCTGACATGTAGGTGAACTGCATTTTGTCTCAATATGCCGAATTAAATGTCGTGTCACCTCATGGCGCACATGTGTGCAAACAGTCGGTTTCAGCCAATGCACAGACCCATAATTTTGAGTATGTTCGCTGTGGGATTGAGCATAGATACGTGTATAACTCATTGTACTTATGAAAAGCCCGTCGGTGCCCGTCAGTCGGATCCGACTGGTTCGTACGAGATCCCCAAGGCATTTTAGTGTGTAGTAAGCACAGACACAAAAGGAATAACATAAGCACAAACGCCAATGTATGGCTGTAAATGTGTCATTTGTTTACCGCGTTCCGCGCTGCCGTTTTTTAGTGGACTGTAATTGCGCTTTTGCGCTTCATCGTTTGTTGTGATTTGCACAGTGTACTGAACAAAACTTACTTAATGTTTCTGATATGAAACGTGGTGCGATATGAGAGAATGTAATGAATACCGCGCTTTCAAAATAGAATATGTTCTCCTGTGTACGCGCGTATGTGCGTGTGGGGTTGTGTGCGTTGTTTGTGTTCTGTTAAATCCAGCTCTATTAGAGACCGTATTAAATCTTTACAAAGTCGTCATTGCATATTATAGGTTACTACCGTTCCGATTACTGTTACTACGTCCTATACCGTTAACTAATGTGAGTTTCAAAGTTGTATAAATGTCGTGGCAAGTCGGTACGCAATCGTGAGCACACGCCCTTTCTACCCGCCGTGACGGCCGCAGAGGCTCTGGCGCTCTGCTGCGGAACGCAAGGTTGCGTGTTCGATTGCCGACTGTGGCAGCCGTATTTCAAAGGAATGGGTCCGCGAAGCACTCGAATCGCATGCATGGAACGAATTGTCGAAGGCACAGCCGTTATGACAATCTAAACAGCGGTCACTGAGAAATAGACGTAGAGAGAATAAACATATTTGCCTGTCACCCAGTCCGGCACATTATGACTCCAGGACGGCCTTGACACACGGTTATGCCAGCGTTTCCCGCGAGATTAGAGTGACTGCAGGACAAGGAGTGCAGCTCCTGAGGGATGTGGCGTGGCGAAGGCGGCGAAGTCTTCTCGACATTTCTCGGCAGGGATGCTTTCAGGGATACTTGTGAGTGGGGCCAGGTCCCATGCGTGCCTTGCAAAAGCCGCGTACGCTCACCGGTCGCGAAAGCAGGCGGCAGGAAGATTTAGCACTATTTAAACTGGAACATGTATTCGAAAAAGTTTCTCTGATGGTGTTTCGGAGTCACTGCCTTTATATATATATGAAGAAAAACGGGACATTTCTGAGTGTTAACATCTTGGACATTCACGATGTAAAACGTCTTGCTTCTAAACAACTTTCGTTTCCATACTTCTGCTCAGACATTCGTCAACGGCGCCATAAGATCTCGAAGCCGGTGCCTGCTCGTGAGGTGCTGTTGCGTAAGTATAAAATATTTTTTCCTAAACAAGAGTGTCTAATATGAGGGACTATTTCTAACGACTGCTCCAGACTAGGCCAACGCATTGTTATATTCTTGCATTGACCTGTTCTAGGTCATGCTGTCACACATATAGCCACTTACCATTACCTACCGCGAACCAGTCGATTCTGGTAGGCGAACATGATCTGATTGGTCCTGAGCATTTTATCGTTGTACAGGAAGCCACATATAATTGTGACCGTGAATTGAAGTGGCTCGACAAAGAATAGCAAAAAAAAAAATGATTGCTCCATCTGCATGCGCGCTAACGAGGCCATAGGTTTCTTGTTTACATACATAAAACATAAAAAGATCGTGCTTCATAGGCTCTCTACATAAAACTATAGACTCGTACTGGCAGCAAGGGAAAATGCAGCCTCTAGCACAAAAACTACGCAATCGAAAGAGCGTAACGCCACTGGGCTAGTATTACGCCTATTACAGCGAGTACAGCGATAAGTGCACATGTACGCGACGGTATCAGGTTTTATGGATTTGTCGCATGTAAACATGTAAACATGTTCGTTTTGGTGAAGTGATCGCAAACGAAACCCATCCGTTCACACCCAGGAATCCATGCTATGCGTGTCGCATGTGAGCCATCGTGCCGTAGTTGCTGTAGTAGTCGTCGTTCCGTCGTCGTGTTGCCGTCGCCATCTTTGCCCCATCGTAAAGTTGTCGTTGTCGTGAAGTTAGTGTTGACTGGATGGCTACTCCCCTTGCCCCTTATGGGCGGAGAGTAGGTGAACTTCTGCTCGATGGAACTTGTTCTCGGGCCGCTCGGTTCATGCGTGAAGCAATAACCGCAGCGTTAACTTAGCGGACACGAAGATGGCTACTCCACTGTGTTTGCTCAGCAAATGGCGCCTTTGTGCAGCAGCCGCCGGGGACACAGGGGAGCGCTGACTGTCGTCGAAATGGATAGCAATATGACTTTGGCTGCTGTCATAAAACGCCGGCCATTGCGCATGCGAAACGAGAGAAAAAAAAAAGAAGGGCCGGTGGGAACTTAGCAAGTAAAGAAAGGGGAGAGTCCAACGCAGATGAGTGTCAAAGTTGGCGATAGTTTTCTTGTGAACGGGAATGGCGGAAACACGGGCTTGTTAGTCGTTAGAGCATCCATTATTGACAGCGCTAAATTGAACAGACGGGTCCAGAAGAAAAAAAATAAAACGATATAGATGGCACGAATGCTGGACATAAATCGAGTTTTTTTTCTTTTGCTCTTGAAAAAAAAAAATCCACGGCAAACTTTATAGACACATCATATGAAACGCGATGTCTGTTTTTACATCGAGACGTAGGAGTGTTCTTATATCATATAACACGTGATATGACGCACACTATATATATAAACGCCCTGTGATGATGTAATAGCGGTCATGTGAGTTTAAGGCACGCCTTCTTTTCATCGCTACTTCCCGTTATCTAGGTGACGTCATCACGAGCGCTCTCCAATCACCGGCTAATAAGCTCTCTCCGTCTCCCCAACTGTGCTTCCTCCTTTAGTTTCCTGCTTTCCTCCTCAATACTTCGTGTTACCCTCTCTTTCTATACGGCTAGATACAACAACCACGAAAAGTGCGCGAAGAAGCTAAAGAAAATTGTCGCTATAAAACATAAAACAGTTTTTTCCCTCGCTATACGCAGTGACGAGTTTCTGTGTGCAGCCAGCGCGCGCCCTGTGGGCGCTTTACACGTCCAGGAACCACTTGTGGACTTGTGGGCTCTCGACGCATTTCCCCTCGATAAATCTATACTCGGTCGCAACCTAAGAATTCAATACACATTACAACAAAACCGCACTCCATCTGTCTTCCCCGCCTCTGCACTGCAATACAGTTCTGAAGAGAGGCCGCTATTGGAGGAAGTTCGCCTCTGCCGTGACGATATAGAAATGAGCGAGGGTAATTGGCTGGCGCATGTATACACATTTCCTTTAGTTGGGTATAGCGGTGTCTTTCCCACTGCTTTATTCAGTTGTCACCGACTACTGTCACCGAATCAGAACGCAATGAAAGCTTCAAACAAAGAAATACGAAACCAACTGGCCCCTCAAAAGATGCCCTGGAAAAAGTTTTCAAGATTCTACAGACTAGACATCTTTGCAGCCTCATAGGTGCATAAATGAGGCTTCATTTTTTGTTTATTTGTTTATTTATTTCCTCAAAGGCCTCTTGTTGGGACATTACATGAGGGAGTGGGCGGTTATGGCAAACTAAGATAATGCGAGTTATAATCGGATGTTTTCGATGAGCTGCTTGAATGGAAGTGGGTCGATGATAGTGGCAACTTCGATAGGCCGGCCATTCCAATCTCATGCTGTACTCAGAATAAGTTACTGCTGGAAAGTCGCGGTATGGGCTTGTGGAGGATATACTGCGTTTGAGTGACTGGTGCGGGCAATGCGATGACCTCTTTTTATGTACGGGTTATCAAAAGGCAAAAAAAAATGGGAAAAATTATGGGAAAGGTTAAGATGTGCTAATATACGGCGTGAGGCTAGAACGGGTAAGCTTATTTGTGCTTTTAGTGCTGAAATGCTTGAATTGTACGAATATTCAGTCAGAATAAATCGTGTCGCGCGGTTCTGAACCGACTCGAGGGCGCTAATCAAGTTATTGTAGTGTGAGGTTCAACAATAGCATTATCATACTCCTGCTTGGGCTGCACAGAAGTTTGGAAAGCAACTTCTTTAATATAGGGAAGAGCGAGGGAAAGGTTACGGCGTAGATAAGCAAGAGTACGATTAGAAGAATTTCTGATGTGGTTAGCAAGACAGGTCTATGTCAAGTCACACGAGATATACACACCAAGATATTTCATTGGATACGTTGGTGCAGTCTGCATGTTATTGTTGCATTAATTAGTCATATCGTAATTACGACCACGGGGAATGGCCGTCAACACGGTTTTAGATATATTTAATGAGATGAATCAAGTTTTACACCAATTTCGCAATGCGTGATAGGTCACCTTGTAACGCGAAATGGTCGATGGTGTTAGTAATTGTCCGGTAAACTACACAATCATCTGTGAAGATTCGTATATGAGAAGAAATATTACGAGGCACGGCATTAATGTATGTTAAGAAGTGGAGAGGCCATGTACAGTATACCTACCATGAGGTACGCCTGAAAGCACGGGTGCTAAGGATGAGGAGTGTGGGTTAGGGTATACGAACTGCTGACGGTTGGCTAAGAACCCTCGAATCCAGCTAAAAACACACGAATGAATGAAGACGGGATAATTTTGTTAAGAGGCGACCACGGGGGACCTTATAGATAGCTTTTTCGAAATCTAAAAATAATATGTCAATTGGGATGTTGCGATCTAGCCTTAAACGTAAGTCGTTCAAGAAAAGAGCAAGCTGTCTGTCACAGGAATAATTTTTGCGGTAACCATGCTGACTTGGGTGAAAAAAATTGACGGATGTTAGGAAGTTAGCAATATGCGAGTATAAAATCTGTTTCATTTTTTTTTTCACAAGAGGCTTGTTATAGAAATCGGGCGGTAGTTACTCGGTGATGATCGGCTTCCTTTCTTGAAGACTGGGGTGACCTTGCCCACCTGCCAGTCATGTGGAATTGAAGCGCTGTTAAGCGATTCCTGTAATATGAGAGATAAAAACAGGCTACACACATGTTTATTATTTTTTATCACTTTGGCGTTGACACCACCTACTGCCTTGGATGACGAGTTCTTCAATGATTCAATTACTTTGACAGTGCCAATGGGATTGAATGTGATATTTTCCATGAGCGGATACGCTAAGTATATGGTGAATCGGGCAAGGCGTCGGGGGATTCATTCGTAAAAAAACCGAACTAAAAGCTGCGTTAAGAAGATCTGCAACCTCAGGCTCAGGGATCGGAAGTTCAGAGATATTATTAAGTGAAATCTCATTCCATTGATTAGGATTAATGGTTCTCCAAAATTGCCTAAGGTTAGTTTGCAGCCTAACTGGTAAAGTGGTAGAAAGAAACTTTTGATTAGTTTGAGAAGGTAACGTGTCATATTCTTTCTCGACTGCGTAATACTTCTGCCATGTGGAAGAAGAGTTAGATCGTTTGGCTGATTGAAACAGGAGAATTTTCTTATTGTTCAGTCGTTTGAGGGATACATTAAACCATAGTGATGTTGTTCGTTCTGCAATTGTAATAGTGGGTATGCAGACGTATAAGGCGATGCATCTCTGCTTTGTAAGGCAGCCAGTTTGACTAGAGAGAATTTAGTGGAACGTTAGCGGCGAAGGTATCGAAGTACTCAGATAATTCTCGGTTTATGCTGACATAGTCCCCTTTATCATAGTGTGTAAGTGTTTTTCGATTTTTCTTTTGTTTCTTTAGTAACTTGCAATAAAACAAAGTATATACTGTCAGGTGATTGCTCAAACCGCGTAATAGGGTGGTAGGGGTAAGGCTTGTGTACACCAATGGTAACGCTTGTATAACACCCCTTCTTCCCGCTATGGAATGTTGAATAAGAGTTTCCTTTTCAGCACCCACGAGTAAGCTGGGCTTGCAAAAAATGAGCCGCAGTGTTAAGATGTGGTATGGGCGTTCGCTCGTTGTACCTATTTTCGATTTTATATTCGGCAAACGTAAGATACGACGTTGTGAGTAACGAGAAGAATGTGCCATCGACCGCGACATTAAAACACACGTATCCTGGGTCCAGGACGTGCGTGACTCGTTGGCCATGTACCTCGGCTGCTCGGTGGTGCTGACGGTGATCTCGTGTCTCTGCCGCAAGGCCGAGACTTTCTTGATGGTCATGTCTCCCTACGACACGGTCGGCTGCTGCGGGGTGAGTGGGCGGTGGGTCCTCCTCCTCCTCCTCCTCCGTGATTGTCCAGCCTACGGTTGACACAGTGGCAATCGAGAGGAGGCGTTAGGTCGAGGCGAACTCCGATTTCCCCGTTATTCAAATACATGCGAAGTGCTGAAATGCTTTTTATGAGACAGCCCCTGGATCGACTTGAAAAAAGTGGGTTGCATTTGAAAGCGAAAGCTAAGCTTTAATGGCTGTATAGCAAGCGCAATTTTTTATTTAGGGTTAAAACTTTCATTTTTTTAAGTACTGCTAGAAGATTAGTGAGTTTAAAAATATAGATGCGGGAAGTTTATAAATCTCCAACTCTACACCCGGAACGGCTATTGTCGTTTTGTTAACTGCATCTGTCAGACCACATATATCGGACAAGCTTTCACAGCTTACGTGAATTTGTTACATTGTTTACAAGGATATTACAAAACTCCACTCAAATATTAGTAGTATAATTGCGAATGGTGCTAATTTATAAATCTCGTCCTCTTTAGATGTACGATTAGGCGCAGTTCATAAAATTGCAATATCGTCTTTTATTGATGAGTTGTAGAGCTATAAACTTAATTCAGATTCAGATTTATTGGTTCCAAAAACAGAAGTAATTACATGACAAATATACAGACGAGGGTCCCAAAGTGAAAGAACTGTAGTGGGACCCTACATACTTTCGTTTTACCCTGATACTTTCATTTTTATAAATATTGAAGCTTTCAACAATTTTTATGAGAAATGTCGGAGGCCTAGATAAAACTCTTCTCCCTACAGCCACTAGATCATAAACTTTTTTTAAATGGCACAAATTGCCAAGTGTTGCATTCATGACGCAATATTTTGTTGAATGTGGTAAATTTGGGGAAGTCACAAAAGCCGTTTGGAGCCACAAGGGCGAAGTTTAGGCAAAAAAAAAAAGCACTACGCCTATAATTTTCATGCTCGATGAACCGCCATATACATTTATTTCCGTAGACACTGTATACAGTGAAGGGCTAGATTGTACTCTACTGATTTTTTGTAGGAAACTAGGTCCTTGCACAACTCGTGCATTTGCTTTGTAAATTATGCAAAATGGCGACATGGTTGCCCTCTTTTCTTTTTAACGTCACTCAGTATAACAGTCGGATTTTTTTTTTTTACAGGTAAAAGAGCTGGTGTATCTCAAGGGGCGACTGGACAACCCAGAATACAGCGCGAACGCGGTAAGTGCAGCGCCAGCGCAGATCTGGTTAGTTTTGAAGCAAGTTAAGCTTGCTTAGCCTGCTTTCCCGGGTTTGGTGGTATGACTGCTGGGCTGTTGGGTCGGTCGCTATCTCGGCAAATGTATATATATATATATATATATATATATATATATATATATATATATATATATATATAGTTTGGTGGTATGACTGCTGGGCTGTTGGGTCGGTCGCTATCTCGGCAAATGTATATATATATATATATATATATATATATATATATATATATATATATATATATATATATATATATATATATATATGTAAACGAGAAGAAAGGGGGTTAACCGAGGGACCCGATATTTATTAGTCATTTAATGAGAAGCCAACAAACACTGACACCAAGTACACCATAGGGGAAATTGCGTGTGCTTAATAAATGAAATAAAGTAATGATAAATTAATGGAAATTCAGAGCATCGCACGCGACATGCATCGCACGCGACATGCGAAGGTTGTGGGTTCGGTTCCCACCTGCGGCAAGT